>NC_134235.1:61681383-62306383 GCF_965152275.1 Natator depressus
TAAGTTCTGGTAGCCATTATTTATGATAAGACTGAAGAAACAATTATTTAAATATTCAAGTTTTCCATTGATTATAAAAGTCATTAATTTTTTAAAAAAAAATTTAGATTTAAAAACTAGATATGCCTTGTTTACAAATATGTTCCAAAGCCAGACCATTTTTTATTTATTTGCTCATTTATTTATTTATTTCCTGTGTCATTTTTTTCCTTCTACAAATTTGTTCTTTTAACAAAATACAACATATTAAAGTCATCACACTATCATGCACCGGCAATCATAAATAGTATTTTTATACTTTGAAGCAGATGATGACGATTACTACAGCAGTAACGGTTCAAAATATTCTTATAAAGCAAAACGCAAACCTTCCAAATATCCAGAAGTGACAAGCTTCAAGATGCTGACTAACCAAAACATTCAATATTTTAAATCATGCAGCATAGCTCAGTTTCTTTCCAAGAAGGCTTTGGAATATTGCAAACATCCTTTGAATCATTTCTATCAAAATAGAGTGCAGATAGATTTTTGTCAAAGTGCAACGTAGTTTTTTACTTGTAAATACTAAATTATTGATCACTTTATTTTTAACTACTATTTTAGGAAATTTAAAGTTTCAATTTAAATAAAATATGGTCATAACAAAAGCATTGTGTGCACATATTTAGTGCAGATAATGGAGTTTTACTATAATTATTTCTTACAGTAATATTTTTTACAAATGTTTGTACTGTACATATATAGAGAAAATTAATATATATATATAATTTGGTCAGATGAAAAATATGGTTTTAATGGATACATTTTATGCATATTAGAAACTCGACTATGATACCTTAAAATGTTCTAAGGCTTTTTTACAATACATTTTTTCATACTACTATATTTGGTTTGATTGCAAAGATTACATTTGCTTAATCTCTGTTGTGAATTGTACAGAAGATAAAGCAAATACACAGAAAATTATTTATCCACAAAAATCATTTTTACTCACAAAAATCCCAAAAGAGCCTTCAGATCATCACATTTGCTTTAAATGTCCTTTTAAATACTCTGTGTACCAAAACATTAATTATTTATTTCTTAGTTATAAATGGACATTTTTATATTTTATATCCTACTGTTAATCAAAATACATCCATAGAATACTACATGGCCTAAGTTTTTGTTTTGGAATAATGACTATGACCTGTTTCTTTTTAAACTAGCCATGCAATATTGGTGTCATGTTAACTTTATAATCATTTGGAAACGATAGATATGTTACACATACTTAATACTTGCTTTACAGAAAATATAAACTCCTAAAACTACTTAATGAGAAAACAATCTTTCAAATGCAAATGTACTTAGAAAAAAATCTTGACTTAGATTTACTCCAAATAGCATTTATAAAGCTATGGATAATTATTTTCAAAACATGTGATTAATAAGTGTCCATTTTCATGCCATCATTGGTAATAGATGCAATCTCACTCAGGCACCCTGCCATTCTGTTTAATACAAGTGTATCCTAGTGTAAAAAGGAGCTTGTCATACTTATCTCTAATGGTGAGTGATTTCACTTCCCCTTCATGAAGACACTTTGCACCCAATATTCTCCAGTCCTACCAAGTACACCGACAAAGAAGCTAACAACAACATAGGTAGCACAATACATGTATGTATACATGGCATATAAAATATATATAGTGTATAATTTTGATAAAAAATGTACATATGAAAAGACAGATAGAGAGGAAGAAATGCAAAAGTTTTGCATTAAAATAAAATACACATTCTGGCAGAGCAATATATTTAGCAAGTGTAATTATGTCACCAAAAAGTGAGAAAAAATTGACGGATGTCGTGCTCTTGGTACCAGTTCAGTGCCTCAAAAAGCAGAAAATGCTTGCAATTAAATCAGTGTTACAATTAATACTTGTAACTTTTAGTATTCTTGATGTGTGATCTTACTTTATATACTTTGCTATTTTCAGGCAATTGTACTATTTGAAACTGACAACAATTGTTCTGATTCATGGTTTAGGAGGAGTAGCTGATTAAACCCATGTCAACACTCTTGACCCTGCGTGGAAACTAGAATCATAGACGATCTGCTTAACAATATGTCAAAGGGTACAGTTGCTTAGTTTCTCTATTTTGTAAAATCTATAAATCACTTGTAAATACAATGTAAGTTACCTTACCACTATTCTTTTTGTCCTGATCATTCCAGGGTTATTTTGTTATGTAGAATATTTTGGTGGAAAACTACCACTCTATTAACATCCGCTTCGGTTCTGGTTTTGCTTTTTCATTCTATAAAAAAGAACTAGTATTTTTAGCTGTTGCTGTAATAGAGTTAACATGTTCTTTCTACCTTTAAGATCAACATCTGTACAACATATCAAAGCTGCAGGGGAAAGACACCTCAAAAGCTGTGATGGGAACCTTTACATTTTTAAGAATTGAGGGGCCAATCCTACAAACCCATGTTTGCATGAGCAGTCTTAACTCACAGGAGTAGTCCCATTGGCTTCAATGGGACCAGTTAGGTGAATAAGAGCTTGCAGGATTGGGTCCTTACATCAAAGCATTTAAAGATTTAATTCAATTATTTAAAGAGATGCTTTGAGGAAATCATTTTCAATGTTTAGCGTTCTACAGTAGAGTCTGTTCTACAGACACCGAAAATAGTGTAACCAGATGTCCCGATTTTATAGGGACAGTCCCGATATTTGGGGCTTTTTCTTATATAGGCTCCTATTACCCCCCACCCCCGTCCTGATTTTTCACACTTGCTGTCTGGTCAGCCTAACTGAAAAAGTGTATGTTCCTTCATTCGTTTAAGTATTAAAATATAATATCTGGTTTATATTAGACCTGAAATTACAAGACAAACCAGATGGAAGAAAACAAACATAACAGTCATTTAAAATATAGTTCATGGGCACGAGAGAACTGATGTATGCATTTTTGTTTTACTATTAAACCATAGTGAATCACCAAAGCCAATTCATAAATCTTTAATAAATTTTACATCTTAAGCTGTGCAATCCTATATGGCAACACCAAAAGTGAATGCAACTTTCATTATTGTAAGCCATGAACAACTAGAAAAAACAAAACAAAAAAATGTTCATGGCATAAATAGATAAAGCTGAAATCTGCTGAAATTTTCTCATGTAAACTGCATAATAGCACTTCAAATGGCCCCTTTCTGTCATCCACTGTAACCATCACATTCCCATTTCTGCTGCAGTCAGGTGAACTGTCAAAGAGCTATTACGGTTGGCTGCATAGAATTCCGAGGAAAGACAAATCTATACAATTTTCTCCTTGGACAATAAATGGTTCTTTTGGTGCTTTTAGGTTTTCCTAAACAATTTTGGTAAAGAAATCATAAGATTTTTTTTATTTTAATTTAATTTAATTTAATTTAATTTTACTTTTACTTTTTTTTTACATGTACATTAAAATAAAGGCTTTATTTGTGCTGAAACCTTTACTATGAATGTATAACTCTTTGATGGATGCACATTAGCATTTCTGTATCTGGGTAAGATTTTATTTACTTTTTCCTTCTATAATATGTAATATAGCTTCAGCTATGCTTAGAAACATTATGATGTCATGTAATATTTTGGTGTATGTTCACTATTAAAAAATCAACACTCAGTAAACGGTAGAACAAAATGTATATACAACTGCAAAAATACCCAGTTTACGATTCAGAACTAATAAAGACCGTACAAATATTACATCTATTTAGTTTTCCATGGCTGCTTAAGATACTGCATGCTCAAAAATGAACACATTATTGTGATATGTACAGTACATCTTCTGATAAGCCTTATCTCATAAATAAAAAAGATGTATAAATGATGAATTTCTGAAAGGCTTTTCTTCAGAGACAAGTATTTTGAACATTCTGGTGAGGCGTGTAGCTTAAGCAAAATGAGAGTTTGATTATGTCTTTCATAAAGTTAATAATAAAAAATGTGATAGTAGAAAACCACAATGAAGACTCCTCTGCTTGTTGTCTTGTATAAAAAAATTAAGTATTTTTAAAATTTCCTTTGCTTACCGGAATAATTTTTAATACAAGAATGTACATCGCTCACTGCAAGAATTTACTTTCCTGATAAGCAGAGGGAGCCAGATTTCTTATTCTCTAAGAAAGATGGCAGAAGACAATTTGCTCTTTATAATTTTTGAAAATTTCTGGTGGTTTTTTTTCAGGTACGCATTTGTGTCTATTAAAATGCTGCACGTTACATTAAAAAAAAAGTTGTCAAAAATCAGTAATTTCAACCATTGTCGTGTTTACCTTGCAGTGAATTTCCTCATAGTTTGGAGCTTTATACTTACAACCAGCCAGTAAATATAAAATAGGGCATTCTTTATATTTAGTTTGGAACTATAGAATAGTAGAAATTGATTTGAAGTAATTGATTTTTATCTTTTAGAAGATAAAATTTTAATTCAATATAGCTATTGGATTTCACATACATATAAGCACATTTTTTTCAACATTATTAC
Source organism: Natator depressus (assembly GCF_965152275.1). Lineage (NCBI taxonomy): Eukaryota > Metazoa > Chordata > Testudines > Cheloniidae > Natator > Natator depressus. Next base: position 61,685,908 of record NC_134235.1, read on the forward strand.
TATTCAGCATATAGCACCATAAATAGGCTAGCCTTTATAAAAAAATAGTATAAGAAGTGTCCCTGCCCCAAAGAACTTACATTAGTGATAGAAACTTCAATAGCGAAGCATTGTCAAAGCATTAAACAAAAATAAAAGCAGAGCACGGGACAAATTATATAGCACTCAGTAAAAGAATTTGTTTCTAATATCTACAATATCCTGCATTATAGAAGAGGCAGCTTTCAAGTGTCTTCACTAATCTGCTAGTTCTTTCTGCTTTTTTCCCCCTATGGAGATATGCAGCATCTCTGAAGATGCTGGATGTTTCTCAGATACTATAGTTTGGAAAATGCTGTTTGCAAGCTTATTTGCTTCTGTGTTGTGTTCATAAGCAGGAGAATATAATTCATTTCTGCATATCTGCTAGACTGGACAAATCAAGGTGACAATCCATGGTTAGCTCTGTCAGGCCCTTTGTCCTGCTGTTGCTGTGAATCAAAATACAATGCAAGCAACGTGGAATATATAACTGTCCAGCTGCCTTGTTGTGACAGCACAGTCTTGCTATTATGGTGTGTCAGCTCTTGTTTGTATACTGGTAGCCAATTCATAAGATGACAATGCAAATTGTGTGAAAACTCTTCTGTAAGATAACAAATCATGTCAGTGGGAGGGGAAGGATTCAGATTTGTCTTGAAAAACAATGCCTTGTAAAAGCTTCTATTTTTGGTACAATGATTACTTTCTTACACAGGGCCCACTTTCTAACTATGGCATGCTTCTAAGAGACACAGGTAGGCTCTTGCACTTAAATCTATCACATGGTGTCTGTTTGCAGAGCTGTGCATTGATGTTACTTTTAAGGCAGTTTATATTTCATTTAACCACGCAATTAATCATCTTTATGGTGTTGGTGTGACTGGCAGCAGCAGAGTGATTTAATTAAATCTGAAATTATTGTACAGTAAATATAGGCTTCCAACTAGCCAGTCCAAATTAAATGCTGAGGTCTATTTCTTACCCAGGGTGTTTCCAATTTAAGTGTTCATCCAAAAGGTTACACTTCGTGAATTGAAATCATTTTTGTGTTTTAACTGTTGTTAAACTAAAATACCATTTGTACAGAATCCTGGGCATCTAGGAATATGTATGAATTATCTATATTTTTCATATTACATATTATATTTGTGATTTTGTAACTGATGTTCTATAAGCACCATTTTTCTTCTAATGCTTTTTCTCTTCTGTCATGTCAGCAAGGAGCTGCTTTTGCAAAAAAGTCTTTCCTCCATTTTGTTTCAGTCTGGTAATCAAGCAATTAGTTCACAAAATGGAGGTACTCTGCTTTGCTTTTTATACTGCATGTTACTTTGGGAGATCTTTACCTGTAGGGAAACAACAGACAGACCAGTTTGCTGTTGATCTTGTTAAATGGGCCTCCAAAGAATCTTCCCATGATGTCAAATAAATGATTATTGCTTAAGGGAAAACTTAGAAGATTGAGACCTTTATGGGGTTAGCACTAGAGAATTACGTACAGTACATGCCATACCTGCAGTATCTGCACACGATAAACAAGAGAGCAAATGACTGCATTGCTTTTCTGAAAGCATTTAATCGCTACTGTCTATAATAAACTTTAAACATTGCTAACTTCATGTTTTAAAAAAATGTGTTTTGTGTTACAGTTTTCCACAGACAATTTGCAACATGTCTAGCAAAGCAAGGAATCAGACCAGAAACACAGTCTCACTCCTATCACACACACATATATATATATATAATACAGCTTCTGAATACTGGAAAATTGGTCATCCGTTCAGTGCAGTTCAGGTCTTCTGTGTGAAAAGCATAAGCTTTTTTTTTTTTAATGCAGTGCTTCCATGTCTGCACTTTTTGAAATTGCATATTTATCAGGCTATGAATTATTTATGAAGTGGGAAAGTGGGGGGTGCATAGTGGAAGGACGAGTGCAAGAACATATGCTTGGAAAGAGGAATACCTTAAATGTACACAGAACAGTCTTTTGAAGGAGTATTCCGTGTAACTCCTCTTTTTTAAAAAAAAAAAATTTCTCATGCATGTTTCATTTAGTTTTGCAGCCTTCTGATTTTTTGTTTGTTTGCTTTTTTGAGGATGTGGCGAGGTGTTTGCAGCTAGCGAAGAGTTGGAAGATTTCGCTGCGGAAATGAATTGAGCATTTCTTTGACTTCTGAAGGATAGGATGTTTAATAAATATTAATCCTTCAAATGTCAGGCTGCATTATTGTCAAGAAGGGGCTGATAGATTGAGGATTAATGAAATGTTTCATAAATTAGAAATGAAACTATCAACAGAATGGCCAAAGTAGGGATCAAGAGTGGACCAGGCTTATGCTTTGGACCAGCTGAATATCCTCTCTTTATCAGATCTTAGCTCAACCTCCAGTTTGAAAAAAAGAATCCTTCTGCTCTTCAGTCAACAGGACCTGACATCAAGATCCTTTCTTCTTTGGGCTCTGTGTGTACAAAAATAGCAAGGTTGACTCAGACACCAGATAATTTGATTAGACAGAGTCAGATCCAAATTCTTTATTCTTTCTGTTTTGTAAAAGGAAAATTGGGGCGGGGAGCAGAATACTTTCTGTTCAAAGATCGTGATGTTGTATTTTCCCACTATGAAAAATACAGTATCACAGAAGCTGAAGACATGGAGTTATAATGGTAAATTGGAAAAATGGTAGTTGCCTCTTCACAAACACACAGAATTTTCTACATAAATTATGTATTAAAGGAAGAATGTTTGAATAAAACAAGTAGCAGTAACTTAATAGGAGGTGACAGGATTTTTAGGAGAAGCTAATGTACGTCAAAAAATATTGTAGTGTATAGCCTTTAATCAAACTCACAATCTCCAGTTCAAGGGCTGAATGTAAAGCTGATTTTATTATATTTTCCGACTTATTAAAAGAAAATCATGCTCTGTATATATTGCTTTCTGCAATTATTAGAGGGAAATTAATTTGAATTTGTATAACATCAGGTCTTTTTGGTGTGGGTGAGTCAAACAATTATCTGAGGTGCCATTCTTTCTATCAGCACAGAGATGCACAATATGAAACTGGGCTACCAGAGTGTATAAAAATGTTTAGCCTAATCACTCCCTAATGACAGCGACTTATGTCCTTAGTGCAGTCGATTTGTTTCCTGGGTTTTAAAAGTAGATTATTTCCATGGTGCAGGCTTAGTGTAAGCTGTTGAGAAACCACAAGCACTGCACTTCAGCCTGAGTTTGGGACGTTCGCCAAGGGTAATCTGATTAAAAGGGCATTTTTTACAACATAGTGGTGCTTTGAAAATTCTGTGCAGCCAGATAGAGTGGGGCCAAAAAAATTGCTTTTTCAAGGCTAACAATTTTGCTCAAGCAGAATTAAAAGCGCGATAAGCAGCATCACACGGAAGATTCTCTTCAACAGACTGGCAACTGGGTAAACAAAGCATCCTTAATAACACATCTGTTACAGACCCACAAGCAAATTCATGATCTATTTAATGGGGCTTTTTTGCTTGTTTGTTCTGCCTTAAATCACCTTTGATTACTGCATAGGTGTGAGGTTCTGAGGCCTTGCTTTATCTATAAGAACTCAAAGTGTTTCCCTTCCTACAGTAGTTTTACTCTTCTGTGTCCTGACATTTATAAAAGTCCTACTAGGAAAGTGGTTATTTGTGATGTGCTCAAAAAAATCATTGTTGGGTACTGTTTACCTGAGAAGTTTAGCAGCTGTACATTGTTAAAAGGTAATTATACTATCTCAAATCTTGGGTTTCTTACAAAAGATAGAACATACTACTAATTAAATATGTCATGTTTGCACACACCAGAATACACTTGAAAGAACTGTTCTTGGATCATTTGCCTTGTTGAACTACTTTCATATTCTTTTGCAGTATCTAAATAGGGAAGAGCAGATAATGGATTCCTGTTCTTCTTTTCTCAACATTCTTGTAGATCTATGTATGGCAAGTTCATCTTGGTCTCCACACGTACTAATAGTAAAGGACCCTTACACCAAAATGTTTGTGTACACAGCCTACTTCAAAATCATTGGGTTCAGTCAGTCTTCTGTGCACCAGATCTCCCTGGTATGACGCCCTCCTGTGACAGGCAACATGTAATTTGTTTTCTACAAAACAGACTTTTTTATTATGCTTAATAAATATTGAATGAAAAGGCACAGTCTTCTGCTACATCACAGGATGGCTTTCTAAGGGAAAATGTATAATGAATTAAACTAGAACAAATTTTCAACACTCGTCTCTTAATTGTAATGAATAAAATAACAGATAACTTGCAAGAAAAGAAAGAGTACAATGCATCATAAACTATAATGTTGCCCAAATAAATACCAGTGATGGGATTGCAATTAGAATGATATTTCCTGCGAAATGAGGCTTTATATTTCATTTATCTTTACTTCATGTAGATAGGTCAGAACATCTATATCCCTTCAGTGTGTTTAGTTAAGCAAGGCTTCCCGCTCTCCAGGAACATCTTGCCATTTCTCTACCTATCGACTTTTCAAATGTGAGACAATTCTGAGTAAATCAGCCTATTCGAATCTCACTCAGATTATTCATCACAATCCTCTACAATTATCATAGTCTTACCACTGTGTATGTGAGTATATACCTCATATGCACAGGCATGTATTCATACATAAACATACACACGCATTATATAAATGCACAAAATACCTCAATTTTCAGGGAAGCTCTTCATGATATTTGACAGTTTCTTGCTGAACATATCCCACGTTTATGTATGAATGTGTGCATGTGTGACACATATACACACATACATAAATTATGTTACAGTAGGAAAAGAAGAAATGTTAGTAGCACAAAAGACAACAATAGAACCTAGCAACAGATTGTGCATGCTGGAGCCCTTAGTTAAACAGGATCTGGAATGTTTGGGTGCGATAATTTTATTTTAGAATATTTACTGATATGTGTCTTCAACATCAGTGAAAACAGCGTGAAGCTGTAAGATTCAGTCTTTTCCAATCCCAATGACCAAGCAGCCTCCTGAATCAGGAAAATTGCTTCCGGATAGCTGTATTCCATCAATTTACAGTGTGTGACCATTAAAAAAAGACAGAAAAAATGCTATTTTACTGGGGAGGAAGACTGAACCAAGGTGTCCTTGATTCACGCTCTGTATATGGCATGTTGTGGATCAGATGTGGAAACATAGTGCAGGCAGAAATAATTGTGAAACATCTGTTTCCCATCACTGTATATACCAAGTAGTTGGAACAGCATCACTTTCTAGAATATTGAATGTTGTTAACCAATTTTTATCTTCAAATTCAATGCATGTTTTTTTTCTGGTATTTTAATTTTTCCTTTTAAATTTGAATTTTGTACCGCTTAAAATGATATATTCATGTCAGAAAGATGACCTGCTGTTTGAGGGGAGGGAAGGAGAAACCATTAAAAAAAGATTTCTTGATAATCAAGTACATCTGTGATCCTGTATTACTTTCTAGAGCACAAAGACTTATAGAGCTGCTCTCCCTTCCAAAGTAAAATGTCTGTGATCCATAAGAAGCTCCCATCCCTCTTTCTCTCACCCCAAAGAAAAAAGAAAGAAAATTATGCACCAGCAGATCAGCTGCTCTGTTTCTTCTTTAAAAAGCTGAGGTTGTTGCTATTTAACATAAAACCTTGTGACCTCACTACTGTGGGTGATTTGAAACACCAAGCTATTTAATGATGCAAATTACAAACAGAGGGAAAACATCAGAAGAATCTATCTGGAAATTAGCTTGTTTGACTGAAAATTAACTGGCTTAATCGAACTTGCAGGACGTAGATTTTCTATTCAGAAGCCCGGCTTGGAGTTTTTGTCCATTTGCATTATCTTAATGCTTTGTGGGACATTTGGAAGTGTGTTAAGACTTAAGGGACAAAATTATATGTGCAGTACCTTGTTTATATCTGATCTGCTCATATTTAGACCTAAAATGTTCCAACAGGAGTACCATATATTAGGCAATACTAAACTGTATTCAGTTTAAATCCCTTGGACAAGTAGGCCAAGTAAACAAAGTGGGCCCAATTCTGTACTTTGGTATACTGGTGAAGGTAATGGTGTTATGTCAGTGTCACTAAAGGTAGAGTGTACCCCTCTGCCAGATTGTGTCCCCCACCCCCCAGCCCCGTGCACAGAGGAGACCCTCCACACATAGATTTCTTCCTTTTTACAAGGAAGAGAGAGTTCACCTGCTTATGTGGCACTGGTTTCCCCCTCTGGGCCTTGTAGCAACTTCTCTGTGCTGTCCAGGGTTTACATTGAGGGAGGTGGAGGAAGCCTATATGGTGGACTGGGCAGGCTTGGAGCGGTGTCTACTGGGGGGCCTACGATGGTGTCTCTTGCTGATTGTTAGGGGGCAAGCCTAAACATCAGCAACACAGTGGGGCAACCTCCTGTACCTACCTGCCTGAACATGTGTGAGGATCTCAATGAGGGGATACTCACTGAGATTTCTTACTTCTAAGGTCCCTCCTGTGGGTTTTGTCTTTGGAGGGAATAATGTGGGCCCCTATCCTTTAAGACAAGAGGAAATCTAACACCCCCCCTTTCAATTTTCTAGGGCTCTTCTAACACTAAGTGCCATATAATAATTTCTTTCTAGCCTCCGGTTGGAAGCAGGTGCCCATCCTACCTCATGGCATCTGAGTGTAGCATGACCCCTAGCTCCGATTTCTTCTGATCAGCTACCTACAGACCTCACCGTACACATAGTTCTTCTAACTGATTCTTGGTGAGTTCAGCATCCATTTCTTTGCTCCTCCTGCCTTTTCTGCCACCTACTCATCTTTACACATCTCTTGTTCTATTTCCCTCGCCTGAAATTAACAAACAGAGAATAATATAACTGCAACCATTCTTTGACTGTTCCCAGCCATTTCACTTGAGAATCACTTAAAACTATTTCACCAGTGCTTAAAGTGTAAACTGCAGTTAAGTTAATAATGCTTTTGTCTCTTTTAAGGAGCAAACAAACCTTAACTGTTTCTTGGCATGATCTAGGCGAGGGTTGGACACTTCAGGGCACACAGGTGTTGTGCTGTTGGCTGGCGGCTGGATTGCTGATTCAGGGATGTACAGCACACTGGCACTCACAGTATGACCTGCATGCTTGGCTGCTGGCGTCCTGGTTGTGAGCCACAGCAGCAGGGCATTTTAGGTGCCCGGGCTAACTGAGCAGGTGGTGACACAACCCCACTCTTGTCTAGATTGCACCCCCAGAAACTGACAGACAACATAATACCCTAGAACGGTACACACAGCTTCCATTCATTTCAGCGGCTGTTCTGCCATGGAGTGAGGGCAGCATAAAACATGGTACCGTCTATTAAAAACAATGTTCTGCATGTCATCTGGGCTAGAGGACAGCTTTAAATATATCTCTGTAAATTCATCTCCCGACTTTTTACATAACGAGAACCTAAATGAAGTTCATTTTAGTGCATTTGTGAGAACAGAAGATGTCTGTGTGGCTGTGATCTGAAAACTGGACTTACTGTGTAAAGGGAACGTTTAAAGGTTACTAATTATAATAGTCATACTCCATTACAAGCTGAAGTAAAAAGGGTGACTAAGTAGTAAAGAGCTGGCTGAAAAGACTCACATGCAAAGGCCAAAATTGTAAAGGCTGGTGCCTAAAGTTAGGTTCCTAAGTCCATATTTAGGCAACTTAATAAAAATGATCTGATTTTCAAAGGTGCTGAGCAGCTCTGACTGTCAAGCCATTTTTATTTAGTAACCTATATATGGATTTAGGAGCCTTACCTTGTGGACCTAGGTTTAAAAATTTAGGCCAAAGGACAAAATTTGTTCTGCAGACCAAAGCTCATGTTAAAGTCAATTGGAGGTTTGCTTAAGTAAGCATTGCAGGATTGCACCCAAGATGACAGCATATTTGCTGCATATTTATAGAAATATTATATTTATTGGAAGCAGAAACATTTTTAGAATGTTTAGGAAAGATTCTCAAGTATTGCCAGAAATTACTGCAAAATTAAGGACCAAATGGACATTACACTAGTTAATTAAATTCGATACAATTTCACACTGCAACTATTTTCATGAGTGTCTCCATTTTTTGCTAAGAAGGCCAGAAGCTCTGAACTGCTCCACCAAACAACCACCATTGCTTTTCTGCTGATCTAACACTGCTGTATTCCTGCCTTCATTTGATTCAGTAACTACAGTGTATCTCAGTGCAAAAATATCCATAGATACAGTCATATTTACAATTATATCTAGAACCATATTGCAGATGGAAATTTACTATCAAGAAACTTAATTGTGCCAAGCCCTTCTATCCTGCCACATAACATGTTTATTACAAAGATATGTATAAAGAAAGATGTTTTACTGCTTTTATTCCACCATCTCCGCAGTTCTACCATTCCAGTGGCACAAGGCAGGAGCCATCAGAGAGATAACAGGCAGATATTTTTCATATTTCAAATTTTATCAGCAAGTCTTCAGTCCTACAGGGAGAAATGTCTGCTTGGACACAGGAATATATGTGGATGAGCTCCTTGCAGGCTTGAGGTGTAATGGGCCAGTCCTGTAAACCCTTACTACTCAGCATAGCCTCTGCAGAATCCATCACTTTATGTGAATCTTTTTAGCCAGCTCTACTGCTTGGCTGCCCGTTTTATTTTGTACCATAATGTCATGATCACATTGGCTTCAGTGCAGCTATTTGCTCCAGTAACCACTGTACTCAGTAATTAGAGGTTGCAGGATTCAGCTGCGAGGGCCAAACTCTACTTTTTGTATACAAGTAAAACTACCATTGTAATGACTGTAATTACTTAGGTAGCTACTGCAGGACTTGGCTCTTATTGCATTTGCTCTGTGTAAGCACTAGAGGAATAGGCCCTAGCTGACATTTTAATGAATTGCTCAGATAAAAGTCAACCTGTGGAACTTGTTGTATAAAAGTATAACTGGATTAAAAAAAGAATTAGATAAATTTGTGGAGGACAGGTCCGTCAGTAGCTATTAGCCATGATGGTGAGGGATGCAACCCTATGCTCTGTGTGGCCACAAGTCTCCAACTGCCAGAAGCTGGGAGTCGACAACATGGGATGGATCATGCAAAATTGCCCTGTTTTGTTCATTTCCTCTGAAGCATCTGACACTGCCCACTGTCAGAAGACAGGATACAGGAATAGATGGACCATTGGTCAGACCCAGTAGGGCCGTTCTTATGTTCTTAATTTCAAAATGTCTGTGTTCATAGAAAATTAGCAATTAAAAAAAATTTGTAGATAACAGAATTGAATATGTTTGTTTTCAATGCAATATAGAAATTCAGTATATCTCTTTAAGTATTTACCCACATTTAAACTAGGTATAAAAATAAGAAATCAGAATATTTATACAGTATAGTGAAATCTGGAAAATGTAAACTGATGACTTGTAGCATTTCACAGTGTAGTATTTACATCTGAAAATTGTTAAGTATATCTACTATCACTGGAGTCATACAATAACTATGGGTAATTTGTATTTGTAATACAATGCAGCTAAGCAAGCAAATAGTATTCACTATCTGGTTAGTCTTTTATAAATCTTTGAGAAATATCTCCAGTGTTTAATAATCAGAAATCATTTACATCAGCCTTTTAAAAAAAATGTTGCCCTCTCCACGGAAATGATATGTACACAAATTTCAGAATTTTACTTTGCTATTAACTGGTCTAAATTTGGAGGAAATACTGAAAATCCGTTTATGCTGTTCCATCTAGTATTTGTCTTGTTTAAGTTTTAAAGTATAATTCATACCACTGCAGTGCATGAGTTCATGATGAGTCCCAGTTCAATGTGAAGTACTGAACTACACTAAAAACAACAAAAAGACTCCTGAGACATTAAAAAACCATTTCAAAATAGTCGCTGAAATAAATGGCAATGTTACAGAGGAGGAAACAAAAAGTCAGTGAAAACTGAGTCAGTGAAAACTACCAGTCTCCTACGTCAACTAAAGTATTGGCAGGTCTGAATCAATAGAAACCACGTTTTTTAAATGAAGGTGCCGCGTCAGCTATGTATTGCATTTACTCATTCAGTTCTCATACTATCGCCATATGGGGATTGCTTGGCCACTGACACTAAGGGATAAAAAGAAACTTTGCTTCAGAGCATGATAAAAACTAGAAATTTTATTCTGAGAAATTGATTCAAACATTGGGATTCTATCAGTTTGGACGTTAGGAGGAATTTTTCCATGGGAATGTATGGGGTTTAAGCCACTCAACTTTCACCAACTTCTTTATGTCATATGACCAAGCCCTACACAGTGTTTTGGAATAGTACCACTAAATGCATTCTTGGTATATAGTTCAGCCTCTGAATGTAAAGAAGGCAACCTCAAGGACCTCACTAAAAGGAGAACTGTGTTACTATTCTATCTACACTCAACACTGTGGCACTGATACTGTAGTTTTATCAATAGGAGAATACGATATCACAGTGCCCTGTATTACTTGCTCTAAGGGCACTGCCTTCATCTAAACATCATCTCTGGTATACCATAGCGTTTAAACTCTTTGGGCCAGGGACTGTTTTTTTGTTGTGTGTTTGTCCTAGCACAACGGGGTCCTAGTCCATGTAATACTAGACTAAAATAAAATAATAATAATAATTAATAAAAGCACTTTTGCTTTTTTTCCCAATGAAGATATGATCCTATAACGTGTTAAAAACCTTAACATAGCCCTCCATAATCATGGACTTTGCACAGGAAAATTTACATAATTATATGCCATATATTCTAAACTTTAAAATATGTGCTTCTGTTCTGTATGTGTAATGAATTAATAAATTATATACCCATTTCATTTAGATTTAATTAAACTGTCCTTGAAAAAGAACCACATTTACTAAGGACTTTTTCTGTCCTTTTAAAAGTACATTTCAAACAGATTCAAGCTGCTGATTTTTTCAGTTTTAAGACATGCCCTCTCTAAAGCCCCGCTCATGGGAATACTTAACCATGTGCATAGCTTTACTCATGTGTGACTAGTCAATTGAAGTCAATGGGACTAGTCAAATGAGTAAAGTTTGCTTAAGTATTACAGGTTCAGGGCCAAAGTTGGCTAACATTCCTCACGGAGACACTTATGAAAATAAGGGATTCCTACAAACTCAGACCTATATTCACAGTGAAAATCCAACTTCTGTAAATCCTAAAGATGTGAGAAGGGAGATTCAAAAAAGGGAGGAGAAAGCTGGCTTGGATACCCAATTTTTCACCTAAGCCAAACACTGAAGGGTCTAAAACATTGTTAACTTAGACATTATTTTTCATTTTAGCATCTCTCTGGTTCCAGTGGTGTCCTCAATGTGAAAGTGATGCCATGAAGGCATCTTTAGAGACCGTACAAGCCCTTATCAATCATTTTATCTCTTGTGATCAAGGGGACTATGGCCAAGCGTAAAGGTTTGCGAGTCTGACCTCGTGATGCTTTCGGCATAAAGAAAAGCAGGGCATACTACCAATTTCATAAGAAAGCCCAGTGTCATGCTGTTTCCAGCTGAATTTTACAGGATTTCTTAAGTACCCAGAGTTTGCGTTTGAGTTTAACAAAACATAAGCTACAAACCTGCTGAGGTTTGCCCATCATCTGAGTCAAGAAAATGAAGCGATGCTTCCCAGCCTCCTTGGAATGTATTACTTCTTCTTGCACCGACATGATTTCCATTGATGCCAGACAGAACCTATCAGTTAAAACTGCTCATGACCACATTGCATACTGTGAGTAACAAGTTTAGCCTTTTCACCACATGGATTTTAAAGATATCGCACAATGGAATGCAGCAGGTTCTGAAAATAGTGTCCAATGTATATGAAAAAAAGTTTTGCTCTTTTTGTCATTGGCATTTCCACCGTGTCTACACATTGTAGTTGTTGTCTTCCCACCTCCCTTTAACAAAAGGAGAGCTGCTGTAAACATTTTTTTTCTGTTCTCTTAGTTTCATTTGTCGGGCAAAGATCATCATGCTCTGATTTAGTGTTTTCAAATAAGTGTGCCCTCTGGTGCAGCGTCTATTGAGAGAGAACACAGCCCAGACAGGAGAGTTCAGCATGGCCACTAATAAAACACAAGTGCTGCTTTGTCAGGCCACGAGTGATTACTTGAACAAGTGCCAACCAAGAAACCAAACATTAGAGCTCAGCTCTTCAGACCCTCAAGACAAAGGGCCAATTGACTTTCCTCATTAGTTTTTGTGCCAAACATGTAAACACAGTTTCCTCTCTATCTTTGATGCTCAAAACATGCCAGCTTGTTAACATCTTGGGTGGTATGGTAGTTTGTGAGCCTGTAAAGGCTATTGAGTAGTGGTTGTTTTCATCCTAATTGAAATGATTTATCCTATAAATGCCCTAAACCAGGATCTTTTTGACAATTTAGAAATTCTGTCTTTGCTGTTATAGACTCTGATGAAGTGAGCTGGAAAAACTAGACCACAACTCCGAAAGGGGATGACATGAAAGTTTTATTGGAGTTAGTATCAGTCTGTAGATTACGTTTATAAAATAAAAAGTTACCTTGAAGAGATAAGAGCGGCTTTTGCTACTTCTAGTGAGTGATGAAACATGAATGGTAACAGTCATATGGAATGTTTTCTAAAATTATTTTCCTTTTCTGATATTTTAAAATACCCTTATTTGGGGGGGCTGCTGACATTTAAACTTCGTTGCCCTTTTATTTCAGTCCTTCTTGCCTGTAAATGCTGTGACTAGACAGATAATGGAAGTCAGAATACGGAAATCAATTCCAAACAACCTGAAAGGTTCAAGGAAGGTGCTGAATTTTAGTCAGTATTCAGTGAATATGTTTCTTCCTGTCACTTTCCTCTGCATACACTTTGGCTGCTGGAAATCAAATCTGAGTAAAACATTTAATGTATCTGAAAGTGTTCAGCTCAAGAATTATTGTGCAAGATACTGAGCTTTATGGTCAGGCTTTTCTTTTGTTTGTGCAAATGAAATACCCCGCTCTCTTAGCTGAAAATTCTGATCTGGCTAAAACAAGTATTTTTTTTCTTTTGCCCAAAAATATTTGGAGAAGTTTTAGGAAATAAGGATGAATGTGTTAGAAACCAAAACTATTTACAGTTTCTAAATAAAGCCAAGAAAGTGTGAAGAAACTTACTTGATTAGCCAGCATCTTTTTATAAAAAAAAAAAACTGAACTCACCAAGTTCACAAGCCAACTTACAGTTAATAAATTTTTTTTAAAAAAATAGGGATGTGACTAAATGTCTGTGAATCTCCTACCTAATATAACATGTAAAAAAAGCTAACATATGTGCATGGAAAAAAGAAAAAAAATGCTGTAATCGTCACTCTCTCTCTCTCTCTCTCTCTGTGCTAATTCTCCTTTTTAAATAAAGAAACTGACATGTATAATGGTGTTATTTGCAGCTAGAACAGTGAATACACTGTGCATAGCTGGAATACAGTTTGCTGTTCTATTTGACGACTGTAGGTAAAAGAAGCTGCAAGATTTTTGTGGATTTGCCCATAGTTGTTGATGGGTCAGGGAAGGCATTGACCTAGCTCTATTATTCCTTTACATTCAGGTACCAGTGGGGCATTACGAAGAGTGAGTGCTGCTTGGAAAAGAGAAAAAATGTGATGGCTAAAAAAGTATCTGATCACTAAAGCCCAGGGTTTCCAGACTCCCCAGCTCTGGGGCAGCCTGACAGATATGGTATCTCAGATTCAGTGCTTCCAGGCTCCCAGCTCTGAGCTCCAACCCATCTGGCAGGCTGCTGCACAGCTAGGGATATAAAAGCTTTCAGAGCCCTGGCTTTGGGGCAGCACTCCTGTCTCCCAGCCTCCTCGGCTACACACATGGCAGGTTAACTAGGCTTCCCAGCCGCTCACCTCATGCCCTGTTCCACCCCCCACCTCCAGCTCCCAATGACCCCTGGGTTGTTGTGGAGCTGACCAGCTGTCTCCCCCATGAGAGTGTGTGAGTGAGCTGCCCACCTTCCTGGCTGCCTGGTTGGCAGTTGTTGGTGCAGTTCTGCCTGGTTGGCTGCAGTTCTGCAAAAAATTCCATTCCCACTCAGCTTTAGGTATCTACCGTTACCTCTAAGTCCTTTTCAGTGTCATTGTATTCCAGGATATTGTCTCCCATCTTGTAAGTGTGATCTTGTATTTGGACATATTAAAACATGTTATTCAAATGAGCACATCCTACTCAGTGATCCTAATGGGACTGCATAACTTACATGCTCACATCATTGTTTACCACTCTTTCAACTTTTGTGTAATCTGCAAATTTTACCAGCAATGATTTTATGTTTTCTTGCAGACCGTTGATAACTATATTGAATAGCACTGGACAAAAACAGATCCCCCTGGAGCCCCACTAGAAATTTCCATAGGTTGATGATTCCCTATTTACAATTACTTTTTGGGATCTATTAAGTAACCAATTTAAATCCATGTAATATGACTACACTGATTTTGTATAGAGCTAATGACTATCAGAATGTCATGGAGACTGAAGGTATATCTACACTGCAATTGGAGGTGTGACCACAGCATGTATAGACATACCTGAACTAGCTTTAATCTAGCTAGTGTAAGTACTAACAGCATCAGCTATGGCAGCACTACACAAGCCTGCCTGGGCCCTGGGTACTTACTTGTGGAGCTAGGCCACGCTGAAGTCCATGCTCCCACAATTTCACTGCTATTGGTATTTGCACTACCTGACTAAAGCTATCTTGGGAATGTCTACACATGCTGTACTCACACCTCCTGATTGCAGCGTAGACATACCCTAAGTCAAAAGCCTTACAGAAGTCTAAGTATATTATGTTGACACAGCTAAATTTGTAAACTAATCAAAAAACTATATCAAATTTGCTTGACAAGACCCATTTTCCATAAAATCATGTTGACTGGCATTAATTATGCTACCATCATTAAATTCTTTACTGACTCCATCCCGGATCAGCCTTTCCATGATTTTGCTCATGATCAATCTCAGGCTACCCAGCCTATAGTTATCCAGGTCATCCTGTTCACCCTTTTTAAATCCTGGTACAACATTAACTTTACTCCAGTCCCTTGGAACTTTCCCCGTGTTCCAAGATTTGTTAAAAATCAACATTAGTGGTTCCAAGAATTCCTCAACCAATTATTTTAAGCACCATGTCTGAGGCAGGTGATACAGCCCCACATAGCTTCCTACTCAGAGCTGTACCTTAATGGAACAATCTGGGGCCAGAGTGCTTAGAGATAATGGGCCTGATCATGCTATCCTTTGCATTGTTTTCCCTCTTGATTGGGCTGGAAATGTCATGCAGACAGCCTTCCTTGCAACAGTGAATTTACACCAGGGTTGAATTAATGTCAACCTGTTTTGTGTCAAATGTTCCTTTTACAGATTGTTTTTAAAATCCTCTTCTCTTTCTAGTTAGATTTATTTAAAGAAATAGTCATTTCAAAAATGTATTTCCAATGGACTTACATTTCGGATTGCATGATGTTCAGGGTGAGTACGTTAATAATGCTCAAAATGTGGCTTGCAGGCTTTCTGACAGCCCAACACAGGAGAATTTCAGCAGTCGAATCTGACCTGGAAGACCCTGCACTCAAATCCACTGAATCAATCATGCTGCACAAAGCAAAGCTTGCTATGGAATGTAGCCTTGCTGAAGTGAAAATTGACGTGTACAGTACAGGTCCTCTGCTACAGAGTTCATCGTTGCAAATGCATGGGCTTACATTAGACCACATAATTATAATGAAACTCTCAATGGTATGATGTACAAGCCAAAACCAATGCCCTGGGCTTTTTATGTTTGTCAAATGGAAGCAGAAGTAGTGCAGCAAAGACATATTCTTTTACAGCTGCATACAGCAGATCTTAGTGTGGAGACGTGGCTACATTTGTATAACAAGGATCATTCTAGACATGTTGAGATCTTTCTGTTAGGGTTCAGAGTTGTGCCAAAACAAGGCACCTACAGCAAAAGTGACAAATTACCCCTTTTCACCAATTTCAAATACATCACTGAGACAGAGAGAGAGCACATGAGAGAAATCACTTTTTGCCAGTTTTGTCATTGCAGAAGCAAATGACTGTTTTTCATCTCCTGCAAAGCAGAATGATTATGTCAGCAGGCAGGTAAAATGAAGGTTAAAGTTTTTTTAAAAAAACCACAACTTGATGCATCACTTGGTCTCAGTCTGAATGTTACTCATGTGATCATCTGCTCCAGAGTTCATTGTTAGGGAAGAGATTGAGAGATCCCCTTAGGAGAGGGAGGTTACTCAAATATTGGCAGAAACAAAGTGCACACTAAAATAACTAGTATTATGATTGAGAAACTGCATAAGGACACAGATAATAATAATAATAATAATTCATACCTAGCTCTTATCTAGAGCTTTGCATCCATAGATCTAAAACAAGCTTTATGAAGAAAATCAGTATCCTTATCCCCATTTTTGCAGCTAGGGAAGCCAAGGCACCAATAGGGCACTGGTTGCTTAAAACAGAGTGTTGTATCGATAAGGTCCTTCCGTCCTCTCTTTCCTCTATCTGTCATTCCAGACATGAATAAAGAGAATAGGACATTGATGATGTTCTTGATCCCAAATGGACTGGAGCCAAAGGCTTTTGAAGTCAATGGAAGGACAACCATAGGCCTGCCATGAGTTCTGTAGAAGCAAACCCCTGTGCCCACAGAGAGGTCATTGTAGGACTGGGGCCTCTGAGTTCAATGGGCTTTGGTGGAAAGGCAACCAAATTAATCAGGTAGTGAGTATACTGATGCAGTATTGTTTGAAAAAGAAAGAGGCCACAGATTCCTAAGGAAGCAGTGTTGAGATAGGCCTAGTAAAAGAAAGGAAAAAAGTGACTAAAAATATAGACCCAGGAAAAAAAAAAATCTCTACAAACTCTGTAAATGGACAATGAACTCCCTCTCATCAACCATCTTTCTAAATTGTAATGATGCCTCTAGCATTATATCTGACTGCTGGGATGTTCCTCCACTTGTGTATATACTTTAGCCTGGTTCACAGCATTGAGAAAAAAATCTGCAGAACTTGGCATTTTCCCATTGCCTAGTTTCCTAACATTATTAATATTTAATGTGTGTAAATATCATATGCATTTTTATAATATCCCTCGCCTCCAGCCTTTGTATGTCATCTGCCCCAGGCCAGAACAAATGGAGCTAACAAGATGTGTTTTTCTCACCAACTTGACCACTGTGCTTGTATGCTGTGTCCAACGCTCCCTCCCTTGTTTTTCTTTTGTTACCTTATACTGCATACGCTTTTTAGGCTGAGGAGTGCCTCTTACTATATTTTTACACACCTACCACAACGGGACCCCAATCTTGTTTGAGGCCTGAAGCGCAACCGCAGTACAAG
Source organism: Natator depressus (assembly GCF_965152275.1). Lineage (NCBI taxonomy): Eukaryota > Metazoa > Chordata > Testudines > Cheloniidae > Natator > Natator depressus. The sequence goes on from NC_134235.1 coordinate 61,703,370, forward strand.
TAACAACAAACAATAATATTAAATTTCCAGGCCAAACAGGCAATTTAGTGGATCATCTTATAACTTCTAGTCAACTGGAAGTTAGAGTAATACTATTCTTCTGAGATTCTGAAGTCAAACTTTTAAAATAGTATCTTTTGTAATTACACTTTGTCCTGGGTAATGCACAATTTTATCTGTGTATGGAGGATAAACTTTCCACTTTATTAAACACTAGGGGTTTGTAAGTTACAAAACCAACCGGAGAATGTGTACAATGATGCCTCTTTCAAAGCAGCTATGAGGGAGGTTACATACTTAGAGCTCTACTCTAATCAGTCATTTTAAATATCAGATTATTGAATTTTGTTCTGTTTTATATTCAGATTGCCTCTCAAAATATGTTAAAGATCCTGTGCATTGAAATTCCAGAGTGGGTGCTGGGCTCCCTACTTTTGTTCTTCTGCACTGATAGTTTTTAAAATGAAAACTCCAAGCTGTATTATATAGGATCATTTATTTCTGCATTTTACACTTGAGCAACAGCATTCTGATTATCTTCTGCGATGAAAAGTAAGCAGCCATGCGGCTGTAGACTTAATTACTTACGGCAGGTCCCATCCCTTCCGCTATGGGGTCAAAAGAGTTATTAAAAAAAAACAAATTACTCAATGGATAGAGAGAGCACACATGCAACACTGCACTACCAAACCTCACCTACATAGGAGCCAACGCACTGGTTGAAATGAATGGGAGTTAGGCTCCTGAATACATTTGCAGAACTGAGCCAGGCCCTGCTATACATATTACACTATAGTGTTGTTGTAGCCATGCTGCGGCAGCATATTAGAGAGACAAGGTGGGTGAGGTAATGTCTTTTATTGGACCAGCTTCTGTTCATGAGAGGTAGGCTTTTGAGCTTACACTGAGCTCTTCTTCAGGTCAGCTATGTGTGAGTTCGACACCTTGTTTCTCTCGCCAACAGAAGATGGTCCAATAAAAGATATTACTTGGTCTCTCATATACATGTTATCAGTTACATGGGCCAGAATTTGCAAAAGAACTTAAAGGAGTGTCAAGTAGAGCATTCAGAAAAGGAGACACCCCAAATCAGTCACTTTTGAACAACTTGGCCTTGAAATAATTGTCCACTACACACCTACATACACACAGAACACAGCATTTTCATATATGCTTTGCAAAGTCTGCATGACTCCATAGGTGGTCTGCACACTACTTATAGATGCAGATGATTATATGGAGGAACCACATGAAGGATAAGTGGGACCCATCTGGGAGTCAAAGAAGAGGGAAAACCTCATGTGGAAATGTACCTAGCACTGGGGATGAGAGGGAGGTTGTCTGGGAAAGACATTCTGTATGGTTTGCAAGGTCTCTGCATGGTTTGTAAATCCTACAGGGATTCCTGTAACAGAGAAATTCTTACTCATCTTTTAAAATGTAAGGAAATTTCCAGACCAACCCCTCCCTCCCCGCCGAAACACCCCCTCCCCCCAAGCAAAAACACTTTGGGAACCCATAATTACATAAGAACGGCCATACTGGCTCAGACCAATGGTCCATCTAGCCCAGTATTCTGTCTTCCGATTGTGGCAAATGCCAGGTGCTTCAGAGGGAATGAACAGAACAGGACAATTATTGAGTGATCCATCCCCTGTCATCCACTACCAGCTTCTGGCAGTCAGAGGCCAGAGATACCCAGAGCATGGAGTTGCATCCCTGACTATTCTGGGTATTAGCCATTGATGGACCTACCCTCCATGAACTTATCTAATTCTTTTTTGAACCCAGCCTTCACAACATCCTCTGGCAATGAGTTCCACAGGTTTACTGTGTGAAGAAGTACTTCCTTTTGTTTGTTTTCAGCATGCTGCCTATTAATTTCATTGAGTGACCCCTGGTTCTTGTGTTATGTGAAGGAGTAAATAACACTTCCTTGTTCACTTTTTCCACAACAGTCATGGTTTTATAGACCTCTATCATTATCCCCCCTTAGTCATCTCTTTTCTATGCTGAAAATTTAAGGAATCTAAAACTTCAGCCAAAACACTCAGGATAACATTGTAATTTTCCAAAAATAACTTCCCTCTCCCATCCAGTGGGGGAAAGGGGGGAAAAAAAGGAAAAGAAAAAGAAAAAAGAAAGTTTGAAACTAGGGTAATTCCAAGGTATAACTTGGAAAGTAAACATTTAAAAGTATGCAAATGCACATTTAAGGTTACTCAGACAACCTCAGCTGTCCCATAGTACCACCCTGAGACTATTATGAACTGAAACAACCTTAACCCATGTGCACGGATCAGTTAGACTGAGTTCAATTTTGTGGTCACTGGGATACGTCTGTATGATAGAGAAGTTTGTCCTAGAGTTTCTAGTCAGTCTTTAGTGTTGACTGGTAACAGAGTTAAGATTATCTGGGTGACCTTCACTGCATATTAGTTTCCCTTAATTTTTCTGTTTTGTTTATAAATAAAGAGGAACCTTATCTTGGAATTTCCAAGAAAACATTTTCTTCTCCGATAAAGCTATAATATTCTCAAGGCTTTTTGGTTGGTAGGCTTTCTGACTGAATAAGTGAGTTATTTTTACAAACTTGATCTCAGCTGAAAGTATTTATCTTTTTAGCTATTCTTGCACATAGTATAAATACACTAATTAGCATAACTCCTGTTCTTTTTAACCATCAGAAGTCTGAATACATATATTTATTAGAGCTTACAGAAAATATTTGAAATTGGAATTGCAAACACTATTAGCAATGAGTCCTTTTGAAAAGTAATAGCCTATTGTTTTAACACAATGTAAAAGAATACGGTGTAATATTTATAGTATTTTTTCCATTTACATGGATGAGAAAAATGTATCTCAGATTTAGTTTTTCCCTGTCTAAGAATTTAATGGATGATAATAGAATTTTAAACTATAAATGAAATGCTGATCAATTTATATGAACATAGATAATAGTATTTGCTTGCAATATTTATGGCAATAGTATGCTTATTTAATTTTTAAGACTCTGGGCCAAAGCATCTATTGTTTTAAAAAATACATAAAAAAGCAACAGTAAAAGAAAACGATGAAATATTTAAAGTGCATACAAGGAAACTGAGTCCATAAAATACATAGTTAACATTAAAAGATAGCTCAGTACCATTTGGAATTTGTCTGCTTTAATACATTGTGCATAATGAACTGTAAGCCGTGAAAATGGCTGAAACTTAAAAGTATGATTCAGTCCAGCACAGCTTTCTTAATAACAGAATAGTATTTGTATGTGTGTCGAAGATAATATAAAAACTTGGTCAATTTTAAATAAGAAAACTCAAGTAAAATGATCAGGTTACACCTCAAAACAATTGCAAGTTTCACATGAAAATGCAAAAATGAGAATGAGAGAAAGAGAGCGTGAGAATATTACTCTGGAGTTAGCAGCAGCAGTTCCATAGTAAAGACGGTTGTGACTAAAATCCCTCAGTTTCATATTTATTGAATTTAGTTTTCAAATCTGGCACAACCAGAGAGCTGATGGGAGAGCTGATTTTTTTTAATGTAATTTATTTTTCATGAACTACTAACTTTTTCCAATGATCCCCTTTTGAAATTTTGCCCAGTTTGCCTTACTTTTTGGGGCTTGGCTGTAGGCAAAGAAGTACACTCCCCACAAATTCCCAAATTCTCAGACATGCGTCGAATACCTTGGATATAGGTCACATTAAATTTTACAATTAAACACATAAGGAGTTGTTCCCTGTATTCAGAAATAACTGTTTCAAATTGGCAGAACTGCTCTGATGTGTCAGCTGCTTCTATCTTCTGAGGCTGCTAGCACGCTTCCCAATTCACCAACTGTCCATATACCCCCCCAGCGAGTCCCAGCGCCGGGCTGGGGGGAATGGGGTGGGCTTGTGGGAGAGAGATGGGGCTCTGGAAACCATATGGGCAAGCAGGGATGTGGGAGCAGTGGTATGTAGAGTGAGCAGGCATTTGGGGGTGACAGGGGTTGAGCTGGATTTATCAGGAGCCCGGGAAGGCATAGCAGGACTGGGGAGGGCTTGAGGGGCAGGGGCTTGGGAAAAATACTAGTGCATGGACATAGGTAGGCCTGAGATCAGGGAGACCAGAGCCGTGCAGGGGGACTGGGAGAAATGTACCTGGTGTCTCTCTGTGCCAAGGCACTGTGCTTGAAGGTCTCTTCTGGCACTGCTGCCTCATTTCTCCACTTTATCGAGGCAACAGCACAGGGGCAACTTCATTGTGGGTTCATGGGTTCAACTGCACCCACTTAAAAATGAAACCAAGGGTGCAAAACCAGGCAAATATACACTTACCCTGGGCCGGTGCAGAGAGGAGACCTCCAGCAGGATGCACGGCTAGAGAGTGTGCCTGCCCGGCACTTACCCTGCAGCAGTGGCTCCTGTCCCAGTGGTCTGGGCTCGACTCCCTGCTCTGGGCCTTGTGACCTGCCACATGGGGTTGCAATGCCACTCAGGTTTGGCCCAGTTGCCCTCTGTCATCTGCACTAGGTTACAATGCTCAGAGAGGGAGCAAGGCCTGGCCGCGCAGGACAGGAGCTGCTCCTGCAGGGTGAGTGCGGGGCAGGCTCGTTCCCAGGCCCCTTGTTCCCCACCAGGGCTTCCCCTTTGCACCAGGCTGGGATTAGTGTCGCGGTGCCACTGTGGAGGCTGCTGCTGCGGGTGGGTGATGTCCCCTCGGCAGTTTATCATGGTTCATCCATTGAACTGGGTGCCTGCCTCTGCCCCGTGGCAGCACTGTGTGGGGCCTTTCATGTTCTGGGCCCAGAGACACTTCTTGCACTGCTCCTTCAGCAACCCAGACTTTACAAACTGAAGCTGGGCTCCTGATGCATTTTGTAAGAGTGCTTCCAAGTTACTTCACTAACCCTCTCCGTTCACTGTGGTACAGCATTCTGTGTACCAACTGGCTTCTGCTGCCTTCTCCAGAAACTGCTGCAGTTCAGTGGTGCTGCATGTATATAATCTGTAATATGCTTTTGGATGGAAGATGCTGTGTAAACGGACAACACGTATTCTCAGAGTACTCTATTTATTTGGACTCACTAAAGCCCTGATCCTGCAAGACCTGCAAGTTCATCTGCTTGTATTGATGCTGAACTCCATTGACTCCGGTGGGTCTTTGCCCCGGCCAGGTGTCTGTTTAAATTAATTTGATGGCAGGACCTGGGCCTAAACTGTGATGTCTGCTTCAATGGGACATCTCTGCCCCGTGAAGTGTCAGAAATTGTGGATCTCTTGTGCTGGTGCAGGCCCTCTCCAGTTGGCCTTTCTGGCACTGTTGGCTTTGCATAGTGCTAAATCCCAGACGCGCACATGTACACACGCATTGCCCCACATTGTTTGGGTAAAATAAGTCAGGTTGTTAGGTTAGACAAGAAGTATCTCCTAAACATCAGATGATCAATGTAACAAGCTGGAGCATTGAATCTTCTCATTTTGTTTTTTGACACAATTCATTGTAACAGGAGCAGTGTGTCAAGTAGAAAATCTAAGGGCTTGTTGTTGATACAAACATTGGGGTTTTTTTACCTGTTTTAAAATCTGTCTTTGTGGTCTGCAGATTTACAGGTGATATCAATTGGTATATTTCTAAAGACCAGGCAACTACGGACCCTTGGAGTAAAGGAAATAAATATATCCTATCCCCAGTGACTTGCTACATACTCCAGGAGGATCATTAAATCAAGTCAAAATTATTTCTATAATATTTACACTGTGAGAGTGGAGTTTCTTTTTACTTCTGTATCTAAAACTGTTACTGAAGCTATATGCATAGGAGTGGTAGCGAAGTTGTCCCCCACAAGCACCAGAATTGTAATTGGGGATTGCTTTTGTGTTTGTTTGATATATTCATATCAAATATCATACACATTCATATTCATTCTCCCTTCTCCTGCAGGGTTTTCTTGACCTCAACAAACTATACAGAAAAACTGAAGACAACTAAACTGCTCTTGTCTCCACACTCACCAGAAGCTCGTCCTTCCTGTTAGTTGCTCCTTTTCCCTCTCCCTCTTGCTGACCTTCCCACAGCACTGCCCGAAATCCTTTCCTAGTCATTTCCTCCCCATCACTGAAGTGGTGCATTTCCATTTCCATTTCCCCTGCTATGCCCTTCTCTGGTTCCAAGCCTTTTTCTGCCTTAGCTTCCCAATTATGCATTCATTTCTTGGTCCTGAGGAAATTGGTTTTGATTGGAGAGTTACCGATCATGCACAGTTGTGGGGTTTTTTCCCCCTAAGAATCCTCATCATCTTGGCATCTAAATGTCATTTCTGATAAGCCTGTAAAGTGCCTCGCTCGCTATCCATCTTGTAATTGTGCAGTGGTCCACATGCACTTTATAAAGTGTACCCATCAGTTCAAAGCAGGAAAGTGTCTGTGGCTCACTGCATTGTGTATAAAATGTGCAGGTGTCTGTAGGAGTGCTTGCTTCAATCATTGAGCACCTTGCCTGTGAATGATTTTCAGAGAGTTATGCAGTACTACAAGGTTGTCACAAAAAAGTGTCTGTTGTATTACTTGAACAATACTTTGCAATCACACAGTGTTGCTCAATTCACTTTATCACAGGTCTTGTGATATTTGGTATTTTTCTTAAAGCCCCAGATCCTGGAGACAAGTGATTACATAAGAATCTCAGCTTTCATTTAAAAATAATAACAACAGCGTACATTTCTAGTTCTCGTGGTTGTGGAGAAGAGCTGGAAAATGTGATCCAATTGCACTGTAAAGCCTCAAAATATAGTAAGCAAATAAAAAGCCCCCCAGAACTGTTGGCTTTTATAATCTCATCATGATTGTTAAAACAAATTCAGTTGGGGGAGGGGGTGTGTGTGTGTGTCAAATCCATGATTTTTGAATAGTTGGGGTTGGCAATGCTGGATCATGTAACAAAATGCTATAATGAATGCATACAAAAAGGAGATACAGTAAAAGCTGTATAAGCAACCCTAGCATTAGCATCCTCTTAATTAACAGTACACACTCAATGTTCTTTTAACATAGTTCTATATAAAACATATATGTACACATATGAATATTTATAGGGCTGGTTAATCTTTTCTTCAGCTTGATAGTGTAGGGCCTTGCATAAGCCAGTGAAAACTGGGCTTGTTGCAACAACATTATCCTAACACTTTTCAATCGTGCCATCACTAGAATGAATGGCATGCTAAAAGAACCCAGGTCAAGAACGCCAAGCAGAAGGACAATCTCAGAGAGAAGGAAAGCTGGGTGATTCATCAACAATCAGTGCTGTGGCAAGGAGGCTGCACCAAACAGGGCATCAGGGCCTACTTTTAAATCCTCATCCTCTGTTCCTTGAATGATCAAATGGCAGGCAGGTCCCATTCATTCATGTCCATTAACAAAATAGAAATGTGAGCATTCATACAATATCTTCCCTATAAATAAGCTACATGTGTACTGTCTTTACACTTTCATAGGCTGGATTATGCCAGTAAAAGTTGAGTGGCATTATCATTTTGTTCCTTTTCATTTTAAATTTACAGTGACTATGTTCAGACAATAATCCTGTCTCTTAGCTCAGCAACATCTAATATTACAGTTAAAAAAAACCCCTAGAATCATTTTATCTATAGCCCTTTCTTTATTATCCTGTACTGTGATAAATAGACGAAACATACTTTCAAAGGGGGTACTTGAATGAGTTCCGCAACAGGATTTTCTTTAAGGTTGTACTTTAAGGGCATAGAGCCTATGACAGATCAATTGGCTACTGTATTTTTAAAGGCTATGGAGACCACTTTTAAAGTACTGTCACTAGGTCTTTAAGGAATAGAAGAAATAAACTAGCCTTTTAAAAGATTACCTACTATTGCTTGATTTTAAATAATTAAAGTAAGTGTATAGTAGGCTATAACTTTGCATGGTCAGTAGTGCACATTTGTACTGATGACTTTCTAATAACACACCTTGTTTTGAAGGTGAAATGGAAAGCAGATAAATTATGTAAACTTCTCCACATATAGTTCTGAAACATTGTGTGATGCAAATTAAACGTATAAAATGTTTGGATGAGACGTCCAACTTGTACATAAGACAAATTAGGTTTACCTTTGCAAGTAAGAGAATATACTAAGATATGATACAAACATTGCTTTTTAAAAAAATTGTGAAAGCAATTTATATTTTTTTTAAAGAAAGTTAATATTTTCAGCATATTTTTACATTTTTCAGACCATTAGATAAGAATAATATGTGAAATGAGTTGTTAGAGTTGGTGATGAACCTTGCAGAGTATCTATCTATTCTTTTAGAATGAATCTAAATAAAATGTCAATAGATCTGGAATGCAAATGGAAGCAAATACTGATAAAGACAAAACCATGCATGTCAACAACAGTGTTAAAACCAATGTACTTAATTAAAAAAGTGAAGTCAATTAAAATCAAAACAACAGTGCAGCAAGTACAAATGCTGGAATAATCATTAGGCTTTGCTGAATAATGGAGGAGTATAGAATTTTTTTAAGTGAAACAGCAGGGGTGATACATTACACAAAGCAACAGTCTACAACAATATGACAATTGAATTACTTCAGCCCCATTAGGCAGGTGCAGAAGAATAATTAACATGAATTTCTCCAGTGGAAAGGGAAAAAATAAACTTTTTTGTCTAATGCAAACTACTATTTCCCCGCCCCCGCCCCCACCCCCAAATTGATGAGAAAATATGACAAGGAGCCGAGTGATTAAAAACAGTGGCTTTATGCCATTGTTGTGAGGTTGGGTAATTGTGGGATAAAATATGCAGACAGTGTATTCTCTAACAGCCTGACAGTGTTAAAACAGGCCAGGATGGCAACGCTTTAACTTTTTCTGTTCTGTCTGTGTATAAGCTTTGCTTGTTTAGATTAAAAACAAAATATAAAAGATGTGCTCTAGTTTTTGATTTTATAATCATCTTCTGATATAAAAGGCATCCAGTCCCGCCTCAGGATCTATCTGATATCTAGTTTTCCATTTCAAATTCAAAACAAATTGTGACCTCCAATTTCAATCTGTTCCCTAAAATGCCAAAAAGAGTGAAAGAACTTCACATTGCTTCTTGAAATGTAAGCAGGTTCAAAAACGACCGTTTTTTCCAAAAGAATCATCCTATTCTAGACATCTTCTGATTAAAACCAGAACAAAACAAAAAACCCCTTTTCTTTACTTCCATTGGGAACTATTGATATTGAGAGAAATGGCTGTATAGTTTAGGGGGAAGCTCAGAGACATTTGATTTTCTTTAGGATTAAGAAACTGGGAAAACTCCAGCCTTCATCTTGCAATGACCTCCCTCCTTTAGAAATACAGAAATTAGGTCACATTCACATCTTTTAGTAAGTATATCATGAATCAGATCACACAGAATAGAAAGAGACCTGAACCTCTGCCCAAAATTCAAACCAAACCCAAACTGAAATGAATTTTTGAAACACTATAAATGATCAGTCATCCTTTAATATACAGTATTTTGTAATTCACATACTTATGAGCTTCTTTGACGGACACTGGAAGCTCAGGTGCCAAAACAACATGAACATTACCTTAGTTCCACGAATATCTCCTCTGAAGCCAGGAAATAGTATTGTAACCCCTGCTAAAAATTCCGATTTGGTTCTGCTTCTGGCTTGTCGGGGTTAGTTACAGTATTGTGCTATTGCTTGTCATGTTGATTCCCCCCCTCCGCCCCAGAAGGGAGGGTTGGTCTTTGTGCAGACGTCCATGGCTGGGACCTGCAACCCCTCTCCCAACTCTAGGAACCGCCCATCTGACAAGTGGTGTCATGAACAGGAGTCAGGGAGTTTAGCTAGGGATCCCTGGGGACAATGCCTGAGGTTCCAGGGACACCTTTGAACCATACAGACTCTCCCACAACCCCCTCCAACCTCGCATCCCTCCTGGCAGCCAGTCTGGCTCCAATGACTGATATATCACAAGGGAGGCCTGTGATTATCCTGGTTTACGGGGATTGGCAAGACCAGCTTCTCAGCTTTCCAGGCAGGGCTGGAATCCACATTTAACAAGTACAGCCACCCTGAGTGCCAGAAGGTGAAGAACCTGTTCAGCCAGCTCTGGGGAGCTGCCCTAGTGGAAGTGCAGGCCTAGCCCAATGACCAGAAGAGTAACAACAAAAATATTTTTAAGTGACCGGATTGGATTGATAGGCCACTGACCCCACCCCCCCCGTGAACAAATGGAAAGGCCCAAAAAACGACCAAGACCCTCAGAGACTTTTCCAATAACTTCTAAGTGATCCTCTGCACCACCAAAAAAATGAGACCCTTCCTGACCCAGGAGCTAGAACAGGACTTGGTGCAATGATTGTCAGAAGGGACCTGTGACTTGGCTGCTGTGCAGGCTCCGAACTCCCTTTGGGTCCAAAACCCCAATATGGACTTTGAGAACTTTAAGGAAAAGGCTGTGAATGCAATTGGGTCACAAACCTCTAAATGCCAGGAGCAGACACAGGTCAGAATCTTTAGCAGGGGTTACACAGACTCCCTTGTCCTGGCACAGCATACAACAAAACAGACTGCCTCCCACTCACTCCACACCTGACTAGATGCACACAGACTATCTGCCCCACTTTTTTTCACCCTGACTCAGGGCAATACCTGAGTGCCCCTTCCCTGGGTCCCGTGACCTTCTCACTCTGCTGTAGCTTAGGGCTCCAGCCTCTTGCCCTGCTGCTTCTTTCGTCTCTTCTTCCAATCTTCCCAGGCCAGTGTCCTTGTTGTGGGGTGGCACTCCCCCTCAGAGTAGTTGAGGTGGGAGGGAGGGGAAATGGGGGAGACAGGAAGGGGAAAGGGATCTGAGGGAGGATCTGTCTCACCAGCTCCACAGTATTGCAATCCCCAAAAAATACCTGTGTTCACATTTTCAGCCATTTTTAGAGACCCAAGAAATATGAAATGTTCAAAAATAGCAGAGATGCATCAAATTGCTTAATCCCTGACCATCTTGGCTAGTAGCCATTGATGGACATATCCTCCATGAACTTATCTCATTCTTTTTTTGAACCCAGTTACACTTTTGGTCTTCACAATATCCCCTGGCAATGAAATGCTACTGGTTGACTGTGCATTGTGTGAAGAAGTACTTCCTTATGTTTTTTTTTAAACCTAATTTCATTGGGTGACCAATACGGTAGGTGTGCTCAAATACCACCTACCAGATTGGATCCAATTCAAAATCTGGCTGGGGAAGGAGATGGTGGTGCCCATTTGATAACTTTTAACCCAGTGGTTAGAGCATTCACTCAGTATGTGGGAGACTTCAGTTAAATTCTTCTCTCTGGCTGAGGGGGGAAAAAGAATTTGAATAGGGGGTCTTCCACCTCTCCTGAGAGTGCCTTAATCACTGAGCTATAGGATATTCTGATATGGGTCTCCCTCAATCTCTCCTGTTGAAGTTCCACTGTATAGAAATATTTAAATAGTCAATGGGCCAGAGAGAGAGCGAGAGATTGTGAGCATGAGACTGACTCTATAGCATCGTAGTTAGGGCATCTCTCTGGGAGGTGGGAGACCAAGCTCCTGATCTAATGATTTTTTAATTACTTTTAATACACAGCAGAACAGCTTCAACAGGAAAGATTTTTGAATGTGGCAATAATTAGGACAGGCCTAAAGCATTAGAAAAGTTGCATGGTGTAAAAAGACCAATTTAAAATTAGACTAAGTTTCAGCGTGTAACTCTCTAATGAAGACATTCTTAATAAATCAGTTTACATTTTGATTTAGCCTAATTGTGTACTCAACACTTTCGAAAATAAGCACATGTATTTGGGAGGCTGAATCAGGATTTAGGAGTCTAAATTTAGGTGGCAAATTTTGAAAACCTGGTCAAAATATTATAAAATGTTCAAATTTTGCAAACTGGAAGAACCAAATATTTTTTTCTAAAGTTTCATTTATAATAATCTTAAGTGTTGCTTGAATCAATACCAAGTTTAAAAAAAAATAACACAGGATTTTTTTTTAAGTTGACCATGTCCCTTTACCTTGGCTTCAGCACAGCTTTCTTCACATTTAGTTAAATGAGTTTTATTCAGACTTCTTTTTATCAGCTGCCAAAATCCTCTTCTTGGCATAATGAGATCTAGTGATCATGGAATACCATTTATTCAGCTGATGTAGTACATACTGGGTTTCAGTTTCCAACTTTGACCTCCAGCTTTAACTCGGCCGTGACACAAAGCAATGATTCCCAGACGCTTACTGTAGTTTTCTGTGACAAATCCAGTGAAAACTAGTTTGCTTTTGTGATGCTGGCAATATTACCACAAGGGAAAAAGGAAATTTTCTGCCCAGTGCTGGGGAAAAAAAGCAAATGTTGGCAGTTTTATTGTAGGCATGGAATTAATAATTAATCCTTGGAAGTTAAATTAAGCATTAGTCTCTATGTCTAGTAGTACTAAGCTGCATTGCACTGTCTTTATAGCAGGCTGGCTTTATGTACCAGCACATTCATGCAACTTTAAATTTAATATTTAAAATAAATATCAGGTTCATATTTTTAAACACAAAGTTCTAAGGGCTATAATGTACCACTTAGGCAAGACCTTAACAAGGAGTCACATGAAGCTATACCACCAGACAGCATCTTAGCTCCTGGATGATCCCATGTGGCTTGCCAGTGAGTGCATATAGAGGGCTATGTTTACAGCTCCTGCTTACCCCACTTCATAGTTCTTTGCACTCTTGAGGAGTCAGGACAAACCCTGTACTTCTGGGGTCTGCACTGCAATTGGAGCTGTGATTGCATCTTGGATAGACATATGTGCATTAGCTTTAATCACGAGTACAAATAGCAGTGACAGTGTGGTAATAGACGCTTCAGCATGGGCTGTACAAGCTCACCCAGAATCCTAGGTATGTACTCGTGTTGCTCACCTGTGCTGAAGCCCATGACACTGCGTATCTTCACTGCTATCTTGAGCAATGCTAGACAGATTGCAGTGTAGGTAACCTATAAGTGGGGAGTGTGACGGGGTCCCCACGGTGTTGCCTGGCACCCTGGGACCGCTGTGCCCCCTTAAGTCTCCAGCCTGGGCTGTCTCTCACAATGTTTTGCTAGTGACAAGCAGCAAACCCCTCCAGGCGCTGTTATCACTCAGCACAACTGCATGTGGAGCCCCACACCCAACTAGATTGCATGAATGCTCCCAGAGCCACTCGGGAATCACACAGAGACAAGCACCAGCCAAATCCCCCCACTCATTCCTTGTACCTCAGGAATATACTGTCATGCACTGCTCAAGACCCTTTCTTGAGCAATACAAGTTTATTAATCAGTTCACCACTTCATCAATCAAAAGTGGACATACACAAGCCTTTGTAACCTGAGCAGATTTACCAAGCACTTCAGGCAAACTCACTGGTAAAGATAAACAGTTAAAAAAAGTTTACTGATTACAAAAGATAAATTTTAAGTGATTAGAAGTGATAGGCAAAAAGTCAGAGTGGTTACCAAAATAAAATAACATATAAGCACACAGTCTAAACTCTCAATCCTATTAGACTGGGCAACATCTAGATTAAGCAGTTATTCTCACCCCACTGGATATTGCAGTTCATAATACACAGATTTCATCCTTGAACCCTGGGCCAGTCTCCTCTCTTGGAGTCTCTAGTTTTCAGTCTCCATGCTTGCTATGGCCTCTGCATGGGTAACCCAGGAAAAAAGGAGAGAAATGATTGTCTGCAGTTGCTTTCACAGAGGGAGGGAGGAGAGACTGATGACATATACCCAAAACCACCCGTGACAATGTTTTTGCCCCATCAGGCATTGGGAGCTTAACCTAGAATTCCAATGGGCAGTGGAGACTGCGGGAACTGTGGGATAGCTTCCCACAGTGCACTGCTCCATGAGTCGATGCTAGCCATGGTAGTGAGGACACACTCTGCCGACTTAATGCACTTAGTGGGGGCATACACAATCAAATGTATAAAATTGATTTCTAAAAATCAACTTTTATAAAATTGACTTAATTTCATAGTGTAGACATAACCTGAGCATCCTTGTTGCTTGCAGCATAGGCGTGGGGAGGAGAAAAGATGAAGCATGGGGCATTGTGTTCTGCTTTATACCCTTAGTCCATGTGCTTGGAGAACACAAGTCCAGGCATGTCTAGTGGGCATTGCTGAGTCACCAGGCAAGGTTGAGCAATTCCCCTGGTGAGGCCTTGTGCAAGTGAGTCATTGATTTGTAACTTCCTTGGTGGACAATGGCTGTTGATGGTTGTTCAACACCCGTCCAGGCATTGGTTAGCTCCGTTGTCCTTGTCTGTGGTGATCGAACATCTGGGCAATTCCCCAACTCACAGCATATTTTAGTGATAACCATACAACACAATCTCATAACTTCATATGCATTAATGGTATACATATTTAGGTAGAACAATGGCTTTCAGTGAATCATAACCTTTCCCCTGGTACCTCACATGATATGCTTTATGTGAAATATCACAATTATATATAACTGATGAATATGGGGGTTACAGGGTGCTCCCCCAATGTATAGCCTGTCACGGGGGGCAAGGCTCCTTTATATCCTTCTCCCTCCCTGCCCCCCACCACACTCTATGTATTCAGGTAAGGGGCAGCAAGACTTCAGGCTTAAATGGGCAGCTCATTTAGGGTCTGATCCAAGCCCATTCACATTAACAGTCTTTCCATTTACTTTGTGGGTTTTGGATTAGGCCATTACTTGGGGGACATGTTCTTCATGTGAAATCTGCAGCAGAGGAGTGGAATCCTGACGTGGAAACACCACATCCACCAACTGCAGCGATGTGCCTCTCAACTGAGGTACCTAGCATTGGTCACTGTTGGAAGACAAGATACTGGGCTTGATGGACCTTTGGTCAACCTCGTATGGCCATTCTTATATTCTTAAGGAGTTACTGTAATATTGCAACATTGCTGCATTAATCCTCTTGGCCTTTGTGTGTGTGTGGGGTGGTAAGAAAAACTCTGTAGAGAGCCACTATATGGGGTGGTACTCTGGGGACCTTCTTTGTGAGCTCTTTCCCCTCTCTTTAAGTAATTACTAGTCCATTCACCCTTCTGCACTAGGCTCATTATCCTAAAAACTGGTTGAACCAGTGCAAAGCTGGCATAAATAAGAGTAGCGAGTTAGTGCACCTCTGTAGTACAGCATGACAAAGTCATGATTTTGCCTATATGAGACTGTATTAAAATAGTGAACATTCAGATGCAGGGATTAATACTCCTTTGTAACATGAGAAAATGAAGACTTTAATGGTGTGAAAAGACTCTTTGGGATTCTTAAAACCCACAAACTTCCAAGAGGGAAAAAATGTATGCAGTTGTTCTAGCCATGTTGGTCCCAGGATATTATAGAAACAAGGTGGGTGAGGTAATATCTTTTATTGTACCAACTTCTAGATGGGATGACAATAGTCTCAGTCTTCTGCTGGCTGAGTGGTCTCTAGACTCTGCTGTGAGACCATGGTAATGGAATGCTATAGCAATTACAATACAAAAAAGACATATAACAAACAAAGTAGTAGTGATAGTTTTTCTGGCTATGTCCCAGAGAGAGTTATTACTGGTCTATGCAACGTAGAAGGATTAGGCATCTTGTTAGTTTCACTACTAAGCCAAATAAATAGTAACTGAGGCCGAAAATTTTCCCTAAAGGTAGTAGTAATGACAGACACCCTTGATCACAACATAGCCTAACCACTGTGATCAGAATTTACTGTTGGATAACATTAGACTTTTACGTGGCCAGTGAGTTTTACGTGAGTTTCATCCCATCTTACAAACAAGAAGGTCTTTTCCTCCAACTCCTCATCACATCTAGCGCCTCACATTTACACTATGTTTGTTCCCACATTTCTTCCTTTGCCCCAGGCATCCTATTATACAGCTTCTTTTACTGAATCTCCATCTCATGGGGCGGCTCTTACTATAGAATACACCATGACAGATCAATGCCACATCCACCCAATTGGGCAATTATGAGGGAGACATCTCTTGATGCCCTCAGGGCCTTACTCGGCACTGAGAAATGCTGTCAGAACTGGCCTCTTAATCATGATATTTTCATACATAATATACCCAAGTGTGTTGATTAATCATGTTACTTTTATGCATAATAGTAGCACACCAAGCTGTACACAGAACTTTCAGGTGCATCATACACAAGTTAGTCTGAGGACAGGATGTATTATAGCACTGGACAAGTTAAGACAAGCTGTAATTTGAAGCACTCCCTTGAGTGGGAGAAAAGATTCAAGGAGACAGAAGAGGGACGGTGAACCGAATAAGTCTAAAACAGTGTTTTATTTTGAATGCAGTAAGCAAGAATTTGGTGGGGTTTAACTGGATTCTTTCCTCAAATAAGCTCACAAAAGTGTCACCACTTCACCATCTTGCTGCTATTCTCTTCTTTCCTTAGTCCTTCCCAAAATTCTGTCTTCTGTTGTCTAGAACGTATTACATTAACTTCAACTCTATCAGCTGGCATTAGGTACAAGAGAGGCTTCTGCCCATCATTGCCATTAATATGCACTGTGTGGTTCAGTACTTAAAATTTAGGGTTTAAGATTGAGATTTTTTCCAATAAAGCTAAGGGCGCTAGGCACAAAACTCCCATTAATTCTCAGTGAGATTTGGACATTTAGCTGCCTTATACCCCTTTGAAAATGGTTAGGTTGGCTAATTCTCATGCTGTCTGTTGGACAGCATAACATCCACCAAACATGTTATGTGCCTCCATGATGCTCTGTCCTGTGCTAAATATGGAGCATTACAGGGTAGGATGTCTGTGAGAGATTGGACTGGACACAATCCAGCCATTGTTTTTGATCTGGTAGGGAGGAAGGGGGTGTCTTTTCCATCCTGCAGTCATTGAGTCAAAATTAAAGTTAATTCTCACAGGGAAGTTGATACGTGTTCAGAGCAGATGACCGAGCGGTTGCCCCACTCTCCTCCCCCATTTAAAGAAACAATCACTACTATGTTCAGTTCTTAAGAAATGGACAAGCATTGTGAAATGGAATTTTTTCCCTGTTCTCAAAGCAAAGTCACAAATAGAGCTGAGATTCATTTGGCTTTACACCTGGATATTTATTGTGTAATATTCTGAATACATAGGTGTATTTATTTTGCTTTCATTCAGTTTCCTTATTGGTCATTCCTATGACTTTAACTAACTTATTAAATGTCATTTAAGAAGAACAATTTGCTAACTTAATGCCTGGATCTGGTACAGAGAAGTCACTGCAAAGCTATATACCACGAAGCTGTTGTTCAAATGGTATCTACTACTGATTCCTAGACTCTGATTACAATGCACAGAATTTAATTTTATAAGCAGGAAATTAACTATGATGATTACTCACAGGTCATTTATATTAGATCTTAGCAGAAGGAGGTCATTTTGGCTGCAACATGGTATTTAATAGTATTGCTTGTGTTATATTGAATATAATTACTGTATCTAACTAGTGAGTGCATGCAGTTACAAGAGCTGTGGATGCAAATAGGTACTTGATAGTAAAATTTTCAGTGACTGCTTTACCTAAGAACATAAGAATGGCCATACTGGGGGGGACTAATGGTCCATCTAGCTGAGTATTCTGTCTTTTCACAGTGGCCAATGCCAGATGCTTCAAAGGGAACGAACAGAACAGGGCAATTATCAAGTGATCCATCCGCAGTCATCCGGTTCCACCTTCTGGCAATCAGACACTTAGGGACACCCAGAGCATGGGATTGCATCCCTATCTTGGCTAATAGCCATTGATGGATCTATCCTCCATGAATTTCTCTAATTCTTTTTTGAACCCAGTTATTGTTTTGGCCTTCACAACATCCCCTGGCAATGAGTTCCACAGGTTGACTGTGTATTGTGTGAAGAAGTACTTCTTTTGTTTTAAACCTGTTGCCTATTAATTTTATTGGGTGACCTCTGGTTCTTGTGTTATGTGGAGGAGTAAATAATACTTCCTGTTCACTTTCTCCACACCAGTCATTTTTGTGTAGTTCCCCTTTCTGAAGTTGAATGCTACGGTGGAAGGGTTTCTTTGGTATTCCCCGCTCCCCAAAGATGTTAAATTTAATTATGGTCATTATTTATTAAATCTTAATTTAATATATATATATTAAATTAATATATATATATATATATATATAAAATATATAATTAATTAATTATATTATGGTCACTATTACTGAGCGATTCAGCTATATTGACCTCCTGGACCAGATCCTGTGCTCCACTTAGGATTAAATCAAGAATTGCCTCTCCTCTTGTGGATTCCAGGACTAATTGCTCTAAGATGCAGTCCTTAATGGTGTCTAGAAACTTTATCTCTGCCTCCAGTCCTGAGGTGACATGTGCCCAGTGAATATGGGGATAGCTGATTTGTGCTGCTCTGGTGGTGCAAAGCATTTGTAAAGACAACCATGTGGCTGGGGATTTCCCTAATATAAGGGAAATTCCTTAGGTGACAGACCTAAAGTAATGGTTCTGTGTCATCTGTTCCCCACACATTAGCACTCACTTGCTACTTCAATGGACCTTTGGAGATTGTTGCAGCTGGAAGCAACTTAGAGCAACCCACATGCTTCTCTGAGTTGCACTGGGGCGAAACTAGTGATAGGTGATCCCAGAATCAGAGGGCAGCACCAGCATAGCTGAGGCTCTACTCCTATGTGAGCAAGTGACCAGTTGGGTATCTAATTGGCCATTTGTATTTGCAAATATGAAATTTGCACAGGGTGGCCATAGTCAACCTTTTGTTGGAAAAAGGAGATGATAAATTTGCACATGCAACCATGGTAATTGCACATGCAAATTTTCAGCTGTGCACACAATTTTCGTGCACACCTTTGTGGACACACAGTATACGAAGGATACCACTGAAGGCTGTCATCTAACAAGAGAATAAAATACACTAACTTGTTAATCTCTATGTGACAAGAGAAAGAGAGTGTTATAAATACATGCAACAGACAAAGTCTGACTTTGCTAGATATCTATTACATATTCCCAGATCAAAACTACATTAAACTGGAGTTAAAACTGAGAATACATATCAGTAATTTAGGGTAACGTACATTATAGGGAAATGGAATGTTTCCCCATAGTGGCACCATGCAATGACCATATGCTTATGATAAAGATATTTTATTGTCTGTTAGATTAAACATTTTAAAGATATATTCCATTTTCTCTCTCTCTCTTTTTATTTTTAAACCATCATAGTGTCACAGCAGGGCAGAGTAAAGGTTGTTTGGATTCCTTAACTGTGCATTTCTGTTCTTTAATATGTTTGGATTTTTACTAAGAATAATCATAACTCTGAGTTTCATAGATTGGTAATACAATAACTCCTCACTTAACGTTGTAGTCATGTTCCTGAAAAATGTGACTTTAAGGGAAACAATGTTAAGCGAATCCAATTTCCCCATAAGAATTAATGTAAATAGGGGGAGTTAGGTTCCAGGGAAATTTTTTTCACCAGACAAAAGACTATATTCGCTATATAAATATATACACACATACAGTATAAATTTTAAACAAACAATTTAATACTGGTACACAGCAATGATGATTGTGACGCTTGGTTGAGGTGGTGAAGTCAGAGGGTGGGATATTTCCCAGGGAATGCCTTACTGCTAAATGATGAACTAGCAATCAACTGAGCCCTCAAGGGTTAACCCATTGTTGTTAATGTAGCCTCACATTCTACAAGGCAGCACAAGTGGAGGGAGGGGAGACAGCATGGCAGATGGGGACAGAGACACACACCATGTGTGAGAGAGAGAGAGATGTGCATTGCCCCTTTAAGTACGCTGACCCCACTCTAAGTACATTCCCTTTTTAAGTAGATCAGCAAGTTGAGACAGAAGCTGCTGCCAGGAAGCTCCCTCTGTCCTGAGCCCTATCATGCCCCCCCCTTCCCCCAGCTCTATGGAAATGGGGTAAGCGGGATCCAAGAGCAGGGCGGGAAGAGGACACCCTGACATTAGCCCCCTGCTTTCCCAGCCCCTGCACAGCAAGCAGGAGGCTCCAGGGAGCAGCTCCAAGGCAGAGGGCAGGAGCAGCACATGGCAGTGGACAGCTGAACTGCTGCAATTGATAGCCTGCTGGGCAGCTGTCGCACAGGGCACTTAAGGGAGTGGGGAGCTGCTAGGGGGGCTGCTGGTCCACCCTGGTTCCAAGCCCCCACCAGCTAGCTGCAACGGGCTGCTCTTCCTGCAAGTAGTGGACAAAGCAGGCAGCTGCCAAACAACATTATAAGGGAGCATTGCGCAACTTTAAATGAGCATGTTCCCTAATTGATCAGCAACGTAACAACGAAACAACGTTAACCAGGATGACTTTAAGTGAGGAGTTACTGTACTTACTTTTGGAATTACAACATCCCTGTAATATAAGTATAATGTCCCTGTAGTGTATGTTGCTGTAAATTACTGATCTGTCCACTCAAACTTAACTCTATTTTAACAAAAATGTTTGGCATTTCCTTTTTTTTTTAACCTAAATTTTTCTCACAGGAACACTAAACAATAAACTCCAAGAATCTGTTACTATAGAATATTTCTAATGCGTTGTAGATATGTACTGTTAACCTTACATTATTTTTGTATTTTAATTTTTAGGGTCAGGTACACGGGTAACCCTCTGGCTGCTTTTTGCTGTTTGGAGCAGCACAAAGCAGTCATAGACTACTAACTACCTGGGTTCATAGTTGCTTTGCATTGCCAGAGTAGTGCAAAGCAGCTGGTATGTACACCCCATGTTCCCCTGCATGCATGCATTCACATACCTTATTTCCCACTCCCTCCAGTCCTCTTTGTTGACTCAATCTGGTACAATGGATAGTTTTGAAAAGGAAATATTTCAGATTAATGGTAATTTTTTACCATTTTTTCCTACCTGGAAGTTTATCTCTCAGCAAAGGCTGGAGAATAACATCTCCCTGAGAGACACTCATGAAGAATTATCCTTTTTCAAAATGGCCGCATCTCTAATTTTCTCAGTGGGACTGAGGCCACTGACTAGTCTCAGCTAAAGATGTCCATTTTCAAAATACCCACTGCCTCTACGGTGACCAGATGTCCAGTAATTCATTGGCGGTGGGAAGTAGTGTCCAAGTTCACATGGACTTTAGCTGTTGTACAGGGCTGCTGGTGATACCTTCTGTTTGGGTATTCTGCCACTCAGGTATAACGTCTCCCAGAACTTAGTCACCATTATGCAAATAAAGTGAGTCATTTGGGATCAGGAAGCTCCTTTCTGTCAGCAGACAGCAATTTGTTAAGGGATTTAATATTGGACAAGCTCAAAGAGCAGAGATTAGCCTAAAAATGAATATTCAAAGTGAACGAAATACTGTGCTATGCTACCTTCACTTTGCCAAGTAACAAGACATTCAGTGATGTATGCCTTAAAGTATCCAAACAAATAAGAAAGTAGTATCTCAGAAAGTCACTTGTCAGAGATTTAATCACTGTCAGAGAATTCTATCTTTCAGTCTTCTTATCTGTGCTAAAAGTGGTCTGTACAAATTGCAAGTGCCCAATCTACATAAAGTGGAACTAATATGCTGTCAAAGTCCCATACAGGTAACAATCAGCATCATTTTAAAGGAGATACAATATAGCTAAGATGTTTTAAGGATGGACCTGCCAGACAAGCATTACAATAATTACCCCTGATTGTCAGAGTACTGGCCAGACCTAACTCTCAGATGCCAAAGCATACAAATGTGGCACCCTCCCACGCCCCTGTTCACTGGCCCAGTTTGAGGCTGTTCAAGGGGAAGCCTGCCTTGCGACTTTTTACACAAACTTTGGGAAACTGGGCCTGAGGCTCCTTTGTGTGCTCTGCATTGTGGGTCAGTGTGTGTTCACCTCAGACCAGACCCACTCAGACAAACCTCCAGGAAGAAGGCTTTATTCTGTAAAGAAATAGAACAGGATTACAGTTCAGCAGCCTCCTCTCTGCTTGCCTGCTATGTGCTCCCAGCTCAGTCAGGGCTGAGACCTCCTGCTGAGGGCCGGGGGAGCAGAGAGTACATCCTGGAAGGAACCAGGAAGTTCTCCCAACATGCCGCAGTTTGTAGTTGCCATGGCTGCTATTGAAGCACACTGGACCTTGGGCTACACCCTTCCCCCACTTATTGAAAGGGCGATCTCGTCCCTTTCCTTAGTCAAAAACCTCTTGAGTTGAATATCACATGCCAAACCCTTTTTTCAAATATTTCCAAGAGCTTCCTTCCACATCACCCCACAGCAGCACTGGCCAAACCCGTGGTCTCTGCTCCTCTTTCATCAGGCAGCCCACTGTTCCCAATTGAGCCAGACAGGTGCCGTTCACTGTCTTGTTGAATGCCGAGGAGCTGGTGAACTATCTCTGGGCACCTCTCCAATCTGGTCCAACTCTGTCTGCCCTTCTCCAATCCAATTAGTTTCGTTCAGACTCTCCTCAGTTTGGTCTGTCTCCTCCATGGTCCCCATGGTCTGGTCAGAGTACTGAGGGTCTGAGTCAAAATGGTCTGGGTCTGGGTCTTGTGACTAAATACATGATAGCCCTGGCTCCCCTTCATTGCACTATCCATCCCCCATATCCCAGGGATCCCCTGTGTACGTCATCTCCCTACTAGTTTTCTTTCCCCTATAGCAGCATGGTCTATCCTCAGAGCCCCCAGTAAGTTCCTTCCCTGCCTGTGCCTCCAATGGGAAGTTTCCCTCAAGTCCCAGCTTGGCTCCCTCCATTTGTACCTCCTGCCTCTTGGTTGATTGACTCCACTGATATGTAGAAACATGCATGGTGTAATTTGGTTATGGTGTATTACCTGTTCCCCTTCTGATTCTGGCCACACAGCATAGACAGGCAAGTCCCCTTGTCTTCTGATCATGATATTGGTTCTCAGCTGTCTACCAGTTTGTCTCCCTTTCTTCTCCCTGGCTACTAGCACCCTGTCTCTAGGAGCAAGTGGGACTTCTCACATCTGACAGTCATAGTACTGTTTCTGGTGAAATTTGATGGCTTCAGATGACTGTGCAGCCTGATGATATGCTCTCTCTTGGTATTCCCTTAGCCAGGAGACATACTCCTCCACCTCCTCATCTCTCTGGTGGGGAAAACCCAGTGCCAGATCTACCTTCAGCCTTGGGTGCTGGCCAAACATTAGGAAGAATGGGGAAGACCCAGTGGACTTGTGCCATGGCAGTGCTTTAATGTCCTTGCCCCTTTTGCCCCCCGGGCTGCCGACAGCAGGGGCAAAAGGGTAGCTGCCTTGGGGCCAGCGATTTAAAAGGGCCCGGGGCTCCCAGCCGCCACTGCTACCGCAGCAGCGGCCAGAGCCCCAGGCCCTTTTAAATTGCAGCCAGAGCCCTGGGCAGCAGGGGCCAGGCAGCACAGGTGGGCTGGCTGGGGGGAGGCTGATCCCCAGCCCCGCCCCTTCCCGGGCCCCCATACCGGTAAGAATTTATTATTACTTTCACCCCTGGAGAATACTAGGACATGCATCATCATCCCCCAGACATGAATCATCAGCCTCTGGAAGGTAGCTGGGGCATTCTGTAGACCGAAAGGCATCCGATTACATTTGTAACCCTTCTGCCAGGCCAAGTTGATAGCAGCAAGGGCCGGGTTCAGTACACAGGGGTTCCCTCTCATCAAAGCAAATGCAAAACTGGCTCGAGCCCCACTCAGTGACCTGGGAAAATCTTACACACCCCCTGGGCGCCTCAAAGAGGCTATACTTCCCCTCTTGCAAGCACAGAGTCTCGGTGTAGCAGAGAATCTTTAACAACATGAGGTAAACGACATCAGCATTAAATTGGGAAAACACCACAACTAGTGTTCATTAACCAAACCATGAGCAAAGACGCACCCCAACAAATTGGGCCACGTCCTTTCCCTCGGGTTCTTGAGTCCCACAACCCAAACGTCTCTTGAGTCCAGCAATCCAAAAATCACCCAAAGTCCAAAAAGTCCAGCCCCAGAGTTCAAAAGTTCATCTGCAGAGTGTTACTCCCCAGTCTGGGTAAAATTGTGCCTGTGTGGGGGGGAAGAGGAAAGGGGCATCTTACGTGACCTGAAGCTGACTGCCCCACAGCTCCACAGGGCTCCGCTCCGCCGTCTCACGAACGGCTCCACCAGCCTATCCACGAACAGCACCACTGCACTCTAGATCTTCAGGCTCCCCACTACTTGACACAGTGCTCAGTGATTTCAGCTCTTAGTAATTTTAGCTCTTTAGTGATTTCAGCATTTTTCGCTCCTGGATGCCCTGCATGAACTGCTGTGTCAACTTATATCAGGGAAAGGATGGCCCTCTCGGAGCTTCTCCTCTACTACCCTCAGTAGGGCCTCTAACTTGATGGCATAGGATGAAGCTGTCTCTCTAGGGCATTGGCGTCTCTCATGAAAGTCTGCCATGGGGTCCAGCAATAAATGGCAGTCACTGTACTCTGCTCTAAGCTCTTCAATAGCTCGGGCTGGAAACTTCGCCTGAGGTGGCAAGTTAAGGACTAATTTACGCCTCCCCCCCACAACTCAGGTATCTGATGAGGGTGGGGAACTTCAAAGGCTCAGGAATGCCAATGGCTGCTAGCAGGTACTGGATACCTTTTATCCAGTCCTCTATGTCTACCCTGCAGTCTGCACCACCCCTGAACACAGGAACCCCACAGATTTAATGCTGTGCAGGGAGGTGTGGCATTACTGTATTCCTCCCCAAAATTTCCCTCCCAGTACCTTCACCCTTAGTAGCAGGAGTGTCCTGGTTACAACACCCATTGGGGGTCTCTATTTTCACTGACACCAAACCAGGGTCAGGCCAACTTCCCATGGCTCCAAACTGTGAATCCATGCTGCCCTGGTTCTCTTCTGTGGCAGCTTCCCTACTGTGTGCAAAAAATTAAACTTCCCCTATCCGAGTCACGGCACCAATTACTAAGAAAATGTAGCCTACCCCCTGAGGTTGTTTAGGATAAGGGAAGCCTGCCTTGCAACTTTAGGGACAACTCTGGAAAACTGGGCCTGAGGATCCTTTGTGTAATCTGCATTGTGTGTCAGTGTGTGTTCACCTCAGACCAGACCCACTCAGACAAACCAACAGGCACAAGGCGTCATTCTGTAAAGCAGGTTCTCAACCAGTGGTCTGGGGCCCCCTAGGGGGCCTCGAGCAGGTTTCAGGCCTCCAAACAGGGCCAGCATTAGACTCGCTGGGGCCCAGAGCAGAAAGCCGAAGCCCCACCACATGGGCCTGAAACCCAGGTCCCTGAGCCCCTCCCACCTGGGGCTGAAGCCTGAGCAGTGTAGCTTCATGGGGGCCCCCTGTGGTGTGGGGCCCCAGATAATTGCCCTACTTCCTGCCCCCTAATGCTGGCCCTGGCTTTTATATGCAGAAAACCAGTTATTGGGGCACAGGTGGGCCGTGGAGTTTTTATACCATGGTGGGGGGGGGGCCTCAGAAAGAAAAAAGGTTGAGAACCTCTGCTGTAAAGAACATAGAACAGGATTACAGTCCAGCAGGCTCCACTCTGCTTGCCTGCTATGTGCTCCCTGCCCAGTCAGTCCTGAGACCTCCTCCTGGGAGAAGAGAGGGTACATTGTACAATTCAACCCCCCTTACAGACAAGTTCTAACTCCCATAATAACTAAACCCCAAAACAAACAAGCCCATGTTCTCCTTTTGTGTCATTTGAACTCCTCTCAGGGTGCTTTCTAAGCCCTTTTTGGTCGTACCTGTAAAGAACATAGAACAGGATTACAGTCCAGCAGCCTCCTCCCTGCTTGCCTGCTACGTGCTCCCAGCTCAGTCAGTGATGAGACCTCCTGGGGGGGTGGGGAAGGGCACAGGGTACATCTTGGCAGGAAGTTCTCCCAACATGCTACAGTTTGTAGCCCACAACTTGTAGTTACCAGGGCAGCTGTTGAAGCACACTGGACCTGGGGCTACACCAATAAATAAATAAAAGATTGCTTGATGTGCATCATTGCGTAGGGACCACGAGTCTGAAATGAACAGCCTGAGTTTGTAAAGATAATAGCTCATTCACAATTGAGCTGAAGGAACAACAACAGGAATAGGAATCTTTAAAGGTGACCTGCAAAAGGGGAAAAATGGGTTGGTACCATTTTCACTTCTTTGTGATGAATAAATAAAGGCTGGAAAGCTATTTTTTCTCCTTTCGAAAAAAAAATAGAAAAATCTTGTTTTCATTGTTTTCCTGGAATAGTCTATAGAAGACCAGAGAGCAACTATAATTATACTAAGGATGTGAAAACCAATTAACAAAGATAAGTGATTGTTATTAAGACCACTAAAAAGTTGGGTTTTGTGTCTTTTTACTTAAAAGCTAGTTAATTCAAAGGCATTTTCTCAAGGATCTTTTCTTCCACGTGTTCAAAGATTTAACACTCCCAGTCCCTCAATTAAAGGCTGAGAAACCTCCAAAATCCACTTCTTTGAATTCTCTAAGGCAGCTGTTTTCAAACTTCATTGCACCATGACACCCCTTCTGACAACAAAAATTACTTCATGACCCCAGGGAGGAGGAGGGGACAGGACCAAAGCCTGAGCCCACCCCAGCCTCACTGCCCTGGGCGGGGGGAGGGTTGCCAGGTATCTGGTTTTCAACTGGAATTCCCGGTCAAAAAGGGACCCTGGTGGCTCTGGTCAGCACTGCTGATTGGGTCATTAAAAGTCCAGTTGGTGCGGGGCTGGCAGGCTCCCTACCTGGCTCCTCGTGGCTCCCCGGAAGCAGTGACATGTCCTTTCTGCTCCTCGGCAAAGAAACGTGCGCTGCCCCCACCCCGCTCACTGGCTCCACAGCTCCCATTGGCGGGGAACTGTGGCCAATGGGAGCTGTGGGGCAGCGCCTGCAGACAGAGGCAGCATGCTGATCTGCCTGGCTGACTTCTTCCTAGGAGCCGAGGGACATGTTGCAGGGAGCCACCCGAGGTAAGCACCACCCAGATCCAGCACCCCAAAATCCCTCCTGTGCCCCAACCCCTCTCCCTGAGCCCCCTCCCTTACCCAAACTTCCTCCCAGAGCCCGCACCCCCCCCGTAGCCCAATGGGGTCGCAACCAACTTTGGGGTCCCGACCCACATTTTGGAGAACCCCTCTCTAAGGAGATGTCCAGAAAAAAATCAGGATAAACAAGACATTACTGATATTAAGCTTCTTTTTTTAAAAAAAAAAGTAGAATTAAAAAAAAAATCTAATTTCAGGCTGCCTTTAAATATTCTAAAATCCATTTCCTTCCCCATCTTTTAATTCCCCTCTAAGCACTCTAGCATTGAAAGATTGATGATTAAGTTGTTACATGGGATCTTCTGTGACCAGCATCAGTATCTGACACATTAATGTACAAAATGTTCCTGCAGAGTAATATGCAGCCTTAGCAATTCAATAGAACAGAAACAAACCCAGTCATCAAAAAGTGCCACAGAAAATAATTTGCATGTCAGACAAACATACACAGAAACCGATGTAAGGATTTTTAGGGGGCCTATCTGACCAGAAGACTTCAGGGAGCCTTACAGTATACCTCCCACTGGGTCCCGCCTTAAGCCCATCTATCAGAGCTGGAACAAAAGAAACCACCACACTGATGTCAACTGACAACAAGACTTTATTTACTAAAGGAGAGGGAAGGCGGGGAGGGGGATGAATTAAGGACTCTAGAGATTTGGAATAGAAACACACACATGCACACACACTTGATAAGGCAAAGGTGTTCTTCTACCTTCTTCAGGTGCTGCTGCTGGAGAGGCTGCAGAGTCTGGATCAGCGAGGTCAGCGATGGACACCAACAGTGGATCACAGGTGTAGAAGACAGGTATGTAATCCTATCTCAGACCCCCACTATCCCTCACGGCATCATCTATGGTTGTAAGTCTGAACTAACTAATCGGACCGAGTCTGCACACGAGTCTTTCCCAAAAGAAAATAACACACCCCAAAATGACAGTTCTGTTTAGTGAGTGGCTACTGAAGGCCAGTAGCCAGTGTGAAAGGCTGTATCACACCACAGAGAGAGCGCGTTGGACACCTGAGCCCCTAAAGACTCAAGAGCCCCTGGCCCTTCCCCTCATCTGCCTTTATAGGAACTGGTTGCTTAGCAACAACAGATTCCCGCTCTTTCTACTTTCCTGCCTTTTGCTCAGTGTAGGGGAACAAGAACCTGTCACAACATGGAGGTCACCTTGTTCTTATCCCAGACCAAGATGGCCACCTAATAAACAATACCTTAAAACCCAACTTGGTGTGTGTGCCTTTCCCATTAATTTGTCCAGGGCGAAGCTGTGACAAACACTGATGTTTTGTGGATAAGTTAAATCCTCAAAAGGCACCTCACAAATCAAGACTGGGGTTGGTGGAGCTCTTTTGTAACTGAGGGCATTACTCAGCAACAGCTCTTACTACCTGTGAAGTAGAAAGAATAATCAGAAGTGACCCAAACAATATCACCAGAAGTTCCACCTGCGGAAAAAAATGCATGATTTATGACAGCCAATGCAGTCAATAAATCCAGAAGAATATGCATAGATGAGGAAACAGTTACAGCTAACCAAAAAAAATCAGAAAGTAACCCACAGAAAACTTTGTGCCAAAAGTAATTGACATAGTCATCAAATCAATTTCTGATGGTGCAGAAACTCTAGAAGAGAATCTGCTTCTCTATGCTACAAAACATTTGCATTATACACTTGCCTTAATCCAGACAGTCAGTGCCCAATGTGAGCCTGGTACAATGAGCAGACAGAGATGGTCTAGATCAGTGGTTTTCAAAGCCGGTCCACTGCTTGTTCGGGGAAAGCCCCTGGTGGGCCGGACCAGTTTCTTTACCTGCCGCGTCCGCAGGTTCGGTCAATCGCGGCTCCCACTGGCCTCAGTTTGCCGCTCCAGGCCAATGGAGGCTGTGGGAAGCAGCGCGGGCCAAGGGACATGCTGGCCGCCCTTCCCGTAGCCCCCATTGGCCTGGAGCGGTGAACCGTGGCCAGTGGGAGCCGCGATCGGCCGAACCTGCGGACGTGGCAGGTAAACAAACCGATCCGGCCCGCCAGGGGCTTTCCCTGAACAAGCGGTGGACCGGATTTGAGAACCACTGGTCTAGATAGTACTTAGTCCTGCCATGAAAGCAGGGGACTGGACTAGATGACCTCTTGGGGTCCCTTCCAGTCCTATGATTCTATGAAGTAAACAGTTAATTTCCTGAGTTCACTTTCCACACATTTGTATCCTAGCTGTGGATGAAATTATTATTTTTGGTAACTGAGCAGATACAGAACTTAATTTAGAGACAGCATTTCCTTGGTATATTTTCACCCTCTTCCTCCCCGCTCCCCCTGCCTGTGACACTGGGGAGATACAACTCTGGGACATTGCAGACCTTTTCATAAAATATTCTTCACAATTATTTATTTTTTAAAAAAGTACAAACCTTATGATTGCAAATGTTCTTTCAAATCTTAGCCTTTCTGTCATTAGCCACAGCAATACCCGTGAATTATTCTTCTGCAGTTCAAACTGCCCAAGGTTATAATAAAGAACATTTCCCACCAAGAAATGTATTGTTTTCACATAACTAAAATAATTTTCAGATGTAAAAGTAAAAAAGGAGTTTGTATTGGTGTATATGACTGAGCAAGAGAGTCAGAAGAGAATAAAATATGGAGGTATAGTCACAGAGGAATTGAATCATAAATTGACTTTAGTGCTTCTTTACTGTAGCAGAGAACCAGTAGAGTGGGAGCACATTTTGTTTGTTATTCAGATACACTATGACCAGTAGAATAATCCATGCACTGCCAATGTCCAGCTATTTATCTATGGTCTTTCTAATGTGCCTATCACCTTGGTATCGAGATACTAAAAGATCCTTAAAGAAGCATAATGGTAAAAAAGTCTTTGTATTATCAGTGTATGGAGTGTGCATATGTGTGCAACTGGGGAAGTGAGCTTTCTTGTTTTCATTTTAATCAGTCTGGAGATAGTGCTGTACTGTTTATGGTACACTTGGACAATAAGAAAAGCACACAGACTTTCCTAACCCATTCTGTTTCTTGAAGGAAGAGCTAGGTAATTTAGAAATCAGACATTTCTGCACCCAATGGAAATTACAGTCACTTGAGGGTGAGATTGGAGTTTATGGACCAAAAAGCCATTCATTAGTATCATGAACACTTGGTTACTTATTCTTGGAATGAAGGATACTGAAAGGTTAAGCAGGTACCTTTTTCAAAGGCATACCAGAATTAGGGACAGATGTTCTGTGTTAAAAATAAAGGACACAACATCACTGACACTTAAATACAGCATGGACACCAGACAGATTGTCCTAGCCAAGCCGATACTGTTATTCTTCCTAATAATACCCACACACAATGCAGCTCCAGAGCGGGCCACCCTTCACCTCTCCAGCTGAGAGTACCACCCACAAGCTTAAAAATACTGTGTGCATGTAATAAATCTATGACCACAAACAAGGGTCACCACAAGTGCCAGCCAAATTGCACACATCTGACACTGGGGATAGAACTCAGGATCTTCTGCTACAAAAATACAGGCTGGGAATTTTAGTGGGAAGGTTATATCCAAAATCCCAAATGTTCCCCCCCCCAATTATTGACATTTTCCTTATTTTGATTTCACGATTTTAGATTATTTGGTATATCTTAAATGTCAGCTGATATATTCTGAATCTGGTCACAGAAAATTTGGAAGGGAGCATGTGATTAAAAGAAAATTGCGTCTAAGGAATTTCACAAAAGCGTTAAAAAATGGGGGAGGGAATCCTTGATAAAGTAAAAAGTAAAGGTAATGCATTGGGATAATTATATCGCAAGAGGAATTTTTAAATCTACAAATTGGTTTGACTAATATAATGTTATGAATTCACTAATTTACTATTAAAACAAATTATATTGAAATGACCGCTGGTCATGGTGTTGAGAATATATGCTAAAGAGTTCAAACTTCCATTCATTCACTACAAATACCTCTTGAAATATCCTGTTTTGTAACTCAATACATCAGGCACTAGAAACATACATCATTGTAATAGAATTGGTGAGCAGGATCTCTACATTCTATGCATTCAAAATTTAAATAAAGAGATAAAGAGTAGACTAAGAATTGAGATAAAAGTATGGGTTAAAGATGTCTGAGATCCTAATTTGGAACTGGATCTGTTCAAGATTGATAGTGGTAAAAACAAAACATATTAATGCCTTGGAAGATACAGAAGCATTAAGTGGAAGAGACTTTTCCACAAACTTAATGGTGATTAATTTGCAAGGGGGGGGGAAACTTGCATAACAGGAGAAAGCAAGGCTATCGTAAGGATTTTTCTGAAAAGACTGGTGCCATGTTCAGTATATATAAATAGGTAATGGATATGATGCATGTAAATTAAATAATAATGAGATGATTATTTGACTCGTCTGTTGTTGTATTTTATTTTTTCACTCATATTTGAAGGCCAGGATTGTCAAAGGTGAGTAGTGATTATGGGGGGCAACATGACGGGACCTGATTTACAGAAAGTGCTGAGCATTTGCCCTCCAATAAATCATGCCCTTTTACAAGGTTTCAAACGAACACCAAAAAAACCGGAGGCACTCCAAACTACTAGTCATTTTTGAAACTCTTTACCTAGTTTATTTTGGACATCCAAGGAAGACATGCAAAAGAGTGCTTACGGTAAAAACAAACAAAAAGTTCTTCTGAACTTTAATGCTTTTTAAAGGAGAATTTCCCCTCCTTACACAACAGCATAATAAAAAATAATAATCAGTTCATATTATAAGTTTCAGAGTAACAGCCGTGTTAGTCTGTATTCGCAAAAAGAAAAGGAGTACTTGTGGCACCTTAGAGACTAACCAATTTATTTGAGCATAAGCTTTCGTGAGCTACAGCTCACTTCATCGGATGCATACTGTGGAAAGTGTAGAAGATCTTTTTATAGTGATAAACACCCATTTTTTCATGGTTTGTGTGTATAAAAACATCTTCTCTATTTTCCACAGTATGCATCCGATGAAGTGAGCTGTAGCTCACAAAAGCTTATGCTCAAATAAATTGGTTAGTCTCTAAGGTGCCACAAGTACTCCTTTTCATATTATAAGCTCTTCCATAATATTTCATTTTTAGAGAAGACTGTTGAAAACTTATTTAGGAAAGTGCAAAATGTAAAACTCCACAACGTTTGTTTTGCTCCAACCAAACAGTAGTGAACAATGTTTAAATGAAATGTAATTACCTTGTACCTCCTCCCTGCAGGACTTTTTCCAGTTATATAACCCCATTCCTTTCCCTTGACACAGCCTCATATCACCAGACTCAAAAATTAGGTAGTAACAAATCTTCTACATAAACTTAAGTAAAACTCAGTGATTTTGCAGTGAGAGCAGAGAGCTTCACCATCCACCATAATTCGCTTTCCTGCCAACAGGATCATGTTCTCTTCTTAGCAATACATGTCTTGAATTAAGGCTGAAGTAATCTGCTACTCACATTTCCCTCCTGATATCTTCATTGGGTAGCTAACTAGCCCACTCCCTCTTTGGCATTTTAGGTTCCAGAATGTAGGCAGCTCCCCCTACATTTCATTCATGTCTTTGTGGACTCTGCTGGCTTGCACACCTTTATGCTGCTCTGTTGCAACAGGGCCATGAAAATTTCCTGTGATCCAGCTCTTGCTACTTATCGAGTCCCTTTACCACACTTTGGAACTGAAACATACCAGAACACAAAGTAATTGTGAGCTTCTGCATTCCTCCAGTTGGGAATTCTTATCATCCTATTGCATTCTGTAGCATATCATCTTTAGTCCTCGATAAGGGGAAGCAAGGAGATCAGAGATACTTCTGTAATAGGAATCGAAATGTAAAGTGGGCATGTAATTCTCCTCTATCTAAAAACTCCCCCAAAGAAAGTTCACCAAGATTTAGAGGGCAGCTAGCTGCCTCCTGAAGTCCAAGACTGAGAGCCAGATGACTGTCCCTGAAAACATTAGGAATGCAAGAGAATAGAAGACCACTGAACTCTTCATCTCATGTAGTTATGGGGAGCCTAGGCCAGTTGTAAAGAGGAGGGAATGTAAAGGGCAGCACTGGCCTGAAACCAGACACCAACTACCTGATCCAAAGTCTATTGAAATCAAAGGAAAGACTCCCATTGACTTCAAAGGGCAATGGATCAGGCCCCAGCTGAGTTTTGCCTGGTGTCAAGTTTTGATGCAAAAAGCTCACAGAGCCGTACACCCAAAGCCCAGGGTCAAAGAGTGAGAATCAGTGAGTACCATCTTTGGAACCCAGGTCTCCCGCAAGCAGCGCACTGCACTTCCTTCTGTATCACTGAGCCAGCTCCATGAATAGGATTTGAAAATAATAGATAATTTTAAAAGACTTTTAAAAAATCATTTAACTAGTTTTCATTTCTCCTACCTGCTCCTGATAAATGAACATATTAAACTGCAAAGACTCAGGAACCTCCAAAAGCCTTTGATGTATATTAGAATAATCTAATAATTAACCTCAGGATTCACCAGCATGACACATTTAGGCAATATGAATCAGTGCTTCTGATGAAGGGAATTCCAGATCTGCTGGCCCAAGGTATCGAGCTGGTTTTGTTCATCTCAGTCTAGCAACAGAGAGCTCTGAGCTTCTTTCACTACATTTTATTCTTAGCGAGAGATTCTTTTTCAATGCGTACTTTTCTAAACAGTTTTCCACACCATTGCTTCAAAAGACAATACTGAGAAATAAAATTTGGTTTGCTTTTCTGCCCAGCTTAAATAATGCATATGTGAAACAAAGCTCTACCTACTCTCTAACTGTTCTGTATCGGTGTCTGATTTTAGAGGGCATTGTTCAGCTTAGAGTAGTTATTAAACACCTCCTACTGATGTAGCCACCAGGTCTAATTGTTAGGTCTTGCTATATAATGAGTTAGAGATAGACCGTGCTCACTATTTATCTCACTCATTCTGATACCGCGCTTATTTTGTGCTTTCCAATGAAGGGCAATAGTCACTCAGATTGCTACAAGTGCCATCAAACAGAAAGATTCGATTTATTCCTCTAATTCCACACAGACATATACACGTATGAAGTGTAACTATGTCTCAGCAAGCGAGCTTAAATGCTAGTTTGTTGAATGCGAAATATCTTGGCAAAACAGTTTGGGTTTGACAAATTTTTGTCACATCATAGGCAGGGTTCCAGTGGAACTCTGTCTGCCAAGCACAGCAAAACCTACCTGGTTCCCTGCCAGCTAGCCTGGTGGGCTGCTGGGGAGCTCAGACTTCTGGGTCCTGGACTTTGCCCTGCCATACAAATTTCCTTGAGGCCAGGTACCCCAGTTTCTAAGGTCTGTGACTCAAAAACAACACAGACTCGGAACCCCAAGGCTTCCAGACTGTCAGCTAAGCACCAGACTCCAGCCCAGGTCAATTCACCTGGGAGCCCAGGCAACTGCTGACAAATTGACACTCTTGTCAATTTCACCAGGGTTAAACTGACAAAAATGTCAGTTTCACTCAGCAGCTGCTGGTCCCAGAGAACATATTTAATTTCAGAAACACCATGTGTCCCTGTTTCCAAAACACCGTTTTGGGGTTTCCAGTTCACACAAAATCTTGAAAAATTTAGTTTCATTCCCATTCGGAAGGAAATCAAATTTAAAAAAAAATAATTGAAATTTCTCACAAACTAGAAATCCTCAGTTTTATCAGGCTCTTCAACACATTGTGTGTTCCAAGTCAGTGTGTCTCTAGTGGGTTGTTTTGTGTGTGTGTGTGTGTGTGTGTGTGTGTGTGTGTGTGAGAGAGAATCAGCTTGGTTTCTCTCGGCTTTAAGTGTCCCATAACAATAAATATATTAATAATAATAATAAACTTTGCATTTATATAAGGGTCAAAAGTGACCCCTGATTTTAGGGTACTCAGATTTGAAACACTTTGGGCCGGATTTTCTAAAGCATGAGCACCTTTGATGACAATTTAAATCAATGGGAACTGCAGGCATTCAGCACCCCTCTCAAGCTGGACACTCAAAAACTGAAGCATTTAAAATAGTGACCATTAGAAAATGTTGCCAATGGTGTCTGTTATCTGAGAATCTCAAAGTACTTCAGTGACATTCTGTGAGGCTCAGATAGGTCTCAGGATCAATAGAAGAAGAACACAACAAAGATCTAATGTATCTGGCAGCCAGTTCAAGGTTTTCAGTTGTAAAACAGCACTTTTATTCAGAATGACCATTATTATAGATGGAGCTGGCAGCAATGTTAAGGTTGTCTAGCACTTTGAGGCAGGGGTCTTATGGGAAAAAGTAGTATGTGGACATGTAGTTCAAGACAGTACGGGGGGGGATGTGGATCACACAGACTGGGGTTCAGAAGAGCTAGTGGAGAGGGGCAGAGGTATAGGAGCTAGTGGGGTGACAACACTGAGCCAGGGACTGAATGGGAGTGGGGGTGCAGGGATACATGGGGACAGGGCAGCTATGCCTGGTTGATTGAGGGTGCAGGGCCATATAAGGGAGTGGGGGTCCAGGACCACATGGGGACATGTGCATATGCCTGGCTGAATGGGAAGTGCGGGTGAAGGGACACACAGAGACAGGGACAGATGTGCCTGACTGAATGGGGGAGACTAGGGCAGTCAACCAGGGTCTGCATGGGAGAGGCTTCTCAATTCCCTAACAACCCCAAACACACACACACACACACACACACACAAACCCTGTTCCATACTTCTCCCACCCACACTCAACAACATTTCAAGTGCATTCCCAGGCTCCTTCCCAGCAATTACTTCGCTCTCCCTCAGCTCTTCCATTACCTCTGACTCCCTCAAGCCTTTGCACTGCTTCTGAGGGGTGCAGGAAATACTTTTCTGTATTGTAGTTTAAAATAATTATTACTCAAAGTTCTGTATTAATATTCCTAGTAAGGAATCTATTTGTCAGAAAACATTTCCTGAATCTTTTTTGTTGCCTGTATTGTTACAAGCGTACTTGCTAGCAGGTCTTTTTAAAAAATTACCAAAATAATTGAAACTGGCATGATTATATAGTGTTATTTTGAAAAATAAAATATCCAGAATTTTGCAGAATTTTAAAATATTGTGTCCATAATTTTTAATTTTTTGACACAAATTTTATTTTTTGGAGTGCAGAATTCTCCCAGGAGTAATATGCACAAGAGGGCTGAATTAAGATTGCATGGGCTAACTCATACTATTTTTACAGAGCCACCTTTCAGAGTAAAACCACAATTAACGAAGAAATGATGTAACATGATAACAAAACACTGGTGAGACTCAATTCTATATTTCAATTTCCACAGATGAAACCACAGCTTTAACAAGGATATCACACTGACCACAAGAGATCAGCTCCCAGATGAAGAACAGGTGGTTCAATCTGAACCCAGAAAAGACAGCTAATGCTGTTTGGAAGACGAACACTTTGAACACTGGCTACAATAATGTCCTCCCCTTCTACTGAAGGGATCCATTCCTTTTGTTAACAGAGGTCCTCCTGTTCAACTTATCATTGAACACAGCAGATCAGTTACTATATATGGTGAAAAATGCTTTCTTCCACCTCCAGTTCGCAATGAAACATTGTCTTTTCCTCCCAGACAAGGATCACAGTGATCTAGGCTTTCATCAGCTGCAGACTGTGTTGCTATCATTCATTGTAACTGAAGCTGAAGGTGGGAGCAATGCAGAGGCTCCGGCTTGTACAGAATATGGCTACTGCTTCCTCAGTGGAACAGGCTGCTATTAAGCATATCCATCGCTATACTTTAGTCCCTCCACTGGTTCCTAGCCCACCCCATTGTTGGCTTTGTACCTTAGCTTTGATCTTCAAAGCCATTAACAAGTCAGGTGCCAACTACAGCAGCTACCGCATCCCCATTTGTGAGCCTACAAAATATTTGTACTCTTCTGAGACAATGTAGCTTCACCTGGTCAAAGATAAAGCACTCTCCATTGAGACAATTCAGCTGTGGAATGAATTTCCAAAGGAACTCAGACTTATTCAGAGTCCAACTAGTTTTAGGACATATTGCAAGAACCTCTTTGATCAAGCTTTTCCTTTTTTTACTGGAATATTTTTTAAAACATATACATATATTTTAAGCAGAGACTTGTATAACCAAAGAAGACCAGAAGACCCCATGAGGTCTACTAGGTATCTTCCTATGCCAACCTAATTTACCTGGGGAGTATTTATATAATACAGTAAGAAACCTACTAGTAGACACACACCTGGCACTATAGTAACAGATACCAGGACTCAGGGTAAATCATGTTTATTCCTATCAAAAGGGCTTTCTCTTCTCTTTTAATTGTCAACCTTCCAAAGGCTAAGTCTTCACCCTCTGCTAAGCCTGAGTAGGGGAGGGCTATATATTGTGCGGGCTAGAAGATGGAATCTCTCTCTCCTGTCTTTAGTGACCCCACTTTACAGTTTGTCTATCTGTCTGGAAAGAATTTTAGGATCTAGACATTCTATCATTGTAAGATACTACTATCTGATACTACCACCTTGATACATTAAATAGTAATGCACCCCATCTATTTTCTCTTCTTTACTGGGCAGCAACACAGTTCATGTGCCACATATTTAATATTAGCTGCAGTTGTATTTTGTCTGGTTGTTAAAACCAATGGACCAACTTCAAACTCAGAGCTTTACCAGGGATGAATTTGGACCAATATGTTGCCTTCACTTGAAACATCTAGAAGGAATTCAGTCAAAATCCCAAATGAACTTTAGCTCTACCAGAACCAGAGATTCCTGTTAGAAGAACTATTCAGAAGATCCTCACAGCAACCCTTTGGGAGTTTGCTGAATGCACTGACGTTAAGTACGCTCAGGTTCAGGAAGTTTGGTGTTGTGTTACCAGGATGACTACATCCCAGTGTGTCACAACATCGGCCTAGAAGGCATCATGCTCCACAATCCCTAGATCAAGGATGGCAGAAGGCCAGTTGCTTTGCCTTATAGCGAGCCATCTCCTGCCATGTGTGCTCTGGGGAATACTCTCCCAAAGCTGTTTGGGAGTGACATCAGGACACATATTGTGAAGCAAATGTTGCTGGGGTTGAAAAAACTTTGTAGCAAGAAACCAAATCCCTCCAGATTGCCTACCCCCTATTTTAAATGCATGTTGCTGCTGTGCTGGTTCCTTGACTTTTCTCATGGGAGAAAATACTGGTGCAAATCAGTGGTTACAGGATCATAACAGATACGCTGCCTAAAATGCTTCAGCTTTCAGACTGCACACGGAGTCTAACATTGTCAAATGTGCCTAGGACACTTAGGTATTTTTGAAAAATTTATCCTGGGGCTAAATCATTTTTTCATACATAGATGTCATTAATCAGACTAAATCAGATATCTACATACTTTCAGGCTGAATTTCTACAGCAAGGTTTCCAACAATAACCTCTTAGCCTTCAATAAGAAGTGAAAATGAAAAAGTTTCTCCTCTCATTATTCAGCAGGCAATTGCTGGAACCCCTGAATCAGCAAATTAAAACTCTTTCCCAAATCAACACATATTAATGATTAGGGAAGCCTGGAAGTGTTATGTAGGATTATTCTGGAAATTGCTGGCTGAAACTGCCTTAATCTGGATATGACTGCCTATGAATAAGGATGTACAAGTCATTATCAATTTTCATCAAGTTGGCCCAAGTCTGTTTATCCTTTTGCTGTATGTGATGACACTCATTGCTGTCTACATGAAAATATCCCATCCGCCTCCTAGAAAAGCTTAATTTATGTGTAGTCCATTTTGCTCTAGACTAGTGCACACTGTTTGCCTGCTGAGCTGCACAACCAGATCTTAAAGTAATGGTATTGTGGGCTGCAGACAGCTTTGCTTGACATTCCCCCATTTTTCATTATATTGATATTTAGCCAGGGTTTAATGTTACATTTTCAAAACAAAACAGAATGAAAATTCAACACTGTGGTGTTTGGGAGATGCGTCATGATCTTGATTACAAATCATAGAATATCAGGGTTGGAAGGGACCTCAGGAGCTCACCTAGTCCAACCTCCTGACCAAACTTCAATTTTTGCCCCAGTTCCCTAAATGGCCCCCACAAGGATTGAACTCACAACACTGGGTTTAGCAGGCCAATGCTCAAACCACTGAGCTATCCCTGCATCCAGTAGCATCTATGGTGCATATAAAGACAGAGAAAACAAGTTGCCTATTCAGTAACATTTACAGGCATCAAATAAAACCCAATATAATGGCTATGAAAGCCAAAAGACAGTCCACTTGCTTCCTCCCTTTTGTCAAGCCTGAACCTTCCATTGCAACGAGATCAAAAATCCTGCAAGGTAAAGCCATATTTACCCTTCCTTCCCTACTCAGGAAATTCACATACTTGGTCAAGGGTTAACTGGGATGCTCACAGTATTATGGGTTGGAACCATGCTTCACCCCTCCCTTGCTTCCTGGCAGTTCCTATTTAGTTGGTGTGTGTTTATTACTCTTGCTTGCCTTAGAAAAAAAGAACAGGAGTACTTGTGGCACCTTAGAGACTAACAAATTTATTAGAGCATAAGCTTTCATGGGCTACAGCCCACTTCATCAGATGCATAGAGTGGAACATATAGTAAGAAGATGTGTATATGAAGAAGGAGTCAGTGGTGTCTCGAAGATAGCTGGGAGTGCTGGTAGCGTAAGGCCTGCGGAGAGAGTCCACATAGCTAGACAATCCTGCTGTCAGGGTGCCAATGCCTGAGATGATGGGGCGTCCAGGATTTCCAGGTTTATGGATCTTGGGTAGCAAATAGAATACCCTTGGTCGGGGTTCTAGGCATGTGTCTGCACAGATCTGTTCCTGTGCTTTTTCAGGGAGTTTCTTGAGCAGATGGTGTAGTTTCTTTTGGTAATCCTCAGTGGGATCAGAGGATAATGGCCTGTAGAATGTGGAGTTAGAGAGCTGCCTAGCAGCCTCTTGTTCATATTCCAACTTATTCATAATGACGACAACACCTCACACTTTCTTGTCAACTGTCTAAATGGGCCATCTTGATTATCACTACAGAAGTTTTTTTTCTTCTGCTGATAATAGCTCATCTTAATTAATCAGCCTCTTACAGTTTGCATGGCAATTCCACCTTCTCTGTATGTAAGTATTATATATATATATAGATATATAGATATATAGATATATAGCAAATAATTGGTGTCTGACTTCTGCGTACAGAGAAGCATGTTGGAAGAGAAGGTATATATCTTCTTACTATATGTTCCATTTTATGAATCCGATGAAGTGGGCTATAGCCCACGAAAGCTTATGCTCTAATAAATTCGTTAGTCTCTAAGGTGTCACAAGTCCTCCTGTTCTTTTTGCGGATACAGACTAACACGTCTGCTACTCTGAAACTTGCTTGCCTTAGTGTGGCAACATCAAAGTAAGCTAACAGGAAGCAGTCTATCACACCTACAACTGCAGAGGGCTGAAAAAGATGGTCAGCTTTTCTGATTTGTATGAGCTTACAGGCTTTTTTAAAAAATTGGTTTGCCTAGTGCAGCTGTACGTTCAGCATTCAGGGCCTAATCTACCATAAGACCACTCCTGCAGACTCTAGGCATGCAGATCTCCCATGATGTAGAG
Organism: Natator depressus; assembly: GCF_965152275.1. Classification (NCBI taxonomy): domain Eukaryota; kingdom Metazoa; phylum Chordata; order Testudines; family Cheloniidae; genus Natator; species Natator depressus. The sequence goes on from NC_134235.1 coordinate 61,744,092, forward strand.
GCAGGTCTGCTTGCAGTGGTCTTTCAGGATCAGGTTGTTTTAACTGTAGCCTTCCTGTCTATACCACTTCCAGTAACAGTCAATTACTACAACACAAAAAAATCTGATCACAGAGGCCTTTACTGCATCGGAGCTTTTCAGCCACTACCTTAAATTTGATCTGTCTAAATCTGTTTCCCCACCACCTTCAGGCCACTCTTTCTATCAGACAGTCAAGTGATTTTGGAGCGCACCAGGAGTGATTTTTTTGAGAGCACCCTATACGATTCAAAATTCAGTTGCAAATGAGGTTATCCAAGCTATCCAAAATTCTGGAGTCTGCAAAATTGGGCTAGAAGAGACTTGCCAGAACTTCCTACTAGGAAAAAATAAAAACTTACTACAAAAAAAAAAAAATCAGAGAGACAGCCCCAATGGCTAGAGGGGCCTTCTAGGATTGGGTTGCTAAGCAGACAGCTGGATGCTTTGTTTTTTTCAAATAACTGGTGTCTGACTTCTGTAAGACTCCTGTCCTTTGTGCCTCAGCTGTCAGATCCTACTAAGCCCCCTAGTCCCTCTGTTCTCACTAGTCTGTCCTAGTGGATTCTCATGTGCTAACCAACATGTGCCTCCTTCACTTCCAACACACCACAACCTACATACACACAATTGCTATCAAAGGTGCACAGGTGTTCACGTCACCATTTGGATGCCACTTACACTGAGTAAGGCTCAGAGTGCCATGCTGACCTCCACTGTCAGTCTCTGCCAATGCAGACAGCAGGCACAAGTTAGCAATTGTGTGGTGCAACAAGTCCTCCTAACATGCCACCTACCCCTTTTATCATGAACTTGACTGTGTTCTCAGTACCTGCGCATCTACAGAGCCAGAGGTCATTTTGGACAGCACCAAGATACCGAACAGCATGCTATTAAGACACCAAGAGGACAGAGATTGATGCTGAGGGAGGTGTCCAATTCTTGAACTGGAAAAGTGGCCACCGAAGACTGCTGGTCTCCCAAGATCTCTTAATGGAAGCAGGAGCTGCAGAGATGTCCCAGACATGCTCAACTGCTATCTCTGGGTCTAAGGAGGACTTCAGGAAGGCAAAGGCCTCTACCCAGAATATGTTATTTTTTATGGTTTTCTTACTGCTTGGGGTTGTGTCTGAATGGTCTTGTAAAGGAGATAGAGGTGGTTCTGTGGAGATAGAGGTGGTTAGGGACTATTTAGAAAAGCTGGACGTGCACAAGTCCATGGGGCCAGACGAGTTGCATCCGAGAGTGCTGAAGGAATTGGCGGCTGTGATTGCAGAGCCCTTGGCCATTATCTTTGAAAACTCGTGGCGAACGGGGGAAGTCCCGGATGACTGGAAAAAGGCTAATGTAGTGCCAAACTTTAAAAAAGGGAAGAAGGAGGATCCTGGGAACTACAGGCCAGTCAGCCTCACCTCAGTCCCTGGAAAAATCATGGAGCAGGTCCTCAAAGAATCAATCCTGAAGCACTTACATGAGAGGAAAGTGATCAGGAACAGTCAGCATGGATTCACCAAGGGAAGGTCATGCCTGACTAATCTAATCGCCTTTTATGATGAGATTACTGGTTCTGTGGATGAAGGGAAAGCAGTAGATGTATTGTTTCTTGACTTTAGCAAAGCTTTTGACACGGTCTCCCACAGTATTCTTGTCAGCAAGTTAAGGAAGTATGGGCTGGATGAATGCACTATAAGGTGGGTAGAAAGCTGGCTAGATTGTCGGGCTCAACAGGTAGTGATCAATGGCTCCATGTCTAGTTGGCAGCCGGTGTCAAGTGGAGTGCCCCAGGGGTCAGTCCTGGGGCCGGTTTTGTTCAATATCTTCATAAATGATCTGGAGGATGGTGTGGATTGCACTCTCAGCAAATTTGCGGATGATACTAAACTGGGAGGAGTGGTAGATACGCTGGAGGGGAGGGATAGGATACAGAAGGACCTAGACAAATTGGAGGATTGGGCCAAAAGAAATCTGATGAGGTTCAATAAGGATAAGTGCAGGGTCCTACACTTAGGATGGAAGAATCCAATGCACCGCTACAGACTAGGGACCGAATGGCTAGGCAGCAGTTCTGCGGAAAAGGACCTAGGGGTGACAGTGGACGAGAAGCTGGATATGAGTCTGCAGTGTGCCCTTGTTGCCAAGAAGGCCAATGGCATTTTGGGATGTATAAGTAGGGGCACAGCGAGCAGATCGAGGGACGTGATCGTTCCCCTCTATTCGACATTGGTGAGGCCTCATCTGGAGTACTGTGTCCAGTTTTGGGCCCCACACTACAAGAAGGATGTGGATAAATTGGAGAGAGTCCAGCGAAGGGCAACAAAAATGATTAGGGGTCTAGAGCACATGACTTATGAGGAGAGGCTGAGGGAGCTGGGATTGTTTAGTCTGCAGAAGAGAAGAAGGAGGGGGGATTTGATAGCTGCTTTCAACTACCTGAAAGGGGGTTCCAAAGAGGATGGCTCTAGACTGTTCTCAATGGTAGCAGATGACAGAACGAGGAGTAATGGTCTCAAGTTGCAATGGGGGAGGTTTAGATTGGATATTAGGAAAAACTTTTTCACTAAGAGGGTGGTGAAACACTGGAATGCGTTACCTAGGGAGGTGGTAGAATCTCCTTCCTTAGAGGTTTTTAAGGTCAGGCTTGACAAAGCCCTGGCTGGGATGATCTAACTGGGAATTGGTCCTGCTTCGAGCAGGGGGTTGGACTAGATGACCTTCTGGGGTCCCTTCCAACCCTGATATTCTATGATTCTATGATTCTATGACAGTTCTCTGGGTTCGTATGAACACTCCCATTGTTGGTGTGAATCGGGCAGATGCAACCTGCCATTTAGGCAGAAGGGCGCTCTTATGGCACGTCCTTACCAGAGCGCCAACTTTCAACATGTGTGGTGCAGCAGCCACACAGCCTCAGTTTCTCATCAGCCTTCCTCTGCCCCACCCAGCCTCCAACACATTCTGGGTACAAAGACTGAGTCCTCTGGCCAAGTCACTTACAGTTCTACTCCTGCCAGGGTCCTCAAAATCCACAAGTATAAAGCAACAGTAACTCTTCCCATTCCTTGGGAGAGCTGCTAGGCACCAATCTTCCCCATTCCCTGGGCCTAGCCAGCCTTCTTCTCCCACAGTGACAGCTCCATGTATGTTCCCTCTACCTGTTCCCTCCAACTGAGCAGGGCTCTTCTTTTTAAACTCCTCTCAGGAGCCCGCTTCCTGTTCCAAGTGTTTCAGTTTGAACTAACAGGGTCTTCAGTAGCCCACTAGCCCCTTCCTGCCTTACATGAAGGTTAATGTGCCCCCTTACACCTGTTCCCTCTTAAGAGTGTACCCAACAAGGTATGTCACTTTCTTTCCCTGGGATTTTGGGGTCTCTGAATGCAGGGCCCAACTTTCCTTTGAGTTCATTAACCATCTTGAGCAAGCGACTTCTCTCTTCCTGAGTCACCGGATGATCCGCAGTATGCTGCGCCTTTCCTGTCCCGGTCACTTGTGGAGCATGTTCTGTGGCTACCAGTTCTTCCAGATGGGTATCCCCTGGCTCACCTTCTGCAAGGGAACACTGCTTTTGCCCCCGCCACCTACCTGGCATGCTGGTGAGGGGCTGTAGGTCACCCACATAGCTCCTGCATGAGATATGGCTTAGGTCTCTACTGTACATTGCTCAGTCTCTATCATAAACTTCCATTCCCTGGCACCCTTCTCTGGAGTATGGCCAACTACTGCTCCGGCATCAAGCGCTGTTGTTTCCCATGCCCTGCTTTCACCCCTGCTCGTGCAAACTCTTGGTTTAATTATCTATGTGATAATCTTCTGTTGGGAGGTGCTTATGTTCTCCATCTCTTGTTGACAATCTTTCAGCTGTTCCCATAATCACTGAAGATGATTGAGGGCTTCCTCTTGGCCCTTCCAGCTCCTTCCATTCCTTTTCTGTTTGACCGTTGCTTTTACCCATCCTAGGCTGTTGCTGTGGGTTCACTATACCTTTTCCCTTCCAGCTTTTGGCCTGCATGCCTCCTCATCAGGGCCAGTACCAGTCTCTTCCTAAGGTGACAGGCCACAGAAGATCCTTTAGTGCCCAGACACATAGCCAGCGCAGGACCCCCCAGATCAACCTCTTCCATGGGGTAGACCACATCTTGTCAAGTACGCACAAGACATGTACAGGGAAGGGCCAGTCCATCTTTGCCAAACCCCTGTTTACTGGAGAAGGGTATGTCTGCAAACGGAGTCCATGAGGCCTTCCACTGACACACCTTCCACTGACACACCACCTGACTAGAAGGATGTCTGGCTAAGTCTTAGTGCCATTCAGAGAGGACCCCAGGTCACAAACCTAGCTGTGAAAATAGACCAGGTAATCATTCTCCATTATTGGGCTCTCTTGCATGATATGCCCAAGCTTGACACAACTGAAGCACCCAAATGACTTTCCTGGCCAACCCCAGAAGCACACTGGTAGCTCCTCTGTCATTTCCCTTGTTTTGGGCTACTTGGGACCCTCTCCAGTACCAGCTGAAGTCCCTAGAACCCCTTGGCCTAACTGCTTCTGCAACCACTCTTGTTGCTGGAAGGGGGCCTCTTGCCACCACTGCTGACCTGCAAATTGTGCCATTTGATGTTTCTGCAGGCTCTCCCTCAGTTGCAGGAGCAGGGTCTGGGTCTGTTGCTGCTGTTTCTGCTGCCACACCATCACAGCGGATATATTAGCTCCTCCATCTTTCCCAACTACCCAAATTGGGTGAGGTGTCAGTCAATTACTCACAAGCTTCAATTTCCACTCAAGTCCCAGGTCTGTTCACCTACCCGCATGTTCCACCACATGTAACTGCATGTCTTTACCAGAGCACCTCCTTTCAGTGTTGTGTTGTGCAGCAGCCACTTGGACCCTGTTTCCAATTTCTCTTCCTCTGCTCCACTCAGCTTCCAACACTTTCTGGGTTGCAAAGACTTAGCCCTCTTGCTAGGTCTCTTACCCTTTCAGGGTTCTTAAAATCCATAACAGGTATGAAGCAGCACAAACTCTTCCCATTCCTCCACGAGAGCTGCTAGGCACCAGTCTGACCCTGACCATCCTTCTCTCCCACAGTGACAGCTCCACATCTGCTCTCTCTGCCTACTTCCTCAAACTAAGCAGGGCTTTTCTTTTTAAGTCCCTCCCTGAAGCCCACTTCCTGCTCCACGTGCCTCAGTTAGGGCTAATTAGCCCTTCAATAGCCTATTAACACCTTCCTGCCTTGTGTGGAGACTTGTGTGCCCCATTAAAGGACCCCCCCCCCGAGATTACAATGCAGTAACAGAAGTCAGTCCGCTTGACAAGAAAAGGTTCAGCTGTGCCCTCTGTCATCCCCTGAGATCAGGATAGTGACCATCAGCACTACGAGAGGCAGAGTGTTTGACCAGTCTCTGTGGTGAGAGGCAGAGAACAAAGACGAATGGGTTCTTGACCTTCAGAGGATTGTGAAGGGACAATGACAGAATTTGTGATGCGGAGCTAAAGAAACAGAAAAGCAGCATGGCAAACTAACCCACAATTTGAGTTCCAAAATAGATATTAGGGAAGAGGAGACAGAAGCCATGTCACATCCATCATGACAGTGAATGTGGCTGCAGAAGGAAGAGTGCCACAGGGAGCTCTTCAGTGTATACATGCAGAGACAAAGGTAAATTTCACACTATGGCCATCCACAGGCCATGTGCATCATGGACTATCTCCTTAAAATAGTGCCATGATACAGGACAGTAGCAGTGCCTTATTCTCACCTATTCCCTCCTGATCATTACCATGGCACTTAACTGTCACCTGTGACCAGGTGAAAGAGAGCAGGAACCCATGCAAGCCACCTCGCCTGTCTCTAGAATACTTATATATGGACAATGGTTTGTTCTCTGGGTGTGGTTTTACACTGGTTACTCATTTCAAATGATGTGAATGTTGTGTGTTAAATGAAGTTGTTTTTTCAACATTCATCTTTGTTAGGATTTTGTGAAGCAGAATATGATTAACCTTCAAAACATTACCATTTAAAGCCTACTGGCCACCTACCTCCTTCACTATCCCATAATATTCCCTCACCCTAGACCAGTGGTTCTCAACCTAGTTACATTTGTGGGCCGTATATGTGGCCCACGATGTGTCATGTGGGCTATATCCAATGTACCTCTATGGCCCTGAGGAGGTCACATGGGCCTCAGCTGTGTGCTGATTGGGCCGCAAGAAGCCCATGGGCTGCAAGTTGAGAACCACTGCCCTAGACCATATACATTAACAATATTAATTACACTGTGATAAAGGGGGCAAGCCCAGCCATCACCTACGGTCAAACACTCAACCACCAAAACAAAACAATAATAAATTATAACATTAAAATCTGCCACCTTCAGCCCTCTATGCTGTCTATCCCCTCACACTCATTTCTCTCCCTGCACTAGCAAAATATGTGCACAAACTATCTCACAGTAGATTTGCATGCTTGCAGCTTTCACCACACCGGGTTACGTTGCTTCTCTGTGCGTTGATAAATAATTAGCAGGAAGGCCGCTAACCTCCTCAATTCATTTTGGCTGTTAAACACTTGCTTCACTCTTGCTTTCACAAATGTTGTGTAGGAGGCAATGGACAGAAATACTACCAATATTGTTGATTGCTTTTGTCATTGTGTGTCAGCTGGCACCTCCACAATAGCCACTCCACTGAGCTGCTGCCTGTCATGTTTGTGTAGTTGGACTATGACTTCCTAATCCAGGGGAGCAGTAGGTATCGTGGGCCTTTGAGAATAATGGTGGGGAGGGACACTTAATTAACATCTATGTGGGATAGGGAAAAATGTACCCTTCTGGATCTGGCTGAGATAATCCCAAAAAGGTTTGTATCACTATGGAGTAGTAGCTTTCTCTCCTTCCAAAGCCCCTCTCTTGTTCCAGTTATTTCAGGCCTCACTTTCTTATCCACCCACTTTATGCTCCCTACTTTCTTCTCTTTTCTCTCTTCCCGCTTTCCTTTCTCCTCTAAATCTTGTCCCTGCCTCTCCCCTTCAGGCTTTCTGGCTCCCCTCCAAGCTTGCCCTTCCAAGAGCAGGAATTTCCAGATATGACATGCCCATACATTTTGTATTAGCTCTAGGGACTCTAATGCCTTCTGACTTCCAGGGGTTACACAAACTAGCAGCTGCTGCAGCCCAGTAGCACACCTAGAAGTAACAGCACAGGGTGGAAAAAATTAAATGCTTCGCAACAGGAGTGCCATACTTTTGAAGTATTAACTAGCTATTCTTTCAGCCTGAAAGAACTCATATCAGAATTAAAAAACAAAAAACAACAACTCCTTAGCTAAAGGCAGAAAATAAACCCAAGATTTCTTTTTCACTGCCTAGTGGGGGAAAAAAACCCACCCATAATTACAATACTTGTCTTTGAATAATATTTCAGTCGTTACAGCACATTGCTCAGATTTTGCATAAGTGCATTAATATTTATTCATTTGCTATGACCTTTAGATAATTCTTAAGGGCTCTATTTTCCTTGCATTGATGTTTGCTCACTTTTTGCACTCTTTTTGGACACTGAGCCAAAGCTCGATCACCTCCTATGAGTACTCTTATTATCTTCAGTGAGACTCTGCATGTGAGTCAGATGAACAGGTTTAGGTGCTAATTTAAACTCATCTCCCTGGGCCGACCTCTTGTGCTCATGTGGACGCCAAGATCAATGGAACTCTAGGTGGGTGGAAGGGCCAACCTATGCTGGGAAGCTTGCTGCATTGGGGTTTGTAGCAACAAGAGTACAGCTCCAAGGAACAATGCCTACCTTGCTCCTTACAGAAATGTCTCCAACAATTGGCATTATAAACTGGTTTTTTGGTCCCAATTCTACTCCTGCTGAAGTCAATGGGATTATCTGGGATGCTGATAGATGTTAATTTCTCTGGCAGCCTTTTTGTCTAGGTTCTCCCTCCTTGGAAAAACAAGTGTTTTGTTTTCCCAGGTGCTGGCCCATTTTAGACATTTTATCTTTCACATTGTTGACTCTATCCAAATTCAGCTTGCCTTACCCCATAGGACTACTTGAATAAGTACAGTGATCAGATGTGTTCCTCTGGTTGTAAGTCACTATTTTGTTTTCAAAGACGGGGTAATTGCATCTGTTGTATTACAGAGGTGCTCTCTAAACTCTCGCAATTGGTCAAACTTGGAACTAAATTTTCACACACACAGAAATGCTTAAAATGTTGTCCCTTTTCCCCCTTGAAATTCAAAATTAAGGATTTTTGAAATGTCTCGACCATCTCGATAGTTGTTTGACAGACTTTTTTGTCGAATATCCCTTTTTACTATCAAAACTCAAGATGTCAGTGAAAAACATCACAAAATCATCTTTCAGGAAATTCCACTTATAGAAAACATAGTATAAAAAGTCAAATATTCAAAAAGTGAAAGCTGACCTGAGCTTGCAAAAAGTGTTCTTTGAAACACCCTGCAAGCACAAATCTCCTGTATTTATAAATCAAAAATTTCTAGGGCAGTGATGATAGTGGCTGTCTAGGCACCAGTAGAGGGAAGAGCACATCTACACCCTTGTCTCTGCATGTAGGAGAGAAAGCACACTTCCTAAATGCTCGTGTGTGACACAGGCCACAACCCCTAAAAGCCTGTCTTCTTCCATTTGGTAAGACAAGTTCTGAACTCCTAAGCCGGTTGTTCGGAAGTTTTTGGATAATGAAATCATCCAAGAGGAGTGTCTATTTATGCAAGGAAAAACTGCTTATCTACAGTATGTTGGAGAATAGGCCTCTACAATGTTATCTAAAGTGCTACACTTTACCCACAGAAAAAATACATTTTTCTTTTTTAAGGCTCAGTAATTACAAGAGAGTAGAAAGACACCTGGGCAAGGTGATGGTGAACACAACATGGGATAGCTATCTACCTATCAATGGATCAACAGTTCCTTCTAAATAATTTAGAAAAACGAAGAGACACTATCTTTCTGAATAGCTTTGTTTCTTTCGTAAACAACTTCACCTGATAAGGGCCTATTTCAGCCTTCTGCTAAAGACTGTTCTATAATGGAAAAAGTATCACATTATTATCTGATCTTGCACTTGTCCCAGCACAGAGAAAGCTTTTTGAAAACTGAAAGAGAAAAACAACTACCATGATATTTGAAAAATCTCCTAATGACACTGCAATAATATTTTAATAAATACTGATATTTTGTATTCAAACAAGGTACTAAATCTAGGGACCAAATTAATTCCAACTCCATTTATACGAGCGATGAAAAACTGGCCTATACTTATAACAATTTCAATAACAAATGCTTAAATAGAGAAAAAGAATGGTCTTGTGGCTAAAGCACAAAGCTGGCACTTATCCCAAGTCTGCAATAAGCTTCCTATGTCATCTTAGGCCAAGTCACTTTTAGCTTGATTTTCAAAGATTCTTAATACTAATGGGACATTCTCAGTACCTTTGAAAAATCAAGCTGATAACATCCCTGTCCTTCAATTTACCCATCTGTAAAATCAAGCAAACCCAACTCAAAGTTACGGTTTCAAAATCCATCCTTAAGGTTGAATCCTGAAGCCTGGTTGTTCTTGTTAGAGAGCTTATTCCTTCACTCTCCCACTTCCCTGGTCCTTCTCTCATGAACAGAGAGCAACAATACCAGAAGTCCGAAGGTGCAAACAATTCAATGTTTATTGGGGTGAACTTCCAGCAAGCTTAAATACAAGTTCCTTTTTCCTTATTTTCAAATCCCAACTTACTTCCTGTTTGCCCCTAATTTATATAGTAATATTCTTAGCTATACCTTAACCAATCATTCTACTGAAATTTAACTAACCAATCCTAACATATTGTAACATGATTAGCTAACCAATTATATCCCACCACCTTAATTAGTTTACACTGAGCAAAATTAATTATACCGCGACAGAAACAATCACAGAACCAGACAGAGACCATGCCAATAAACAATAGCAAAGTGGGAACTATAATGACAAAACAATACAGAAGTGAGGATTTCACAACTACATCTATAAAGACATAAGAGTTTCCCAGCTGTGTCTATTGATAAGTGAGTTCTTACCAGACAGAAAACTATCAACCTCAATTTCCTTTTACATCTTCTAGGCACTTCCCTTTCTCTGGAGGCGATAGGCACTATCAGGACAGGATTGTATTCCTAACAGCCCAATAGCACCTTCTTTTAATGTGACTACTTTGGAATGTGAGGATGTGACCGGTCGCTTCCCAGCTCATGGCTGCCGCTGTCGCTTAGCCAAAGGCCTTAGCCTAAGAACAGGGCCTCAGACTGTCACAGTAAGAGAAGGACCTGACACTGGCAGACAGTGATTTTGATTCTTTCTTTTATACCTCTAACTAGCCAAGTGATAAGAATACACCTAAATTCTTAAAGTACAGGCCTTTGCAGACAGGCCTGAATGTCTATATCCTAACAGTTCTCTCAAATGTCTATAGATCTCTGTTCATTAGCACATTCCTAAATCTCCCGCTGCAAGAGTGGTTTCTGAAATACATCTCAAAAACCTAGCTACTGGTTCACCACTAACTATCTCAATATCTAGGGACAGAGGGCAATATATTTACTTGTTCCAATATGCTTGTTGTAATGACAAAACACAAGATTGCGCCTTCCTGGGAATGGGGAAAGATATTCTACTTGGGAGTTGGGACGAACACATTCACTGTGAAGCACGGGTACATGTGTGGTTAAAATAAGACATATGAAGTTCGGTGGATAAGAATTTGGCTTTGGGTTCCCAGTTCACCATACCTTGAGGAGATTCTCTCTTTCTGTGGCATATAAAATATGATGTGACTTGTTAACTAAAGGTAAATAAAGCAGACTTCTTTCACATTTAATTCAGTGTGTGGGACATTTGCCCATTGAATTGCTGGGGAATTTTGTAGAGCCCGGCATCGATACCAAATTTCTATCCGCAGATGTGGATATAAACCGGATATTCAAGGAGCTGCAGGGCTCTACTGGGAACGGCAGTGGCAAAAGCAGCCACACATTGGGCCGCAGCTCGCAGCTCCTCCGGCCTGGCTGTACCGCCCCCAGCCCAATCCAGTTGGGTTGGGCACCAGGCTCAGCAGCAGCTGTTCCTGGTCACACTTGCCCAGGAGCATGTAAGTCTCTGAGTCTGGTACCCGCCTCAGTGGGTGGGGCTGAGGGCAGTACAGCCATGCTGGAGGAGCTGCCCACGTGGGGTGCTGGCTCCTGCGAGTGACAACCCAATGTGTAGCTGCTTTTGCTGCTGCCGTTCCTGGTTGAGCCCTGCAGCTCCCCGGATGTCCATTTTATATTCACAGATATCTGCATTTGCGGATATAAATCTGGTATCCACACAGGGCTCTATTTACATGCATAGCTGCCATTAACTTTAAAGGCAGACTAAATCTCTCTCATGCAGTAATAAAGCAGGTTCCTACTGGATAGGTTGACAAAGGATAAACATAGCAAATTTAAGTAACATTTCTTTTAATTGGAGTATAAGTAAATCAGGCTAAACATACAAAATAGAGAGAAAATGTACTTCTATGTATAGAAACTATAAAATGCTCCAAGACAACTTGAATTTCCCATCAGGCTGAGGATAATGCAATATTTAATGTATTTATTGTACTGAGTGGTCATGTTTCATTCCTTACCTTGCCTTCATGTATTGATTCAATCTCCTGTCCAGTGGACTGTGTAAGTGTGAACATATCTAATGGGAGAAGAGACTTCAGGGTAAAAGCATTCTTTTTTTTTTTTTGGGGGGGGGGGGGGGGCAGACCACACACTCTTGGCACTTTGTTTGGCCCAGAGATGATGTTGTGCACAGCTGGCACAATCTTTATTTGAAGCCTAGAGGGGATCTCATGAAATAATGTTTGTGCATTGCAGGTGGGTAATTTGAGGTGCTTATCCCTGGTCCATTCATAGCAGATATGAGAGGAGGATTTTGCCCTTAATTTGTTCTTTTGTGTCTGTATAGTTTAAGGTCTGAGATCAGTGCAGGATGTTACATTCAATATGTGCTGCAATATGCAGGCATAGCTAGGTAGAGTGAGGATGAAGTTGCAGCCTCAACTCTGAATTTTCTAACAAATTTATTTGAGCATAAGCTTTCGTGAGCTACAGCTCACTTGATGGAATGCATCCGATGAAGTGAGCTGTAGCTCACAAAAGCTTATGCTCAAATAAATTGGTTAGTCTCTAAGGTGCCACAAGTACTCCTTCTCTTTTTGCGAATACAGACTAACATGGCTGCTATTCTGAAATCTGAATTTTCTGTTAGTAAGCTAACTTGAAACATGAGCCAGAGGACTTTGTCAGATGCATTTAATTAGAAACAAAGATAAATCACATCCCATTTGAATAGGATAGAAGGGCAAGGTAATACTGAAGTGAATGGAAAAAGAAAAGGAGTACTTGTGGCACCTTAGAGACTAACCAATTTATTTGAGCATAAGCTTTTGTGAGCTACAGCTTATGCTCAAATAAATTGGTTAGTCTCTAAGGTGCCACAAGTACTCCTTTTCTTTTTGCGAATACAGACTAACACGGCTGTTACTCTGAAACCTGAAGTGAATGGAATTTCTCAGACTTGGAAATCCCTTCTCCCTCAAAAAGGAACTGGTGTTCCAGACACTAAAAATCCATATAAACCCCAGTTCTAGAGTCGAGAGAAAGATGCGGCCCCAAGCGTTCGCACATTCTCTGTCTTGCTGAAAACAAAAGCTTTTTATAGCTGTTTTTATTTAGCTAGGTTTTTCACCCCCCAAAGAATCCACTTGATAGATTTTAGATTAACAGCTAATCAGTCACTTCAAGGGGTGACAATGACAAGAGGGAAAGACTTCCTAATTTATTCATAAACTACTTTATCTGTCGATTCAATTTATTTAGTTCATTCTTCATAGGTAAAAGTAGTGAAAGACAATTAGTTAATCCTGACCTTGGAGGTGAGAAAAAGAATGCTGATAATGGAGGCATTGAAAGGAATGAGTCAATTGAGATTTTTCTCACCCAAGTAGTGAAAAATATGATAGACTGATATTTATCTCTTACATTTTCCCCTGAATTCTTGTAGCTATCACAAAACCACCGAGGTGACACTGACCTACTCACCAGATACTCATATGCATTGTGACTAGTCATGTACCTTGTTTGTTATTTTTAGATAGTATAAAAAATTCCTATGGTACATTTTTTTTATTCCTATGTGGGATTCCTGCCAGTGAACAGATTACATCATCTCGGAGATGCCAGCATTTCTAAAAGAATTTTTTCATGAAGTTTAAGGATTGCAGAGAGCTGCAGTTTCCTTTTAGATCAGCATTATTGTGCAAAGCACTACCACAGAGCAGCGAGAATTCATAGACCAGCCCTTAGTGCCTTTTTTTTTTTTTTTTTTGGTCTTTGATGACAGTTGAAAAGCTATGTATAAAACACTTAAGATTTAATTTCTGTAGGACTTGTACTTTTTGAAAGCTTGGTTTGTGCGATATAATTTTACAGAAATTCATTGTCCCCTCGATACTGTATTTTTATTGCATGGTGAGGTTTGGTACAGATTTTGATGCAGAAAGGAACAAATCCTTCACAAGTGCTGAAGTGAGCTATATCTGTGTAGAACTGAAAAGAATCGATTTATTCAACCTGATTGAGGTAATATAAATGACACAACCATATTGGTTTTGGTTTTTTGTGTTTGTTTTTTTTAAAATAAGGGCTTTTTCCACTTGCAAAAACCAGACTAGAAATCCCAGCAAAAAGCAAGTCTGCCTGTAGATACTCAGAATTAGAGCTGGGTGAACTTTTTTGGTTGAACAGTAAATTTGCTGAAGGATACAGATTTGGGGCAACCAAAACTGTTAGAGAATTTGGCAAATAGATTTGGCCCAATGAAAAAAATAAAAAAGGTTAAAATGCTTCATTTAGATATTTTCAAAAATAAACGTTTCACATTTTCTTTTTGAAACAGTGTTTCATTTAGAAATTTAACTAGGTTTTTTTTTTAGACAAGAGTAAAAAAACCACCCCCAAACCTAATGAAACAAAAAACTGAGTTGGAAGGGGGGAATCATTTTGGGTTAAAAAAAAATTGTTTGCCCAAAATGATTTTTTGGGTTATTTTTTGTTTCAGCAAGAAAAAACAAAAAAACATTTCTATTAGACACAAATCAATTTTTTTCCTGATTTTTCAGTGCTTCTCAGAACAGCAATTAACATATTTTCACAACACCCCAGTGAGATGAGGTGGTATTATTATCCCCATTTTACAGATGGGGAGCTGAGGCACAAAGAAATTAAAGTCAAAAGGGTCCACTAATTTTGGGTGCCCAATTTGAGATTCCTAGCACCTGTTCAGAGTACTAAGCTGGCATGATATGGTACTTTATATGTTCAAACCACTGCTCCCGTTGACTTCAGTTGCAACTGTGAGTGCACAGCACTTCTGCAAATCAGACCTCAGCAAGGCACCCAGAAATTTAGGAAAGCACAATTAGTGGCCACCTGAGAAAAGTTTGGTTTAAGTGACTTGAATAGCATCATACAGGAATGAGACTATGCTTTCTTTTCCTGCAGTCCCCTGCATCATTCACCACACACACCTTCCAACTTCTGCAACAAATGAGACCGAGGGACTTCAGATAACAGCTATGTTCACTACACAACCCTGATTCATCCCCAGAACATAGTATATCCTGTGCACTGAATGAGTCAGAAGTCCTGTGGAATAAATGTGTTCACATAATTAAAGGCTGTATCATAATGCGTACACACAAGGGAGGCAAATTAAGATTGCACAGACACATAGGAGCAGTGTGAAGCTAGAGCATGCTCTCAGTAAAGGTGGAGTCTTTGGAGAATGTGGCTGCTAAACTCTAAGCCTCATCTGAGCCTGTACAAACTGAGATTTTTCAAAGGTGTATAACTTCGCTCAATGTGGCTGTTTTTTTCCCCATGGAAACAGAAAAAGGCAAATCCTTGACCCCACCTTGCTCAGTGTCTGGCACTTATGAAAATGTAACCCTTCTGCCTGTCAGAGTTGGCAGCAACAAGGGCCGGGTTCAGTATCTAGGGGTTCCATTCCAATAACACAGTGCAAAACCGGCTCGAGCCCCCACCCAGTGACCTGGGACAAATATATACCACCCCCGCTGGGCGCCTCCAAGAGGCAATACTTCCCCTCTCGCAAGCACATAGTCTGAGTGGAACAAAAAGCCTTTTAATAACAGAGAGAAACAATGTGGCATTATGTTGGGGAAACACCACGAACAGGATTCATAACACAACCCATGAGCAAAAAACCCACCCCAAGCAAATTGGGGCATGTCCTTTCCCTTTAGTTCTTGAGTCCAGCAACCCAAAATCACCCAAAGTCCCAAAAGTCCAACGACCCAAAAGTCTCTGTCCCTGGTCAGGGCAGCCCCAGAGTCCAAAAGTTTATCTGCAGAGTTTTACTCCCCAGTCTGAGTAAAAATGTGCCTGTGGCGGGGGGGAAAGAAGTAAGGGGCACCTTACGTGACCTGAAGCTGACTACCCCACAGCTCCACAGGGCTCCGCTCCGCTCGCCGTCTCACGAATGCCTCCGTTCCACACCGCACGGCTCCGCTCTCTCACGAATGGCTCCGCTCGCCATCTTACAAACGGCTCCGCTTGCCGTCCCGCAAACTGCTCTGCTCCACCAGCCGCTCTGCTCGCCATCCCGCAAACTGCTCCACCGTATATTTTCAGGCTCCCCCACTACTTAACACAACACTCAGTGATTTCAGCTCTTAGTAAGTTTAGCTCTTTTGTGATTTCAGCTTGTAGTAGGGGAGCCTCAGTGCTGGTGCACCATTAGCCCAAAGTGAATTCAGCTCAGCAGCCTGTAACTAGACTCCTAATGGAATCAAAATTAGCTCTGATATTCCACAGTGGAGAGAGGAGGAAGTGCAATTAGCATGTAAGGCCCTCACCAGGGGGCCGATGCCACCAAGTATTAATACCTGTTTCCAGCCTCTCTCAATTCACAGAGTTTTGGAACCCATGTCCCTTGCCTAGTGAGTGCTACTTAGTTGATGGCGAGTCCCTCCATCATAACAAAGGGCCAAGTGCAGTTCCACTGTCCTTGATTCCCATAATCAGGGTAATAACAATTTATTCTTCCTGCCCCAATAACAGAGACACTGGGGATCCCACAGAAGCCAAAGTGACCATTTGGGCAGCTATGGCCTCATTCTAGGCGGGGTGGGTGTGCCTATGCAAATGAGATCAGCCCCTGAAGTTCTTTTCCACAACTTGCCACACCTCACCACCAGATGTCAGGGTGGAGCTCATCCTGACTCTGCTTACAAAAGCATGGAGGTTCTAGAACATCTCAACGAAACAGCTGTAAGACTGTTTTTGACATGGGGAAAACATTTTTCCCCAATCACATTTTTGGAAATAGTGGATCCATTTTTGCTAAAACTTTCCAAACAAAATTCATCCTGGAAAAAACACTCAGCAAGGAAAATGTCATCTGACCTGTTAAAATTTAGCAAAGTTATAAGCAACTGAAAACAGAGTCTTAAATGGGAAGTGCTGGACAACCTTAGCTAAAAGTAATGCTACTAGCCCTGCCTATAATGAACATATAAACGAGACCTTTTTTTTTTTTTTTTTTTTTTACAAATGGTATAATTATAGAACAACCTCTGGGGTGAGGGAACAGCAGCAGCTCGTCAGGGGGACATTTTTGGATGAGACAGCCATGGCAAGCTTCAACTCTGATGAAGAATGCCATACAACCTTCATTGTTCACAGAACCTAAGATTATAAAAATCTCACCTGAAAGAGCCCAACAATAAAGTAGATGGAATTAATTATACACATGAAAAGGTACTATCTGAACTTGTGGTTTCAGAGGGTCTGGGTTATATTGCACCCATAATTGGACCACTAAGCTGCTTCTCATGGGGATGATGTGTTTCTCTCCCAGATGAAAACAAGCCCATAGAAGGAATAACAGTGAGCCTGCATATGTCACATGCCAGGATGCCAATTTCAAGACCTCATTCTGCAGTAAAATGATCTACCGTGGCACAAGTGATTGAGTTTTATGAAAAGATAAATAAGAATCCAAGCAGCTTTCAAGAAAACTGTATTTATATAAACTATCAGCAATGATCCAATTATTTATTTACCTAGTTACTTGTTTATTAATTTATTATTGTATGTTTTGTTGAGTCAGACCTAGACAAAACATGAAAGCCTTGAGGAAAGCTTTGTCCCCAGCAGAATCAGCTTAGTGGTTGTCGTCATTATGGCATTATGGTGTGTGTGTCCATCTCCACACGTGTTTATCGAATGCTAATGCAACAAAAGTAAAGCTGAGATTACATATAAATATACATGCACCAGTGCATCAGGAATGGCAGAAAAACCTCTCTCTAAAAGCAACTTCATGCTTGTTCAAAGTTCTGAGCAGCTTCAACTCAATGAAAAGTAAAATGACAGAAGAAGAAGAAGGTAGCTTGACTGAATGCTTAGGAATTGATTTTCCTATTAATTCATGAGAGATTTAAGCCAATAGCTGCCACTGATGTTAGTGCAAGTTATGCACATAGATCCCCGTGCCAGTCATTGCGGGAATGTACCACATAATGTACTAAACTTCCAGACATGAGGAACTTTCTATTGATTAAATTAATAATATGGGGCTAAATCATCTGCTCCAGTGGGAGAAAATAATGGGAAGGTATCAGCAGGAGTGATTAGGGAAGCAGTGGGTTTTCTAAAATTCACTTCCTTGGACCCACAGATCTCCAAGATTCACAGGGAAAGGCTAATAGCCATGCTGTTCAATTCGTCTTCTTCTCCTTCTTCTTCCTGGAGGCATGGATCCAGCTGGAGCCACTCTTACACAGGATGTGTCCCCTGTTACTGCTCAGCAACAACTGAGCATGGCTTCAAGTTGCATTTCCTTCTGCCTGGATTTCTATACAGAAATTAAATCCAGGTGTGGAGCAGGGCACAGTGCTGCAGACAGCTGTCATTCTCTCCCCCACCCCAACTCCTGAAATTCGCAGAATCCCTTCCATGCAGAGGGCCCAGGCAAAGAGTCGTCATATATTAATGGTCTATCCCTGCTGCTCTTTTTTAGTGGCACATTTTTGCATACAGAGCTGCCAAAAGTCCAGACGCAACCCAGGTTTGTGAAACAGATGTGAGTCATTCACAATTCCAGCCACGGTCCCAGACTGGCTGCTGCCTGAGGTATTAAAAGAAATGCCAGCATCCAGCTTGGCAGAGTGCACAATGAAATGGTGGCTGATTGCTTCTCCTTCTGTCTTCCTCAGCTGCTCCTCTCCACACCCACTGGTAGATCCGAGTACAGCGTTGAGAACAGAAGAGCAAGCAAGGGGGGAACAGCAGCTGCACAGGACAGAACTGCTAAAAACTTCAGGGTGGGGACGTAAACAAATGAGATAAGTAATCAGGTTCTATCTTTCCCCAGCCCTCAGGTTCCTTGGACCTGAGGGAACACAGGGAGCCTATCGTGTATGGAGGAGCAGGAAGTAGGACCGTTATGACCCTGGAACATCCACAGAAACAAGCCTTTGTCTACACTGCACACCTCTCGCCAGGCTGCAGAGCCCAGGCTCCAGCCCAAGTAGGAAAGTCTGCTCTGCTATTTTTAGCCCCATAATTTGAGCCTCCTGAGCCCAAGTCAATGGATCTGGGCTGTGAGACTCGCTGTCGTTTTTTGGTAGTGTTTGGTTTTTTACAGTGTAGATCTACTCTGACCCTTAGGTTGTTCCTGGAGCGCCAACACTAGTAATGCTATGGAACAGCTGTGAACTGAAAGGCATCTAGGTACATCCATGAAAATGGACATACTAAACATCCCATTTTGCTTTGTGAATTCCTCTGTCAGGAATTGACAGTCATAACACATTTAAAATGGAATAAGGCTTACCCAGACCACAGAAGAAGTCATGTATGTATGTATGTATGAACTGTACAGGTGGTTCTTTGTATTGACTTATTCCAGAAAATTGGCTGCTTTATCTTAGTAACTGGAGAGTGATGTTACTCTTTCACCATTGTAAAAGGTGCCCTGATGTTATAGGATGGTGAATCTAAGATGTTGAATATTGGGCAGACTAAAAAATTCAAGACACAGGCACACAGCTTAGGTAGCTATTTGAAACTCAAGTACAAAAGGAATAGAAGATGGCTGAGTTTTATTTGTGTTCATTTCAACAATAGCATTGTCATACCAAATATATTTTTAAATTCTTGTTTTCAAATTAAGTAACATTAAATATTTTTTCCAAATAAAAGCACCTCCCCCGCTCATATCTGTATTCATTGAATTCTGGGGTTAAGTTTCAGAAGCAGTAGGACACCCACTTTGATCCAGAGATTAGGAAAACAACCACACTCTTTCCCCCTGCCCTCCCAGTTTTACATTGACCAGAAATGCTTTGTGAAAATTCAGTTGGCCATTTTCAACTGAATTTTTTTTAAAGAATGGCTGTTCACTATAAAGCTGGGGGAGAGAGAGAGAGAGAGAAGGGGGTCTCCTTTTCTAAGGCTATAAAGCATTTTTCATAGTTCTCTTTTGAAATCTGTGCAAGTTATCTAGTGTTTGTATTAACGTTCTGTGTGAAGAGAGAAACTGAATTATCCTCCTAGGAATGGAACCTACCTGAATGTACAAAGCGCAGACGACAAAATATAGCCATTTTGGTGGCTTCTAAATTCTGGTTCAGCTTCTAAAACACATGAGGGCCAAATTCTGCTCATGAGTACAGCTGGTCAGAAATTTTTAGATGGAATATTTGTTGGAAAATGCCAATTCACTGAAGACCATGTTTTGCAGATGTGTGTCGGTTTTAACTTTCAACAAATCTTCCAATGGAACACAGATTTCAAACTTGCCTGCCACTTGGATGCAGAACTGCCACTGACTTCAGTGGGAAGTCAATCAGATCCTGTGTTTTTCTATTTTGAAAACACTGATTCATTTTGTTCACTGGGATTTTCTGCTTTGCACCTGCCCCTCCTCATCCCAGACTTTTCTAAATTCAACAGCCTGGACCTTGTTCTTCTGTACACTAAGGCCCCTTCACACTGTGCTGGCAGTGTAAAAGGGCCTTAAAGTCAGAGTAAATTATACTTGCGTCCTCTTTACAGTGTGTGTGATATAGAAGGGCATTAGTGTAAATGTGAACCTGCCTCCCCCATGTCCTAGTTCAAGTCAGACTTTCAAACTCACAATGTTTGAATAGATTCAAAATGGAGGAGAGAAAATGAAAACCAAGGCAAAGGAGAGTTAAATGTTCCAATGTGTTTATGTTACTCTTTGTAGAATGTGGAAGAGTAGCTATAATGGAAAGAATTGACCAACCGCAAGTCATGCCTAACCAACCTGATTGTCTTCTATGATGAAATAACTGGCTCTGTGGATATGGGGAAAGCGGTGGATGTGATATATCTTGACTTTAGCAAAGCTTTTGATACGGTCTCCCACCGTATTCTGGCCAGCAAGTTAAAAAAGTATGGATTGGATGAATGGACTATAAGGTGGACAGAAAGCTGGCTAGATTGTCAGGCTCAATGGGGTGATCAATAGCTCGATATCTAGTTGGCAGCTGGTATCAAGCGGAGTGCCTCAGGGGTCGGTCCTGGGGCCAATTTTGTTCAACATCTTTATTAATGATCTGGATGATGGGATGAATTGCACCCTCAGCAAGTTCACAGATGACACTAAGCTGGGGGAAGAGGTAGATATGCTGGAGGGTAGGGATAGGGTCCAGAGTGACCTATACAAATTGAAGGATTGGGCCAAAAAAAATCTGATGAGGTTCAACAAGGACAAGTGCAGAGTTCTGCACTTAGGAAAGAAGAATCCCATGCACAGCTACAGGCTAAGCAGCCTGTTCTGCAGAAAAGGACCTGGGGATTACAGTGGATGAGAAGTTGGATATGAGTCAGCAGTGTGCCCTTGTTGCCAAGAAGGCTAATGGCATATTGGGCTGTATTAGTAGGAGCATTGCCAGCAGATCGAGGGAAATGATTATTCCCCTCTATTCGGCATTGGTGAGGCCGCACCTGGAGTATTGCATCCAGTTTTGGTTCCCCTACTACAGAAAGGATGAGGACAAATTGGAGAGAGTCTAGCAGAGGGCAACAAGAATGATTTGGGAGCGGGGGCACATGACTTACAAGGAGAGGCTGAGGGAACTGGGGTTATTTAGTCTGCAGAAGAAGGAGGGGGGGAGGGTTTGATAGCAGCCTTCAATTACCTGAAAGGGTGTTCCAAACAGGATGGAGCTATGCTGTTCTCAGTGGTGGCAGATGACAGAACAAGAAGCAATAGTCTCAAGTTGCAGTGGGGGAGGTCTAGGTTGGATATTAGGAAACACTATTTCACTAGGAGGGTGGTGAAGCACTGGAATGGGTTACCTAGGGAGGTGGTGGAATTTCCATCCTTAGAGGTTTTTAAGCCCTGGCTTGACAAAGCCTTGGCTGGGATGATTTAGTTGGTGCTGGTCCTGCTTTGAGCAGGGGATTGGACTAGATATTCTATGATTCGATGAAAGGATTTCAGAAATTAACCCAAATAAATTGTGCATAAGTGTTCACCTAAGGCTATCTGTGGTTGAACGATAGTGACCATGTTCCATATGGCTTTCATCCACATCCATATACTACTGGTAGTAAATCTCTGGAGAAGTTATTGTCCCTCCATATGGGTCCACTATGACTAAGTGGGATGATCCTTTCCTCCTCTTGGCCACTTTCCCATTTGGCTAAGTATCTTTGTCTTAGATATCTAAGTCAGGCAGTTGGGGATCAGGACTATGAAGGGGAGCAGTAGGATCCATGAATTTAACAAATATATTTAGCATGAGGAATAAACAAGGAATATTGATATTGAAAGTGAGGGCCTGGTAACCATATCAGCTTCTTCATTCTTATTATTGGTAATTCTGCTGGGAGCAGGGCAATAAGAATCATTGTGCATTCAGAGTTAGCCACTTTGGAACAGATATGGAGTGTCGATTAATCAGTTATATTGGAGCTTATGTAAGTGCCCCTTACTTCATCGGTAAAGTGAATCATCCACAACACAACACTGAAGAAATTTTCCACACTTTCCTTTTAACAATTCCCCAGGGATGAGGAGAACCTTTAATATGAGATGTTTGTGTAGAGTAGTGGCTCTCAACCTTTCCAGACTACTGTACCCCTTTCAGGAGTCTAATTAGTCTTGCATAACCCCAAGTTTTATTTCATTTAAGAACAACTTGGTTACAAAATCAGACATAAAAATACTAAAAAGTGTCACAGAACACTATTACCGAAAAATTGCTTATGTTCTCATTTTTACCATCTAATTATAAAATAAATCAAGTGGAATATAAATATTGTACTTACATTTCAGTGTATAGTATATAGAGCAGTATAAATAAGTCATTGTCTGTATGAAATTTTAGTTTGGACTTGCTAGTGCTTTTTATGTAGCCTGTTGTAAAACTGAGCAGATATCTAGATGAGCTGATATACCCCCTGCAAGACCTCTGCATATGCCCAGGGTTACACATACCTCAGGTTGAGAACCACTGGTGTAGAGCATACAGAAAATAAGGATACTCTCTTTTTTCTGCTCATGCAGAACAACTGTAGGACGTGAAGAATGAGAAAGGAAATCCAAGAGATGAATGAGGAGAGAAGACAGAGGAATAGTTCTTCCATACTGCAATTTAAAGCTTAGGGATGGTTTTTGAGGTAACAGCTTCTTTTTTGAATATTTCCCTGTGATAATTTCGTCTGACCTGTTTTCTATTTTTCCAATTAATACATAGCTATAATTTTATTTTTCAGTTAAGTATTTCAAAATTCTCTCTTATTAAACTGGTAATTTCTATTAAACTAAAATGTATTATTGATCTCGCGCTTGACTGAGGCCTTATTTTTTTCTTGGTTTTAGCATAGACTGCAACAGATGCAGAGGTTTATCATGTAAATATAGATGTTATAAAATAGCATCTTTGTCCGGGAGCTACATTTCAAAGTTGTACGGCTCAGTATATTACAATATCAACATTCCAAAAGAGCTGATGGATTGAATAGCCCCCTAATGTGATGTGATAGGAGAGAACCAGGGCTTCAAATTAGGCCCAGATCTATCATGACCAAAATTAGTTACCGTCTCTCAAGAGATGGAGTGGGAATATAATTAGAATTTAGAAATGAGAAGACGCACACAGTATGGTGCTCAGGGGGTTTACTGTGGTCTATAAATTATGTGAATTTTTTTATATGATTCCATTTATTTCAAAAGGGTTCAGAGATGAATTTGGTCCTTCATATTTAAATATTTTCCTGAGCTTGACTATGATACACAATGTCATTCTTACCTCCGAACTGGCCCCATTGAGCTCCTAGTTCAATAATTAACTTGGGAAAGCAAAAGGGCACAGGTCCAGTTCTAATGTGAGCCATAAGACTTCTGACCTATAGAAGAGACCATAACTGATATCAATAAATGGAATGGATTTATCACTTTATTCAGTGTTTGCTCCCTTGAAAGACCATCAGTACCTCTAGAGCGAGGATAGAGACCTACAACGGTAAGATATTATATGCCTGACAGATACAATGGTAAAAGGAATAAAGACACTTATTCTAATCACCACATGACATTTCCAATTTCACTTTGAAAAGCCTCTCATGTTACATGTAAATATACAGCATTGTATTTATGCTTTATATACTATGATCCCAAAATAATTACTGAAGTTTTATGCAACTTCTTAGAACTCAAAGCAAAAGCAAAGCAAAGCATCATAGTTATTTATAGCCATTCACCATACATAGTGTTTGTTAAATTGCAACTGCAGTGTACTAAGTATCCATTGAAGCATAAACAGGGACAATATCACTAAGTGAAGAAATGCAAACCAAGAGTCCTAATGCACATGGTAACTACATCTGAAATACTGTAATTAATACTTGGCATATAAGTATACAACACTTAATTGTCCAAGCCAGTCAGAACAACTGTTCAAATGGACAGCTCTCTCATATGGATTGGGAAGCTCTTGAGTTTACAATGTAGTTACAATCAATTCTCTCTCTGAACTGTAGTGTTATGATATAGGGTTGCTTGTTGGAGAAATTGCCATCTCTTCCAATTAAAGGAAACAGCTTAGCTTCCTGACTTTTCCATTTTCATCCAGCAGATGACATCATGCATCAGGAAGCTTAAAAGTGACCTTTCAGTATATTTTAGTGAACAAATGCACCATAACCACCTGTTTTTCAAAAATATCATTAATGCTCCTTTACTAGAAAATATGCAGAAAGTTAAATCCTTCAGATACAAACTGCAGAGTATTTGGTAGCATTACTTCTATCATTCATACAGTTGTGGACTTAGCTGATTACCCACAAACTTCTTGCTTCTTGATGTCCACTACTAGTATTTTGTTTCTCTGTGTTTTGAGGGCCTTGGGGATCATGGTTTCATATGACAATGGAAATAAATGACTTGGGAAACATGAAATAGCATAAATGTTTAATGCACTATAAACAGCTTCCACCATTTAAATGGCTAAGAGCTGTGAGGAAGAACAGTAAGAATGGAAGGTGTTCAGTTTATAAGTGGAGACGTCATGATCACAGTACTGCAGAAAACACAAGTATTGTATCTCCAAATATGAGGACACATCCTACTTCTGGGATAAGGCATACATTTTGATGCATTTGATTCATTTTAAATATTGGGGTTCAAAGGGCAGTGTGCAGACTTCCATCAGGCCCTCTGGTATCATGAAGTAACTACAGGCTTGATCACATGGCAATTTAGAATGTGGCAAGTCAGGATACGAATGTACAGCACACTAACTTGCTCCATACTCACTGGCCCTGCTACAGTGCACTACAAGTTCTGTACTGTGCTTGGAGGTACTTCCATTTTAAATAGCAGGACATCAAAGCACATTATGGACTTTTTAGTGCATGGTAGCAGGGTTCACATGGAAACTTAGAGCACAGCAGGCTGGTGAACATCCAGGCTTTCCATATACTAAATGTAGGTTTGAAATGCTGTAATTATAAGAATGGATTAACAGTGCCTGAAATGATGATCCATTGTCACCTGGAGCAAGAATGTCTCTGGGAATGGTGGTTCGGGGGGATGTTGCCACAATTTTTGGTGTACTCTGTGTAGGTTTTATATATATATATGCGTGCGCACGTGATCCAAAGCTCACTGATATCATGGGAGTCTTCCCATGGACTTCAATGAGCTTCAAAATCAGGCCTTATCAAATCAGTATGGCCACAGTATACTCTGCTGTAAAGAAAATGGAAACAGAGCAAGTGCATAAAATATCTTGTGAAGATTTCTGTGTTTACAGAAACAAAAATATCTTTTGTTATTAAAATGCAATGAACAGTTATCGCTGATAATAATTAGAACTGTGCAATACATTTTCAGCAAACTTCAAAGCCCTCAAAACTTGTAGTTTCCACATTCTGTTTCAATTCCACAACTGATGTTCTGTGGATGTTGGTTCAAAATTGTAGTATTTTCACTAAAAAAGGTCCTAATTTTGGGGGAGGGGAGGGTTTGTAAATTTCACAAGTATATTTACACAATATTAGTTTCCTTAGAGAAACATACAATTTTGCAGTTTTCAATATGAAAAGTCAACATTTTTGTGAAAATTCCACATAAAAGGAAGTTTTGGCCCACAAAATATATTTGGAGGGCAATATTGGGAATATCGTTTCTTGAAGAATTCTATGCTGTTTTCACATAGCCCTCATAATTCACCTACCACCAAAAATGAAACCTGAGTAAAATCAACTCTAAATAAAAGAGCAGATATATTAATAGGACCTGCTTTAATGTACTATAGAGCCAGACGGAAATAAGTGGAGTTACTCCAGATTTACCCTGTGTAACTGAGATCAGGATCTGATAAATGAAATCTAAACAATCTTAACAAGAATCTTCTCCTGCCTTTAATTCTGTCATTATGAAATTACTCCTCTATAATAATGGCATCAGAATTGCTCTCAAGTCACCAGCTTAGAGAAATCACAGCAGGGAGATCAGGAACAGGCAATTAGAAGAAAGTTTGCCTTTTGCTGTTGCTGCTTTTTTCCCTTTCTTGTCATGTTTCGGTGGCAGTATTTATGTGTGCATGCACTCCAATGTGTGTCATCATGTTAACAAATACATATATTAATACTATGCCTAACGTAAGTGTTGGGAAGTTATGCTAACAATGTATTATACTCTCCCCATAATTCTGTTCACCCATGTCAAGTATCCCATAATACCTTGCATTAGCTGAAATTAGCTTTGGCTTAAGTAGATCAGAAAACTGTCAGGCTCAGGACAGATGGATGTTTTACCATAGCAACAGGTAGGAGTTACTATCACAGGGCAGTACTGAAATGTTCCAAATGAAAAGGACAAGATGTAGGATTGTTCTCCCCTGGTACAAACCTAGGAAGTGCCTTCATGCCCCTTGGTAGCTAGAATATGTGTGTAAAGAACAAAGAGATAAAGAGTACACCATGGTACCAGAGGGAGAAAAAAAAAGAAGAGGTAAACAGCTGATTGGTTAAAGCTAGTTTCAGATGAGGTGCCTAGCACCTTTCTATTTGTAAACAGTATTGTTATAAAAAGGACCGATTTAGGGGTGTAACTTTGGGAGCACACTTTCTGCATAAGGTGAAGATAACACTGCATGAGACGGCTTCCCAGAAACTGCTATCATACTGAATCTTCTTCCTGTACTATATTATTGACGACTTTTAGCAATAAAAGTAATAGTGGTTATTTGATCTCTTGAATATATTTCATAAACATATGGTCAAGCAACTGACTATACAATTTACAACATGTGGATACAGAACTAAAGAGGGAACAAAGTGTGAATGTCTCTTCTTGTAACTGTTTTATCAGACTTTTGTGACTGACATTTAATCTTTTTGTTCAATGTCACACAGTACAAACCAGTGCCTTGCCACACAGGCATGCTCCAAAAGACCAAGGAAGCTCACTGCACAATCCCTTTCACATGTCTCCTTCAGACACACACACAAGCCACATTTTCCCCCTTTCCAAAATGGAAAATATCTAACTGTCTCATTACAGCCAAGCATGATGTGGACTAGAAAGAAATCCACACAAGTGTACTGGATGAGCCTCTCTGATATAAGAGAGTACAGTAGCCGGATGCTTGTGTAAGTGTACACAACTTAAACACACTTTTGTTATGGATGGGTGTACTGAGAAGGACTACAGGTCAAATTCTGCTCTCGGTTCTACCTGTACGCATTAAAGCACTTGGTGCTGGGGTATCTAAATGCTGACTTCAGTGGAGTTTTCTGAATTTACATCAGTGTAATCAAGAGAGGAACTTGGCCCTCATGCATTCAAAGAAGTGCCAATAAAACAGACATTAGAAGTGGATGAAATGATTTGCCAGTAAGAGTTGCAAGCTGTGACTATGGTAAACCATAATTCATTGTGGGGAATTTGAGTTTTATTTTTTAATTGGTTTGACATCAGTGTAGTGGTGCAGATTTATTTGTCAGATCACAATGATACTTTGATTGACCAAATCAGCAAACAGCTCCACAGAATTTAAACAAAGGAAGGATTTGGAGGAAATCATGCAGACTGCAGAGATATTGAGGGTTCATAGAAAAGATCTAAAAACCAATTGGCCAGATTGAAAATGAGCCCAGAACAACAGAACTCAATTATATACATGTCTAAATATAAGTTTCATCTTCTAAAAATCTAGCCAGGACAAACCAATGAGCTAACTTGCTAATAAGAATATTGGGAGCAGTGTCATACAGTATAAGTCACTGGGCTCAGAACTTGTGAGAAACATACATATATATATACACACAAAGTTGTCCTATAACATTTTATGATGACAATAAGGCACTTTAGTGGCAAGAATTGTGTTACATCAATTCATGCTTAGTTTCATTAATGGCATTTGGCAACCAGCCTCATGCTTCCCATAACAGACTAGGAGTTAGCTGAATTAATACATCCTATTCTATCTTGCTGCTTAACAGAAACACACTGGTCAAACTTTTCTAATTTGTTAGGCAAATCCATATTTAGGAATTTAAATAAGTGGCTTGATTTTCAGAAGTGCTGAGCACCGACAACTGTTATTGACTTCAAAGACTTGAGGTGGTGACAGAAAATGGTCCTGTGGTTAGTCCCCTGGACAGAGACTCAGGAACTATGATAGACTGACTTTGTGACCTTTGGGAAAACACTTTTGCCTACATTTTCAAAAAATGGCTTCTAACTTTGGGTGGCTCAGATTTTGCCTCAGCATCAGAAGGCTGGACACCCACACTGATAACAGATTAGATGGTGCTCAGCACCTCTAAGAGTCCAAAACTTGATTGATGAAGACAAAGGCAAAATGAGGACAGACATATGCATAGAATTAAGTGACAGGCTGCAACTTTAGTTAAAAACTTTAGCACAGGCAAGCAGTGCTATACTCTCCAATACCAGGCATTTAATTGGTTCCAGTGTGGGGGTTACAGGGATCCTTACCATAGAATCCATAACTGGGGGTAAGATCTCCTCAGCTTACCAGTCCTGGACTCAGCTCTCTCAGTCTTAGTACCACCCCCCTCCCCCGATGAGGAGGACAGAGGGTGCAGAAGGGTGAGGATTTCAGCCAACAAAGGATTTCAGCCAACACAGGATTGCACCCTATCCCATGAGCCCAAGGCCCATCACCAAAATCCCAGGTCTTTTACCTCTGGGAACTGTTCATTTTATCCTTTTAACCACATTGGAAACAGGCTGCAAGTACTTCGGTTAGATATTAAATGTATTCCTACTTAACTTACTGTGGCTTGAAGGTGGAAAACTCCCTGGTCCTCTGCCAATTGGCTCATGGGAGAATTGACCCCCAAATGGACGATCTGCTAGACCCATAGCATCTGTCAGGCTGGATTCCATTCCTAGATCAATGTGGGTAGAGTGAGGTTGCTGGAACAAACATGAAAAAGGCTCCATAAGACCCCATTCCAGGTTAAATCATAGAATCATAGAATATCAGGGTTGGAAGGGACCTCAGGAGGTCATCTAGTCCAACCCCCTGCTCAAAGCAGGACCAATCCCCAATCAAATCATCCCAGCCAGAGCTTTGTCAAGCCTGACCTTAAAAACTTCCAAGGAAGGAGATTCTACCACCTCCCTAGGTAACGCATTCCAGTGTTTTACCACCCTCCTAGTGAAAAAGTTTTTCCTAATATCCAACCTAAACCTCCCACACTGCAACTTGAGACCATTACTCCTTGTCCTGTCCTCTTCTACCACTGAGAATAGTCTAGAACCATCCTCTCTGGAACCACCTCTCAGGTAGTTGAAAGCAGCTATCAAATCCCCCCTCATTCTTCTCTTCTGCAAACTAAACAATCCCAGTTCCCTCAGCCTCTCCTCATAAGTCATGTGTTCCAGACCCCTAATCATTTTTGTTGCCCTTCGCTGGACTCTCTCCAATTTATCCACATCCTTCTTGTAGTGTGGGGCCCAAAACTGGACACAGTACTCCAGATGAGGCCTCACCAGTGTCGAATAGAGGGGAACGATCACGTCCCTCGATCTGCTCGCTATGCCCCTACTTATACATCCCAAAATGCCATTGGCCTTCTTGGCAACAAGGGCACACTGCAGACTCATATCCAGCTTCTCGTCCACTGTCACCCCTAGGTCCTTTTCCGCAGAACTGCTGCCTAGCCATTCAGTCTCTAGTCTGTAGCTGTGCATTGGGTTCTTCCGTCCTAAGTGCAGGACCCTGCATTTATCCTTATTGAACCTCAGCAGATTTCTTTTGGCCCAATCCTCCAATTTGTCTAGGTCCCTCTGTATCCTATCCCTGCCCTCCAGCGTATCTACCACTCCTCCCAGTTTAGTATCATCCGCAAATTTGCTGAGAGTGCAATCCACACCATCCTCCAGATCATTTATGAAGATATTGAACAAAACCGGCCCCAGGACCGACCCCTGGGGCACTCCACTTGACACCGGCTGCCAACTAGACATGGAGCCATTGATCACTACCCGTTGAGCCCGACAATCTAGCCAGCTTTCTACCCACCTTATAGTGCATTCATCCAGCCCATACTTCCTTAACTTGCTGACAAGAATACTGTGGGAGACCGTGTCAAAAGCTTTGCTAAAGTCAAGAAACAATACATCCACTGCTTTCCCTTCATCCACAGAACCAGTAATCTCATCATAGAAGGCGATTAGATTAGTCAGGCATGACCTACCCTTGGTGAATCCATGCTGACTGTTCCTGATCACTTTCCTCTCGTGTAAGTGCTTCAGGATTGATTCCTTGAGGACCTGCTCCATGATTTTTCTGGGAACTGATGTGACGCTGACTGGCCTGTAGTTCCCAGGATCCTCCTCCTTCCCTTTTTTAAAGATTGGCACTACATTAGCCTTTTTCCAGTCATCCGGGACTTCCCCCGTTCGCCACGAGTTTTCAAAGATTATGGCCAAGGGCTCTGCAATCACATCCGCCAATTCCTTTAGCACTCTCGGATGCAACTCGTCCAGCCCCATGGACTTGTGCATGTCCAGCTTTTCTAAATAGTCCCTAACCACCTCTTTCTCCACAGAGGGCTGGCCATCTACTCCCCATGTTGTGATGCCCAGCGCAGCAGTCTGGGAGCTGTCCTTGTTAGTGAAGACAGAGGCAAAAAAAGCAATGAGCACATTAGCTTTTTCCACATCCTCTGTCACTAGGTTGCCTCCCTCATTCAGTAAGGGGCCCACACTTTCCTTGGCTTTCTTCTTGTTGCCAACATACCTGAAGAAACCCTTCTTGTTACTCTTGACATCTCTTGCTAGCTGCAGCTCCGGGTGCGATTTGGCCCTCCTGATTTCATTCCTACATGCCCGAGCAATATTTTTATACTCTTCCCTGGTCATATGTCCAACCTTCCACTTCTTGTAAGCTTCTTTTTTATGTTTAAGATCCGCTAGGATTTCACTGTTAAGCCAAGTTGGTCGCCTGCCATATTTACTGTTCTTTCGACTCATCGGGATGGTTTGTCCCTGTAACCTCAACAGGGATTCCTTGAAATACAGCCAGCTCTCCTGGACTCCTTTCCCCTTCATGTTAGTCCCCCAGGGGATCCTACCCATCCGCTCCCTGAAGTCTGCTTTCCTGAAGTCCAGGGTCCATATCCTGCTACTTACCTTTCTTCCCTGTGTCAGGATCCTGAACTCAACCAACTCATGGTCACTGCCTCCCAGATTTCCGTCCACTTTTGCTTCCCCCACTAATTCTTCCCTGTTTGTGAGCAGCAGGTCAAGAAAAGCTCCCCCCCAGTTGGCTCGTCTAGCACTTGCACCAGGAAATTGTCCCCTACGCTTTCCAAAAACTTCCTGGATTGTCTATGCACTGCTGTATTGCTCTCCCAGCAAATATCAGGAAAATTAAAGTCACCCATGAGAACCAGGGCATGCGATCTAGTAGCTTCTGTGAGTTGCCGGAAGAAAGCCTCATCCACCTCATCCCCCTGGTCCGGTGGTCTATAGCAGACTCCCACCACTACATCACTCTTGTTGTACACACTTCTAAACTTAATTCAGAGACACTCAGGTTTTTCTGCAGTTTCGTACCGGAGCTCTGAGCAGTCATACTGCTCCCTTACATACAGTGCTACTCCCCCACCTTTTCTGCCCTGCCTGTCCTTCCTGAACAGTTTATAACCATCCATGACAGTACTCCAGTCATGTGAGTTATCCCATCAAGTCTGTTATTCCAATCACGTCATAATTCCTTGACATCACCAGGACCTCCAGTTCTCCCTGCTTGTTTCCAAGGCTTTGTGCGTTCGTATATAAGCACTTGAGATAACCTGCTGATCGCCCCTCATTCTCAGTATGAGGCAGGAGCCCTCCCCTCACAGACGTTCCTGCCTGTGCTTCCTCCCGGTATCCCGTTTTCCCACTTACCTCAGGGCTTTGGTCTCCTTCCCCCAGTGAACCTAGTTTAAAGCCCTCCTCACTAGGTTAGCCAACCTGCTCGCAAAGATGCTCTTCCCTCTCTTCGTAAGATGGAGCCCATCTCTGCCCAGCACTCCTCCTTCATGGAACACCATCCCATGGTCAAAGAATCCAAAGCCTTCTCTCCGACACCACCTGCATAGCCATTCGTTGACTTCCACGATTCGACGGTCCATGCCCGGCCTTTTCCTTCCACGGGGAGGATGGACGAGAACACCACTTGCGCCTCAAACTCCTTTATCCTTCTTCCCAGAGCCACGTAGTCCGCAGTGATCTGCTCAAGGTCATTCTTGGCAGTATCATTGGTGCTCATGTGGAGAAGCAGGAAGGGGTAGCGACCCGAGGGCTTGATGAGTCTCGGCAGTCTCTCTGTCACATCGCGAATCTTAGCCCCTGGCAAGCAGCAGACTTCTCGGTTTTCCCGGTCAGGGCGGCAGATAGATGACTCAGTCCCCCAGAGGAGAGAGTCCCCGACCACCACCACCCGCCTCCTTCTCTTGGGAGTGGTGGTCGTGGAACCCCCCATCTCAGGACAGTGCATCTCATGCCTTCCAACCAGCGGAGTCTCCTTCTGCTCCCCTCCCTCAGACGTATCATCTGGTCCACTCTCCGCATTAGTACCTGTGGAGAGAACATGAAAGCGGTTAGTTACCTGTGTCCGCGTTGCTGAAACCCGGACATTCCCCCTTCTTCTTCTGGAGGTCACATGTTGCCAAGCTTCTTCACTGGCCTCTTGGCTCCGCTGTGCAACCTGCTCTAAATCTTTAGAGCTTTGTGCCCGTAGAAGCATATCCTGACTTCTGTCCAGAAAATCCTCAGTTTCTTGTATGCAACGCAGGGTCGTTATCTGTTGCTCCAGACCTTCAATCTTCTCTTCCAGTATGGAGACCAGCTTGCACTTTGTACAGACAAAGTTGCTTCTGTCCTGTGGCAGACAGACAAACATGGCACATCCAGTGCAGGTCACAACAGCTGAACCCCCCCCTTCCATATCACCTTCCTACTATGAGCTTCCTCAGAGAAGTTGGCAAGATGTAAGCCTCACTGGGCTCACTCCAGGCGAACTCCCAGGCAAACTCCTGCTGTGTGCTGCTCTGCTGTTCCCCGCTGCTCAGCTGGTTCGCGAAGCTCTGGCTATTTTTAAACAGCCAGGCTTCCCTGAAACAGACAGCCCCAATGCCCGCCCCCTGCAGGCTACCAGCCAATCAGGCACTCGCTCAGGCTCTCACACTGCCCTCCCAGCAAACACACGCTCGGATACTCACCAATCCCAGGCAAACTCCTGCTGTGTGCTGCTCTGCTGTTCCCCGCTGCTCCTGGGAGCTGGAGAATGCTGGCCAATCAGCACCTCTCCTCCCCCGCCCCCCCAGCTAGCTAATGGGTGCCAGAGACTCCCGGGGGCAAGAGGACCTACCTGGTGTCCCTCAATGAATGTTTTCCTTCCCCCCCTGCTGGTGGAACTGTTACCCTTCATGGCGGGATCCATCAAGTTCCCCCATGCGCTGAGGCAGGAGAGTGGCATGTGCTCAAAAAGCGAAGGACCAAAAATTACAACCCACTTTGGAAAACATTTCTGTTCCCCCTGTAAAAATGGGGATAATAATCCACACCTTGCACACAGGAGTGATACAAGGACAAAGTTGTTAACATGTGCTCGACTACTCTGGCAATGAGTAGCAGAGAGAAGCCTACCAATAAAATAACAAAAAAATCAGGAGTTTTGGGCCCAGCAACCCTTTGTAAATCAGGCCACTTAGTTATTGGCAGATGTCGAAGTGTGGATTCCTATGCCTAACTTTCAGCATTTTGGACACGGTACCTGTGTTCTGTTTGTACCTATCCTATACTGTGGAGATTTGCTTATTGTATTTCAATATAATAAGTAAATGAAACAAACCAACAAAAAGACTGAGTAACTTTTAGTTATATGCTATTTCTTGACAACATCATACAAACAATGTATGTATTTCTTTTCCCGGAGGATTTTCTATTGATCTCAAAGCACTTTAGTAAACACTAAGGAATTCAATCTGAAATCACCTCACACAATGTGAAAACTAAGATACAGAAACATTCAGTGATCTTCTGAAGGTGGCATTGGAAGACTATTGTAGACCCATCTGGACTTCTGGTCCTCACTTTAATCACAAGATTAGCCTACACACATACACATTTGAATTAATCAAAGGTTGTTTATTGACTAGTTAAAAACTTTAACCAAAACAATATTAGTCCCACCGCTGTTAGGCTGTTCTGTCATGCCTAGATATTGTACCACTCTCTGATGAATCTGTACTAGGAAAAGGGGTGAGAACATAAACATGTGGAATTGTCACCATATGGTAGGATCAACTGATACTAGTAAAATTTTAAGGTGACAACCTGGCCTCATTGATGTCAATGGGAGTTTGCTGTTGATTGCAACAGAGTAAGGATTTCACCATTAAACAACTTGATTCCCCCAGTCCTTACTCAAGCAATACTCCCAGGAATGAGCCCTCTGGGAAGTCTTAGGAATTGTGGATAAAGAAGGGAGGGCCCCAGTGGAACCTGAAGAGAAGGGTCCTGCCAGGGATGTGACAACTGGGATAATGACGTGATGATTATATTTCCTTGGTTCTAGCAGCTTCGGCAGTCCATTTATAAAAATAAGGAAACAAACATGTCTTCTATAAAGCAAAAAGCTTTTCCATCACTGACTGGAAACTGCAAGTTTGTATATCCTTCCTGTTGTTGGTTTGGTTCTTAAAAAAATGAACTAATCCCTGGGATTAATAAGTGAATTTCAACCTTAGTTCAGAACTTCCTTGCTTTTTTTGTTAATGTAAACAAGACCTGTTCATATAGGATTTCAGTTGTTAATTCAAATGTATTTTCCATTTTAAAGTTATAATGACTAAGTACACCTGCTCACTTAAAAATTATCACCTAGTTAGACAGTTTTCAATAGCCTAATCATCTTTTGATTGTCTCTCCTGGTACCACATGCAGTTCACCTGCTCTGCATCTTAACTTAAATGTTTCCTGTTTATACAACTGAAAACACAGAAAAATGATAATATTTAGAAAACAAAGAAAAACAAACCTACACTCAAATGCATTATTTATATAATTATACTGCAATTAAAGTAATTACAGTTTATGAAAAAAAGAGTTATTTTCAGGTTTCTTGAGGGGTAGTGCAGTAATCACCACACAGAAAGTGCACACACAAAAAGTTGAAGATCTCCCATTTATAGGAATGATGCAAGTTTTACAGGAAAGAGAGCATTCACATGTATATGCTCTTCATGAAGCAAATATTTATCTTAAAAGCTGACCTGCATCTGTTCCTTGAGTTAATCCTGTAAAGTGGTATTACCTAGATTGAATTTTAAGCAAATCTTTGATCCTTTATAATTTCAATAACAATCACAGCTGCCCCTTGCTGTGTCAGACACAATTTTGCTGGATAAGAGAATAAAACAAACAAATGGCATGTCTCTCAGATTTGGCTAGGGAAGATGAAGGCATCATGGAGAACAGAGTGCAGTAATGATTGCAGCATTGCCAATCCCGGGCATTCAAACGTTATGAATCTAGCCCCCCAGAATATTGAATTAACTTAAAAAAAAAAGCACAAGATTTTTAAAAAATACGTGTTGAGTTCTTAGTCTTCTGGGTTTGTCTGGTTGGTTTTGAGCCTTTTGGTTCCATGTTTTCCTCTGCAAACATGAAGACTAGAAACTTACTTAAAAAAAAAAAATCTAAAGCTCAGATCCTAACATAAAAACCTGGCTTTAAAAGCAAGCAAAAAAACCCCACCAAACATGGCAAGAATTGGTAACATTGAGACAGACCCAGAAACCCAAGAGATTATCAATGAGGCCAAGGCAAATACTCATCTCCTGGGTTTTTTGTACATACACAGTAACAATTTAAGGGGAACAGTGTAAGGAGCAACGAGTAAATAAGAGTATTTTATGACAGCCTGATCCACACCATTATTTTAGACCATTCTTTGATTCTGTGTTTGTACTGCATCTAGCACACTGAAGTTCTGATCTATGACTAGGGCTCGTAGGTGCTATGTATAAAAAAAAAAAGTTTGCGGCCATACTCCACAAATCACCCTTTCAAAACAGAAGCAAATTCCAATCCCATTAAGGACTGAATACACGTCTGACCAACACTGTTTAGCACACACTCAATTACATGAATACAACAATCCTGCTCATTACACATTGCTGCTTTAAACTGGCTTCTTGGCTTCTCTCTGCCCCTTATTCCCTTTGTGTGTGTGCGACACTCAAGATTATGTTTTTTAGAAGTATGTCAGTGTGATGGATTCCCTGGGGTGCAACCTGGAACTGGGGTACCACTGAGCCCTCTGTCTTACCAATCTGGGCTCCCTCTCACTGTCATGCTGTGACACACATGGAGCCTTAAACATGACTAACTGTGCTTGTGTAATGCTGACAGACCCTCGTTGTTGTTGGCCGGGAACAAACCTGAGACCTCTCGATCTTAGTACATGAACCTCTACTGCAGGAGCTAAAAGATACATCTCTTTTAGCCAAGGCTGTAGCCGGCTCATCCATCTCTAGTTGCTCTAGCTACTACTAGAGGAGGACAGAGTGCCACACCAAGCAGGCATGGGTTACAGTAGCTCTAGGGAAATCCATGTGAGCTGGGGAAGGAATCCTTCCCTCCATACGCCAGGAGACCAGCAGGGGAGCTCTTCCACAGTCGCTATTGTACCCTGAAGGTTGCTGTAGCACTCATGGTTGGAGAGCTTTCCTCCACTGACAGGCATGGCTGGAAGATGTCTAGTTGTGGGATTACTAGTGGGAAATATGTATACAATTCAAGCTGAGGACCCAAAAACACATTAATACAAGTTATTAGACGCTTAATACAGTATTGACTGGTTTGTTCCCTTTCAGTAGGGTGACCATATTTTCCTAAACTGAAAATGAGACACTGGGTAAGAGATGGTCAGTGCTCAGGGGAGTTTAATTATAGTACACACAAAAGATAACGCAGTTCATGCATTTTATAATTTCATATACATTACTTACAATTCAGTAGTTACTGGCATTGTTCCTTGTCTTGCTGCTGTTCTTCAGGGTGTGAAGCTGATTGATACCAGCTGTATTTCTCTGATGGTGCTATTTTTCCCCGAGGGTTTGCTTGTCTTCCAGTAACTTGTCGTAGGGTGCAGTACAGTCCAGATAAAAGTTAACTTGCATGCACAAGACAGCCTTCAGGGTGGAGACATTCAAAAAGGTGATTTTTCAGAAGACCACACATCATTCATATTTGAAAAGACACGTTCAATGGGCACTACAGTACCAGGCAGACACAGCGCAAATTCCACAGCCTTGGTTACGGTCCAGCTCTCAAAAAATTTTCTGCCACGTTTTGGTCATGGGCATTGTCTGATGGTTCCAGTCTAAAAGACAACTGGAGACAACTGATTTTGCACTGGACCACTCAAAGAGATGATTCTCATCCAACATATTTAAGGTGGGAATTCTGGAACAGCATGCAACAGGCTGTCATGCATTTCTCTCCACTGTGGTATATTCCTCAGCAGGGTGCACTCAAAGGCAAGTCTCTAAGCAGGACCGGCATGTTGTGTAAAAATTGTTGACTACATTGTAAAACTCCTTTTCTTTTACTTGCCCACATTCAACAAGAGTGTGCAGTAGGTTCTTCCCTTCTGTTGTGACAAATC
The DNA here is from genome assembly GCF_965152275.1 of Natator depressus. Lineage (NCBI taxonomy): Eukaryota > Metazoa > Chordata > Testudines > Cheloniidae > Natator > Natator depressus. The sequence goes on from NC_134235.1 coordinate 61,781,918, forward strand.
TTTCTCCAAGCCTCTCCGATAAGTTAATTTGCAGGGAACGTATTTGCAGTGCAACTTCTGTCACCAACAAGTTTTTTCCTCGATCGTCTCCATTATCTTTTGGAATGTGGCAGTTTGCTGGCAAAGAGAAGCCACAGTTGAGTACCAGGATCATCAAAGAGCTTCTTTAGCATTTTGGCACTTCTCTAGAGAAAAAAATATGCTTTAAGTCCATCAAATAAATCAAAAAATCCTGTGTATTGCTGGTCCCAGTGAGAGGAATCGTGTGCTGTCTTGCTCTAGTAATTTGATATATTTGAGTTTGACAAATCAACAGAAGTCTTTCAGCTCTTCAAAATGCACTGTATAGATATGAAAGTATGTGTAAACCTTTACATCGAAGATCTCCATGTCTAAAGGAAGACAGTCGACTGCAGTTTGGAGGCAGTTATTCACCATATGCATCAATACTTAAGGTCTCTTTTCCTAAGTTTGCCCGCATCTTTTGCCAAAGTTAGTGTTGCTCTTGTCTGCACAAATTCCAACAATTTTGTCACTAAGAGTACTTCTCAATCACATCCTGGATGAATGCACACTGCAAATCAGATGTTTCTTCAGGTAGAGATGAAAACTCAATTTTTTGTGCAACTCCACTCAGTGGGAGAAAATACTGTGCAAGAAAAGGACTTAGTGTTTGCTCCTTTTTGTTTGATGCATCCACACTAAGCGCAATAAAGGAACATTTTTTCAACTCAAACTCCACTTCAATGGAAAATGGGGCTAAGATGTTGCAAATGATTGCCTCAGATTTTGTGCAAGCAAATAAACTTAGGTTGGTATCGTTTCTTAATTAATTGTGATGAACAGTCACTAGACTGGAAACTGTGTCTGTGCCACATTGAGTGTTTGCTTACCGCTCACTGGCAAAAGCTTTCAGCTTCTGTGTCTTGGCTCAGAAAAAAATCCTGAAACACTTGGTGTTGAACACTTACTTTTATCAGCAACTCTGTTTCTTGCTTTGAAGGTGCTGGGTAATGTCATTTTGGCTACCATGGACAACTGATAAATGTGCTCCACATGTCTCATATACAACTTTGCTGTTGGCCAATGTCGAGGTGTCTTTTTAAAAACTTGACCTGTTTTTGGAGGTCTCCATTAAAATTACACAGACATTTCCTCAAAGTTTTACAGCAATAAATGACCACACAAACCACTGATTCTTCTAATGACACAAATACGCACAAGCCCCCGCCAGAAGACAAAAGCATCACATGTGCAACATGTGATTGATGCTGGTAGCGGCACTGCCTTCAGAACTGGGCAGTGGGAGAGCTGCAGCTGCTGGCCAGGCGCCCAGCTCTGAAGGCAGAGCCGCCACTAGAATCTGCGCAGCAGGCAGGGTTGTGTGGTATGGTATTGCCATTCTTACTGCTGCTGGCAGCAGCGCTGCCTGCACAAGTCATCAGCAGAGACAAATGCCCAGTTTTGGCAAAAAAAGTCGGGATGCACAGGACAGAGCTGAAAAAGGGGACTGTCCCAGTCAAAATGGGACACCTGATCACCGTACCTTTAAGTTAGGAATGGCCTGAGGACATAAAACATAAGTAAAATCAATCAACTGATTAATCCTAGGAATTAAGCTATCCCATCCAAACTCACAATTTTGAACATTAAGAAAGTAGAAATACAAGTCAGCTTTAAAATGTATTTTATTATGTCCAGGTAAAGTATAAATATTGATAAATGATCTGTTTCATGGGCTACCAAATTCAGGAATTGATAGCCCATCTGTCTTCTTGCCATAGGGAGCTATTTTTTTTTTTTTGATAAAACTCATTATCAGACAAAATAGCTCAGACTGGCAGTTGTGGCAGAATGGCAATTTACACCTTTAGAAAAGGATTTAACAGAAGTATATTGTTTTGACAGGCTTCTTTCACTTTCCCTCTTCGTTCAGATTTATGGATCCACTCCTCTGTTTTAATCTTGACATTCTGGAGGAGTTTTAAAATGCACTTTCTTAAAATGTTTATTTTGTTGTTGTCACAGGTGAACCGCAGAAAAAAAAGAAATTTAATTAAAGCAGACAGAAGTCCTATACTATCACTTTTCATAGGACTTGTAATTCCAGTGCGTGGCCAATGTATGGAGAGGTACATACAGACCTGTAGGAGAGACTGGAGAGTCCTGACTCTAGCAGTAGACGTGGGAGGTGAGGACAGTTAGAAACTTGCAAGATTAGGCCCTTCATAGGAGGGATTGAGAGCCACAAATTTGACCAGATCAGGACCAATAGGGTGGTTTAACTCTGAAATCTGTGCAGAGATCACCAAGCAGACTTAATTGTTGTTTTCTCTTTGCACTATCAAAATAGCAGGAGGAGACAATTCCATATTGATTGTTCTTTGCACCAACAACTTAGTGGGCTGACAGCTTGAGATCACTTGGGAAATCAAATGGAATAGTTATTAGGGAAATGAAATAGAATAGTTTTCTTCCATCCATATTAGAAGAGAAACAGTAGGAATGCCCTGAGTAGCAGTAAAATTGTGGCTGTAATCTCTTGGATAAAATACATTTGAGAGGATCTACCCAAGGTGTCTCAACCAGCAATGGGAATTTTGAAAGTTAATAGGACTCAGGCAGTAGTTGCAGCAAAAACTATTGGCCTTTTCTGTGTCTATTGTGGTTAATGAAGTTGCAGTCTTTTTTCCATTATTACTGTTCCTTAAGTTAATCCTTTATCTGCATAATAAATTAATCACCAACGATAATTGAGTCTGCTTTTTATTCATAGTTTAGCAGCCCCAGCGCTCCATAAAACATTTTAGAACTTTAAAAAACAATCCTCTCACTGTGTTTTTCATTAGAAAAAAAATGAGTAATTCAACTGTATATTGAAGCAAGGACTGTACTGTGTTTAAACCTGAAATAAGAAAGGTACATCTTTAAAACAACGTCTCATCTTCACAGTGCATTTGTTATCCCACTAACCTCTAAATTATTGGTTATTCCCCCCCACACTTTGTTTCCCCAGTTTGTATTCCATTCATTGAAATGCACAGCCTCAGTTACAATGCTTCATACAATATGCTGACTCTTTGTTCTTATTTTTTAAGATGAATTATTAGCTAGTCTCGTATTGGTTGTTGTTTACAGTACCATAATTATTTTGTTGGTTACTAATTCTTCTGATTCCTATTCATGTTGTTTCAGAAGTTCTCTCTCTCCCCGACCCCCCAAATGAAACAAAATTTGTTTTGATTAAGGGTGAGATAGTCAAAAGCACTAGGTGCTGGCTGAACTCCATTGAACACTATCATTCAAGTCAATGATAATATTTCCATGGACTCCAGTAGGAATGAAGTTAAGCCAACACTGGACAGTTTAAAAAAAATTCACATTCTGAATTATGTTTAGTTTGACATCTTCTTTCAGATGTCCCTTTCTAATTTATTCTCTATTTTTACTTTCCTATAATTGCTTACCTATATATCTCATTCTTATACATATTTTTACATACATATCCTTTTCTTTTCTTCCTCTGGGCTAGACATATTTTTCCAGGACTCTGTATGGTGAGTTGCCATAGAACCATTTCTTGCCATTATTTAAGCCATTTCATTTTTACTGATCCTGCCTTCTGATATATCATACATATTTCTGTGTTCCTTGGAAGATCAGCTGTGGTTCATGTGTACAAGTAGACGAGCTGTGGGGTTTTTTTCCCCTCCAGTGATGTACATTATTTATCAGAGGGCAGGGTCAAGCCCTGTAGGAAAAAACAATTATGTCAAATATGTAATTAAATATTATTGACTGATGTTTTTATCAAGAAATCATAAAACGAAACAGGAACTTCAAACTTCCAGAAGGTTCTAGATTCTAGAACCAGAGCAGTAACCAAGACAGAATAAGTCTTAATATAAGATTTTGAGTTTAGGGTTACTGGTCCTCTTTAGGTTTCAGAGTAGCATCTGTGTTAGTCTGTATCCGCAAAAAGAAAAGGAGTACGTATGGCACCTTGGAGACTAACAAATGTATTTGAGCATAAGCTTTCGTGAGCTACAGCTCACTGTAAAGCACACACCCCCAAACACACCCCAAATAAAAAGTGAATGGGGGGCCCCTTGAACTGCTCGGGACGCTAAGCAAATGCTTAGTTTGCTTATGCCTTGTGCCAGCTCTGAAAAGGGCTTTCTGCAATAACGGGTACATCAATTACCAATTGTTTCCAAGTATCTTTGTCAAAAAAATTTAACATATCTATTTACATAGAACTATTTTACCAACCAAGCAACTACAGTAAAAGTTTTGGCAGTTTTTCACCTACAGGATCCTCAGATGTCTATAGATCAGGCAATAGGTACAGGTCAAAAAGAGATTACACACCCATACCACAGAAATGCTCTAGTCCTTATGTTTTAATCAAGAGCGGGAACACAATACGGTAATTGTTTTAGGCCCCTCCAAAGTCTTTTGATTCTGTATAAATTTGAGTGGGATATGAAAGGCATCCTTTAAGCAATAGGTAACATTTTCTCTTCACTTGGATAGTAGAATTTGCATGGATGATGGATATCTATCCTTCATTGAGAGTTATTACTATAAGGGCCGATTCTCTCCTCAGCTACACTACTTTTTCCACAGGTGTAACTCCCAATATGACACCGAGTCGAGTTACTCCACACTAATGTAAATGAAAGCAGAACCAGGCTCTAAGCTTAAAGGGTGAAATCCTGGTCTTGCTAAAGTCAATGGTATTTCTGTCATTGACTTCAATGGGGCTAGTATGTCCCAACATTTTTAATGATAGTTTGAAGAGTCTCCATTTTTGACTGTTAAATAAATTTGTCTTATTTAATCAAGACATTAGAAAAGGTTAGGGCTACCCATTTCTGACTAGAAGCCATGCACCTTGTTTGATTGATCTGGAGTTGAGAACAATCTAATCAGGGATAAATGAACTTATTCTTGATTCAAAAACTTTCAAGAAAGTATCCAACAACATTTCAGTTGCCCCAACAATACAGAAGTCTTTTCCAAGGAATCAACACCAACATTTGCAGCTGTACTTACTTCCAAAGTGGCTCAGTGCAACAGGAACAGGGTGGCAAAATTGCTTTCACTCCAGTTACAGTCACTGAAGTTTATTGGTCCAAGAACTGCTTTAAGGAACTTGCCACCTGATTCTTCCTTTCTTAGGTCTTCAAAACTATCTCAAAACTTGTGCTGGAGATTAAGCCTCTGGCAACTACTAGATTTCTATACAGAAATTGCTGAAGATCGAGAGAACAGCTTTCACAGCAGTGCGATGAATGACGACTCATCCATGCAGCCATCATCTTGCTCCGCTCCTTTCCTCTCAATTCTTTTACTTCGTAATTCCCTCTGTCCATCCCACCCTTTTCGTAAGGAAATGTGATCTAGAGAAATGAATGATGATTTGGGAATCAAGAGCTCTGGAAAGGCTCTGCCACTAACTTGCTGTTTGGCACTGAGCAGGTCATTTTAGCACCCTGCCTCAGTTTGTGGATGAATATTTATTCTCACAGCTGAGGGTTGTGAGGATTACTTAATACCTGCCCAGTGACTTGAACATGTAAAGTGGTACGTATTACTTGGAAGCATTATTGCTACAAGATGACCACTTGCATGCACAGTGCCATGAAATCCAAATGCTTTTCTCTTGTCAGAAATGAAAATAGATTTTACATTTCTAAGCCCAACAAAATAAAGAAATAAAAACCCACATATCCTTTAAGAAATGCCCATTGTGCACTTAAGCAGCCACCTGATCTCATTGCTGTCCCTGTCTTCCACTCTCTGTTCTTACAGCATATTAAAACAAAAGAAAATATTTTTCACACAATATGCCATTAGTCTGTGGAACTCATTGCAATAAGATATCCTGAAGGCCAATGAATTAGCAAGATTAAAATAAAAAGGGCATTTATATGGACAATGAAAACATCACAATTTACAACCAGAAGGACTAAAAAACTACAACACTGATGGAAAGAACATAAATGCTTCTAGAGTCATAGAGTTTGAGGTTAGAAGGAACCACCAGATCACATAGTCTGACCTCTGTATATCACAGGACACCAACATCACCCACACACCAAATCTAACCACCAGAATTAGACCAATGTGTTACAGCCTTCAGGAGACTAAGCTATTGTGTGCCCTATTGGGATCCAGGAAGTGGGCGGGAGAAGACGCATATGTAAGGTGAGGTGGTGACCTTGGAGGGGAATAGGAGGTAGGTGGGAGGGGCCAGTGGGAAGAATTTGGGACGTGCAGGGCTGCAGCGGCCAGAAAAAGAGGCAACTTTTCCCAGCTCCAAGGCTGCAGCTGCCAGGGAGAGACAGCCCTCTTTCCCAGCTTCAGCTCTGTGGCTGACATGACGGGGGAAAGAGGGCACATCCATCATACAAGAAAGGTAAGACTACGGATATTAAAAGGAGTTGTGTGCTTTTTATTTGTAGAACAAAAATATTTATTTTTATAAAGTGCTTTGGATAAAAGCGCTATACAACGGTTAGCTAACGGTACAAACAACATTTGGAAAGATCATTAAAGTGGTCAGCCGAGACCCCTCAGCAATTTTCAAGTGGCCCGTGGGGAAAAAAGTTTGAGAACCACTGCCATAGAGCAAGTCCAGAAGTGCTCTCCCCATGCCTTTCAGCAGCAAGCATTTTTTTCCCAGGTGAGCTCAGACAACAAATGTGTGAGCCTGCTGGTGAGCCATTAAAGATATAAGTAGCCCAAGATCACCAAAAAGTTGCTTGCATTTAAAATCTTAACATTTCACCATGGTATGGGATGAAGAGTTCACCATATCGAGATTTAAGTACATGAAATACCAATACATGGTAGAAGCTACATTTTAAAATATGATCACTAAACACGAAGAATGATAACACCAAGCCTTCCAATGCAAAGTAGACATTTGTTTCATGTCAGGAGGCCTAGAGATGCTGTCTTTCCCTAGAGTTTTGTATGCATGCCAAGTTTATTCCAGAATCCACACCCAAAGTACCTGTGATGGAGTTACTGCATTCCCTCCCCAAAATGCATCTCACTGTAAACTGAATCAGATATAAAAATTTTCATGAATCAAGCTAGATTTACTGCTGGTGGAATAGAACTCATTAATGATGTGTTCATGCTAATGAGCTCTCCACTCCTACAAAAGTCTTTGGTCCCAGAGCTCCAGCCCTGAAAATTAAATACCACCACCTCAGGCCAACCTATTCTTGGCAAAGCAGCTGGCTGGCTATGGATCATCTTCCCTGTCCCACAGAGACCATAAAAAAAGGAAAAGCTAACAGATCACTGATTGGTTGGTAAAGAACAAGTGGCAAGTTCTGCAAAAGTTGTTAGATACTTTCAGAGCCCCTTAATCATTTAACAAGGTCCATACTCCTTCCCTTTCTCCTATTTTTTTTTTCTAAAAGTACCAAGTGGGTTAAGTGGACCTTGTCAGAGGGTAACTCACAGTCACCACTAGACTGCCTCCTCCTGGTTGCTCTGGGTTTTAGCTGGTTCCAGGTCTGATGCCACCTTCTCTTGGTTCCTCATCCTATGGTCTGTCTCTTTCTCTAGGACTCAGGGTGCTCCTTCTTCATGACTCAGCCCTCCAGCCAGGTTATTATAGTCCTCATCTTCCATGGTAACAAAGTCCCTCCAAAAAGGGCAGTCTCCCATCACTGCCCTGACTGTGCCACTCCTCCAGTGGCTGGTAGGGTAACCTAGGCCCACCCTTTACTCTGGATTCCAGTCCAGAGACCCTAACACTAGCAACAGTGGCCTGCTTTCTCCCAGACCATTTTGCTCTTCCCCTGGACTCCTTCCTGCCTCTCAGCTCTACTTTTTGGCTCTCCCCCTAGGTTTACCAGCCCAAACTCCCAGGAGAATAAATGTAGGCTAGTTGGCACTGTAGCCCCAAACACTCTTCCTTTCCCCCCCCAGATGACTGCAAACTCCTTCCCACACAGCCCCTTTCTGCTGCCAACTTCCTGTCTTTATAAACCCAGCTCAGCTCCTCCCCCAGCTGGACTTCATCAGCAATTAGGTCTTCACACTCCCTGGATTTCCTCCAGGTGCAGTGTATTGGGTAATTGGCCTAATTTACCCTTTCAGGCCTTGCATGGAGTGGACATTCCATCACATACCTTGTAAATGAAGAGGTTTACGTATTTAGGAGAGCTCAGTCTCTTTTGACCTGATCCAAGGCTCTCTGAAGTCAACAGACTCCCACTGAAGTCAATAGACATTGGACCAGGCTCTTTGTCATTAATCCTTTGATTAATATTTATTATTTGTAGGGCTGCTGATTAATCACAGTTAACTCATGCAATTAATTCAAAAAAATTAATTGCAATTAATCGCAGTTTTAATCGCACTGTTAAACAATAAAATACCAGTTGAAATTTATTGAATATTTTGGATGTTTTTCATACATATTATATTCGTGTGGTAATTGAAATCAAAGTGTATATTATTTTTTATTCTAAATATTTGCACTGTAGAAATGATAAACAAGAGAAATAGTATTTTTCAATTCACCTCATACAAGTATTGTAGTGCAATCTCTTTGTTGTGAAAGTTCGACTTACAAATGTAGGGGTTTTTTTGTTATACAACTGCACTCCAAAACAAAACAAATGTAAAACTTCAGCGCCTACTATTCCACTCAGTCCTACTTCCCGTTCAGACAATAGCTAAGACAAACAAGTTTGTTTACATTTACAGGAGATAATGCTGCCCTCTTCTTATTTACAATGACACCAGAAAGTGAGAACAGGCATTTGCATGTCACTTTTGTAGCCGGCAAGGTATTTACATGCCAGATATGCTAAACATTCATATGCCCCTTCATGCTCTGGCCACCATTCCAGAGGACATACTTCCATGCTGATGACGCTCATTAAAAAAATAATGCATTAATTAAATTTGTGACTGAACTCCTTGGTGAAGAATTGTATGTCCTCTGCTCTGTTTTACCTGCATTCTGCCATATATTTCATGTTATAACAGTCTCGGATGATGACCCAGAACATGTTGTTCATTTTAAGAACACTTTCACTGCAGATTTGACAAAGTGCAAAGAAGGTACCATTGTGAGATTTCTAAAGATAGTTATAGCACTCAACCCAAGGTTTAAGTATCTGAAGTGCCTCCAAAATCTGAGAGGGATGAGGTGTGGAGCATGCTTTCAGAAAGTCTTAAAAGAGAAACACTCTGATGAGGAAACTATAGAGCCCAAATCACCAAAAAAGAAAATCAACCTTCTGCTGGTGGCATCTGACTCAGATAATGAAAATGAACATGTGTCAGTCTGCGCTGCTTTGGATTGTTATCGAACAGAACCCGTCATCAGCTTAGATGCATGTCCCCTGTAATGGTGGTTGAAGCATGAAGGGACATATGAATCTTTAGTGCATCTGGCACATAAATATCTTGCGATGCCAGCTACAACAGTGCCATAAGAATGCCTGTTCTCACTTTCAGGTGACATTGTAAACAAGAAATGGGCAGCATTATCTCCTGCAAATGCAAACAAACTTGTTTGTCTGAGCAATTGGCTGAACAAAAAATAGGACAGAGTGGACTTGCAGGCTCTAAAATTTTACATTGTTTAATTTTGAATGAAGGGGTTTTTGTACATAATTCTACATTTGTAATTTCAACTTTCATGATAAAGAGATTGCACTATAGTACTTGTTTTTAAGTGAATTGAAAAATACTGTTTATTTTGGTATTTTTACAGGACAAATACTTGTAATCAAAAATATAAAGTAAGCACTGTACACTTTGTATTCTGTATTGCAATTGAAATCAATATATTTGAAAATGTAGAAAACATCCAAAATATTTAAATAAATGGTATTCTATTATTGTTTAACAGTGCGATTAATCACACAATTAATTATTTTAATCGCGATTAATATTTTTAATTGCTTGACAGCCATAATTATTTGTAATATTGCAGCATCTATGAGCCTTAGACATGGACCAGTGCTCGGCACCGTACAAATGCACGAAGAAAAGTGGGTCCCTGCCTCAGAAATCTGAAAGATGTGTATGGATTGAATGGTTAGATTTTTAAATTTCAAACAAATTAAATCAATGTAATTAATTTCAGTCAGAATCCATCTCTAGATGAATGAATTTGACGGCTCAGATATAAGACTACGGGTCTGATTCTCATTTACACTAAGACCCCTCTATAGTGCTCTGTGTAGAGGGCCTCAGTATAAATGAAAACCAGGCCTTTAGCTGCTAGCTTTTTTTGATGAGATTCTATTGGACACTTTCAGTATTTTAGGTGAGAATTATATAGTTTGAATACTTATTAATGATTAGCCACCACAGATCCTTATTCAGGTAATTAGGTCTGCTGTAATTGACATTCACCACCTCCACAGAGCTATTATAAAAACAAGGTGACAGAGAGAGAGCACCTTTTCGAAAATCCTTTCCAATCACAAATTATTCTTTGATTCTAATTACAATTTTGACCACTGACAGTTACATTCTCTTTCTTAGGCATTTGAAATAATCCCGTCATTTGAACTCAGAAGCTCTCACATTAAACATTATATGTATATAATTGCAATAACTGATAGACTTGAAAGCAGCTAATCAATATAGTTCACATAGAATGACATTTTTCCCTTCCCACTCTCAGTTCTCAAGAGAAAACTGATCCCCCCCCCCCCCCCCGAAAGTCTTAGCTTCAGTCTTTGGTGTCAAACCTAGGTATGCTTGAGTTAAACATAGATTTGCCTATGTTTCAAATTTTCAGAGTACAGTGTTAATAAAGAAGGCCTGCAATATCTACTTCCTCATCAACTGTTTTCAGAGTATTTTCTTGTGCTATTTATAAAAGGTATGAAAAAGTCAAGGCATTCAGAATTGTCTTCTAATTTGTGGGGCTGCTTGACAGTTGTTTTTTTCTGTTTATGTATTCCTCCCAAGATGTATTGGTTATGCAATGGAGTACTTTTTAATTGCTAGCTTTAGAAATATTTAAGTACCCAATTAGTTTTAACAAAAAGATCACTACCAAAAAGAAAGGAAAAGTTAAAAAATAGTTAGGGTGATGGCTGGACAAGGGTTACAAGCTGCACTGGAAAAGCACTTAGCTGTTGATGAAGTATATAAATATGTAAGAGGGGAAATAGTCCCGGTATTGTGGGGAACTTTCCTGGCTTCTGCACTACCCCGGTGAAGTGGGCTAGCGAAAGGATCTGAGTCCTCGCTCCCACTTCCTTTACCCAGTGGCTTTCCTACCCTTGAGGGCTCCCCTTCCACTCGCCTGTCTGGCAGAGTCCTTGTAACCTCAACAAGGCTGGGCCCAGGATTCCTGGGGGGCTCGACCCCCAAACCTGCTGTAGTCACCTAGGACAGGGGCTAGGGTGTCCCCACTGGGCACTTCTCTGACCCACTGACCATTACATACAATTTAAAGCAAATGCAAGTTATTTAATCAACAATTAATTTTAAAAAGACTAAGGAAAAATGGGAAAGGAAACACATCAGCCCGCTCTGTGGCAGGGAACATCACAAACAGTGTCTCTGGAACGTCAGGGCAGTTCACAGTCTGTTCCTTGTAAGTCCCAGGCCTTCTTCTCAGGCCCTGGCTGTGCTGCAGGGATGCTGGGGTTGGACACTTGCTTTGGTGGTGGCCACACGCTATCAGGCTCTAAGTGGTAGGACCCTTCTTCCCAGTGTAGCCCCCACCCTGTCGGGGTTACGGAGCAGAGCCTCTTGGCTGAGGCGTCTCCCTGCACTGGGCCCGCTGCCCAGGGTCCCCCTCGCTCTCCCCAACTGCTCACCGCACCCAGCTCCGGACTGCTCCAGCCCCAGCTCCACCACTCTGTCTCTGCACTGCTGCTGCTGCTCTGCCTCCAGCTCCCTGGGCTGCTTCTTTGGCCCCTCTGGCTCTGGTTGCTGCAGCTCTGCTCCCAGGGCAAGTCTGCTCTCTCTGGGCTGTGCCTCTAGCTTTGGGGCTGCAGCTCTGCTCCCAGGACAGGGTCTGCTCTCTCTGGGCTGCTTCTCTGGTCCCTCTGGATCTGGCACAGCTCTGCTCCCCAGCTTAGCTTGGGCCCCTTCTTTCTCCTTAGCTTGGCCCCACTCTGTCTGACCCAGACTAATCCAGCTCACACGGAGGACAGGACCTCCCTGGCCTCCTGACTCCCTGATTAGCCTGCTCGCCCTGTCATTCAGGCTGACCTGGAGCATTGGCCTCTCCCCATTGTTCCTGGGGTCTATCAGTCTCAGGGTCCTGATTTCCCATAGACCCTTCCCCTTTTAGTACTGGAAGCTAGCCAACCAAAACACCCCCACTGAATGTTAGCAAGGGGGCAACAGTCCCCTTACACAATTAGTAACATACTTTAAAAAGTCTGTCTCTCTATTCATGGCACCTATGTTCATTCTATTTCAGCTGAAAATTCACAGTGAAGGACAGATAAATTGGATAAATCAATGAAGTGATTTTTGCTTAATGACTGTATGCACACAAATCAGGCATTTCATTCATGAGTGTACAGTTAGATTAGGCATCAATGCACATGCAACATGCATGAGCAAAGACACAATTTTTATATGAACAACAGGTATTTGGATACATCAGTTATTTGCATACAAATTATGTGTGCAATTGCATGTGTCTAATTTTGCAAAATTGGCCCTGAATCCATGGATGATGATTAACAAAGGTGTGTGAACTTGCACACAAACAAAAAATACAGCTATTTTGTCACATGTATGCATTGGTCATGGTAGTGTCCCTTCACATTTACTTTTCATTAATGTTGGGGAAATTGAGCTTTGCTCTCACAAATGTTTGCAGAAAGCGAATTTCAAAATCAAATCCGTATCTTCACAAAACTGGGTTTTGTAAGTATTTATACGAGTTAGGGCCAGATTTTCACATTAAAGATGCAAATAGGCACCTCGTGGGTTTTTCAAAAGTGCCTAAAGAGGTTAGGCACCTAATTCCCATTAGGCACTTTTGAAAATCCCACGAGGTGCCCTTCTGCATCTTTAGGCACCTAAATACGTTTGAAAATCTGGCTCATAATGCAAATATATTAATAAAGGCAGGAACAATTTTATGTGAATTATATGATCAGCCAACTAAACAACCCAATTCAAATAGCAAATATACTGCAGGCATTTTGTTGTTAATCATTCCCTCAGTTTTAATGATTTATAGACTGCTAGAGACGGTGTCTCCCAAAAAATTGTTACTGGGCTAATACAAAATCAATTTGTGTGTTTTGTGTGTACATTGCAGCTTCTCATATACCATAAGTTATTATATGATATGATATGTTTGATTGATAATCTGTACTACTCCTGATCCATCTGTAGTACTTGCCACTTGAGTGAATTACTGTGGATGAGTTGAAGTGGATCCATTAGAGGAAGTCTACAGTAGAATTAATAACAACATTATTTTCAATGGCTTACTTATACTTTTCTTTTCTTCATATCATTGGACCAAATTCAGAAGTAAGAAATAATGCTGTACCATAGATGTAATTAAATATTTATTATTTGTCAACATATATTTTCCATTCTAAGATTCAGGGCAAACTATGGCAGTCTCAGATACCATTGTGTGGTAACTGTCGGCCAAATATAACTTTGGTAATGAGCATCGTCACACGCTGGCCTGTGCTACATACTGAGGTGGCAGAAAGGTGGGGATGAGGGCATAAGGTGAAACATTATACTGGTGCAGGGAAATAATTGTTCTTAATGTAAATCAAAATGTCATGGATACCCTCATACAAACAAATAATACTTAAGGGTTTTATTTCATTTCTCAAAGCCATTAACTCCAACTATGTTGTCACATTTAAAAAAAAATTATTTCTATTGTGATATTGCTTAAGCATCCCACACTGGTATTGTGCTAGGCATTGTACAAACAAGTAACACAGAGACATGGAGAGCTCACAACCTAGGCTGTGCCTCACCGGGCTGGGCCTCACTGTTGTTGCCAACTCACTTCACCTCTCTCTTCCTCTGTTTCCTCTCTCATCCGTTGTCTGTCATGTCTATGAATTTGTACAGTGCCCACCACAATGGGACCATTGATCATGTTTAGGGATTACCATAGCACAAATACATAAATAACAACAACAGGTGGATAAACCGACCAGACAAGTATTTTCAGTAACAAAATGTGCATATGCAACATATAAAGTTCATAATGCAAAGTCAATATATGGTAAAAATGACCAGATTAAAAAAAAAATCCTACTTCCGACAAACTCTGACAAAGATTTTGTGACTCCCTGAAGTGAAAAAAGGTGAAAAGCAACAGAAAGTCATAGTATAAATCCCTAGTAAACACCCTACCCCTGTACTACATTTAACCTTTATCTAGGTGAATATTTCTTTCACCCTTAACATCCATACCTAGCTCATTAACTCTGTTGTACATGATATTTATACCAATGTCATTACTGTACCCTTTGTAATGTTTTAAGGATTTTCCTCCTGATATATTAAAATAGCAGAATGAGAAACTAGAAAAGGCTGGTAGCGCTAAGAACTCTTGGTAGCTTTTCAGTCTAACCTGTGTAATATCTTAGACAATATGTTAAAAACAAACAAACCCTGTTATATAAAGCTGGGTTGTCAGTCAGCCATTTTGGTATAGTTGTACAAAGAATCTTACCTTTCCACATCAGAAAAAAAATTCCTACAAATAAATATCACTTTCAAATGTAGTGGTAAGTGTACACTGCATCAGTGTAATTAGAAGGTAGATACTGTATGCTTGTTTAGGGTCTGCTTCTTTCACGGTAGCCTCAACATTTTGTTTACTTCAGTTGACTTCATTTTAGGGTCAATACCCAAAATAATTCCCAGGAAAAGAGACATAACAGATGGAAGGTAAGAAAGTTAATGATCAAGATATTTTATGAGTGAAATCCTTAAAGAAATAGATATCAGAATTATGGAAACGGCAAGCATGTTTCATATGAAACATTTTGAACAATTTGTTTTCTCAAAAATATTCACAAAATATTTCTGCATTTTAAAATGTTTTGATCAAAAACGGAAAAACCACAAAACCAAAATCATTCTGGGTTTTGGCCATTTTGTTTCCCCTTCTCTCCCTTTCCCCCTGACCACTTTTCCACCCTCCTCGCCTGTTCCCTTCTTTTATTCTCTCTTTTTCCATTCTGCCAATGAAAATATGGGAAAAAGGGGACAGAACAGGGGAAAAATAACTGACCCCTCCCCCCAACTTTTTTCTTAAAAATTTTTACTTTAAAAACGTTTCCATTAAAAAAAATCAGAAAATTTTAGGGGGAAATTTGTGAACAAGGTCATTTTTTGTTAAGAGTTTTGAATGAAAAATGTTAATTAGCTTTCATCTTTGTAGTGATGAACAAGACCCAAAACATTTGATAGCTCAGGCTGGATGTTTATCTGAAAATATGGGGCCAAATTGTGTCATCTTGCCACTGGCCAATGAGATGGCAGTGCTGAAGGTGCACTGCTCCCTCAGGAGCTCAGGGAAGGATTCTGCAAGGGAATTGGCAGCCTCTAGAAGGTGACATTTTGTAGCATGTCTCCTACCTGATTCTTTTGGAACTCCAGCCATCCTTAAAAAGGCAATAAGGGCTCAGTCCAGTGTCCAGTCAAGTCAACGGAAAGATACCCTGATACCCACTTTAACTCTACCAATTGTAGTTGAAGAAGTCCACTCAATGTAAGTCCCCAATTTCAAATGCCTAACTTTCTGAGAAAATTACATTCTGTTAGGAATGTTCCTATTCCTTCTTCATCCAAAGGTCAATTTCTTTTGGAAAGTTTCATATAACTCCATTGGGCTGCTTTTTTAAGATATGAGCATGAGAAGATGGTATTTTTACCAGATAACAGATTTTAGCTGCCTTTTTTGCACTTAGAGAAGTTTTTTTTAAAAGTTATCTTTTTCAAATGTCCATCCCAGGATTATCCTCAATGTCAGCTAGTGCATTGGACACATTGTTGAGTTAAACTCATAAAAGCCTCTAGTCTGAAGGGAAAAAATGCTTTTGAGGTCTGACCCCTCTGTGAAGATCTCAGCAAGCAATAACGCAAGACACAGTTCTTTACCACACGGACAGTCTAGAAAACCTCAAGGACACAGGACTGTAGGATACAGAGGTAGTTACAGCCATACAGTGCCAAACAAAGACAATGCTGTTAAATGTCTATAATCTTTCTCCAGTTTTCTCTTAAGCAACCATCATAATAGTATCTAAGCATTTAGATACAGGGAGCCGAAAAAACAGAAAATAATCATACTTCTTATTATTAGCAGAAGGAGTTAAAATTTGGAAAACAAAACTCCCTTGAGGCTGTGAGAATGTGCCCGCTTCACAGGAATAAGAAAAGGAAAACTAAAAATACTTATTCAGCTGGAACAGCAGCAAAAGCAGCCTCCATTTACAAAATGGCCACCTGAGAGCTACAGCTTCTTGCCTCTGCCAAATGTAAAGAATCAGCTCCAGAAAGCCATGCTGTGGAAAAGTTCCTATAAAAGGGCATCCTTACACAATAAGGTTTTAGAAGGGACCATAAAATTACAAAGGACGGGGCTGCTTTTGTGTTTCATCCTTGTATTACATCTGTATAAAATAAAAGCGGTTAGTTTATATTTCAAGTGGAAGCTGAGATAATTCCCCATGAGAAAATACATGGAGAGTGAATTTCAGTTTAGCAATTATTTTCCAATCACCTTTATCTGGAATTTAACAGTGTATCATACTACATGGGTCTTGGGTTTTTTCCCCCAACCGCTATATTTTTGTATTGAATAAAATGATATATTTTAATGATATAATTTCCCCTATATTTATGTTTAGAACAATCTTAACATTCTAATATGTTAAAAGTATTTAGTATTTTATATGGTGAGTGTGTGTGTATATATATTTTATAATAGTATATATAAAATTAAGATCTAAAGCCCCTATTATGTTAAATTATAACAATAAATGGGAAATGATGAGGTTGAATCATGATCAGCAGAGATTTCAAACATTACCTTTCAGCTCACACACCAATGGAACTCTCTCCACAAAACCTATGTTCTTGTCTATATTTTTAAGTGTGCTCTAACACAGCCTTTGTCAGCTGTATAAGCAGTGGGGCTTTTGGTTCAGCAGCACTGATTTTCCAGTTAAATGTGTAATGCGCCAGATGGAAGGCTAGACACGTTGGAGACATTATTATTCTTCACCTATCAGTCAAAAACTATAGAGAAACTAGTTGGTTCAATCACAGTTCTTTTATCTTCATTCTGATTCCTGCAATATTTTTAAATAGATCCAAGTATTCATTAATTCAGCCTTTGCACTATGACCAACGATTTCAATTCTAGCACTGACAGTTACA
This sequence comes from Natator depressus, assembly GCF_965152275.1. Classification (NCBI taxonomy): domain Eukaryota; kingdom Metazoa; phylum Chordata; order Testudines; family Cheloniidae; genus Natator; species Natator depressus. Next base: position 61,799,324 of record NC_134235.1, read on the forward strand.
TAAGATCTGAGTTTACTAAACTAATTTCTCCTGATTTCAATCATGTAAAGCTGTAGAGGTGAAAAGGTCGCTCTCATTAGTGATGAGATATACTACTGTCCTTGTGGCCAGCCAACTTCACATACTTTTAGGCAGCTACTACCAACTGATCTGGAACTATTCAGAGATAGGCAATGGCTGCAGGGAAAAATGCAGCTAACTCTTCTCTAGGCTCTCCCAGGAAAGTTACCAAAGGTTTTCTTCTATACTCTGGATATGTCCTATGGGTAATTAAGTGTATAAATGTGAAATAAATAGAAAAAATAATTTAGATTAAACTCCACTGGCAAAATGTATTCAGTGAAACTAAATCTAGGACTGAGGGCATTTTTTCTTTAGTAGGACACTACCAGGTCAAGTTTGGACCAACATTTAATTTAATTTTGGAAAAATAAATCTTTATAAAACCAAAGACCAATGGAAAAATTTGCTCTCCATCAATATTATTTTAGGCCCTGATCCTACAATTGACTATGTGTGTGTCCCCCACACAAATAGACAATTGCAGGACTGGTCCATAAATCCCAATAAAACTGCTTGGCTTAACAAATAGATGTGCTCTACGTTGTCCACAGTCCATTTGTTGCAGCATTGCATTAGTGTATTGGACCTTGAAAATGAAATTGACCACGCTGGCGCTTAGAGCACTGCTGTGGGCAACCACCAGGCTACAGAGTCATTTTCATGCTTGCTCCTTTTCACTGGCCCGACGTGAAACTGTTCTACTATGGACCTCACATTCCAAGATGGACCTCACTCCTACAAGAGATGAGGAGGGGCAGAAGAATTAGGAAGACAGGAACCTGTGGTCCCTCCTCTTCATCACTGTACATGGCCTCTCTCTTCCTGGTCTCAATCTGCCTCCCAAACTCCTCCCATGGGGACCTGAACCCACAAAGTGTACAGCTGTGTCCAAGAGCAGGAGGGGAGGAACCCCCCCTTCCATATGGAAGTTGTAGATGTGTAAGGATGTGTAAGCACTATGCATCCCGTTGCCATACGCCTATGGTTCAGATGGCCAGTGTGGGCTGGGCATAATTGTCTGAAAACAGTGTCTGAAAACCACGTTCTGGTCTCTAGACTACAGTGTGACTTAAAACACATTTTTGATGTATTTGATGGTTCCTGCCAACATGGTGTGCAATGGACATTTTAAAATTATCCCAATAACATAATTTGTCTCAACCTAGAAAAGGCCTAAGTGGGGATAATTAAGCCCTTACTTAGACCAAGAGCTGCAGTGGTATATGGTCAGGCACACACCTAGCACAATAGACTTTCTGCCTTGCAGACAGATTGGCTCACAGAATTTTGCTGCAGCAAGTTGTCAAACCTTGCTCACTGTTGCACTGAGTCAATTTTTTTCCATGTATTATTTCTGTTGCTTGTGAGTACAGTTGGTCAGAAAACAGGACAATTTTTCAAGAATACTTTCGCAAAAATGTCACTATTTTCCACAGAGAAATTTTTCAATTTGAATTTTTTTGACTTGCCCCGCTCAGAATTGATGGCTGCCTTTTTATGTATTTCCTGTTTATGTAAAAAGAAGGCAATGCAGTTTGATGATTGAAAGAATGAACTTTCCAGAATGACTGATGGTGCTGTCTTATTTGTATTGATTGATTAGTGATGTGGTTATCAAACTGTGGCTCCTGGACCATCCGTGGTCTGCAGAGGACTTGCGAGTAGTCTGCAGAGGCTATCAAGTCACACTGCGTTGGCTCTCCTCCTTGTTTCCAGCTATTAAATTGTATTAAGAGAAGCTAGAAATACATTAAATATTTTTACAAAGCCAACTTTTCCATGAAAGCAATTCTGCGAGGAAAGATTATTTTTGCATCTGAAGCTGCGCTCTTTTAAAAATAAATACATAATAATGAATAACTTATGTATAAAGCTCCATCCTAGTCATGACCACTGAGGTACTTGGGGCACTGTACAACATCAGAAAAACTTGATCAAAACAAAATGAACCAAACACTCCGTAATGTTGAACCAAATACTAGTAATATTGCAGATGACAATAATCATGGCACTGCATATATATTTTTAAATATAATATTGGAATTCAAAATATGCAGTGCTCAGCCTAAATCCACACTCTGTGTGTGTGTGTGTGTGTGTGTGGTGTGTGTGTGGTCTCTCTCTCTCACACACACCCCTATTTGGAATATATTTTGGCTTAACTTTGTCAAGACATAATTAATATCTTCTCCCACTTGAAATTATCTCAAACCTTAATCATTTTGTCCTGGCTCCTGTGACTTGTCCTGCAGATTCCTGTGCCTATATGGCACCCTACTGAACCTGCATGGAACAAATTGCAGGGTTGAGACCTTAAGCTTTTGCAGACAGCTGCATTCCATCCTATGAATTTCAATGGCTCCATCCCAAAGCATTGTCATCCAGCTGACATATTAATAAACAGTGAAAGGAAATATTAAATCATCAGAATGATTTTACTATAATCACATAATCACAAAAATTCCATCTGATCCACACTGCAGTTAAACTCTAACTACTTTTTTTAAAATCCAGCCAGACACTACAACTTTCACAGTGTAGGCTTTTAAATATTTAAGCCAGGCATACAAAACAAGTGAGTAATAAGACCCCTCAGGCAACAGCTAAACCACCACCTTTTACAAATAGGTTAAATAGGTTAAAAGAGAAAAAATACAGGGGAAAAAATAATGGAAAATGTATAACAAACGTTAGGCTGTCATTAGTAGCAGCTGTTTCTGATAAGGTTCAGCTCTTAAACTATTAAAACTGGGAAAAACAGATTACAGCTGTTGCTTTGATGCCTTAATACAGTATCTATTTAATTTGAGATTACATAGTTCATGAGGCATAAATCCCCAAATATTTTTGTGAAACCCTTTAACAGCCTTCAAAAAATATCACAGAATAATTTGTAGAATTCACTCTCATGATCCCATTTTTAGACATACAGCAATATGTAGATGACTTGCAAGTGAAAAAGAATTGAGCATGGCTTTGGATTTGCACCTCTAGTAACAGCATTCACTCAAAGCCATGGGCTTCAAGCACACTCAGCAGCAACAGAGGACGTGCAGTAATGGGAAAAGTTCACAGTGGGCAGCGGGTGCCTGGGCGGATAGATATGAACACGTTCCATTAACAAATGGTTAGATTTGATTTGCATGTGTGCGCTCCTCAGTCTGCTTTGAAAACATATATTCCAATATGCCATCTGACTAATTAAACTCTGAATCATTCACAGAAGCAAAATACTGACATAGGATAGGAGAAGTATGGCCCTGATCCAAAGCTCGCTGAAGTTAATTGAAAGACAATGGAAAGATCCTCGGCATTTTTAATGTGGCCAGCACCGTAGTGATGAAGGCATCATGTATACACATTAAAGAGCATAAATTCTAAACAAAAGAACACTGATCTCCAAATCATAATTTTTGCTGCCGCCTTTGGCATTTTCTAGAAGGGAAACAAAAAATTGATAGTGGGCTCTTCAGTCTAGCAGACAAAGGTATAACAAGATGCAATGGCTGGAAGTTGAAGCTAGACAAATGCAGACTGGAAATAATTTTAACAGTGAGGGTAATTAGTCATTGGAACGAGGGTTGTGGTGGATTCTCCATCACTGGCAATTTTTAAATCAGCACTGGATATTTTTCTAAAACACATGTTCTAGTTCAAACAGGAATTAATTCAGGGAAGTCTTAGGCCCTGTGTTAGCAGACTAGATCAGCGGTTCTCAAACTTTAGCAATCCAAGGACCCCCATTTTGATTTAAAATTTTTTGTGGGCCCCGCTCAGCCCCAGACCCCACCCCAGCTCTTCCCTCTCCCGCTTCACCCCTGCCACTCCTCTTCCCTGTCTTTCTGTCTGTCCCCCCCAGCACTCCCTGTTCCCGCTCCTCCCCCGCCCTCCCAGCGCCTCCTGCATGCCCCTGAACAGCTGTTCTGTGGCATGCAGGAGGCACTAGGAGGGAGGGGTAAGAGTTGATCAGCGGGGCTGGTGGCCCCGGACATGACTCATGGACCACCTGGAGTACCCTCGTGAGAAACCCTGGACTAGATTATCAAAATTGCCTCTGCTTGGCCTGAAAAATCTGTAAATCTTTGTTTCCAGGAAGGGCACTGCTGGCAATTCTGTAGTCTTCATTGTTATGGAGGGAAGACTGTTGCAAAAAAAAAAAAAAAATGGTATCTTGTGCTCTGAAGGCAGTGAGATTTAGGCTCACTCATCGCTGGTGGCAGGGTTGAGGCCCATGCCTGAGAATGCCCATTCTCCAAATACGCTCTTGGCCTCCATCAGCTGTAACATCCTAGTTGAAGTAAGTTTTTGTGGGAGAATATTGGGAAGAGAGACTGTATCTAAGGAAAATATGCCCCAGCCCACTTTAAGGATTCTTTTTAAAATCTTCAGGAAGATCAGGAAATGGATTAAGAGTCAGTGCAGAGTGAGGGAAACTGGTATGATATAGTCTGCCCAGGAAGTGGACCTGTCTGTTTGACCAGTTGAAGCATCTGTGTGTGTTGGTGGGTGTCTGTGCGTGTGTATTGTATATAAGAATACATACTGTACAGAGGGAATATATCAAGACTTTCTTTAAATCCTGTATTTGTTAATTTACATATGTTGCTCATGAGTGGCAAAAGAAAATGCAGTGACAAGGGACCCAAACTATCAGTCCACCCATGTGTAAATAAAAAAAAATAATTGCAAGGCAGATCTTCTTACTCAAAAATATACAAAAGCATGTGGCCAGAGAGCTCTGCTCTCCTTAACATTAGGGTTATTGCACTTTATTGCATTTTGAACATAATCTTTGGTTCTAAAATAACTAGGTGTCTCAATATTTTTTACAGAGCTTACTTCAATAGCATCTGTCAGTGATTTATTACAATGCTAACATAGTATGGAATTGTTCTGCCCTAGTCTTCCACTTCTAATTGCCTATTTTTAAATCATCCCCTATTTCTGAGCTCCTTACCTGGGCATGACTGTAAGAACCCTTCAATGCCAACAGTCAAAGAGTTCACTGTTGTGTAACCGCAACTCCTAACAGGCCTGACAAACTCATTACACCGAGCATGCTGCTTTCGTGGTATTTATCCATCAATGATGTCATGTAAGTTCTCTGCTAAAACTTATGTCACACAGAGCCTTGTAATCATTCTGATATGTATGGATGGATGACATTTAAGGAGCTGTGTATATGTACTGAAAATATATTTTAAAGTCTGTCAACAACTAAAGAGAAAAACAGGTTTCTTCTAGACAAGAGGTAAGATGTGTATCTGTCGAAATGTAAATTAAGCATGGAAAACCAACACAATAGCCATTGACATACTGAGTCAACAGGAAAGGAGCTCATCAGAGAATGAACCATGGGGAGTTGCCCTGTGTTTGGATGCAGACAATGAACTTTGGAGAATTTAAGATAAAGGGAAAAAGACACCCTTTTACCCTGCACCCAAGGAAGCAATTGTGGGCAGTCTGATTATGCTCATGAAAATGGGATCCCATCCTGCCCTGGTTGGAAGCATTATGAAGGACATCTGGGCGAGATAGACTTCCTTGGACAGAAGGGTAGCCTGTTAAGTTTAATCTCTAGAAAGCATGCTATGATTTTGTTTTAAAGGTAACCTGTCTGTTTCCATTATCTTTACACGCTCTCTTAAATCATAATCTTTGATAATGAACTTGTGATTGTTTGCACCATAAATATAACTCAGTGCTGTGGTATTATACAAAGAGCTGATCCTGAGTTGAGTCATTCAAGCTGGTGTGTTTAGTGTCCACTTAAAGATAGCAAACCTGGTATTTCTGTGAGTGTTCAGTGGATAAGAGACTGAACACTACAGGGGAACATTTTAAAGGGGCTCAGGGACTGAGGAGCATTTATTGTTAATCTGCAAGGCAAAGCAAGGGCTGGCTTAGCCCTGAGGAGAGTGTTTGGGTGGCTAATAGATGAGAGATGTCAGGACACTGACATCCAGTTAAGCACAAACAAATCTTCCTCTTACTGCGGCCAGGTGGGTAACAAGGTGCCTCTCAGTCGTGGGCACCCCGAGATCCGGCATGCTGGGTAAAAATAGTACATCATAAACCCTTTTCAGTTTTTAAAATTACCTTTACAATAATAAACTGTATGACACGTGTGCAACTCCTAATAGTTTAGGGTGAGTTCAAATCCAGCAACTCAAGATCATAGATTAAATCTTGAATAGATTTTATTGTATTGCACAACTAGAGAAAGCTACCTTTCCAATAACATGGTATGATCTTCAACTCCTGCAAGAGTAGCATGAGCTCAAGCAAGCATAACCATAGCATAAGAATCACCCCATTGCCCAGGTCCAGAATAAGATCCCAGTAAAGTAAAGCAGTTAAAAACATGAGTAATCACATCCTTATTCCAAAAAGCACTTAAGCAAATGCTTAACTTAAAGCCTGTGAGTAGTCCCTTTGAACTTCAATGTGACTTTTCACATGCTTAAGGTTAAGCACCTGGTCAAGTGCTTTGATGAATAGGCGTGGGGTTACCTTTGTGATTAAAGTTAATCATTTGCTTAAGAGTTTTGCTAAATGTGTGCAGGGTGATCATGTCTCACTCTGCACACATGTCCTCTCCCCTGCTGCCCCCCCCCCCGCCTCCACCCCCCAACTACAGTACTGCACATTTTATGGACATTCTAGCCATGATTTTCATGCTGGAGGGGAAAATTGCATAACAGCAATTTACATAATTTTTAATGTAACTGAATCTTCCTCTGCTTTCTAAAGCTCTGGTAACTTAATGTATAAATAAGAATCATCAGAATGTTTGGTAATTGTTTGAGAGAGAGCCTGCACAATTGTCTTGGAATCTTGACCAAGCCATTGGTAATATTTGTTTGTCAACACACAGGAATTTTGCTTTACTCTTGATCATTTTTAAAACTGCCTGCATAAGAATAAATTGCAGAGAAGCAGCAGGATGTGGCAGACAAATGTAAAGTCATTTTTTTCTTCCCAATGTGATATCAAAACCAGTGGGGCATAAACACAAGGACAAGATAGAACATAAATAAAAAGGCCTTCACAGTTCCAGGAGAGAGGCAGGAAAAAGTTATCAGTCAGCCATTATTTAAAAAAATAATAATTCTGGCTTATCTTTTAAATATATATTTTTAAGCTTGATCATTATGAGAGATGAGAAGTTTACCCACTAAGGCAAAAAGTTAACCTCCTTACCCCACTGGAGTCAACAGAAATTACTGGCTATTCTGCACTTTTGAAAACCAAGCCACAAAGGGTGGATCTTACAAAGTGCTGAGCACCCTTCCCCCAGGAGATACTCAGCAATCTCAGCCCCCATCCTTTCTTAGAATGTAAGGCCAGAAGGCAAAACTGTGATTATCTGAATTTCAGTGAGTGATTCTTGCATCGAGCCAATGACTTCTGGCTATATCATCTGTTCTGGAAAGACATCGAATCTTGATTTAAAGACCTCACATGACAGAGGCACCACCACATCCATCAGCAAGATGATCCAATGGCTAATTACACTCTTTGTTAAAAGTTTACACCTTATTAATGGCCAACGGGAGTTGAAGGCATTCAACACCTCGCAAAAGGTGCTTAACCCTTTGCAGGACTGAGTCCTAAGGGCCCAGATGTTAAACAAAACATCTCTGGAATCCTAAACAAAGAAATAGCTGGACACCCAATATTAAGGCTACTGCAGATTTGTCCAGATCCATAGTAAGATAGGGATATTCAAAATGGGTCCTATTCTGGACTGCCACTGAGTCACAGTAAATAAAATCTAGGCAGGTTGCATAACGTTTTTGTGCCAGTTTCCCCATAGATAAAATTGGGGCAGTAATCTGTATCCACTTTGGTACACCATAGATTGTGCATCCCAGACTTGCATTACTTCAGTGGGACTCCTCAGATGAATGCCCTCACCCTTACAGATAAGGGTTTCACAAACCAGGTCCTTGGAATGAAAGGCACTAGACATACAGTTGTAAGTGCAGTGCATTAAGATGCTGATGTTGCAGAAAGAAAATGAAGGTGTACTGAAGAGTTCCAAAGCAATATCAAATAAGTAGGGACAATTACTATGTGGTTCCTAAGCAGTGCAGTTCCCAAACCGAGAAAAGAGAGAGACTGCTTCTTTGTACCGATTTAGAGGGAGGCTGCCAAGGTACATCCAGTAAATTACTATTGTCCAGAATCATCTGAACAAGCTCTCTAAAAGGGGAATTTGATATACCAGAGAAATACTGCAATGATTGTTATATAATAATTGACTGGCAAGCAAGGGACTGTCTATGGAATTTGGGAGTGTACGTCAGGCTGGGTAAAGCTTTTCATGCTTTGTCGAAAAGCCTGAGGCTTTACTCTCTATTGGAATTTACTCTTCCAGATGGCTCAGAGTGCAGGCTCTAATCTTGGCTTGTTCTGTTGGCATGTAATGTTTTCTAGCTTTACAGAAAGCACAGCAACGAACTGAAAGTTTTATAAGAAATACAATTGGGGGAGAGGGAGAAGCAGCAATTCCTATTAAAGAACAAGGTCTGCAATGAGCTAAAAAATGAAATTGAAGAGGAAGGCATGGGCAGTGAACACAGGGAGGGAGCATGTGCAGAACAGCATAAACAACTGCATTTTTGTCCTTTGTAGTTAACCTGATGCTATATTCAAACACACACAGAGTAATTTTTAGCATCCAGAAAGTACAAACAAAATGCTCCAGGCAGCTACACCCTTTACTGTCTTCAAAAATCATTTCTTTTTATTGATTTGATTCTTACCCCCCAAAAAAATGGAAATTTGTATTCATCTTTGTGTCTTTTCTCCCTGTTCCAGCTTTCTGGAGTCTGTAGTTTGAAGAGAAAGATTGTACCCTAAAACATACTCCTCCTCAAAGCATCTTTCCCCTAGAGATGGATCGGTGTTGATACCCCTGACCAGCCTGACTAAGTGTTAGGTTGTGTTCTGAGTTACGGAGTAAGGGAGAGCAGGCTCCTGTCCCCACTGTTGTTACGCCTGCCCAGATATTGGATCTGGAACAAAGTGCAGCTTCTGCTTTCTATCTGCCCACTCGCCACATGAGCAAGTGGGCGGCGACAGGATGGAGGGGGTATTGACGGTGTGGAGAAGGACAGGGAGCAGGTGGAGAGGGGCAGACAGTACATGGAGCCTTGACTACTCTCCTGCCCCCCGCACGCACCAAGAATAGCTAGTCTGTCACCAATGGTGACATGAGCGGTCTCCTTTTAAAGGCTGCAGTAACTTACATGCCCCTTGAGCAAGATAGGAAAGGGAAAGGAGTATGATTCTGATTTGCATTTCTCTGACGGGCCTGCTCTTAGGCCTCGTCTACACAGGCAAGTTTGTGCGCAGTAAAGCAGCTTTCTGTGTTGTAACTCCCTAGGCATACACACTGCCAAGCCACTTAGTGCACAGAAACTGCACAGTTGCAGTGCTGTAAAAAAACCATCCCGACGAGAAGCATACAGCTTTCTGTGCCGGGGCTACAGCGCCACGGTGCCAGTGTAGACACCATGGCGATTACAGCCCTGCAATTGGCGATTGACACACTCTCTTATCAACCTCCCGGCTCCAGTCTGTACCCACTGCATTCCACTCCTGCCCCGTCACAGTCCAGCCCTGTGGACTCCCAGTATCCACTGCACTCAACACCCATCCTTCGGAGGTTTAGCCCTGCTGAAGTACAGTACCTGCTGCACTGTACTCCGAAAGAGAAGGTTGCATATGATACCTGGACATCCACAAATCTTTAACAGTCCTGGGACCCCACCTCCTCCTGGGACCCCACCAACCCTCATCCCTTTCAGTACTGGTGTGTTTTTTTGTTGTTTGTCTCTCTCCTCCAGTTGTTGTTTAATAAAATTGTTTAAAGCAATCTTTACTCCATTTATTGAAAGCAAACAAAGCCCTGCAAAGCAACAGGCAATTTTCTTAAATCTTCATCGTGCATCTTCTGCACCAATTACAGTCAGCTTCCTGAACAAGCCAGTGTTCCAAAAGATGCGTGCATCATGCACCTTTCTGGACCAGCCTGCGTTAATGTCTGTGAAACGCCCATGGTGATCCAAAAGCACCTGGAGAACCACTGAGAAATACCCCTTCCAATTAATGTACCCAGTGGCTAGGTGGTCTGGTGGCAGAATTGAAATGTGTGCCATCTATCGCCCCTCCACAGTTACGGAAGCCCATTTGTGCAAAGCCATCCACAATGTCACGCACATTGCCCAGAGTCATGGTCTTTCGGAGCAGGATACGATTAACGGCCCTGCACACTTCCATCAACACGATCAATGGTCGACTTTTCCACGATCAATGGTCGACTTTTCCACTCCAAACTGGTTAGCGACCGATTGGTAGCAGCCTGGAATGGCCAGCTTCCACAATGCAATCATCATGCACTTCTCCAATGACAGGACAGCTCTCATTCTTGTGTCCTTGTGCCGCAGGGCTGGGGAGAGCTCATCACACAGTCGCGTAAATGTGGCTTTCCTCATCCAAAAGTTCTGCAGCCACTGCTCGTCATCCCAGAAGCGCATGATGATGTGATCCCACCACTCAGTGCTTGTTTCCCGAGCCCAAAAGCAGCTTTCCACTGTGATCAGCACCTCTGTGAATGCCACAAGCAATCTCGTGTCACTGCTGCTACACCTGGTGAGATCAATGTTGCACTCCTCTTGCCTTTGTAGTTTAAGGAGTAACTCCACTGCCACTCATGACATGTTAGTGAGAGCGAGCAGCGTATTGGTCAGCAGTTCAGAATCCATCCCGACAAGAGGTGTACACAAACCATTGAAAGATGGCACCAAATGCGGACGGAAGCACAGGGATTGCTGGGATGTCAAGCAATGCATCACAGGGCATTGGGACAGGACCCAGGATGCCCCGTGACTCTCTCCACCTTCCCACAACTCTTAGTGGCAGAAGAGGAAGAGATGCTCTGTGGGGTAGCTGCCCAGAGTGCACTGCCTCGAATACCACTGCAAGTGCCCCAAGTGTGAACATGCTATTGCGCAGGCAGCTGACAGTGTGAACACACAGTGGTTTCCCTTCTCTCTAATCAGCTCTGTGACTGCTGGCGCTGTAACTCTGATAGTCTAGATATACCCTTAGTGTGGCGCAGTTACATGCCACCCTTACTCAAGGATGAATCTAAAGGCTTAATCTAACTCTAATTAAAAAATAGCCAATCTGCTTATGGGTAGGTCATGAGTTTGCCAGGTATCATCATGAATGACATCATCTCAGGAAACATTCCTAAACTTCTCAGCAGCCAATCAACACTCTTGAATGCTGTCATGTCACACCTAGCGATGGCCTCCTGCACTGATGTCATTCAAAATGGTCTCGTGAATTGTCTCAGGGGAAAAACACCCAACCAAATCACTGGTCTGTGTGTTCAGTGGCATTCAAACTTTTCTGGGCCAAGGAGCATCATCTCTACTCCTTGCCAGGAAAAAACAAAGGCAAAGACTGAGAAAGTGTACAGGAAATATAGTTCTAATTACCTCTAAACATTTTTATTGCAGTGTCAGAACCTTTTCTCCTTCCTATTTCTCATGCTCGATCACACAGAGAGACACCAGTCAAAAGGGTTTTACTGCTGCTTTGTATCCAGAAAGGATTATCCCCCAAGCAAAAACAGCCAGGGTGAAATTCTGCACCACTGAAGGCAACGGGAGTTTTGACCTTGATTTTAAAGGGGCCAGGATTTCACCTCCCCATGTTTTAGCTAAATGACCCAGGTTTTCATTTTGTTCCGAGTTTGGGTAGATGGAAATATTACATGTCCATGCGATCAGTGATAAACAGAAATAAACTTTTCCCAATATTCTACTTGAGTTGTACCCCCATATCCCTGGAGGGGTGCAAAGAATCTCTATGGGTTAAAAGCCCTCTTAGATCTCTGGGAGGGAAACCCATATCTTGGGTCTGGGCATGCAGAAGTAAGTAGAAGCTCTGCAACTGCTACTTCCCCTTCCTAAACAAGTAGGTAGGAAATGGGTAAATAGGGGTGGAATCTGACCCCCTGCCTTGGATCTGTCCCCCTTCCACTCCTCAGTTTGCTGGAATATTTGCTTTTGGTATATATCTGCAGTGTACAACCACCCCCTGGAGGAAGTAGTGGGTGGGGAGCAGGGAGAGAACTGTGTCTCCCTGAGCCACATTTCCTTCCCTGGGATGGTGCCGCAACATGCTGCTACTTAATATGGACTGACTAGGTGGCACAATCCAGCCCCAAATAATTAACTGTGGGCCAGATTTTGCCACTCTTACTTGTAGTGAGTAGTACCTTACTCCACAAGTTGTCGCCACTGATTTCAGTGGGACTACTCATGAGCAAAATAGTACTCAAAGAAATGCCTTGTGTCTTTAATTGTGGTTCTCGTGGAATTAGACAGAAATTACAACTAACAGCAGGAGGAACGAAAGTAAACTTGATTTGGGTTGAGATGGGGCTAGTAAAAGAGTGAAAACTAAATCACAAAATTCTTGCTTATATGAAAAGCATATATTTTGACACAGCTTTTAAGCCTATATTTTCTGAATTAGCATGCTTGTCCAAATTGCACTATGCTGAGAGCACAAATGACAGCAGTGACAACAAACAATACAGGCTGTTGCTATATATATATATAATCTTAATCTTTAAGCTTTGCAAGCAAAGAGTTGTTGGATTCAGCCATGCTACTTAAACTAGACAGTAAAGACAAACTTGTTTCTTATAGCAATGGCAGTTAATGCTTTCAACCATTTGGATAGAAAACAAATAGATCTGACTGTCTCTTTCATACACAGTCTTTATTCTGTGTACCAAATGCAGTAGTGAAGCATTTTAAAAGGACTATGATGTTAGTAGGTCAACTACATACCTTCACATCGTTTGGTCTCTGTATACAGATAGATACCCTGTATATGATGTCTATATATACAAAACATAACCAACATCAACTTATATATTTCACAAACTAGGATAGAATCTGACATGATTCTGCAGTTGGGGGATGTCATGAAATTCCATCCCATGCTTCATCACTTAAATGTTTCCATCAGAGCTGTGGCCCCGATTCAGCAAGGTATTTAAACACATGAGGAACTTTAGGCACAGGATTAGTCTCATTAGCTTCGATAGCCCAGAGTCAGCAAAACACCCTTGTTTAGGACAGCAGTTTAAAAAAATGAATGTTTAAGTGCTGTCCTGGATGTGGAGGGATTTAAGCAAGTGCTTGAGGCCCAGATTTCAAAAGTACTGAAGTGCTACTGCTCTCAGCATTTCAATGCCTAACTGATCTACACGTCTCCATTTCATTTTCAGAAGTGATTTAGGTACTTAGGAGCCAAAATCCCATTGTCTAAATCACTTTTAGAAGTGCATCTTGGGCTCTTAAATCAATTAGCCGTTGCAATACTGAGAGCAGCAATGCCTAAATACCTTTAAAATCGAGGCCTAACTATTTTCCTTAACTGTGACTAATATAACTACTCACGTGCATTTGATTTGATTGATGTGATCTGATGAATATCGCTTTAGGGCCAGATTTCCAAAGATGAAGATGCAGATGAGATAGGCACCTCTTGGGATTTTCAAAATGCCTAGGGAGGTAGGCACCTAATTTCCATTGAAATCAATGGGATTTAGTGGCCTAACCTGTTTAGGCATTTTTGAAAATCCCTCGAGGCACCTATCTGTATCTTTAAAAGCCTAAATACCATTGAATATTTGGCCATTAGATACTATGGGCCTAAGAAGGGGAGAAACATAGCTTTGGGGGCTTCTATTAGACCCTCTATCAACACGAGACATATGTGGAATAAACAGAATGTGCAGGGTGTTGTTCTGTTAAGTTTGTATGTTTTAAAGATCTTCATAATTCACTTATGGCTTTGATAGCCTAATAACTCTGGCCAACTGAGGGCAAGAGCATTATGGTTTGCTGTTTTACGAAGCCAAATTTGAGGGACCATCTTCTCTAGAGTATTGCCATTGCTACAATTCCAAGTACTGGAATAATATTTTGTGCTTCAGACCGTCTTGGTCTTCTATCAGTACTAAAGTTATTGTTATGGAAGGCTCAATAGCAATACAAATACATAAGAAAGTCACTGTTCTCTGTATTCCTCTTGTTATTGAAGAAGCAAACTATACTGCAAATTAAATCTTATTTACGACATTTTGCATGCATATAGATCTTGGCATGAACTCAAGGGAGCATACTTTATGGAGCTCTGTAGTCCTTATACTTTTTAATTAATTATTCTTTGTAATTCAGAATAAGTTCCTAATAGATTCCTGGAACACTATGGAATCACTTGGGGATGATTTTAATACCTGCAGTTCCCATGGTTGTTAATCAAAGACTGTTTAGTCTTTTAGATAAACTATCTGGGTTATGTTTACGAGATTGAGATTAAGACTGCAAGAGAAAGCCTGCTTATTGGCAAAATAAAACAAATCAGCATTTTGGAGATCTCACATAAAAACCAAAAATTTTCTAGATTCTAAGATTTTTCATTTTCCATCATGGAAACAGTTTGCCATGAAAACTCTTCAGGTTCAGTGAGAGATCCACCTGTTTATAACTCAGGAAAATATTGCCATGATCTCAACAAGAGCTGTTCTTACTGCCAGAAATAGCCAAACTTTGCCTTATTTATAATATCCAAGTTCTTGAGAATAGTCACAAAAATCTCAGATTTTACACCCAGAATAACTAGGAAGCACAAATTGTTAATTTTGCAGGAGTTTAGTTTTAGGTTTAGAACTAAAATCTGTATCTAATAAGAATGCCGGATGAAATCTTAACCCTTTGAAGTCAATAGCAATACTCCATTTGATTGCAGTGGGGCCAGGAATTCACCCGCTATGCCTGATACAGTTTATTGTTTGCTAAAAAAGCAGAATACAAGTTCCGTCTGATTTTTATGAATCAGGTCCAAACAGCCTGGAACTTTGTGGGAAAGTTGAAGATCTAAACGTCATGGCTTACACCTATCTCTATGCCAGAGGGAAACTAATCCAGTCTGTTCACAACTATTTTAGGTACTTATACAGCACCCATTACCATACCTTCTGAGTACCTCACAATGTTTAACATATTTATCCTCACAACAATGATATGAGGTTGGGAAGTTCAACTATCCCCATTTTACAGAGCGGGAACTGAGATGCAGGGAGACTAAGCTACATGCCCAAAGTCATACAGGAAGTCTGGCAGAGCAGAGACTTGTACCCAAATCTTAGGGTCATAACTTACCATTAGCCCATCCTTTGGATCTCCCACCTGAGCCACTGGAATTCAGGGTAGGTATGCAGAAATAAGATAAAGCAGCCAACAGCAAGGGTTTTTAATATATCCACATACATAAAACAAAAAAACTTATGAAATGAGGTGCAATCCAGGTCTCAGAAACTGGGTAAGGAGTCCCCCTTTCCCACAGGCAGTCTCTTCCCTTTCACTCATCAGTAAGTATTTTAAAAATCTCTTTCATGGGGGGCTAATTGAAGACAAGACATTAAGTGACTTGCCCAAGATAAGAGAGGGAGTCACTATCAGAATTAGGATATGGGATGAACAAAATAGTCATCACTTATATATTTGCTTACTAGAGAGTGCATGAATGGCTCAATGTATTCGAAATATTTTCAAGATGATATACATTTATACATATTGTATGGTACAGAGTACATTCTGCAATTCGTTGCTTGGATAGCATTCACACTGGATAGCATTTACGCTATTTTTGTTACAAAATGCATGCAAATTAAATGAGGAGCGTTACCTCAGTACTTGGGCTGCCAGACGAATGAAAGGATTAGCATTAATACACTTTTGTTTTGTAAGGACATGCATTGTACAGCTATTTTGAATTTTCTTCATGGTAAAAATATGTCAAAATATTAATGTGATCCTAAAAGTAGTAAAAAATGTCATTTCCCCATCTCTGAAGGGGAAAAAAGATGACGACGTTTCAGCTTGGAGAGCACACAAAAAAACAACCCTGTGACAGCGAGTCTCAGAGACTGGGTCAACTGGCTCAGGCTTGCAGGGCTCATGCCATGGGATTCAAAATAGCAGTGTAGATGTTCCCACTGGGGCTAGAGCCCAGGCTCCGAGACCACCCCCTCTCGCTGGGTTTCAGAGCCAGGGAACCAGTCTGAGAGGGAATATCTACACTGCTGTTTTTAGCCTATATAGTGAACTCTGCAAGCCTGAGTCAGTTGATCCAGGCTCCTGCAGGACTTTTTTTTTTGCAGCACAGATGTACCGTAAGAGAGCATTTATTGTCAGAATTTTTTTAAGGTTTCAGAGCTCTAATTTGATTCGTTACCTAAACTAGGCATTCTGCAGAACTATCTTACTGTGCAGAGTGAAGCTAGTATAAAGCACATTTCCCCTCACACTGCCCCTCCCGGACTCCTTTCTTGAACTTTCTGCTGACTTTGTGACATTAAATGTCGCAGGAGCATATTGCAGAACAATTGGGATACTGAAAATGGCTATAACAGCATAATCTAAATTTTCCATAATTCAGCCATTGGCTTTGTTCTGGGGCATGATTGGAAAAGCAGCTCTGTCTCTCAAAGGAGAGACAGTGTGAGTCAGACCAGATGGCTGTTGACCTTGAGGCAAGAAGAAATGGGTGGGGGAGATGATTCCCAACTGTGCTACTCATTGCTCCAGACACTGACCATATCTGAAACTCACCTAAATATCCCTCACTCTTTGTGCAGGATGGAAAACTCAGACTTTTGCCTTTAATGTTATATATTTTATTTTCTATAATACATGGATTTAGATGTTTATAAAGGTAAATATGTAATATGACAATGGGAGGAACAATGCACTTTATTTTCTTGTGTTGTAGCTAACTGCTTAATACAAGCGACAGTGCAGTGAAGCTGTGAGTGGCTTTGTGCGTAGTTTTTTCTATTTCCCTATCCTGCAAACACTTCATATTTAGCAGTCCACTAGAGCTGCTCAGAAAAATGCAGATGGAAGCATTTTCTGACAGACAATGCAGTTCTGATTAAATTATGAAATCATGCCAATTTCAGCAAAAATTCATTTAGGAAAAAAAATTCCAATAATTTAGCAAAAGAACCCATTTCAACATGTCTGGAATGAAAGATTTCATGTTTTCCATTTTGAAACAAATTTTCATTTCACATTTTTAAAAAATTTATTTATTTCTATTACAATATAAGATAAAAAAAACTAAAGGCTCAAATTGAAACAAAATGTCAAGGAGAAAAAAACATTTTGACTGCTCTGAAACAATATTTTTTTAAAATTTTGCTTTTGCAGAGAATTTTGAAATATTTGGGTTTAATCTAATTTGAAACAAAGCCAAATTTCAAAATCTCAAAATCCTTTGAGTTGAAATCGTCATCCTCTGGCCAGCTCTACAATTCATTCATTCGTATTATACTCATCAGTGTGACATCTGACTGTCTGATCCAAAAAAACACTGAAATCAATGTGATCTGGATTAGGCCCTTAAAGTCTGAATCTGCTCACCTTTAGTTAAGCAAGTAGTCGCAATGAAGTCAAGGAGACTCACTCACAGCAATTAAGAATTATGCCCACTGGTGTTTTGATCCTGCAGTTGACTGCTCACAGGTATACAGCTGTGCCTGCATGAATCAAACAATCACAGTCAAGACAAGAAAATAAGTGACTCCTCACACACACACATTTGAAAGGAAATTGTATTATAATAAAATATGACAAATTAATATATTTCTAATTTCTTGGCCATGAAATAGTTGTGAATTTTAACTTGATTAAGTATTTTAGCTTTGGCTGTAGTACCAAAGCCATCAGTTTCTTCTGTCAGTTTCAAGGAAGGTTCTGTACATTCTGTTCTTTATTTGCAGTAGTTCTAAAAAATATCAAGACATTTATTTTTCTTGAGATAAAGAATTCTTGTAGCATGTTACAGCACTTTTCAGTAGAAGAAAAATCTTTTGAGACTATGCTACCTTAAACAGCATCAATATGTTGCATGAATATACCATAGTACTGGTCAATGACTGGGTAATTATAGCTGTATTCCTTGTATAAATAATTCTATCCAGGATTTGTAATTCATTCACAACATTGCTTTGAACCTCTATTACATAATTTCTACTAACACTAGTATATATTATTTTGTACCAAGTTAATCTAGTTATTTACATGCTATAAAGAAATGGAACAATCAATCCAGGGATTTTGTACATTTACTGAATCATAATTGTGCAGTTTTCTTTCCCTGATTACTTAGTTCCTTGTATCCTGCTTGACTGTACTAGATTTTTTTCTTCTGGAGCCAATCTGCCAGTACCCACAATTTGTACCTGGGCAGAATTTGGTAAGTAACAAACAAAACAAACTTCCCACTTCATAGTTAAAAATAGCAATTTTTTCCACTTCAAACAAGTTTGTGAATTTGACTTCCTTGGGGCTACACAAACAGATAGGATCTCTCTCTATAGTCCTGTGGAATGTTGTGTGCTCATTACATGAGACTCACAATAAATCACTTTCAATGTTACACAGACCTTTATTGTCATATGAACTTTACATATTGGTAAAATCTTCTTCCAAATAATCTATTAATTAAGGGTATAGAGCCTGATATTGAGACTGGACCCAGTTCTGCACGGAAAGATGCATTATGAACTGTATGGATATATATGGACAGAAGTGGACCATTCTCAATATCATGATTACTCTCTTTCATTATTTTTCTGCACTGGTATCCCAACTCATCCTATATCTGTTCAAAAACACAAACAAGACCAGCTAGCACTTACCATATCTTCACCCTTCAATATTTGCAGATTATATTGAATTGAGAAGAAGAGTAAATAATGAGAAACACGGCAGTCCAATATAGGAGGACTTAGAACATTAAAGTGCCTTGGCTAACAGATGGCAAATATGGTTCAATACGGATAAATGCAAAATAATGAGCTTTAAAGCAAAGAATAAAAAAGAGGAAATATCTGCTTACTGGAAAGGTGCTGAGGCATAATGATCAGAAAAGAGATTTGGGAGTTATTGCAAAATAATATCCTTGCAGCCCTGAACCCAATGTGCAGCTGCAGCGAAGACAAACAAGATACTGAGTTGAATTCTTAGAGAAATATATTGCGAATAGAAGCGAGAATTATGCTCAGATAAGGCTTTAATACATCTGCTGAGGGCATTGCACCATACTGGCCAGGATTTTTCAGAAAAGGAACAAATGCATCTGAAACATTCATCCCACGATACGCAAAACAGCAGAATGCAAAATCAAATTGCAGAAAAATGAAAAATAAATGATCTGTGGGGAAAACAGGCTAATTGCACTTGCAAAGAATGCAAAAATGAGACCATCCAATGTTGCTATTAGAAAATTAGGAAGAAAAAAGGGTAAGGAAAGTTGTTTATAAAAGCCCACTGGACAAGCAGCATAACTGAATTCAAGATGTGACTAAATGCCATTCTAAACAAAGAAAGCATACAGCTACAATAGTAAATAAAGTCAGGCATGGGAACCAAAAGGAACCAGGGTTGAAAGGTGATTAAAAATAATACAGTACTCCTTAAAGGCATCAACTGAGATTGGAGACCCGTTGACCTAGGTGCTGTACATACGCAAAGCAAGAGTCAGATTTTCAGAAATATGAACCTAAAATTTTAAATCCATATTTAGACTGCTAAAAATGTGACTTTTGATTTTCAAAAATACTGAGCACACAACAGCTCTTATTGAAGTCAACAGGAGCTGCTGGGGGCTCAGATTTTTTTGAAAATATGGCCCCATATTTAGGTGTTAAGACTCTGATACTGCAAACATGCATGCACCTACCTAACTTTAAGCATGTGAGCGGTCCCATTGACTTCAGTGGGACTACTCATGTGCTTAGAGTTACACACATGTGTACCTGTTTCTAGGACTGGGTGGGGCCTTAGTATGAATTTAGAAGCCTAACTTTAGGCTCCTATTTTTGAAACTCCTGGTCCTTTTGTCTGTTTTCAAGAAGCCAGAAATTTGCCATAAACTTTTGTTCCCTCCATCTTAAACAAAACCCAAAGAGTTCTTCATATAGAATTAGTACTGTATATCTTTAGTCAAACTACGCACATAGACTTTGCATTTAAATTTGGTCTCAAATTATTATAGAAGGAGGCCTGAATAAATAACATTTTTAAAACACCACATACCTGGACTTTAAGGAAGTCCAGATACAAACCTTTTGCCTAGCTTTTCCCTCTGTAAAGACCAAACCAAAACTCTGAAGATCTGAACACAAACCAAACATTGGAGAAATTCAGGTCCAGATACGAACTTTGTAGCTCAGGGACCTTCTCCACATGGACCGAGTCCAAAATCCATTAAGATCAATGGGAATTTTTCCACTGAGTTAAAAGTTCTTTGCATCAGCACCCTTTTGGATCAGTAGTTAAGCTCTTTGCAATAATTAGCAACTCTGTGGCTGAGAAGCAACATCAAACCCTGTTATGTTTTAAAATACTTTTTTCCCAACTTTGTGTTTTACAACAGCTTCTAAATTAGTGACCTAGTGTACTGGACTGGTTTTTTTTAAACATATACGTCCCCAATCTTTTCAAATATCCTTGCTTTAGGGTCAACCTTTTTCTTTTCTTCAATCAATATGAAAAGACATAAAATTAACTCAAAATTAACATTGCACACACTAAATGGATTAAAAACTATTTAACTGATAGGTCTCAAAATGTAACTGTAAATGAGGAATCATCATTGAGAGGGTGTGTTTCTAGTGGGATCCCACAGGGATCAGTTCTTGGACTGCACTATTTAACACTTATTAATGACCTACTTGGAAAAAAACATAAAATGATCATTAATAAAGTTTGCAGATGACACAAAAATTGGGGAAGTACTAAGTAATGAAGAGGACAGGTCACTGATAGAATTATCTGGATTGGTTGGTAAGCTCAGTGCAGGCAAACAATGTGCATTTTAATACGGCTAAATGTAAACATATACACCTAGGAAAAAAGAATGTAGGCCATACTTACAGGATAGGGGAATCTGGGGGAGCAGTGACACGGACATATTTGGAGGTTGTGGTAGATAATTACCTGAACATGAGCTCCTAGTACAACACTTTGGCCAAAAGGGCTAATGCAGTCTTTGGATGAATAATCAGAGGAATGTCAAGTAGGAGTAGAGAGGTTATTTTACTTCTGTGTTTGGCACTGGTGTGACCACTGCTGAAATGTTGTGTTTCTGGTGTCCATAATTCAAGAAAGATGTTGAAAAACCAGAGACCGTTCATAGAAGAGCCACGAGAATGATTAAAGGATTAGAAAACATGCCTTTTAGTGATAGACTCAAGGAGCTCAATCTATTTAGCTTAACAAAGAGAAGGTTGATGGGTGACTTGATCATAGTCTATAAGTGCCCACTTGGGGGAAAAATATTTGATTATGTGTTCTTCAATTGAACAGAGACTGGTATAACATGATTCAATGGCTGGAAGTTGAAGCTAAACAAATTCAGACTAGAAATAAGGCTTACATTTTTAATAGTGAGAGGAATTAACATTGGAACAATTTACCAAGGCTCATGGTAGATTCTTCATCACTGGCAATTTTTAAGTTTAGATATTTTTTCTAAAAAATGCTTTAGAAATGATCTCCTATGGTCTGTGTTATACAGGAAGTCAGACCAGATGATCACAAGATGATGTGGGGGCACCAAATCAGTTATTTGCTGAGGGAAGGGCAAATTCCATTGCCCTCAAACCCTGGCAGGGTCCCAATTCTAGACCCTGATCATTCCCCTCACCTTCCTCCCACAGGGACCCCGGTCTCCCTTGGCTGGGGAATCTCCTCTTTCTCCTACCCACACAATGAGACCCTACAGTGCTACAGTAAATTAATATAATAAAGTTTCTGGAACAAGATTGATTTTCTTCTTGGCATACACCCTTTTGTTACATCTATTTAAGCAAAGGAATAGCAATTCTGTAATGGATCTCATCACATTGCACTTCCCAATATGTTAATTTCAACATTGCTGACAAGAAAAACACATTCCTTTAAAGTATGACTAATGGGAAATAATACAACTGCTAAACACTTTCTATCCTAGTTTCAATAAAGCTGTGATTTGGTAGGTTTCATTAAGAAATGCAACAATGACTTCTTTATATAAGTACAGATGTTTGAATTAGAATTGGTTCTATGAAAAGAACTAAGTTTTATTATCTATAGCATAGTTATCTCCTTATCAATGCTAGCAAAACAGATCTAGCATATACCCTTTCAAATGGCAAAATTACCCATTTTACTACTGTTAAGCATCCCTGATTTTCAGCAAGCCCTTCTTTTATTTATTTATTATTAATTTGGTGTTAGTGTAACATGCCCATTAACAGCACTTCCATCTTATCCATCAAACAGCTAAAGTGCAGATGTATGTATTGCACTGCTGCTATCTCTGCTGAATACGGTCAGCTGAAGTGTCCCCACACTGACCAGTCAATTAGTTTCAACAATGACCTAAAGGAACGGGATGTGGGGATAGCAACTGAATTGGATGTGAAAGAGCAATTCAGTCTCCAGGCCCTTGCAGTCCTTGGCCTCTCAGCTGATACTGTCAGGAAGGTTCCCTGTTAGTGATAATGTGCAAAACTTTTTGTATACTAGACAATATACTAAATCTACCAGCACACTTGATATAGGTTAGTAAGCAGCCATTGCTGGTAACAACTTTTAGTCACCACTGATCTGGGCCAAATATAAACTTGTATAAAGAAGTAAAACATTCTATAGTTCATTATTAATTCCCTGAGTGATCCAGTCTCTCCAGTACACCTTTCTGAAATGATTTTGATACCATTTCCTCTATAAAAGGAGTATGAATTGCAACAAACATCTTTATATCTATGAAGAAATAGGGTGAAATCCTGGACACATTTACATCAACAGGGTTTTTTGTTTTGTTTTGTTTTGTTTTTTTGCTGTTGACATGTTGACAATGGGGGTCAGGATTTCACCCATAGTATTCACAACAGTTAAAAAAAACAAAAAAAGTGGTCCATCTGCCCTACTCTCAATTTCTATGCCTTATCAGGTAAGGTTCTCTCTAAGATCCATCATCCTTACCATTTTCAGGTTTCTCTTTTCCAGATTCCAAGACAATGGTGTATTTTTTTTTTAATTCTTCTCCTGGTATCAGAGTTTCTTTTTCATCTCTTCTCTAAATATGCTCCTTCTACCAACAGATTAATAAAATTTCCCTGGTGTCTCTTTAACTTCTCACAATGAGAATTCGTGAGCTGGAATGTAGAAAAATGCTGCTATTGTGAAGTGTCACTATCACTGTCAGTACATGAGATCTGACTTCAGCAGAATTTCCTTGTGTTGTTGCTGTAAATAGCTTTTGTTGATTGGGCTTCTTGTGTTTTGAATTCTCTGTTGTCTGAGCTAATTACAGGTTGGACGCATAACACAATGTAATGTGCATGAACTACTGATTTAACTTGAGTTATATTCTGTTTGAGTCACAAAGCCAAAATCTGTTTTGCTAGCTGGAAGGTTCTTTCAAAGAATCCTTACAGGGGAGTAGTCCAAAGTTCCAGCATCTTTGGCACTTGCTAGCATAGGACTCAAGCTTCCAAGGTTCTGAGCATGCTAGCCCTGATTGAGGAAAGAACTTAAGCATGTGCTTAATTTTGAGCACATGACAGTGCTTAGTTAGATCAGGGCCAGAGTGCTCAGCACATAGTAGGATTAAGCCCATATTGTGGAAACAAAAACCCTTCAAAACACTGGACTCTGTAACCAGAAGATCAAAAACCTCCTTAATAGATATGTGGGACATTTTGCCATCTTATGTTACAGTATTATTCTAGTATTCCTTTGAGTTTGCATAAAAATTGGGCAATTATGAGTGTTGATGTGTAAAAGTATAAGAGGAAGCTGAAGTTTGATCCTGTACCATAGCATTAATGGGAGTTTTGTCATTAACTTCAATGGGTGCAGGATGGAGCCCTTAATAACAAGCCCAAGGTCACAGAGCAAATATCTAGCAAAGGTGAGAAAAGAGCTCCTGAGTTTCAGATCAATGCCTTACCCACAAGACCATCTTGTAAAAACTATTGTTCTTGATGCTGATGTATGTATTTATGTCAGGGGAAAAAGTAAAGTGGAAGACTTACTGGTACAGGGGCCTGCTTCAGCCCCTGGAAGGGGTGGGGCCTCGAGCAGAAGGGACAGGGCTGGGGGTCAGTGTCCCCCAGCCAGCCCATCCGCGCTGCCTGGCCTGCACCGTCCAGGGCTCCAGCGGCAATTTAAAGGGCCTGGGCTTCCAGGCCCTTTTAAATCACTGGCCCCAGGGCAGCTGCTCCTTTTGCCCTCACCTCCGTTGGCAGCTGGAGGTGGGGGCAAAAGGGGCAATGACATTAACAACAAAAGCCATGGCAGTGCTTTAAAGTCAGCTGGATACGGGCTGGTACTGGAAGCCACTTTTTACCAATATGCCGTACCGACCCATACTGGCTTACATACATAAATCAGGAGTGAAAGTATTAGTAAAGCAGGGTCAACCCTTTCTTGGGGAAAGTTCTCTCCTTTGTAGTCTCTTTGTCCAAGTTTTCAGTTAAAAAAAAAAAGTCGCATGCATGTCTCAAAACTGTTCTCGGAGATACTTTTCCAATTTGAGATATTGTCCAGTATTTAGATTGAAAAGCCACGGGTGAAAATTAGCATGGCAAATTCCTTTAATACAATGTTGATCTCTTTGCTAAGTAATCCTTAAGACTTCCACATAATTAGTTTTCATATGATGAAATGGCTTAAAAATATATCAGCGTACCACTTCATTATTCTGAGCAGTTAGCCAATATTTGGCGACTTGTGTGTTGTTTGCATTAGAAGGGGGGAACTGATGATGTAGTTAGGTATTTCTTAGGTGCAATCCTGATTATTTACAAAGAATATACACAAAGTCCAGTTTCTCCGAACATAGTAGGTATCAAACAACAGGAGGCAGTTTCTTTGCTCAGTATTCCAAGCCCTGTTTTCCAACCAGAACTTTCCCTACAAAGCTCCCTCTGTTGGCTTTCTTTCGAGGTCAGACTATGTCTAGCTGTCTCTGGGCCTTCCTTGTTGTCTTCTTTGTCTGCTTCTGTGCTGTTTCTGGTTGTGTCTGCTCACACACAGCTCCATCAAAACAATATCCAGCGCCTGAGTCTGCATCCAGCCCCCAGCTCACATAGCTCAACTCCTACCTGCCGGTGTTTTGGGTTGAGGCTCCTCTTGTTTCAGCTATGTTACTCCAAAAGGAGCTTAACTGTTTCTGACAT
This sequence comes from Natator depressus, assembly GCF_965152275.1. NCBI lineage: Eukaryota > Metazoa > Chordata > Testudines > Cheloniidae > Natator > Natator depressus. Next base: position 61,824,729 of record NC_134235.1, read on the forward strand.
TTGAATGAAGGGTGGCTGTCGCACCAAGTAGCTTCAATGGGGTTTCACCTAACTCCCAGCATAACACTGGATTAAACACTGACTTGTGACAAATTCAAGTATCAATCGTAACTCAAAATGACCAAAATAAAAGGTTAATTGGGCTCTGTTATAGAGTACTGAAAATTAAACGGAAGTTAATTTTCCCAGAAGTCAGCTATTGGCTTGAGATCCCTTGAGAGCACATTGTAAACTGCTGGTGCAGCTGAATTTTGGGAGAAATTATTTTTCTATAAAGTTAATGGAAAGATTTAATTCTTCCTATAACTGTAAAAGAAAAAAACCACAGAGGAATTTAGCTTAAAGACTATGGAAAATGTTATACCAGCACTGCACCCTGCACACTATTAACATAGAGAACACAATGCAAAGTCAGTTGTCATACGTAAGAAACAGGCAGGTCTTGTTTTTATGAGCGAGTCAAAATGATTCATTTGTAAAGGATGAAAGTATTTCTCCTTTTACCTGAGTTTATCACTCTCAAATGCACACTTAGCCTAGAAAATTACTCTAAAAATGGTACTGTGTAGGTCCAGGTTTATTGGATCACAACCATTTTAAAATCAAAATTTACTCAGTTTACAGGAAAAGAAAGAAGAATTTGCTAGTGCCGCAAACTTGCAGCCACTGAATTCAAGCTGAGCTCTTTCCTTGTCATGCATGATCACCAATAATGAATCAGTATGCCAAATTCAGCCCTTTTTGCAGCTCCATTGTCTTCAGAACAAGCCCTAAATTACATCTGTGCAATCTCATCATGTTCAGTAGAGAAGAATGGTTTTAACTAATCCCCCTCTCTGCAATTATGGAGTGAGGACAGAATTTAGACTAGAACTTGGATTGTTGTTGACTGTACATAAAACAGAGCAAATCTAGTTCATACTCAACACTCATAGCTGTGCTGGTTCTCCAGAGCTACCAGGAGAAAGTAAATAGTAAATGCTATTTCTGTCACTGTAGAAAGCAGAAATGATTCTCTATGCTCACAAGGAGCATATATCTGTTGAGTAAGATGGCATTTCTCCAATAACTATTGCTAAGAGTAGAACTATGCAGTAAATTCAAAATAAATAAGCTAGCTGCATTTTCAAGGTTCTGCAGAGAGTTGTTTGAGCTCTTATGCCAGGCCTCTCTGTATTCAGGAATTTAGTGCTTCGTAAAGGCATTGGCATCAGAATCTGTGGAGCGCATGATGTCATATGCCTAAAAGGCTGGATAGATGCTGAATGCTCTGACTTGGCACCATATTAAAATAGAGATATTAAACCTCACAAAGAGGTTAGTTTCAAACTTTCAAATGTATTTAATGCTAGGATTTCACAGGGCTTGCTTCAATCTTCCCTTTCAGTTTGGTCTAGTTGAGTAGAAGGGGGAAAAGGGACATGAGAGCAAATTTGGAAAAAAAAATCTGACTCATCCATCTCTTTGCCTCTGCTCGGTTCAGTTCTCCCCTCCCTTTCATTCCAATTCATCTTTCTTTTCATTTCTACCCCTTCTATTTTTCCATACATAGATGTCTGGACCTTGCAGCTGTGCTTTAAATGAAGTACTAGGGGAAGGCAGCTTTGAAGAATTTTCTTTGTAAATCCCATGATTTTATCTATTTCTAGATCTATATTTACGACTACGACAAAGACTGACCCATTAGTTACGCACAGAGGATGATGGACCAACTTGGCTGAGGTTCAGCTAATCCTAACTAATTAGTATCTTGCATTGAATTAAGTATTGCAGGGAAATACAAACATAGCTAGACAGTGTATTCAGAGAAATCCTTAATAATTGTTTTGTTTCCCCTTTGAGGGGTCTTTTGTAATGTTCCAGGAAGGATTCTATGGAGGCCAAGTGCCACAGCACCTTTGTGCAATTCTGGAACCCAGGTTCAAATCCTTTGGAGAAAGGAACTGTATTATTAAAAATGAACTTGATGGTAGCACAATAGTTCTTGTAAATCAGTGTAACCCCACCATCATCAATGGAGCAACACTGATTTACATCAGCTGAGTCTCCATTTGCCCACAATATGGAACCACCTCATACCTTAGTACAAGTGTCATCTTCTGTTCAAGAGAATCTCTAGGGTGGATAGAAGTTCATTAGTGGCTCAACCGTGGCCTCAAAGACACTTGAAAAGCCTCTGCCCAGACTACGCCTGTCTCTAACCAGTGCTATTACTTCACAATGTTCACATGCAGAAAATTGACCTAGAATTATTTTTTAAAGTTCTTTTCAGTGTGAAGCCATGCTCCACACTCTAAGAGTAACTTGTGGAGATATAAGAAACCTTAGAGCCCAATAGATTTCATAAAGTTACAGATTTTATTAAAAGAGTACGGCCCAGTGGTAACGTCCTCTGCCATGAACATAGAGGAAGCACATCAAGTGGGTCTAGGCATGCAGCATGGGGACGGTCAATTTCCATGGCATCTCTCCCCATTCTCCTAATTATTATTGGAGAAATATAATTACTTATCCTACAGATGCACCACCAGGTTCAAGACTGATGGGTTGACATAAGGGCAAATGTCCCTGTCGATGTAGGGATGTATACAGCTTGCCTCACTGTGCTATTTGGAATGACCCCATGAGTTAGATTGTTTCAATCTAATTGAAGTGATCTTACATGTATTCCTCCATCACTTGGTGAATCATTATGAAAAGAGTCTGAGGCATTGGTCAATGAGGATGCACTGGAATAAGTTGTCTAGGGAGGTTGTGGAATCTCCATCACTGGAGATTTTTAAGAGCAGGTTAGACAAACACCTGTCAGGGATGGTCTACGTAATACTTAGTCCTGCCATGAGTGCAGGAACTGGACTAGGTGACCTCTCGAGGTCCTACGATCCTATGATTAACAGCATGACTCATCCAGTCCTACGATTCTATGATTAACAGCATGATTCCTTCAGGAGCCAAGCTGACATTTTGGAAAGAAATTTGGATGTACTGTAAAAGCACTGGTGCTCTGTGCAGATGTCCCAAAAGCCATACAGATCCTTACCCCAACTTCAACCTGAATTGAAATCCATCCCCAATATAATTATTTTCCTTTGTAGGGGAGAGTTTGTGCCCAGGTTTTTCACGGGTGTTGACACAACTTTTATATAACATTCCACAGATGACTGGAAAAAAGTGAAAAATCTGGATAAACATCTTCCCCTCTACTTTTATTATTGTTTATGTATTACTTAGCATGCCATAAGTATATCAAGCATATTACAAACACATTGGAAGGCAAGTTACTACCCCAAGGAGCTTACATTTCAACTACTGAACTCTGTGTTCAGTATGGAAACAACATGTACTGTACTAAATATGCACCTTGAGAATTTTGTATGTGTGAGGGAGTGGTGAGATGACCATAATGAGCCATTCGCTTGGGAAGAAAGTCTTAGTTCTTGTGTTTTCAGTTCATCTTTTGTCAGAAGAAATTAAATCAATAGATTTTATTTATTTTTATTGTAAAGCTATTTACTTAAATTTGTATTTATTCTTGTCGTATACAACTACACCATACCAAAAATGGTGAAACCTTACATTAAATCACTTCTCAGTTTTATTTTTAATGATACTTCCCTTTATAATTTCATCCCAGAATATATATTACTGTATAATAAAGCTCTAGATCTTGTCATAAAATTACAACTGAACTACAGTTATTATAGTAAACCCACTAATTATTCTGCAGTTTATTAAAACTATGGTAAATCGATCCTAATAATAGTAAGACTATAGTAATTATGTTGAATAATAGCTGCAAGTTATTATCTGTATATTTACTACAATATTACAATAATTACAGTTCAACCACAGAGTGTGTGGTTTTTTTTTTTTAACTACAAAGTCTAAATTTACCATGGTAATTTTATACTGAGTTTCTTCTTTTGCATAATTCTCAGAATACAATTAGTATAACTTTTGATTTGAACTATGAAAGATTCACATGTATTTTTTTAAACTGTCATTATAATGATTTATAATTAGGCAAAATATTTTTAAATGAATAAATCTGAGGCCCTCTCTGGATTAAAAATGCCTGCTTTTACAACATGCCAAAACAAACTAATTGGTCAGCATGAGACCGGGGGGGAGAGGGGGGAGGAATGACATCTTAAGAAATACAATGGATTTTACAAATCAATTATTCTAAAAATCCTTAAAGTATCAATTAAAATGGTTAACTGATAAAATGGTATGACTTAATTATAATCTGTGGTGATAGCAGTATAGATACTATTTGAATAGTAAAATGGTGCTACTTTAGTATAACTTCAAAGATAGCAACAGGAATAAGTTATTAATGTACTCTATTTTGTGTGTGCATGTGTTCACACATGCACATGGAAGTATACATTGGATACTTGTGCACTAATACTGCAATTCCTACAGTTTCTCCAGGAATTTAACATAGCAATTTAACTTGTTTTCAGGACCTTATTTGTCCGTCTGCCTTTGTGCTCACCATTCCAACCACACACACCCAGACTCTTTAATCTCTCTGCAAGGCACCCCATATGCATGCTGCTTCTTCTAGAGTTCTTGCCAACAATCACAATGACACTACTTTCACATATCCCACTCTTTCCTGTAACACTTCCTGCAAATCACCCATTGCAAGTTTTTATCCAGAACATGTTGCAGCCATCCATAATGCCCTGCTTTCCAGTCAGATGAAAAACAGCTGTCAGTTTTCTGAGTAGCTTTTAAGACTTTCAGGAATAGCTATTCCAGCTGGTGATTTAGAAAACAATTAATTCATTGCTGTCTCACTAAGCATGATTCACAATATTAGCCACCTCAACCCACCTCCTATACAGGCTGAGCTAGGAAAAGAGTCAATTTCTCACACTCACTTGAATTTCATACTCAAACTTACAAATCAAAGCAAGTCTTTAACAACCATGGGCCAAATGTGGACTTAGGAAAGCAGCCCCATCCCCACTCTAAAAAACCCCCCAAGCAAGGGGAAGGTTCCAATAAACAGTTGGGTGTAGGCAAACTAAATAAATGGGACCCACTGCCTCCTAAAGCCAATGAGAGACCTCTTGAAGGCAGTCAAAAGCTCAGCCATAAGCAGTAATAAAAGCAGCAAAAGGTCACTCTGCCCCTGCAGGCAGTATATAAAGCAGCAAGGATTCAAACATTTTTAAAGTCTTCTGTCTCTTCTGTATACATACAACACACTGTCACTGCAGGAAACCAGTCTGATAGCATATCACCTTCTCTTAAATTTAAAAAGCAACCTTCATACTGCAGTGAAAGCTTGAGGTTAGTTCAGTCACCAAAATTCATTCACTCATTGGCTTTTGTGCCACATTGACAACAAGTTGGCCAGCTAGTGCCATGTACAGCGTGACAAAGTTCCTGCTCTACCTTGGTGGGTCGTGTGCTTATTGGCAGATTTGCTCGCCTTGGAGCTTCACAACAGCCCTCAGCTTGGCCATTTTTCTGAATTCACAGTCCAGGTCAACTCCTCCTGTGTCGGACCAGAAGTTGGGAGGATCTGGGGGGAACCTCAAACCTACTCCAGGTTCCAGCCCAGGGCCCTGTGGAATGCAGCTGTCTAGAGTGCCTCCTGGAACAGCTGTGCAACAGCTAAACTCCCTGGGCTACTTCCCCATGGCCTCCTCCCAACACCTTCTTTATCCTCACTACAGGACCTTCCTCCTGGTGTCTGATAATGCTTGTACACCTCAGTCCTCCAACAGTCCACGTTCTCACTCTCAGCTCCTAGAGCCTCTTGCTCCCAGCTCCTCACACGCACACCACAAACTGAAGTGAGTTCCTTTTTAAAACCCAGGTGCCCTGATTAGCCTGCCTTAACTGATTCTAGCAGCTTCTTGATTGGCTGCAGGTGTTCTAATCAGCCTGTCTGTCTTGTCTCCAGAAGGTTCCTGATTCTTCTGGAACCTTCCCTGTCACCTTACCCAGGGAAAAGGGACCTACTTAGCCTGCTCTCCTATTGCTGCCTTCTGGCCTGGGCTTTTCTTGCTTTTTGCCCCTGCTTTTGGCTTCCCCCCTGACTGAGCCAGACGCTGTCCCCCTTTCTTTTCTTTTTGGTGTTTTTTTTCTTTCTCTGCTGATGCTAAAGTGCTGGCCGGCTGCCAGCCGGCTGTTAGCCCCCCCGCCCTCGGACGCTGCTGCCGCTCCAGCTGAAACCCCCCCCCGAGAGAGGGGGGGCCTGCTGACCTGCTCCCCGGAGGGGGGGAGTGGAAGGACCCAGCCCCCAGACCCAACCGCTTGCTGTTTGTTTGTGGACCCATCTCCGGCTGAGAGAATTTCTTATCACCTGCTCCGGCATCCCTGGAATGTTGCAGCTGTGAAAAAGAAAGCCCGGACAAGGAAGGGAAACAGCCGTCTACCGGAGGAACACCGCCCGGGGAATCTACAAATCGCCGTGGAGGGGGCCCAAGACTGAGTAACTTTTGAACTGTGCTCTCGTGTGGGGGGAGGCCTTGACTGTGTCGTGACTGTGTTTGTAGGGACACAGGGGGTGTGGCACGGAGCTGTCCCCTGATCCATCTGAGTCCCCCTGCACACACACCCTAGTATCCTCATCACTGCCCCCTCCATCGTCATTGCTGGCTGTTTAACATCTGCCTCTGAACTTAGCTGCTCACCCTGATTCCACCGTGTGGGCCAGAAGCACCAGCCAACCAAACAGGACTCTCTGGACAAGCATATGGTGGTTCATGTGCCCCCCCCCACCCCGAACTGCCCATCCCACCATCTGTTCCTTTTTACCTGACTCCAACTCCAGTTAACCACCTGCCACCGCCCCCACTGGGGCATCAGCAATGGAGGGCACCGAGGTGACCTCCGCCGCTGCTATGCCCACCGCCTCTCCAGACTCTAGGGGACCCCCCAGCTGGCGGGAAAGGCCAGGGCAAGAAGAAGGGGAAGGGCCCCGTGAAAACCACCAGACCCTCTGTGGCAGGGGCCACCCCCACTGCTGCGGCCCCGCCACCGACCATGGCGTCCCTCCCCACTGCCCCCTCCACCGGCTCTGCGGGTGTCCCTCCCTCACCCCCCAGGACGTATGCCCGGGCGGTGGCAGTCCCCCCACCTGCCGCCTCATCATCTCTCCCACCCATCACGTCCACCACCATCAACAGTGGCCGGGGCTCCTTCCCCATCATGACAAGGAAGCATGGTGTCCGATGCTTCCTGGTGCCCACCTCGTCCCATGTGGAGACCTACGTGCGGGCGTTGGCGAGGGTGGTGGGGCCCTCAGCCATTGTGGTGGCCTCCAAAATGTATGGGAAGGTCGTCTTCCTCTTAGCATCGGAGGCTGCCGCCCAGGAGGCGGTGGAGAGGGGCCTGGCGGTGGGGGGGGGTGTTTGTCCCCCTAGAGCCGCTGGAGGACCTGGGCGTCCACCTGGTCCTGACCTCTGTCCCTCCTTTTTTCCCCAATGCTGCCCTGTTACCCGCCCTTTCCACCCCGGGGAAACCTGTTTCTGTCATCAGCCCTTTCCCATTGGGCTGCAAGGACCCCACCCTCCGTCACATCTTTTCCTTCCGCCGGCAAGTACAGCTTCTACTGCCGTCGGCGGCGCGTGACGGAGAGGTGCTCAAGGGGTCCTTCCTAGTCCCCCACCAGGGGGCCCATTGCCGGATGTATTTCTCCACAGGGGAAGCCCGGTGCTACCTCTGCCAGGCATCAGGGCATGTCTGGAGGGACTGCCCCTTAGCCTGGCAAGGAGACCCGGCAGGACATCGGCCCCGTCATTGCTGATGCCCCTGGCTGCCCGATACCCGAACCCGCCCCCGCTCCTCTTCGGACCACCACTTCTCCTGCTCAGGCCCAAGGGGCACCTCCCCTACAATGCCCAGACGAGCGGGAGAGCCCTGCCCTCGCTGCTGACAATCTGGAGGAACCTATGGAGGAGGGTGTGGCAGAGATACCACCAGGCATGGGAGAGAGCCTGCCCCAGGGAGAATCCTCCCTCCCTTATGCCGCCCCACCGTCCCCCCCCCCCCGCCAAAGCCCCTGAGCCATCGCCTTTACCCCTGATATGACCCCTGCTAACCAGCCCCCAGATGATGCCATGGAGGGCTGGGCCCTAGTCCAGGGGAAGCGAGGCAAGTGGAAGGCTCGAGCTCCGCCTCATCTACCCAAGGTGGAGGCCCCCTGGAAGACCAGGAAGGGGGACACCGATGCCGAACCTTCCGCTTTGCCCAAGAGTGCGTCCCATCCACCGGTGTCAGCCGGGAAAGATGTGGTAGCACCGGAAGGTAGTGTCTCCCCTCCACGGAAAACCCTCCCCTCCGAGACCCTCGAGGAAGCCCCTTCTGTCCTGACACTACCCAAAGCCCGCGTGAACCCCTAGGCAACCGTCGTGGTGGGTGCCAGCGGGGAGAACCCCGGAGCGACGGAAAGTGTCCTCTCCTCCATGTTCGAGGAGATCAAGGCCCTAGATCTGACCCCGGTCACCCAGGGGGAGAACGACCTTTTGCTAGCAAACCTCGATTTGGGCGACCTCACTCCACCCCTCTTTTTCCCCATGCTCCCTCCCCCTAACTGCTGTTTCTGCTCCCACCTCCGAGAAGCCCCCAGACTCCTCCATCGACCCAGCTGCTGATGGCACCCCGCTGACGACCACCAAGCCTGCTCAGGTGACAGCCGGTGCCACGCGGCCGGGACACGAGCCGACAGGGGCACCCCCCATTGGTGCGGAGCAATCGATTTCTTTCCCGGGCGGGGGCCCAACAGAAGATAATCCACCTCCTGATGCTGTAGCCGCTAAATCCACCATAGAGCCCGCACCCGGTATCACTGAGAGCTCCCTCCCTACCCACTTAACCCTCGAGCCTGATCGGGAGGCGCCACCATCTAGCTGCTTGCCTCCCGAAACCCAGAACCTCGCCTCTGCCCCTGCCCCTATCCAGTCTACCTCCTGCGATGTTATTGCCGCCCCTGGGGCTGTCTCCTTCCCTTTTCCAACCGATGACCCCCAGGGAGCGGCCTTTGTGTTCTCCTGCCCCAACCCATTAGGAGCTGCTATTTTCCCTCCACTGCCCCCTATCGCCCCAGGGTTTGAGGCAGGCCTAGAAGCTCCAGCCCATCAGGCACCCCGTCAGGGGTCCGCACCCTGCTTGCCCATTTTAGTGGGCCACTGGGCTACACCAAGGGCCCCGCCAGGGAACAACCGGGAAACCGTAACCCCACCCCCCCATGAGCTGCGAGGAGAGCTGCGGAAGTTTTTAGAGGATGTCTGTGGCTCCTGCAACAAGGTACAGCTTGCTCTCCAGCGATGGGGGGATTTTTTTCAAATCCTCCGGGCCACAAGGGCCCTCATGGGGGAAGGTAAAGGGACGGGGAAGCAGGATGCCACCGCCTACTGGTGGGTCCGTGTCTTCCGTGACCAATTACTCACCTACGGGATGGGTCAGGGACTGTTGCGCGGCCTGCTGGGGGATGTGAGCGTCCCTGCCAGCGAGGATCCCCCCCCCGCCCTCCCATTGACACCTCTCACCATCGCAACGTTGAACACCCGGGGTTGTAGGATGGCTCTCCGCAGGTCCCAGGTGCTCTCCTTCCTTCGGGAGGGAGGGTACTCTGTGATTTTCCTGCAGGAGACCCATAAGGATCTGACCGCCGAAGATAGTTGGCGGCTGGAGTCGGGGGACAGGGTCTACTTTAGCCATTCCACAATTTGGCAGGCTGGAGTGGCGACCCTGTTCTCCCCCGACCTATGGCCCGAGGTGCTAGGGGTTGCCAAGGCCATGCAGGTTCACCTGCTGCAACTCCGGATCCATATAGAGAGGCTCGTGGTTAACCTCGTTAACGTCTATGCCCCGACATCGGGCCCGGAGAGGCTGCAATTCTATCAGCAGGCGTCTGCCTTCCTCGGCACCTTAGATTCTCACGAGTGCCTGGTCCTGGGAGGGGATTTTAATACCACCCTCGAGGAGCGAGACCTCTCGGGGACCGAGCAGTGCCCAGCCGCCGCGGACACCCTCCGGGAGATAGTTGAACATCACTCCCTAGTGAACATCTGGCGTGACCACTACCCGGATGACACTTTCACGTTCACCTTTGTCTGGGTGGAAGCCCATTGGTTGAGCCACTCACGGTTGGACCGCATTTATCTATCACGCTTCCATCTCTCACGAGCCCACTCCTCCAGCATTCGGCTGGCCCCATTTTCTGACCATCACCTAGCCACCGTGACAGCCTCCCTCTGTGCAGAGAGGCCGGGGCCGGCCTATTGGCATTTTAACAACAGCCTGTTGGAGGATGAGAGCTTTGTGACGTCCTTCCGGGAATTCTGGCTGGCCTGGCGAAGGCAGCGGCATGCCTTTCCCTCAGCGCGGCGATGGTGGGACCTGGGGAAGGTGTGCACCCGGCTTTTCTGCCGCGACTACACCCGGGGCACCAGCCAACGGAGAAATGCGGCGATAGAGCAGTTGGAATGGGAGGTCTTAGAGCTGGAGAGGCATCTGGCCGCCAACCCCGAAGACCCGCTCCTCTGCAGAGTGTGCCGGGAGAAGCGGGAGGAGCTCCGGGCCCTCGAGGAACATCGGGCCCGGGACGCCTTTGTTCGATCCCGCATCCGCCTCCTTTGGGAGATGGATTGCGGCTCCCACTTCTTCTATGCCCTGGAGAAAACAAGGGGGGCCAAGAAACACGTCACCTGCCTACTGGCAGAAGACAGTACCCCCCTCATGGAATCGGCGGAGATGTGCGGGAGGGCCCAAGCCTTCTACACAAGTCTTTTCTCCCCAGATCCGACCAACCCTAGCACTTGCAGAGTGCTTTGGGAGAAGCTCCCTATGGTCAGCGCGAGCGACCGAGACCGGCTAGAGTTGCCTCTCACTCTGGCCGAGTTCTCGGAAGCCCTCCATCGTATGCCCACTAATAAGTCTCCAGGCATGGACGGGCTGACCGTGGAGTTCTACCGCGTGTTTTGGGACGTCCTCGGCCCAGACCTAGTCACCGTCTGGGCCGAGTCTCTGCAGAGCGGGGTCCTCCCTCTCTCATGCAGGTGAGCTGTGCTCGCCTTATTGCCGAAGAAGGGGACCTCCGCGATTTACGAAATTGGCGTCCCATCTCGCTCCTCAGCACGGACTACAAAATCGTAGCGAAAGCAATCTCGCTGTGGCTAGGGTCTGTGCTGGTGGATGTGATCCACCCAGACCAGACCTACACCGTCCTGGACTGCAGTATCTTTGATAACCTATTTCTGGTTTTGGACCTTTTGGAACTTGGGCGTAGAGACGGTCTGTCATTCGCCCTCCTGTCCCTAGATCAGGAGAAGGCGTTCGACAGGGTGGACCACAGGTACCTCCTGAGCACTCTGCGGGCATTTGGCTTCGGACCCCAGTTTGTGGGCTTTCTCCGGGTGCTGTACACTTCTGCAGAGTGTCTGGTTAAGCTCAACTGGACACTGACTGAACCGGTCAGCTTCGGGCGAGGAGTACGGCAGGGGTGCCCCCTCTCGGGCCAGCTGTATGCTCTGGCGATTGAGCCCTTCCTCTGTCTCCTCTGCAGGAGGTTGACAGGGTTGGTGCTGCGGGAGCCGGAACTGTGGCTGGTCCTGTCGGTGTACGCTGATGATGTGCTCCTCATGATCCAGGACCCCGGCAACTTGGCGCGGCCATCTATTCGGCAGCCTCCTCCACCCCGGTCAACTGGGTCAAGAGCTCTGGGTTGGCGGGAGGAGACTGGCGGCAGGCAAGCTCCCTCCCACCCGCGCTTCAGACTATCCGGTAGCTGCTCTACCTTGGCGTTTACCTTTCTGCCACGCATCCTTCTCCGCCGGAGAACTGGAAAATTTAGAGGGGTGGGGTGATAGAGCGGCTCCAGAAATGGACGGGACTACTCCAATGTCTCTCCCTCCAAGGGAGAGCGCTGGTGCTTAATCAACTAGTCCTGTCCATGCTCCGGTACCGGCTCAACACCCTAGTCCCAGCCCCGGGTTTCCTGACCAACCTCTGGACATCGATTCTGGGGTTCTTTAGGTCAGGAATGCACTGGGCCCCTGTAGGGGTCCTTCATCTACCCCTGAAGGAAGGAGGACAGGGCCTGAAGTGTCTACACACTCAGGTCCGTGTCTTCCGCCTCCAGGCCCTACAGAGGCTCCTCTATGGTGCAGGCAGTTCGGCGTGGAGCACACTGGCACACGCCATCCTGCGCCACATCCGAGGGCTCCAATATGACTGGCAGCTCTTTTATCTCCATCCGGGAGGTCTTCTGCGAGACCTCTCTGGGCTGCTGGTCTTCTACCAGGGCCTCCTCCGAATTTGGAAACTGTTTTTAATGACCAGGTCCGTAGCAGCCACCGAGGGGGTAGATCTCCTCGCGGAGCCCTTGCTACACAACCCCCAGCTCCGTGTGCAGGTGGCGGAGTCCTGCTCGGTGTGCCAGAGCTTGATCCTGGCAGAAGTCACGAGAGTCGGAGACCTCCTGGACTATGACCGGGGAGACTGGCTGGATCCCCTGATGCTCGCCCGGCGCATGCGGCTCTCCAGACCTCATACCGCCTGGCGCGTACTTCAGGAGGTGAAGGCCACTTTACCACCCGCTGCTTGAGCTTACCTCGACCAGGTCCTGCTCGAGGGCACGCCCCGCCCACCCTCTACCCCAGGCCCACCGGACTTTTTAGTTGGACTCCTGCCCCGCAGATCCAATTCCCCCCCCCCTTCATTGCGAGCTGGCTGCATGAACTGCAGCCGGTACGCTTCCAAACCGTGCCAAGGAAACAACTATACACGCTCGCGCTCCACACCCTTCACGCCCTCACCCTAGTGTCCCGCCCCGACACAAACGGGCGAGACCTTCTGCCACCTTTGGAGGGTGAGCAGCCCCGGTGGGCCAACCTGTATTCCACCTTGGTCCCGAGGCCCATCGGGGACATCAGTTGGCGGCTCCTTCACGGAGCTGTGAGCACGGGCACGTACTTGGTGCGGTTCACCCCCATCCCAGATACTTGTCCCTTTTGTGGTGTGAGGGAAACCCTGGCGCACGTATATCTGGAGTGCACCAGGCTGCAGCCCCTGTTCCGGCTCCTCACAAATCTTTTATTACATTTTTGGTTGCATTTTTCCCCTCACCTTTTTATTTATGCACTCCCCATCCGTGGCCTCACAAAGTCGAGGGATCTCCTAGTTAACCTCCTCCTGGCCCTGTCTAAAATGGCCATCTATAAAACCAGAGAGAGGAGGTTGGCCGATGGAGTTTCCTGTGACTGTGGGGCCGTTTTCCGATCCTCGGTCCATTCACGTATCCGGGCGGAATTCCTCTGGGCGGCGTCCACCGACTCCCTTGTTGCTTTTGAGGAGCAGTGGGCGCTGTCCGAGGTTCTCTGCTTGGTGTCCCTGTCCGGGTCCCTTTGTCTGACCCTTTGATTGGGGGAGAGAATAAGGGACCCCAGCCTCAGCCATTGCTGCTGTGGACACCACCACCCTAGAGGGGTCCTCTCACACCTGGGTGCACGTGACCCTCCCCGGCTTGTCCACCCCACAGCCTGCCCCTCTTGTTGGGTTCTTTCAGAAGAGGGAATTGTTGGTGACACTCGGGCGTGGCGCCACGTAACTCGAGGAGGTAGAAGACCACGGGAGTCGATTGAAGCTCCCTCGCTCTGGGCCACCAGGTAACTCGGAAGGGTGGAAGACCACGAGAGTCGAGGAAGCCCCCTGCTCTGGGCCCGGGCAAGCTTGAACACTTCCCTCCCCTGAAGCTAATGAGAAAACAATTGTGATTGGTTGCTGTGTTACACATTGCACATTGTTTTTACTTTGTAAGTGTGTTATGCAAATAAAAATATCTTTTGCTTCAAAAAAAAATTTACTCTCCTATAGCCATCTCGCCTGACCCTGTCCCAGCAGTTATTATTATTTTATCAAAGCTACTGGAAACTAAGACAACTGAACTCATGGCACTCAGGCTGGGTGACACTATCTTCAATTTAATAAAATATTGTGAAAAATAAGGTTGTGTTTCTAATATCTCCCATTGAGATCTCTGGACCTCATTTCCTGGATATAAATATGGGAGAAATTAATCCCTGGAGGAGAAATGTTTTTTGTTTTTAATTTTTAAACACAAAAATATTCACCATTTACTAGGTTGGAATCTCTTTTGCCGCTGTAAGGTCTGTGGATGCCTGAAATTAATTGTAACCACAGATAATTAATGAATAAAATGATCAATAGTGATAATTACCACACTTCACAAACATTAAGATACAGAATGTTCATATCCTGATTTTTCTACTGCATAACAAATTTCTATTAGTTTTTAATATTTGAAATGTTCTTACATCTAGCATTTGAACAACCATATTATAAGAGAGGTTGTAGTTAGAATTTTTCAAGCAATGGAAATTTAAGTCAATAACTCTGCATATATGATCAGCAGCTGCTGCTTAGAAATGCTCACATACCGAGGTAATCAACTGTAGCAACATGGGAAAGAAGAATAAGATGTGGAGCTGTAGGGAGCTCTGACTCACAAAGAAGTAAGATGAAAATATAGCTATGAACCTTTTGAGTAAGCCTATGAGAAAGAGTTCACTCTGCCATGACAAAAGAAATCACAGGGGAACAAGATGTTTGCCCGCACAAAGAAATCTAGCAACAGGTGAGAGGTACAAGTCAAGAACTGCTGTGTATGGGGGTTTGAAAATAAATCTTAATTCAGGAAGTGATAGAAACTTCCCCCAGGAGACCCACTTTATCATAGAACAAGCAGAAACACAACTGAAGGGTATTATGGTGGTGTCTTAATCATTAAATGGAATCCCTCACCCAGTGGCTGGGTCTGATGGACCACATTTTCAAAAACAGCCTCCCTCTGATTTTGGGGGTGAAATCAATTGAGGGTTATATTCTGAAGATATACTCAATTGAGGAAGGCAGATATGACACTGGAGGTGCTTAATATTATTTCTATTGCAGTAGCACCCAGAAGTCCTAATCTGGATAATGGTCCAGATGTGCATGGCACTGCACAAAGATACAAAGACACAGTGGCTGCCCCAAAGAGCTTACAGCATAAGAGAAGAAGTTGTCAAATCAGGTAGCTGCTTATCTAAATTCTATCAATTTATGCCCACAGTTTACTATAATGCAGATGCAAACTGCAGGCACAAAATTAGGCTGGGGTCTTTTTTTTTTAAATGGATGCTTTCAGGTATATCCTCTGTTAAGTTACTGCACCTGAAACTACAACCCTGACACTTATCATGAAGGCAGCAGATATATCAGGTGAACCAAAAGGCACCATCTGCCTTGCTAAACTAGTCAGACTGACTGTGCTAAACCTGTCTGGATGTTGCTCTTTGGATACTTTGATTTCCCTCCCCTTTTGGGAGCTGCACATGGGATTGAAGTCTGGTCACCTGGAAGCATAACCTGCTAGTAGAATTCCTCCAGTGAGTCAAAACAGATTCAAGACCTGACCAAACCAGCAAGGGGGCTTTGTCTCCGCTGGAAGTCACTCTTTTCTAAAAGGGCAACACATAGGAAGTGCTGAAGGCTGAAATGTTTACACATTGGAAATGTCCATTTATGAATGCCTGAGTGACAAATGAACGTGTGCCATGCAGATACTTTGTCCTACCAGCAGTGTAAGAATCCCTCACACTTACCTGGTCTGCTGTGAAAGTGTGCTAATCTGTGCTCCATTCACTCTGCCTGGACTTCAGAAGAACAGCAGTAAGAAGCAAGCCAGACCTGGCTGTGCAGGAATTTCCTAGTTCACCCCAGCATGGAGGTGAGAAGAGGAGAAAAATGGACAAACGCTTTCCCCTCTTCCTTCCTCAGGGAGAGGAGAAAGCAAGGAAGAACTGCTCAGAACTGCACAGAAGCCTCTTGAATTTATTCTAACTTCGATCAGAAGAAGGTTCTCGCTTCTAGGAGCCAAGATAGAGAGAGAATGGCAGATCTCCTCTATCCCAGTAGCTAGAGAATGGAAAAAGGGAGAAACTGATTTGGAGGAGTAGGTGAGCAAAAAGACACCCCTTTCCCCACCACCCAAAGATAAAGTGCACACTAGGTGTGACAGAAGGCCAGCGCAAGACCAGTGCCTCAGTTAAGTCCACTTACATTTTCAAAACAATGGATTAAGTAGAATTTAAAGTGCATGCGAGTGAATTTCACTGTGATTGATTAAAGTATGATTAAATGGATCACCTCATCCAGAACTCGTGACCTCAAGGCTCCATCCCCCATATGTTTTTTTCCCACAGATCTCTATCCTTTATGGACAGCTTACTGTTTGAGAGCTGTGTTGGGGACCTACATTCCAGCTCATATACCTAAAATTACCAGCGATCACAGAATTTTAGATCCTTTTTATCCATAAGCTATTAAAAACACAAACATAGGTCACCTCGAAAACTGAAAGGGAGATCATATAATGTTGAATAGTCACATGCCAAATTGCCAGACCTTTGCTTTGCCCTAGATAATCTGGCATCAGTGTTAGGCCCTGTTATCATCAACGTTGTGGAGTGTGTTGCTAAAATAAGAGCAAGATAAACAAAACAAAAAATAATAATAACCGGTAAGAAGGGGGTAAAATTGGAAACAAGAATGCTTTATAATTTTTCAAAATAAATCAGTTGAACCCCACCATGTCATTTGCTCTGTGGGTTCTGTGATCCCGCATGTAATAACGTGCTGCAGTAAATTTTGATCTGCATTGAAATTAACAATCAGTCAGCCACTTTATGAAATATTATCTTTGTTAGCTTTACCACTAACAAAATACACTTTCAATTCTTCACATCCACATAGCATGCCTATTAAAGCAATCTGGGAAATTAGTTTGAGATAAACTGTACAGCAATTTTATTCATAGCCTCCCTGTATCTCACACTCTTAATCTGCATCACAGCTCACTAAATAGTGCCTAATGTTTATTGCATTTAACTGAATGTATACGATTCTGAGGGTACGCCAGGGACCGATTATCATAATTATACATGTTTCTATGGAAACCCACAAGTCTATCAGTTTTGATTCATTATATTGTTATACCTTCTAGCACTTTCTAATTATTAGGTGCCCATAAAAAAGTCTCAGTCTTGCTGTTACTATAGAAATGAGCTATAGACAGGCCTCAATTGTTAACCCTTAGAGGACCAGAATAAAAAAGGAAAAAAACAGGCTCAGATAGCTGGTAGCTATTCAAATAAGAGAAACCAGAGGTTATTTTAGCTCTTAGTTTAACTTTCCATAATTATTTTCAGTGAACTTATTTTTTGGAAAAAATATGTAACTAGAAACACTGATGAAGAAGTGTAGCTGTTTGCAAAACTATCCTTAGTATGATATTTCATATATCAGTGCTACACAAATACCCATTCACAGCAATTACAACAAACACTTGACAGATAGGATTGCAGTTAATACACAAGAATACAAACTCTTTTAACTTTATTTATGCCTTTATTTATGTTGCCTCATAGATAAAGATGCTTTTCTCATTATCAATGAGATTGATTCAGATCGCACACATACCCTGGTGTAAATTAGGAGCGACTATTGAAGCCAGTAATAATGATAAAACTGGTGTTTACATAACGGTAAAACTGGTGTGCCTGAGATCAGAATCAGGCCCTTAGGACCTGATCCAAAATCTATTAAAGTCAATGGGAAACTTTCCATGGTCTTCAGTAGGCTTTGGACTGGGCCCGTAATGAAGATGATGGAGCAGAGGTTGGATTTAAGGCATGCTGGACACCAAGAACTTCCATTGCCTTGAACAGGAATTGCAGGAATCCTTCACTCCTTAGGATCAGCATCGTAAAGCTGTATTCTATGTAACAGTAAAGTTCCATTAGGGACTAAAGCAAATATCTGAAGTGCATCAAAGTGATATGGTTACTTAAGCATAATTTAATACTGTTACTTCTACTGTAGCATAATATTGTCAAGTTACTCCTCTCCCTATATTTCCAAACACAACCCCACAAAAACTGAAAAGGGCTGAGTGGTTCCATTGTCTTCCTAACCCACCTGCTATTACAGTTTTCAATTAGAAGTGCCTTTTAATTTAGATCTGCAAAGCTCTCCCAAAGTGACAGCTCGTCCTTCACACTGCATATCTATTTATTTCAGAAGTCAACACAGTATTCAATAACCTGAGAACAGGCCTGATTGCAATGCTAATAGTATTCAAAAATATGTCGACACCAATCGAAACAAGTAAACGAGGGCTAATTCATAAAGTGAATAATAAAAGGAAAGGGGGAAGCATTCATACTTCTACTTCTGCATCTGAAATCTTAGTCTGCAAATGTATTTATTTTTTCCTCAGGGAAATGAAAACTGTACGATAACCATGCTGAAATTAGGTTTCACCTAATATTACAGACTTTCCTATTTTGTACAGTTTGTAACACTATAATAAAAAAATAGTAAAGAAACAATTACCTTATTGCTTTTGTGCAATGGTAGAAATGCAGCATTGTTCAGCTCAGAACTAAATGTATTTTCTTCAGAGGGGAACAAAAGAGCTGAGAATTTAAAACACATTCCCATATTGTGTATTTAGCTGTTCTCTACATGTTCAGTTCTAAACCAGACTTTCACAACTTCCAGTCAATTAGAACTAAGCCATATTTCACAGAACAGCAGAGATGTACACTTGCATTTATATGTTAGAATTATCATCAAAAAAAGACAACAGAGTGTTGTTCTATATAAAGGTATTTAGCTTTGTACTATATTTTCAAGAACAATTTTGTTCAACTCTTATTTTACTATTTGCATCGAATACCTAAATTTGCTGTTAAACAAGGAAATTTGCTGTTAAACAAGAGAGTTAATTTAATCAAATTATGTTTAAAATGTCCCCAACTGGTAAATTAATATGCAACATCTATTATAATGTACAATACTTTTAACCAGATTAAAAATTAAAAAATCTAGCAGAGAGGATGAATATTCATATAATTTTAGTATCTCCAAATAATATGACAAGAGCACTTATAGGTACAGGGCCAAATTCTCAGATGAGTTCAATGGAGCTGTGCCAACTTACACAAGCTGAAGATCTTGCATACTATCACGCCAGTTGCTAGTGGTTATGTTATCTCCCTCGGTCACTCTATAAATATTTTATAGGTGTTTCACGTATTACATGGCGCAATAACATTTCTAATATGATAGTACTCTGAACAGAGGCTGCACACAGGGGGTGAAATCTTGATCCCATTGAAGTCAATGGCAAAAGTCCCACTGACTTCAATGGGACAGAATTTCACTCTGGATATTCAGCCCAAATTTATCTCCTTCCTGGTGTTTGCCTTTATTGT
The DNA here is from genome assembly GCF_965152275.1 of Natator depressus. Lineage (NCBI taxonomy): Eukaryota > Metazoa > Chordata > Testudines > Cheloniidae > Natator > Natator depressus. The sequence goes on from NC_134235.1 coordinate 61,844,036, forward strand.
GAGCATTATAATATATTGGAAATGGATCCCTTGACATTAATGGGACTAGTTATGTGAGGAAGGGTTACAGAATCTACCCCTAAGAGATTATAAAGTCACATTTCCTATTCTATACTTTTCTAAAATAACAATAACAAATACCACAACTTGACTTGCTATAAAAACTACGAGTTAGCTTATTACAATGCAGTATAATTATCACACAGTATTAAAAATATAAACTTTCAGAGTCTACATACACTTACATCAATCTACAACATCATATAATCAAACACACTCTTTCCTAATATCAAATAGATTACTCATCCCATTGCTGTTCATAACAATATTCTTCAAGCACATCACACTATGTGCAAACGTACAAAAATTAGGCAACACCTTAAGTATTCTGAGACTATTTATTTCAATACCTTTACTATACATTTCATAACCAATATAACAAGAGACTGCAAGGGGGAACAGTTCAGGATAGATATAAAATGGGTGGGGTAACAATGAGTGATGAAGGCAGAGGGGAATTTCTAGAACTCTTTCATTGCCAGACTAAATTACCTTTTTTTTTTTTTTGCAAGGACTTGAAATTTTGTAAGTGAGAAATTGTTTTTGAAGTGTTAGCTGGACCCCACTCAGACACACTTGCATCCTTCAGTGTTTTAGCAATGAGTTTGGGAATATATAATGAGCTTGGGAATATATAGTTTATTAAGACCCTGATTCAGCAAGATACCTAAACATGAGCATAATATTGAGCATTTGAGTTGTCCCATTGATTTCCATAGGAAGTAAGGCTTGAGCTTCCTTGCTGAATTGGGCCTGTACATTATAAGCTCTTCTGCGTGGCAACCTTATCTTCTTACATGTCTAGAAAGATCTTAACATCAGCTACACCAAATGGAGCTACCCCCTCAGCTACGCCAAATGGAGTTCTGATGAAGATAAGGATATGGGGTATTGTCTTGTTTTGTATTATAAAAGGCAGCTATAGAAATTCTCCAAGAATGATTTTTATGTAACTGTGTGGCACTATACTCATTTTAGCTCTTAGTTTATAGCATTAGCTATTTAAAAGGGGGTGAGGAGAAATCCAGTTAAATGGCAAAGTGCTGTCCTTGTTAAAAGATATTTGGGTACTAAATTAAAGTGCCCAAATTACATCTTCCCTTAATCTTCTGGTCCTTCACTACATGCATTAATCAAATGATTATTCATTTTTACTTTCTCCAGGAGATTGTTGGCTTGACCTTGAATCCCAGCATACAAACGTTCTCCCATTATTGATCCTCTAGAGCATGGTTGGATACAGAACTGCAGCATCAGTCCCTTTGCAAACTGTTTCTTTAGTTCTGCCAATTTTTGAACAACTTTGAGTTCCTTTTGAAATGTATATTACAGCAACAAAAGGCAATATGATATTCAGCTGAAAACACACACAGGTAGAAATAGGAGTTTGACAGCCAACTAACACTGGGAATTTCTCGATGTATTAGTTACAGAAACACAAGTGTTTACATAGTTGTGTGCTCATCCACACTAAAAATACACAGCTTCTTACCTATCACAATGTGATCCAGTAGTACTAGGTGAAGTATAGTGCTTGTACCAACACTGATTCAGTGTGTGAGGTAGGGTAAGAAAGTGCACCTTTATCAATTAATTTGCTTTGGTATTTATACTCAGCAGATAGAAGGGCTAAAATAAGTGTTGAAGGTCCCACTGATATTGTTGTACCCAAACAAAGAAGAAAAGATTGGAAGATTTAATTCATGACTCTTATAGCTTAGTGTATTGACAAGAAGCCACTAGTCTACAACCAAGTTCAAGACGTGATGACAAGGGGCATGATGATGTTATGTGTCTGAAATTCATTTACTTTCAAAGAAAGGTTTTAGAGCTACTGAATGGTACTGAGGATGAAATCCCCGCTTCTGCTGCAGGCCAGCACTAAGCCCGTAAGGATGTCATTGAGGCTTAAGTGACGCATAGGCCTTGTGCCAGCCTGATGCATAGGAGTGAATTTCACCTGAGCCTGGAACCCTAAGAGAAAACAAAAACAGGGAAATGTGAATTAGCATTTTGAAGGTGTCTTGACAAGAGTACTTGAGCCTGCTCATTGTACAAATGCAGAGGTTATGCAGGAAAGCACCTGTCTGCGAGACAAGGGACAGCACTGAGGGAGAGAGTAGAACTGAGGAGAGCAGCAAATCATGCTGAAGGAGGAATAAGGTACAGACATCGGAGGCGAAGGCAAATAGGAATGTGTCTTTAATCCCATTGAAATTCTCTTTTTTAAGGGACAGAGGGGAAACCTTGTTACAATTCTGCTAACAAACAAACACCAAACAAACTGTACCTCATCAGCAGAAACAGTTGTCATCTCTTGAGTCACCATGCCCGTCTTCCTCTCCAATCATCAGGGTCTCTCCTTTCTTTGGACCATTTCCAGCTAGACCCCTGACCCCCATGTATAGCTATTATCATCCAGCTTTTCTCTCTTTACCTCATGTACACCCTTTTATTTAGGCATCTCTTCACTCAGCTCCTGATGCTCTTTCATGGCCCAAGGCTAACTGCTCCTCTCTAAGCCCGGTATTTTCTGCTGTGGACCTCATTCTTTCTCCTACAAGCACAGATCTTTTTCTGCCTTTGTTTCTACTCAGTCTATTTATCTCACTCCAAGTTGTGCTCTCTCTCTTTCTCTTTCATATCTTTCTTCGAGGCATTCTTCCACAGTGTTCAATCTCTGACTAATCAGCCATGCTGCTCATTACCCTCCTGATTTCTTTGCTAGCTGTTTAGGTTATTATAAAGATGCCCATCGCCATGGTATCATGGTGCATCCTCAGAATTCTGTGCCACTCAGTGTTTTTAAAATATACTGTTTGCTCTAAGTAAATGATCCTGTAAGGTTTTGCTTACAATATTCACTATTTTGGATGGTTTGGAGTTTCTTACCGTTATAAAAGAAAAACCTCTGCATTCTATTACCAGTCCCAGAAACTTCACTTATTTCAGTCACTTTGTATTTGCTATTCTTGGTGCTCATTTTCTCAGTTTATAATGGAAATACTGTAAAACTATTAATTATAGCAGCATAGAGAGTGGCAATGTAATTAACGTAATGGTTTAAGTAAAAAACATCCAAGGTAATTTTGACTGGAAAGTTGACTCTTGTTTTGGCAAATCCTTTAGGCATTCCATTCCACAATGGATTATTACACATACACCCTCTTTATTTGGGATCATCTCTTTTGTATCTGTTCATGTAGCCCTCCCCTCACTTGACTCTTCTCCCTTTTACTGCGACTGTTTCCACAGCAACTGTTCATCCTGCCTGAAGTCTGGACATATGGTCTTTCTTTGAGTCATCATCAAGGCTGCTCCATGGAATAACCAACAGAGAGTTTCAAGGAGCAGGGGTAGTTCACACCTATTCATACTCTCTTTCTCTATGCAAGCACCAAGCACATCAGCTTGACAAAATTCAATGTGTACTGTCCCAGGAAGAGGGGAAAAAATCGCTCTCTAGTATCCAGAATTTTATGCTTCTTACAGTTCCTTGGGTTGTGTTCCCAAACCTTACTGGTACTGGAGTATTAGTCAGTATGTAGGAGTACTACTTTGTGTCATATGATCTCTGAGCAAATGTTGTGGACAATCTTTAGCTTTGAAAACAATAGTAACATTGTGCATTCAATACCACTTTCCATTGGAGGATCTAATTGCTTTATAAGCAATTAACTAAGTCTCACAACTCCCCTACAGAGTTGATATTATTATCCCCATTTTATCCAGATGGAGAAACTAAGGCACAGGGAGATTAAGTGACTTGCTCATGGGTATGTAAGTCTGTGGCAGAACCATGTACAGAGCCCAACAATTTCCTTTAAAATCAGTTTACATTTGTCACCATAGCATTACTCTGTGATGATTTGCCTATCACTACAGTCTTCTTCTTTTATGAATTGTGGCCTTAATTCCACAAGGTACTTCAAGTACTTCAAAATTTTCTGTCAAAATTGTTTTTTGACTGGAAATTGGGGTTTTGACTAAACTAAATTTTTTGAGCACATCTGCCTTTTGCAGAAATTTCAAGTTGTTGCCAAACTAGAAAGTTTTCAAGCTTGTTTTATTTTTGCATAGCTGTTGGTCAGCCCTGCACTCATAATTTCTATAGTCAGTTAAAAGCAGCAGTAAATAAAGAGCCACCTTTCTGCATTATGTGCCAAGCAAACAGAAACTTTTCACACACCCATCGTTTGTCTGGAAGTAGTGAGTAAGCTTCCAATGCAGAAACATGCCAAGCTCTTCTCCTGAGGGCCATCATACCCAAGTCAATGGTAGCTGAGTGGTGCCACACCTTTCGGGGAAGGTACACAATACCTTGCAGGACTGGCAATAAAAGATCAGCATGATCTTTCGTTGATTTCACATATTGAACTATTTGAAGTTAGCACACAATATGCTCTGCATTTCATATCTTTGCAAATTCTTTGGTATGCAACAAATGCAGCATTATGCACAGATTCTTCTAAACATGTATTAAAAATGTATGATCTTACTCAGCTGATTAATTATTGACTATGTTTTCCACTTAACTATCCTTATTTTGCCACTGATATTTCTGCATTGCTCAACTTACTGAAATAACGTTTTTGAGTTGGTGGGGGTTATAACTAGCTCATCAGCTTTAATTGGTTGCAGGGTAGTGTGTGTGTGTGTGTGTGTAAGTAAAACTGGTGGAAAGAAAGAGCAAGAACTAAATACTGTATGGAGTTCTCTATCATTAACGTTCTATAATTATTTTAGGTTTCAAAGTATCTTTTTCCTGAACATACTAGCAAAGCTCCTTAGTAGGAAACTCAATACATGCCTGGATCAATAACCCTGAAATCTTGTTTTAGACAGTGATTGTAAATCCCGCTGTGACTGAGGGTCACACTGGGCTGCCTATGTCAATTGCAGCTTTGGAAATAGAGTTCCTTCCAGGCTACACTGAGGCTTTATTCAAATGGGCCTTAGGGTCTGGCTGAACCTGTTAGTTTTGAATATTTTATTTGGGATTTATTTTGCTTTTTTGGAAAACTCCAGCTACACCTTTACTTTGGATTAAGATCAGATAACTGAAGTTCCCAATTCTGTGGGTATTTTTAAAACACTTAGTTCACTTAGCCCGTCTGCAAGTAAACATCAGTCTTTTCATTCCCTTAAAGACGCACCAAGAATTTCTTCAGACTTTTACCTACTTCTGGGAAAGGGCTCTGGGGCAGCAGTTCAGTTGTGACGATATCTTCTTTGGGAGTCAGGAGTCTTACCTGTTCTGATCCACCTTTTAGTGGGACTGGCAATAGAAGATGGAGGTAAGGCTCCATCTTTGTTCTACACGCAGTCTTCCCCAAGAACCTGATTTTACAAGGAGCTGAGTACCTACCAAAGAGCGCTGAGAGCCCTCAATTCCCAATTGTCTCAATAGGTGAGGGTACTCAACATATCCCAGAAGGAACTTGAATCCTTGGAGGATCAATAGAGTTAGGTTTAGCAACATAAGCTGTAGGAATCCCTGCAAATCCAACCCTCTTCAGCACAGTAGCTGAACTCATGCCTGCTACACGGGATCAACCAATAACCTTGAGTTTAGCTGGCATACTCCATCAGCAAAGCCTGTAATCAGTTTTTAATCTCTCTTCGTGTTTCCAGGTTGAAAACATTGGCTACCATGTCTGAGAGATCTGGACAAAGGAATCCAGGGCAATTATAAGTAATGTCATCATACTTCATCCTTCGGCTTTCTCCTGAATGGGCTCGTGAGCTAATTTGCATTTGCATTCCCAGTGCATGATGCTATGGTTCACAATCCAGTTGGAGAGTGGTGCTTTCCAGTCCTATCCCCTGTCATTTCTCTGTGAAAAACTATAAGAACAAACCAAGCTGTGAGGCTGGGTATAAGTGAGTGCCAATTGGAGAGGTGAAGGGGTAGCCAAGCCCAAGTGGATTTAAGTCTTGAAAGGAGGCAAAAAAACATCTGCACATCATGTTCCAAAAGGTCTGTCATAGCCTGTTTGTGCTTGGAAACATCCTTCATCCCACAGATAATCCTCTATAGGTGCTGTGTTTGATCAACAGCAGACCTGCTAACAAGGGAGGATTGCCAAAGAACAGCTCGTGCCACAGAGCCAACACAGGGCTGAGCCGTAACCTCCCATGCACGCAAGGGACCAGCTCAGGTAGACTAAGCCCTTTTTATTGAAGGGCACAAGACCTAATGCCTTTCTGAGCCTAGGAGTTTAGGACCACCCACAAAAAAACCCAGTACATATCATGTTGTTAATGGGTTTGCTGTCTTTAGCACCAGCATATCTGCATGTTTTCATCAAGTGAAGGGAAATATATTAAGAACTTAGCTTGATAACCTCTTTCCTCCAAATCAGGACATCACCAGAGCCACACTCACCCCCTCCTTGCCACCACTAAGAAGAATCCAAAGTATCATTTACTGAAGGAAGACTAATATTTTATCTCCGTACCAAATAGTAGTGGATCACTATCCTGTACCAGAACTGGTACGTTATGCGAAGAGTCTTTACTTTGCAGCTGTTCTCTTAGGAAGAGAAAAGGTGGGGGGAAGTGTAGGCATTAGAGAAATCTATGCTGTAAGAGGGAGATTTTCAAAGATACAAAGAGCAGCTAAGCGCACAACTCCCATTGGCTTTCCAAAGAAGTCAAGTGTCTAACTGCTTTTTTTGCTTTTGAAAATCTCTCCCCAAACCAGCAGATTCCATGATTGATAATCAGTAGCGTCTTGGCCAGAAGCTAACACTTGTGACACTATAGGCAATGATGTTATAGAGAACTATGGGATGACAACACAGGAGCAAAAGAAAATCACTTCTTTGGCATTGCACTGAGAGTCTGTTTAGGAGTAAATTCTGTGGTACTATTATTCTGATTTTAAATATAATTTATATTCTTCCACAGAATGATCAGCTCTTTTACAGGGTCTGATGTCTGCTCTCTCTGTTAATTCTTCATAATTTTGTACCTTCTTGACAAGAAGTAGAATAGATCTCAAACTCCTATGTATTATGCATTTCAGCATTTTTATATTCAAATCCAGATACTGTGTTCTGATTTTCTACTTTCATTCTATAATTGGGTCATCAGGTTTTCCATTAAAAATTCTTAACAGAACATTACAATTAAACTCTAAATCTATTACATTTTCCCTGAATACGTTTATAATGTTCTTATTTTAGTATCTTGGGTGAAAACATTTCTTTAAATAAAAGATTAAATTAAAAAGACCTGTTTTATATAGTAATACACTAAAGCCATTTTTAAAAACCCTGAATTCTACAAAATGACAAATTCATTCTGCTAGATTTTCAGAAATATAAACTAGGCAAAAATGGTTATAACATGCCTAAATCCGAAACAAACACTCATATATTACTCTCAGGAGCTTCCAGAATCTTAATCCAGTTTGAAGATGACTGACTACCATAATTAATCATTAATTTTTTATTTTAAATAATAAAACTGATTAAAATGCCATTCTAGCAGTTATAAGAGTTCTAACTGACGTGTTTACTGCATTACATAGATATATTTGTTTGGTGTGTACACATCGATGATATTTGGTGTTGTGATATTTAGAAGCAGTGGATGTTTTGTTAAACAGCTTTGAAATTCATTGACAGATTGTTCTTTCCTACAAGACAAATATGTGGACAACCCAGTAGGAGTCCATTCTGACCTCAAGCGAGTGCCCTGGAGCTGTCCCTAGGAAGGTGCTGGAAAAGGCAGACGCAGATGGCCCAGGTACACAATTATTTCAGCATGGATGATGGCATAATAATCAGCCCCATGTAAGAGCATTGTTCCAGAAGCTCTGACCTGAAAACTGTAACACAGAGGACGCAAAACAACCTCCCTCTCATGTAGGGTCATTTTTAGAAAGAAAGATGTTCCATCAGATGATAGTGTCAGGCTTCAAACAGCACTGGATTGCATTTCATTGAAAATTTCTTCTGTCCCAATATTCTACATGATAAATATTTCAGGGCAAAAAAGAAAAAATGTAAAGTTTGTTAAAATGTCAATACATTTTGTGTAGGAATAAATAACACTTTATGCCAGCATTCACTCAATGGACTGTCACCGTTGTTCTTAGTTTTTATATATATATATTAGGGCTCTCGATTAATTGCAGTAACTCACGCAATTAACTTAAAAAAATTAATCACACTGTTAAACAATAGAATAACAATTGAAATGTATTAAATATATTTGAATGTTTTTCTACATTTTCCAATATATCAATTTCAATTACAATGCAGAATACAAAGTGTACAGTACTCATTTTATATTATGTTTTATTACAAATATTTGCACTGTAAAAATGATAAACAAAAGAAATAGTATTTTTCAATTCACATCATACAAGTACTTTAGCGCAATCTCTTTATCATGAAAGTGCAACTTACAAATGTAGGGTTTTTGTTACATAACTACACTCAAAAACAAAACAATGTAAAACTTTAGTGCCTACAAATCCACTCTGTCCTACTTCTTGTTTAGCCAATTGCTAAGAGAAACAAGTTTGTTTACATTTACGGGAGATAATGCTGCCCACTTCTTAATTACAATGTCACCTGCAAGTGAGAACAGGCATTTACATGGCAATGCTGCAGCTGGCATTGCAAGATACTTATGTGCCAGATGCACTAAAGATTCATATACCTCTTCCTGCTTTGGCCATTGCTCCAAAGCACATGCTTCCATGCTGATGACACTCGTTAAAAAAAACAATGCGTTAATAACATTTGAACTCCTTGGGGGAGAATTGTATGTCTCTTGCTCTGTTTTAACCACATTCTGCCATATATTTCATGTTATAGCAGTCTCAGATAATGACCCAGAACATGTTGTTCATTTTAAGAACACTTTCACTGCAAATTTGACAAAATGCAAAGAAGGTACCAATGTGAAATTTCTAAAGATAGCTATGGCACTCAACCCAAGATTTAAGAATCTGAAGTTCCTTCCAGAATCTGAGAGGGATGAGGTGTGGAGCCTGCTTTCAGAAGTCTTAAAAGAGCCACACTTCAATGTGGAAACTACAGAACCCAGACCACCAAAAAATAAAATCAACCTTCTGCTGGTGGCATCTGACTCAGATGATGAAAATGAACATGCGGTGGTTCACACTGCTTTGGATCGTTATTGAACAGAATCCGTCATCAGCATGGACTTCATGAAGCATGAAGGGACAAATGAATCTTTAGTGCATCTGGCATGTAAATATGTTGTGACGCCAGCTACAACAGTGCCATGCAAACGCCTGTTCTCACTTTCAGGTGACATTGTAAACAAGAAGCGGGCAGCATTATCTCCTGCAAATGTAAACAAACTGGTTGGTCTGAGCGATTGGCTAAACAAGAAGTAGGACTGATTGGATTTGTAGGCTCTAAAGTTTTACATTGTTTTATTTTTAATGCAGGGTTTTTTGGTACATAATTCGACTTTATCAACTTTCATGATAAAGAGATTGCACTACAGTATTTGTATGAGGTGAATTGAAAAATACTATTTCTTTTATTTTTTACCATGCAAATATTTGTAATAAAAATAAATATAAAGTGAGCACTGTACACTTTGTATTCTGTGTTGTAATTGAAATGAATATATTTGAAAATGTATAAAACATCCAAAAATATTTAAATAAATGGTATTCTATTATTGTCTAACAGGGTGATTAATTGCACGATTAATCATGATTAATTTTTTAATCCAATTAATTATATATATAAATAAAACTGAGAACAACAGTTCTCATTACATACTCTCTCTATAGATAGATAGATAGTAATGGAAAAATAGAAAGGGTTTAATCACTGTTTTTATTCTCAGTAGAATAACCTTGCAAATTAACAGGGATGATGCGATGGGGAGAGTATGTATTTTTATCAATATATAAATATTTATTTTCAAATTAGAGGTAAAGATCTGGGGCAATATTTTAAAAATAAATGAAAAGGCAGCCATTCCATTGACTCCAGAAGATTCCAAAGTACGATGGGCACCCACAGACATTGCCTCAAAGCATGCTTATTGTAATACCCCAGATGACACTGAAAGCGCTATAAGGTGTCCTATTTGCCAGTACACTTTTCACATTATGTATGCAGTTATTGTTTTGCACTCTCTGAAATGATACAAAAACATTTGGTTGAAAAATAAACCACTGGTTTTATGCTTAACACCAGGATTACAAAATGTGATGTCATGAATTATTCATATTATTCAACTTCTTGTAATCATTTTCCTTCCTGCACTAAGCCTCTGTGAATAGTCCTATACAGCCACTGTTTTGAAGAACTAGGGAGGAAAACACCTGGCATTAGCTGACAGTGAATTAGGCTCATTGTCACTTGGAAAAAATACTTTTGCAATTTAATCTGTGATCTTCTGTATATCCTGATTCCAAAGAGCATTTATCAACTACACAAAATGAATCAACCTTGAAAACAACAGGAAATATAGATAGGTGAATCTTAGGCAGTGGCACTGAATCCATCTAGCTGTTGCAAGCCCAGCTATATTTGGAAAGTAATTTTTGCTCTTATCTTTCAGCGAGAGAATTTTTATAAACTTTCATAATTTACTTGGATTAACCCTTTTTAAAAACTGCACACCTCAGGACAATGGGTTGATGCACTCACTGCTCCTGCCAATTTACATGCTGGTTTATTTTCTTGTTAAGGTGAACTGAGGAGATAAACTAAAAGATTGAGCTAACAGGAGAGTTGGGTAAAGGAGACTAATTTCTAAAGGAAACATGAGTTTACCTCAAAATTACCAGCACTATTATCTGGACTATCAGAAGCAATGTTTTTTCAGAGTCAGAGCCATATTCATCACAACAGTTGTGCTGGACCTCGCACAACAATCTTGCACTCTGGAGTAAATATATATAATATTCTTCTATTCTTCTGACTTAAAATATGACCTATTGGCATAAACTATTAACTGTTGCTAAACACGGCATAGGCTAATACCATCAACAGTATCATTTCTTCTTTGTCTGTAATAGCACCAAAAAAATCAAAAAAGCGTATTGTTTTAAACAAAACTGGTAGAGTAGAAGAGAATATATCTTTAATTTATAGTTCAGAGAGCAACCATGTAATAAAATCTCAAGTGTTACAAAAGCCTAATTGGTATTATTTGATGATATCTCAGAGCACAAAAATATCAAAACAACAACAAAAACTGGAGGTGTGAGGGGAAAACAATGTTGTCCAAACTAATTTAGTAATGAGGGTCCTGTGCTGTTTATACGGAGACTGGATTGTAAAGTTGGTGGTATTTCCTCTCCACATTATGTTACATTGTCACTATGCTCTGAAGGAAAAGGTTGATGAGTTGTTCTCACATGCAATGTGACATTGTTTGCAATTGTTCACTTCAGTGTCCACTTCATAAAACTGCGGCAGTATTTCCAGAGCAAACGTTTCCTCAGGCTGGAATTCTAACTGCATATCCTGTTTGCTTTCTTTTATCTAAGATTCCCATTTTCCCTCACCTTCCTCCCCCCCACCTCCCACCAAAGCAGTCTGGGGAAGCACCAGTTCATTCCATCATGATTATTATGCACTTTTATTTATTAATGACATTAACAATGTATTTGAGCTACATGCTAATCAAAATTGTGAACTGGGCCAGAAGACACGGCAGCCATGTCACTTTGTATCAGCAGCCTCTCTTTTATTCCAGTACCACTCTGACCTTCAGCAATAGTGTCATGTGTTTCTATAATGGTTCTCATTGCTTCCTTTTGCAAGCAGCCATAACTCCCTAGAGACTATCTGCATGGGGAGATAACTTTAGGAGCCTCTAGGGGTCTGCTTTCTGTTTGCTCCCATACTGGCTAAAAAACAGTAAAAATCCCATTTGTTCAAATCCAGAAATTGTTGTGCTTTTTAAAAAACAAAATCAAGTGCACAGAGCAACACAGTCCTTGCTTTGAGTCTCTCAGCAAAGCTACAGCCTAATTACTGCCTGCTGAGTAGCACAGTTAAACACAATCAGTCAGAAAGCCTTAAAGATACAATATTCTTTTTCATGAACTGCCTGCTTGTCAATTCAAAGTCACCCTCCTGCTATAAATCAACCAACCACAGAGCTGTTATGAACAGCAACTGATTTTCCACACAGCGCTGCAAAACAAAATCACACCGTATCCTATTTTTAATGGCCACAGTTTTTCAACTGCATAACAAGAGGTAGCTAGCACTGCAGAGCTGAGCCATATCAAAAAATGGGTTCAAGTAGAAATAGCATGGAACCCCTGAAGTATACAAGTAAGACCAAGTGCACGTGCATTGTGATGCTCAATACCAATTACAGCGAAGTAAGAGTGGAGTGTTTTTCCCTTCATAGTTGCATTACAGACATTGGCTGCTTTTATTTTTTGTTCCTACAGGAAATAATAAGACAGTTTTTAAAGAATGGATCCTAAATATTATTTTATTACTACAATATATATTTATGCACAAAGGGTTGGTTTTTTCAAATGGGATTAGTGTAGGAATATTACTCTGTCAAACTCACATCAGCGCCAGCCAGCAGCAAGAAGGATATAATACCTCTATGGATATTTTCTGTCTCTCTCTTCAAACATAATGTAACTATCACAGATATGTTTATTTCTCCATATATATCTATATTTGATAATACATTTTAATCCTAAACTTGGAGGGTGGTGTGATATATAAATGCTTCATGAATCCCCTAAGGTTGCTTTGTATTAAGTTGCACATCACCTTGTATGATTGTTGTTAGCCTGTATTAAAATCCAAATACAGCAAGACTGATAGGCTAAAATGTCAAAATACCAGCAGTATCTTTCACAGCATGTTCTATCTATCCTGTTACATATTTGTGCCTCATTACGTATCTGAATACCTACACTTACTAGTGACACCATGCAATAATGACTTGATTATGGTTAAGGTGTTTTAATGTTTGTGGTCCCTGATTAGATTAACTTATTTGAAATGACACATTAGATTTTTTCCTATTTTTCACCCTCATGGGGAAAAGTTGTTTTGTACCTTAACAAGGCATTTGTTACCTTAATATATTTAGATTTCTTTTAACTTTCAATTTCCTAAAGTCATAATAATTGGTACGGGGCTAATTACAGTATTCTACTAACGTTTTTTGCCCTTAAATTAACCCACGCCTCAGCCTTGACTCTACATTAATGTAATTATTTGTCTAGGAATTTCCTTAATTTTTAAAAATAATTAAATATTTTATGCACAAACACAAAACCCCAAAAAAACCATGGTGATATGGTATTTCTAGTGATCTGAAGATATGTTCTAACAATATCAATTTTTTTTTAAATTTAACTTTTAAGGGCAGATTCACAAATACACCCAAGTAATGCAAGCAGCCAGTTAAACAGTTTACAGCTGCTTTGAATTACCACAGCAGCACAAAGCAGCTGAAGTGTACCAGTAAATCTGGCCCTTAATTTGCAATTGACTTATTTGTTTTAGAGGGCTGTGTTAATGAGACTAGCACTATGTGGAGAGGGGCTAGGGAGATCTTAATCCCTGTGTCCCAATGTATCTGGGCTCCTGCCTCAGTTCCTCCGGCAACACTGCTGAGGTAGCAGTGCCATAAGGAACATTTCAAGCACTAATGCCCACCTTGTACACAGCCACACAATCTTTAAAGAGCAGTGACAGTTGCACCAGTTAGTCTACCAGTGAAAACTCTTAACAGGTGTCCACTCTCCCTCATACCATTGAGTCATTGAACCAATAAAACTGTTACACTGAAATTAGCTGTAGAATGTGAGTGATATTCATTGAGTTACTTTTGATATCACAATGGACTTACTTAAGAGTTACCTAAACCTGTCAGCAGCCTACATAATCAGAACAATTTGATATAAAATCATTAATAACTATCTTAATTACATCCTAGTTTCCTCACATAAAGCCTATGCAGAAGATTTCAATTAATTTGAACTATATGGAAAGTATAAAGCACCTGCATTATTCCATTAAGATCATTCAGGAAAAAGAAAAGACTGACACAGATGCCCAGTTTCTTAAAAGACCCAGGGTGTAATTAATTTTAACTTGTACACTTATTATTGGATTTACTTGTAAATTCTCAGAAAATTCATTCGATACTCAGATAGTAATTGCTATTATTTTGGGGAGGATACATTATCTATAGACTTCAAACATATAAAGAGGTTGGATCCTTGTTTTAAGTGCAAAAATGGAATCCAGCTTTAACTATGCAGTTGTGAACAACACTTCCATCATAAAGATCCTTAGACTGCAAAATTTACTCTAGTTACCTGCAAAAACTCCATCTGCAGTGAGTGTGCAACAAAATAGTTACTAGAAAATTAAATAATTTTCTATAATGGCTAAAAACAAGCATCTAGTCTGATAAAAGTTTGAGATGTAACCAAACTCCCAAAAGGAAAATGACATAAATTGAAATCTTCCAATAAATCATAAGAATCTAGTGGGAAAAGTTTCAGTAAACTCTGCCACCATCCGGGATTTACTGTCTAATCAGGTAAATTACTGAGCGCTCTGGTCCCTATTCATCTTAAGCCTGGATGAAATTCTGCTGAAGTCAACAGCGTTACCAGCACTCGCCTGCTTAAAGTTAAGTGTGTGTTTATGTGATTTGCTGGATGGTGGTCACAGTGCTCAGTATGCCTTGTAGCGGACATGGAAGGGTCTATCTGAAGCAAAGGCGCAATCGTGAATAGTTGTATTCATGACTTCGAAAGATCAAAACAATAAAACGCTCCCAGATCAGTTGCAACAGGTTTGCGCGGTCTTGAAACTACTGTCTATTGGATCTGTAGTCAAATGTTTTGAGCCCTGTCACCAGCAGGATCTTGTGCTAGTTGTGAGTGGAAGGTGCCTGAATTATATTTGTGAAGTTGATAGCCTTCATCATGTAATTATAGATCTGCATTCAGGACCATGAGTCAGCTTCACCTTCGAAATTACTAAAGACAATAAAAATCTAATAGTTGGGTTCAAATACTCAGAAACATTCTGTCTCAGGATCACAATTCATAGCAGTTATTGGTAATGAGATGTATAAGGCATTTACACATGTTCTCAGTGGCACTGTGATCAGCTCAGAGCTTGATGGTCTGTTTGGAATACTTTTACTCACATACATATCACATAGCAAAAATTATGTTGTATGGTGGCGATAATTAAGTGGTGATAAATGGCTCTTTTCATGGTAGTAAATAAACCAAGAGGCCTGTGACCTGTATATAACTTAGTGGGATCACTTTTGCCTTATACTAATAGTTACAGCTATTAAGCGATTAATTCTCGTGCTGTCGTTTTTGTTTTTTTTTCTTACTGTGGTTGTTGGCATTATAATTATACAGCAGCAGAATATTATCCGACACATCAAAGAAAGCAACCTATATTCAGCTGAGCACTACTGGTGCCATTATCTTAACCACCTCGTTACAAGACACATAGAGCTAGAATCAAATGCATAATAATCATCAGCTATTCTTTTGTTTTCTTGAATTTTAATGAATAAATGACATTTCTATTTACCTACATTCAAATATTAATGAATAGATCTGCAGATAATTACTGATTTTTCTCTAATTACACAAAATTGGCACTTCATAAATATCATATTGTGCTATTTTCTATAATTGAGCCAGTTTTCTGTTCATTTGAAAATTCACTAATTGCCACTAGACCCATAGGTTAAAGTGTGGTTGTATAAAAAATATAACATGCAAATGTTTTAGGAATATAGGAATTATACAACTGGATCAGACTGAGCTCCATCTAGTCCAGTATCCTGTCCCCAGTAATGGTCATAAAAGCCACAAGCTTTAGAAAGGTATGAGAATCCTGTAGTAGGCAGATGTGGGGTAATTATGTTAGGACTCATTCTTATCTATAAGAGACAGAGAGTGGCTTAAGCCCTGGCAGATGAGGTTTAATATCCCTTAAACTAAATGTTTATAATTAATTATGACAACTTTGGATATTCTTGCTATCCATATAAATATCCGATCTCTTTTTCAATCTTGCTAAATTATTGGCCTCCAGGACTTCCTGTGGCAGTGAGTTCCACAATTTAATTGCATGTTGTGTGGAAAAGTATTTACTTGTATCAGTTCTGAATTTCCCATCTTTTAATTGTATTGACAGTCCTCTGGTTCTTCTGTTGTGACGGCAGAACAGAAATTCAAAATCTATCTTGTCTATATCATTCTTTACTTTATACGCTACTCTCATGTCCTGCAGGTCCACAAATCATACATGATGATCAGATTTGGAAAAATCAACTGTGGGACTGTTCTTGCAATCCCTTGGCATATGGCACTTCCCTTGATTGTAGGGGATAGGAGAGATTGTAGGATCAGAAACTTGGGACTGTATAATACTTCATTTATTTTTATAGTGTACAAATCCTTTGCATTTCACCTCCATAGGAAGGTTGCATAGTTTTCTTATTATAGGCAGATACGTCCATCTTGACTGCTGATATCTTCAGCCCTGGAAACAGAGAGAGGTTTTCTGACATAACCGGAGATCTTAAAGAGACCCATATGAAATAACAGGGGCATTTAACTATGAATTTAAATTCCATATACAGTGAAAATTTATTTGGAGGTCTAGATGGCAAAAGAGAATGGTAACATTACAATCTCATGGCTGTTATGTGGTCTATGTGAAATAAGTTGGTGGTTTCACTCAGGTTTTTAGAGGGACATGTCAACATCCCACTTTAGCCCAATCAACATCTTCACCGGCAGTGTCAGCCTGCAGGACCAGGAATTGAAGTAGTATGGAAACTGAACTAGCCACTTACCCCACGGATGCTCCCTCCACATTAGGGCTGAGGCACTCTAGCAAGATGGAAGCTTACACTTTCACTGTCCATGCCATGGCTGTTCTGTGGATAGAGGACTTCAGTTTCCAGGGTTACCAAACCAATACCTTAAATGGGTGCAACATTCGCTAAGAAATTTTAAAAAACAGAATCTGAAATTCAAGATAAAAATGGAATGTGTTATATTTTCTCCCACCATTTCAATATGCCATTTTTGTGGGGTCCATGAATATTCAAGGAGTGTGTATCTGTGTGTGTATATGAGTGAGTGTGTGGAACATCAGCCACTCTGAACCCTTTCAATGGGAATACATATGGGTCACTAGGTGTATTTTTAGAAGTGTGTGATCCCACATGAACCCAAAAGAATCAGCAGGTAGAAAATGAATTAAGTAGATTCGCATTTCATGATGGAAAAACACTGTTTTTTCTCAGAATTTTAATACAGTCCTATCCACTCAAGAATGTAATGCAGTTTTTGTATTTCATCCAAAAAAACCTCACAAAAAACAAAAATACTTTGCCGAAAACTTTTTGGTCTCTTTACTGGCATTGCAGTTGCAGCACCAGGACTAAACTTCACAGAGGTTGCATGCCACTGAAGTTTTGATGTGCTGATTTTTGATTGGCACAATTTTGAGAAGACTATCTATTTTAGAGATAAACATATGCAGATAAGCCCTTTTGGAAGATGCATTCTGTGATGGAGTGTTCAGTTAACATTCATTTTGTGGTTGGTTATGGTACTAATTTTTGTATTAAGGCCAAATTCTTGTTTAAATTCAATGTGTTCCAGACAGCAAAGACTGACTCATTGAATATTAAATGGAAGACTTCGTTGAAAGAAATGATATATCTCTAAATCTGCTCAGTAATTCTTTTTCTAGTCTCATCTTGTATTTTTGAATATAGTCTCAGTAACCCTCCTGGTTTTTAAATCATTTCCAGATACAACTTTGTAATTCAATACATCTTATTTAAATGCAAAAACCTTTAGGGTGTCTCTCTTACTGATATTAGCATCCATTATTTTCTTGTGGCATCAGTTATAACATTAATCCTGATCAATTAGGGCCAAACTGTGGCCCCATCCCTCCAGGAGCTGATATGCAGATGGAGGAGGGGGAACAATGTGCCTCTTCCTCCTGCCCCTTGCATCCCTATGCATGTGCCTAGCACAATGTGATTGTCCCTTCCTAGCACCCCAGGGGATGCTAGCTGCCAGAACATGGGTGGAGCCATGCCTCTGCCATTCGCTGCACTGGCTAAAATAGCTCGCTGGGTGGAGAGAGGGAAAGACTCATATCATGATGAAGAGTGTGGTACACTTACATACAGATACACTCCAAATTGCCTGGGAGACCCCAATGAGGAACTCTGACTTAGTAAGGCAGAATGCCTCCTGGAGGCTTCAGCTGCTGTATAGTACCAGAGGTACACCAGCAGCAAAGTATAACCACAATTACTTTATGCAATATTTCCACCCAAATCTATTTCAGATAATAGTTTCATTCACTTCAGTCTAGTCCTGTTTCCTTTACTTCTAAGTCACTTTCACTCCACTGCCCTATTCTTTTCAGGATATCTGCTGTGGCACCCTTCCTTGTCTCTCAGGTCTTGTCTACACTAGGGTTTTAGCCACCAAAGCAGCTGCGCTCCCCCCCCCCCCCAGCATACACATTGTTTAAATCAGTGCAACAAGATTTTCACCAAAATAAGCAGCAGGAAAAAAAATCCTGTGTGATCATGGGGGACTTCAATTTGAGTGACGTATGCTGGAAGTTTTATGCTGCGTCCTGAAACATCCTTGGAATTTCTAAATATTATAGATGACAATTTCCTAACTCAAAAAGTGCTGTGTACAACATGGTAGAATTCTATTACACCTCATCTTGACAGTAAATAGGGACCAATCACGTAACTAAAAATTAACGGTAACTTACGTACAAGTGATCATGATTTGATCACATTTATAATGCACAAAGAGAATAAAGAGCTGGCCAGTAATATATATACTTAGTGCTTTAAAAGGGCCAATTTATGATGTAGACATATCATATAACACTCTTTCCTTTCCACTACTATTCCAAAGTGATGTTAAGCAGCAGTTACTAAATTTAGACATTTTTTAAATCAGCAGGTCCAAATAACTTCCATCCAAGAGTTTTAAAAGAGCTGGCAGAGGAGCTCACTAGACCATTAATGTTGCTTTTCAATAAGTCTTGGAACACCAAGGAAGTGGAAGAAAGCTAATGTTTTGCCACTATTTAAAAAGGATATATGGGATGTCCCAACTAATTATAGGCCTGTCAGCCTGATATTGATCCCTGGCAAGATAATGAAGCAGCTGATATAGGACTCAATTAATAAAGAATTAAAGGAAGGCACTATAATTAATGCTAATCAATATATGGAAAATAGATTCTGTCAAACTAACTTGACATCTTTTTTGGATGTGATTACAAGTTTGTTGATAAAGGTAATAGTGTAGATGTAATAGACTTTTGTAAGGCATTTCACTTGGTATCACATGACATTTTGATTAAAAAACTAGAAAGATAAAAAATTAACATGACACACATTAAATGGATAAAAAGTTGGCCGAGTGATAGGTCTCAGAATGTAACTGTAAACAGGGAATAATAACAGGTGTGTTTCTAGTGGGGTCCCACAGGGATACGTTTTTGGCCCTGCGCTACTTAAATTTTTATTAGTGACCTGGAAAAAAACATAAAATCATCACTGATAAAGTTCATGACATAAAAATTGGGAGGTCAGTCTAGATAATCACAATGGTACCTTCTGGCTTTGGAATCTATGACACTATGCACTGTACAAACCGCACTGCACCAGTTTAAGTTGTGTCTACACCAGGGATTGCATCTGTGTAGGGTGAACTACCTCAGTGTAAACTGTGTCTACACTAAGTTGCATGGATGTGGACTAAGTAGCACTAGCACAACTTGCACTGTATCATTGTAAATCATTTAGATCAGTAGGGGGTTATACCCTTATGGGGTAAACAATACCAGTGCAAACTACAATGCACCAATGTAAATCATGTCTACACTAGGGGTTTTCACTGGCACAGTTACACCAGTGCTTAAAATCCCACTGTAGTCAGGGCCTCAGACTGGTGTCAGTCTGGAGTAACTCCACTGACATCAGCTAATCTAGATTTGCACTGGTGTAACAGAACAGAATCTGGCAAAAGTACTTTCTAAAACTGAACCAAATATTTATGTAGTTCACAAAAGTTTGGTTAACTTTATCTTTCATCATTTTCCCACGTCTCCTTTCTTGCAGCTTTTGGCTTGGACTAGTTTTTGTAAGTTTGCTCAGTGAACCATTTTCATCCTATGAATCACTCATTAGCGCTACATAGGGTGACCAGATGTTCCGATTTTATAGGGACATCCCAATTTTGGGGTCTTTGGGTCTTTTTCTTATATAGGCTCCTATTACCCCCCAACCCCCGTCCCGATTTTTCACATTTGCTGTCTGGTCAACCTAGCTCTATGTATTCACTGGAACTACCCTTGAATTACTCACATCTGAATTAACCTATTAGAACAGTGTGGTTGGTTACGTGAATAGCATGGTATTGTTTCTACTCTATGACTGAATGAATTTGATAAACAAGAGGAAGAACTGAAGAAGTCACTTATGGGGTAAACATTCATGTGAAAACATATTTGTATGAGTATTCATGACATTTTTAGTGTAAATACATAGACAGAACTCTCTCTCTTTCCATTAATTAAAAAAAAAGTCACATGTTTGCATGTTGAAGGACAATGAATAAAAAGGGTTGTGATTACAGCTGAAGTGAATCATTGTTTTTAACATGAATAAATGTTTGCTAATGCCTTTTATTATTCACCCACCTCTATCAAGTACTTTTCTGCAGTTTCTCAGAGGCTGCTCGATTTCTCCGAAGAGCTGCAGTTCTCTGTATTCTTTCTGTGACATAAGCAGGTGTCAGTAATCTAACAAATAAACAGTTCTCTTCAGGCTGCCTGACATAGTTACTTCAGCACACATCCAGCTCTTTGCAAAGCTATTTGATGCACGTCCATTGTCTTGATGGAACGATACAGAATGAGTTAATTTATATAGCAATTTTGGACTTTTGTCTAAATGTCAAAAACATGTTAGAGTTTTGCTATCTTGAAACTCAAAAACCAGCTTGTTTAATCTGTTTAAGACTTGCCAATACATTATTTCCTTTGACCTGAGACTAAACTTGAGAATTTTTAGGTCAAAAGAAGCTTTGTTTGTTTTATGTGGCAAAGTTAGAAGAGATTCAATGCTACTTAAAATGGGATAGTTGTTACAACCTTAACTACCAATAGAAGCTATAAACATGGTTTGCATAATCCAGCTCATTCAGGATCATCACATTGATTTGTTTTGCATGGACTG
This sequence comes from Natator depressus, assembly GCF_965152275.1. NCBI lineage: Eukaryota > Metazoa > Chordata > Testudines > Cheloniidae > Natator > Natator depressus. The sequence continues at coordinate 61,865,390 of NC_134235.1, forward strand.
TGAATCCATAAAACAAGGAATAGATTACACTCATCCATATGCATGATGTTTTCCATCTGTAAAAAATATAATATTGATAATATAAAATTCTTCATTTAAGGCCCAATCCAAAGCCCAGTGAAGCCAATGGAAAGATTTGGATGTCTACTTTAAGCAACCACATTTGAAAATTGGGAAGTTTGTGATCTTGATTTGAAATAACTCTGGAATCCTCCCCTCCTCAATCAATTCAGAATGATAGTTTAAATAAAATAAAACAACCATACAAAGAAACACATCTTATACACACATCTCTTTTGATGCTTTAATGCTGAACTGATTTCAGATAAATCAATGAGGAAGCAGAAAATTGCATACAATATCTGATTGGCTGCACAACAAGTTTGAGGATAACCTACTGAGTTCAGAGATTGTGTGATACCTTTGATCAATGTTGTGCCAGGCTTCAGAAGTGTGGTCCTTCTCAGGAAGTTTAAACCATGGAAAATTATTGACTTGCCACACGCCTGATTTCATCCAGTTGTGAGATAAGATTTTCTTCTAAGTACAACCATGCAATTTGTGAAGCTGGAAGCTCCAGCTTTTGAACTGTATAGGAGAACTTGAGCTGATCATCACATTATATTGTGAAGAACTGGCACCAGCTCACTAACCTTGAAAGCACCAAAGAATGCAGCTTTAGTAGAACTGCCTTCATCCCAAGGTTGCATTCTCTATGGAAAAATTTCAAGAATCCTGACAAAATCTGTATGATTATAGGATGCTTGTTGTCTACACTGAATCCATCATCTCTGGACCATCCTGCCAAGTGCTTCCTTAGTAAGAATGCTCCAACAGAGACAGCAAATCCTGCCAGCCTCCAACAAAATGACCCAATATTGTGGATGAAGCCAGTCCCTGATGCACCACTGACACTGCATATCTCACCATCTGATGCTAGGGGTTGGGGTTAGGGTTAGCTCTAAATTAAATGAAGTCAACAAAACTAGCCTTGTAAACCCTGATGCTCCTTGGGGCAATGGAACTTTCCTCCAATCCTAAAGTAATCAGGAGCCATAATTCCACAAATGGTGAGACAGCACCTGCGGGTCTCAGCTGGCAAATGGCATGAGCTGCCAGAATCTGCTGTCCTGAAACCAAAGCAAAGCATCAGCAATACCATTATCAACACCAGGAATAGGTATTGCCCGGAAAAGTATGCTAAAACAAAAGGCAGTGAAATACAAATGGCCTTACCTGCTATAGTACCTGTAGCAACTATGTTAACTGCCAATTAAAATGTGAACCACTGCTTGGTTGTTGCCCCAGAAATGAGCCCACTTATTTTTAAATTCCTCATCCCAGACAGTGACTGGAACCAACATCAGAAAACACTTGAAAAAAGTAATATCTCTTGGCACGCCCTCTCCTCAGGCCACTTCTGTGCACACCAATTCCCTTGGAAATACACTCCCAAACTGATTCTTCCATAGACATCAGATTGCATCTGAAGCTCTGTTCCCAGCATCCAGACAGCCAGACTGATAACTCATTACACTATTCTAGAAAATTTTGCCCATACCTCCAAATCTTTCTTCTTTTTCTTGGTCACCCTGGCAAAATGACTTCTTGACTGCACAGGTGGTAGCTGCCAGGAGAACATAAAAGGCTCTACCCAGTGTTGGCACCAGACATTCAAAGTTTAAGTGACCTGTGATAATCTGTGTAATCTGCCTTAGCATAACTTTCCTACCATCTTTGATTGTGCTTATCAACATCCTGACATTATTTAACTTTTCATTGGGCAGCCATGATACACTCTGCATTGTATCCAATTCAGTTCCCAAATACATTAACTTCTTCCTTACACTTTTTGTGAGGCTAATCAGAAACACAAGCACGCTGCCTTCTCCTGAAATGCTGTCAGTAGGTGAGTATATTCACCTGCCCTGCAAACAGGAAGTCATTAAGACAGTGAACTGGTTGGTGCAAGTCTGTTTCCCTCACAACTGCCCAGTCCAGCATTGTGCCAAACCTTTCAAAGGCTAAACATGATAAAGAACAAGCCATGGGCATGGGCTTGTCAAAACAGCAATATCCTTCAAACTGAAAACCTAGTAAGTTAAAATCTTGAACAGGAAGTAACCAGTGATGAACAGGAAGTAATCAAAATGCAGATTAAAAGTAGCATTTTGCTAATTGTGCCCTTAGGTTGCATTTTTAAACCATAGCTACTGCTGCATCAAATAAAGAATACCAAATTGAACACAATTGAGGGTAAATATTGTCATTCACAAAGGGTAAGATAAATGGTAGACAATCCTGTATTCTCCTTTAGTTTTTTTAGGTAGCACACTCAGAGGGACTAGCTATAGGTCCAACACTGGTAAAACAGTCCAGCTATTCTTTCAGCTGCTACCTCCACCTCAATCTTTCTACAAATTTTTCCTTCTAATCCTTAATGAATTTCAAGTTTTCTGCCTATACCTGAAAATGTCCTTCTTGGGTTCTGAAAACCTACCGAATCCCTTCCACAAATAAACTGCATCTGTCTTGTTCAGATAATCCCATAAAAAGGTCCTGAACAGCTCTAATTTAACTAACGATGGAGTTTTCCCCCCTCACTGCTGCTTCTATCCACTGCTCCTGGTGGAGTGCTGGGAATGGAATAACCACCTTGCTTTTCATCAGACGGGACCTTTCATCTACCCGCACAGAAAGTATTGGATCGTGTTGGCCTTCACATTTCCTATATAATGCTTGTATTTTCAAGGGGAACAAAAACACTCCCTTTTATTAAATGCATAACAGACATTATACCTGATGTCCCCTTTTGAATCCTGCATTTTCGGTAGAGGTAGCCCACTGTCTGTGTAACATGCTGGATTGGAGTCATGAATTCTAGCCATAGATGTTGATCCTTCTGAACTTGGGGCAGGTTTGGCTCATTTGCTGTCTTGAGTCTAAACACCTCATCATATCTCAGCCATGCCCTGCCCCTTAATGTGGCATGTGCTGATGATAGCACATATTCTTAATATTTGAGAAGGGAGACACTACAATCTGGGTTCCTTTCGTGTATTACACATGTACATATACATAAGGCTGCAGGCCAGTTCTCTGTTGTCCTAGTCACCTTGGGCTTGCTGGGTTTGTCCCCTTCCTTCTTCCATCCATACCCTTCACCTCATTTGCTTCAGGAGAAGGCTTAAATTAAGGAGGGAGAGCAGGGAGTCCAATTGGTTCACCTATCCCCCCTCCCCCGCATGTGACCAATGGAAGGAGAGAAGCCCCTTCTCCCTCCCTCAGGTACATTCAGGCATGAGGAAGGGGCACAGCTCCGTCGTCTCCATTTCCTTGCTATCCCCTCTCGCACTTCCCCCCCTTTTCTGGGGGTTGGGGTTCATGACTGCTGGTCAGATCAGCAGTCATGATCTGCTGTGTTGGAGAGGGGCACTGTCTGGGTTTGAGTTTCAGTGTTAACTTGAAATTCTCCAAGTTTTTCTTTCAACTTGGGAGAAGATTATCATTTCCCCCAGTACAATGCCTGCACCTTCATCCAGGCTACTCAAGACCCTGCCTCCTTCTGCACAACCTCTCCCTCAACAGGTCCCCGTGCATCTTTGGTCATTGGGAAGTTTAGACTTGAAATTAGACAAAGTTTCTAGCCATCAGAGGAGTGAAGTTTTGGAATAGCCTTCCAAGGGAAGCAGTGGGGGCAAAAGACCTATCTGGCTTTAAGATTAAATTCGATAAGTTTATGGAGGAGATGGTATGATGGGATAACATGATTTTGGCAATTAATTGATCTTTAAATATTCATGGTAAATAGGCCCAATGGCCTGTGATGGGCTGTTAGATGGGGTGGGATATGAGTTACTACAGAGAATTCTTTCCTGGGTATCTGGCTGGTGAATCTTGCCCATATGCTCAGGGTTTAGCTGATGGCCATATTTGGGGTCGGGAAGGAATTTTCCTCCAGGGCAGATTGGAAGAGGACCTGGAGGTTTTTCGCCTTCCTCTGTAGCATGGGGCACGGGTCACTTGCTGGAGGATTCTCTGCTCCTTGAAGTCTTTAAACCACGATTTGAGGACTTCTATAGCTCAGACATAGGTGAGAGGTTTTTCGCAGGAGTGGGTGGGTGAGATTCTGTGGCCTGCGTTGTGCAGGAGGTCAGACTAGATGATCATAATGGTCCCTTCTGACCTTAATATCTATGAATCTATGAATCTTCTGAGAGATGCGAGACTGTTGGTCTGAAAAATCCATCCCTCTCCTCCTGGCTTTCTTGGGGGTAGCCAGTCTCTTCCACCCTCCTGAGCTCTTTAGGGGCTAGTAGGTTCCTCTTTAATCATGTGGTATATTCACGGACACATCACGTCCCAAATGGCATGACCTCCACAGCAGTAGCAGCGGAACAACCCGAGGAGCATTTCCTCATATTGCTGTTGAAAAGAGTGAAGGAAAAGCAGCCTGCTCTTCCAATGACTCTAAAAGGAGATGGGGATTGGATAGTCACCTAGCAAGTCACTGAGCGCCCCAAAAGGGAAGGACACAGCCAATAGTCAGGGCTGTGAGAAGAGAGTGAGCTCCTTGCATGGCCTATAGGAACAAGAAAATAGCCTGTGGTAAAGGTAGTGCAGTTTTGGGAGCGTGGGAGGAAAGGTGAGGGATGAAACTCAGTGGTTTCATTCAGAATGCAGTGCTCAAGAGTGAGCAGATTTCAGGTTTAACGTCCTCTGAAAACAACTACTTTCTAGGGGCCAGATTGTCTCTGGCCTTTGCATGAGGTGAGATGTAGGCTTCAAGAAACCTCCCTCATACACAAGGGCCAGGGACAAATATAATCCCTGATCATTCTTTACATCCCCAGGATGGGACATGGCCATAAAGAGGATGTGCAGAGAGAAGATGATTCCCCCACCACTAATAACCCGCAGACTGGCCAGGCATGCAAAGGGAAGCAAACTACACCAACCTGCACATTTCCCCTGCACACTCAGGAGCTCAGGGTCTATGCTCTCTGGGGCAAAATTCCTCCCCGAGGGTTTATGACTTTCACCGACTCCCGGCAACTGCACTGTGAACAAGGCATGGAAGAAGCACCTTAATAAAATTAGTGAAACATGCTGGGTAAGATAATGGTCTCCTTATTTTTCCACTAACAGTTAATGAAAAGCATGGTTCAATTCACAATAAAAATCACAAATCTCACTTATGTTACCAACTCTAAGATGAACTTGTTTTAACTGCCCATTGCTCTCGATTGGCGTACATTTCATTCAGCTTCACGTACATTATCTCACCCTTTTGGTTTTGTCCCGAAACACGCACAGTCAGTTTGAGGTTGTATTTTAAAAGACGTCACCCTGAGGGCTCAGCTTCATTGGTATTCCCTTCCAGAAGCAGGAACTCAATTATATTCTTAGCCATCTTAGTCTCACAGAAAAGAAATTGATCCTAAAATCTCCAATAATACTTCCTCACTTGAAGAGAGGAATAGGGAGAAGCTAAACTGCTTTCCAGATTGGTAGCCACCAAAAGCATTTAGTATTTAACCAAGGCTGCTACTCTACAAAGGGGCAAGGACTCTGACTGCTTGAGAGGAAAAATGGGGGGAAATCCTAGAGGCGAGAGGTGCCATCATAGCCAAGAGCCCAGGAACTGGGGTACTCTCCTTATCTGGGTCTTTCCTCTCAGATTTATTTTCTTCTCTTTGTTGACTTCTATACTGCTTTTATCCTCTTTTACTTGGCTTCACCTTTGAAGGAAAGCAGCAACTTCAGGAATGACAGACGACAAAGAACACTGACTTGCATTCTCAACCTTGGAGACAGACCTGTTATTTCCTGCCTGAAACCAGCATCTCCCATTAAAGTCATCACTGACAGTATTGACTGGAATTGTCCATACAATGACTGAATATCCTACTGGAAATTTGGAAGACTCATGCAATTTAACAGGAAAACACTGATATTTCTACACCTCCTCATAGACGTTTTCATACATCGAGGGCAGAACAACACGATTATTATGTCATGACATCAGGCCTGATATAAAATACAGCCCGATGTGATATTTGATTCTATATGAAAAATGGTGGCTTTATATTCAATCTAAACATCTTCATCACACAGGGCCTGATCCAACTCCCATTAACTTTAATGGAAACTGGCTCAGAGCTGCTTATGACCCTTTCAAAAAGCTCAGAGAAACAGGTTTTTTTATTTTTAAAATGGCAATGGACTTACACTGGCATAAAACTGGAAGACTGCAGTGATGACTCAGGCTTCCAAACTTTTCCTTTCTATTCCTGCTTTTGTCAACCTTTAGTACATTCATTATTTAAGAGTCCATTGAAACAAACGGACCTTTTCTAGTCTAAACAATTCTTTAAAACTTTTCAGCTTTTTTCCGTAGTCTAGGTTTACCAACTGTCTATCCAAGCTGTCCATATCTAGTCTGAGAGCTGCACTTCTTTGATGGACTGTACGGGTTAACAGTGTGATGATATTACATTTGTAATGAATTCTGAGCTGACACAGCAGTAAGAAAAGGTCTCATAGATAAAAGGTAATGATTGCAGAACCGCACAGCAATAATGGCAACCTTTTTTTTAAACTTGCTGAAGTAAAAATACAGAGACTTTTTTGTGCTGTGTTTACACTCAAATGCCACTGAAAGGTTCAAATGAATAAAAATAATTGATTACATTGGCAGACATAATATCTCATTACTATAATGTAAGAACTAGCCAGTTCTCAAACAAAAATATTCACCACAGTTTCATTGTATATGTGAACACTAATAACTGGCTAATCTACACAGAGCTTTACCTGAACAGGATAGTGAAAAGAATAGATCTCTAACCATTATTATTTTAAAAAATAAGTATTTTACCATTGATAGCACTTTTAAAGTAATACAAGGTTTTTCAGTTGTATCACACTAAATGCATTTTTATTTATTCTGTATTAAACCTTATTTTATTTACTGTCATCTTGCCAGCATGATATCATCTGGGTTGAAGAGGGATGCTAATGCTATTTATATTATGCTGCACTGTCCTCTAATTGACCTTGTTTGTGCAATGGAATGCCTGCTTTTCTCAAGCTGCCAGCCCTTTATTGCTGCATTTTGACCATGCACTAGTGGCTCGTTGTGCTGCTGTTGAGTTCAAGAATCAATACTGCATTCCCCACAGCCAATAAAGGAAGCTGACAGCATGAATTAACTGAGTGTAGCCAGTTGCATGGAGGGCCATTGTCTTTAAGGAAAATCTGGACGATTACAAGCCTCCATCACTTAGTGGAAATTTTAATGCAAAGCGCAAGGTTGCTGTAATTTAATTTTGGCCTGCTGCTCTGACACACTCCCCTTTGCTACTGCTTCATGGAGTCCAAGCTATTAATGGCTGCAAACCAAAACACATAGGGAGACAAAGGCAAATACTCAGTCACACAGTAGTAGCAGTTACTTTCTGGTTTAACCGTAGCTTTTAGTGTTTGCTGAAATTGGCAGGCACCCTTTTTTTCCCATTGAACTAATCCATATAAAATGAGCCAAACCTAAGCTAAAAATCAGCTTGCCATGTCCCTCACACCTAAAGGAAGGCAGAACTTGGGGCAAAGCTGAAAACATATCTATAGAACATGGTGATTTATATCCTTCAGGATTATCGAATTGGTTGATGGGTGATGTTTCAGAACAGTCTTTACTGTAATGGACTAGTGCAAAAAAAGGTATACACAAAAGGGGGCGAGCTAACTAAATGTAAAGTTAATAATAGAATAATAATCTGCTGCAAACAGGACAATTAAAATGTCTTTTTATAAAAAGTAAAGGGTTTTACTTAAGGTGTGTATTGATATTGAAAACTGTAGTTCCATGTGACAGGTAATATTGTTGATTCAAATGGATTCCAGTTCAATTATTCAAAGGGGCAGTGTATTATATACAAACCATTTAACTTAAGCTTTTAACTTGTTGTCTCAGTTGGCTATGGTAGACAAGATTGTCTGGGAGGTAACATTTTTAAAAGCAATGCCACTAACGTTTTAGCAGTTCACCACTCTCTGTAAACCGGTAAAAAACCTGAAACTGTGGACTCCCAATAGTTGCTGTCTACATTGTAATTGTCAGAGATGAATAAATAGCTGAAAGGAAGCTGGCTTAGTTTAAAAGCTGCTCTGTCTTCTAGGTTATACTCAATATGAAACTACATAATAGGAATCTGGATTCTTTATATGCTCATAATTACACCCAAACCAACCAGTCAACAGATGATGATACAAACTCAACCCTTCAGTAGTTCCTTCCATTGCCTTAATTAAAACTCACACTGTGCATTTATATAGAACCTTTCATCCAAGGATCTCAAAGCACTTCACAAATAATAATTTAACCTTTTAACACCTCTCAGAAAGGTGTAATCATATTTTACAGATGGGAAAATTGAGGCATGGACTTGCTGAGGGGTGCATGGTTATTATGCTAGAAATAAAACCCGTAACTCTTGATTCCCAGTCATGATCTCTGATCATAAGACCATACCTCTTCCCTGTGCAATAGAAATCTAAGGTTCACTGCAAATGTAAAATCTATATGCTGCATTCCCTTATAGTATGTGTAAAAAATGTGCAAGAGAACCTGAGAAGGCTGTCTGAAGGGAAAATACTGCAATGTGGGTGTGTCCCATCCTGCTGCACAGTCACCACCATTCTGCACACACCAAATATGTCTGAGCAGTATTACCCACTGATGGGATGTGCATAGATAGAAAGGAGAGGATGCAGGGAGCAGTACCTGTGCATGGCATGTTTCTTGGCAAACGGCAGAAATCATACCCAGACATAGATGCTGGAACTAGGGGCGTTGGGGGTACTGCTGCACCCCCCGGATTGAAGTGGTTTCCATTACATACGGGGTTTACAGTTTGGTTCAATGGTTCTCAGCACCCCCACTATAAAAATTGTTCCAGCATCCCTGTACCCAGAGAAGATGTACATGAGTGCAACAACAGGATGAGAACCACTGGCAGCATAGAGTCTGGGGCTTATGTGGAGACCTAATGGAAATATGTGTATACCCTGGATCATTACCCATGACTCCTCAGTCTACACATCTTTTGCTAATCACTCCACATCTCTTCCACCTGCTGGCTGCTTTGCATCAAGGAGGAGGCAGACGTGATACAACTGCGCTTCCCCAGAAGCCACTGATAATTCTCTCCTCAAAACATCTTCTCAGGTTGATCTCTGCTTCCATGTGCTTTTAGGTGGGATGGGCAGGTATGACCCTGAATTCTTTGGTGACATAAAAAGTTAAAGAATCTATGACTGTTTTAATTAGATTATATTGCAGTATGTTTGGTTATTTATTTAACAACATCTTGGACATAAGCCAAAAAGCTAGAGCTACCAGCAGAAATAATGAAAAAAGACTTGCATGTAATACTAACCTGTGATATTGTAAAATGGTGACATTGGGGAGCAGGTGGCCTGTACAAGAGCAATGATATGACTAAGTAGTGGATGAAAGCATATGGAAAAACCAGAGTAAGAGAGTGACAATAAGCAGAATATGGTAAGACAGTAGGGTGTATGGAAGGAATTTGATTCTCATTTATGACAACTGACTATGGGTCTGATTCACTTCCAATTGACATTAATGGAAAAATTTTGATTGATGTTAATGGGAGCAGATTAGGGCCCTGTGTGAGTTTTTTATATAGTGCCTCTCACCACGGTCTCTAATGCTGCTTAAGCTGTTCAGTGCAAAGATTTAAACATTTTGAACTATTAGCCAAATTCTGCTCTCAGATATGAGGACATTTCTCCCATTGACTTCAATGAGAGCTGTGAATGTGTCTTATTGAGGGCAGAGTGTGGCACTACGGCTGCTAAAAAGCACCATCAGTCACAAATGATCAAAAGTTTAGACTATTCACAGTATCTTGTTTTTTCACCCTAACTCATTAATGAGCTTGAAAATGCATTTCATACTTTGTAAAAATGTTGACAACTAGAAAGTTTGGCATTATAAGCAAGACCCAGTTTTCAGGAAGAAAACAAGGCCAGACCACATTTAGTTTTCCTTTGAAAATAAGAAGTTACTTGGATTAAAAACAGAAAGTGATATGGAAGTAAGGTATACCTAATTTGCATTATTCCGTTCAAAAGAACTGTTGCTTTGATACTACTGTGGTATATTTACAGTACACCCAAGTCCTCCTGAGAATGAATATTTATTAAAATTCCATTCCCCTTTTTCATCATTTCATCTCATACATTTTTTCCAATCACAGTATTAGGTGATGAAGCTATTACAACTGAACTTCAATTACAAGAACATTTGCCACTAAGTAACTCATTGCTACCAATAAATAAGAGTAAATCTAAACAGTAAATGGGTGGGAGGGATAGCTCAGTGGTTTGAGCATTAGCCTGCTAAACCCACGGTTGTGAATTCAATCCTTGAGAGGGCCATTTAGGGATCTGGGGCAAAAATTGGAGACTGGCCCTGCTTTAAGCAGGGGGTTGGACTAGATGACCTCCTGAGGTCCCTTCCAACCCTGATATTCTATGATAACTCTTTTACAAATATTAGTACTGAACAATAAATTACATACACACCATATAACCCAAAATAGGCATTCTTGTGGTTTGTCTCCATTGGGGGTTATGTCAATTAGTGTATTTAAATGTATTACGGTAATTCAAATTTGTCTTCATTTCTGAATCAGGAGCAAATTAAAAATCTCTGATCTAGACAGTATAATCTTTAAGATTTGTTAATGGTCACTTATTCCTTTTGAGTTGCTTGCAGTTAATAAAATACAAAGTGATTGTTTCCTTGAGGATAGATTACATTATAATTTTATATTTATATTACACTAGTGCATAGAGGCCCCAATCAGGACTTTGCCTAAATGTGCTAGGTGCTGTACAAATACATCTGAGGGCAGTTCCTGCCTTGACAATTTTAGAATTTAAGAAGACAAATAATGTACAATGACTGGGTGGAGACAGATATAATTAAATATATACAGTATATATTATACACATGCACAATTATAAATAAAGTGTCAGTAAACCCATCTGCCCCTCAAGACATCAGCAGCTGGCTAATTGTACCAGAAGTGGGTTTTATGAGATTTCAAGGAAGAGAGGGTGGTGGGCTTATGGACCAGCTCAGAGAGAGCTTTCAGTGAGTCAAGGGCAGCCTGGAAGAAGGCATGGAAACATTTGAGAGAAACAGACATGTTAGTTTGTATCTCCAAAGCCAACCAACTCAATTTAATTGTGGTTTATTGATTGCTGTATTTGAGCAGGCCTACAGTAAACTGTACATTATTCACATTTATGATTACTGTTATTTGTATCATCATAATGCCTAGAGGCCCCAACCAAGGTCAAGGCCCTATTGTGCTAGGCACCTTGTACACATATAGTAAGAATCAGTCCCTGCCCTACAGAACTTACAGCCTAAATACTCAGGAAGAAAACCCTATCTGGGTTGAACAGATCTTTTTAAAACTATTGAAACTTACCTTTTTTAAACATTTTAATACCCGCTTTGAACACTATCTTTTAAAAATGTTTTAGATTATGTAAGGGATCATGTCACTCACCACTGAAATGGATGTCATATGGTAGCTATATTGTGTCAGCAACTCTACGTAAGAGTTTTTAAGGAAGGAAATGGAAGAATACCTTATCAAATGAAACAGCAGGGGGAATTTAGATGGGACAAAAGTAATAACCTGAATTAGAATTTGGACAGTACATCAGAGCTCACTGCAACTTGATCTTTAACAATCACAAGCAGCCATTGCCTCAGTTTCATGTCTCATCAGAAAGGCAAGTCAAATAGACAGCACTACAAAACTGATGGTGTTTTAAAGCCCTGTGTATGATCATCAGTGGTAGCTGAAGTCTGCTGCAGACCCCTGGCATCCATATCACCAATGAAAAGAAACAAGATACTATACAGATGTTACAGGAGCTCATAGATTTGCAGAGATACTGTAGGTCTTTCCACAAATTTGTGATCTCTTCTTTTGTATTTTGCTTGCATCCACTTTAAATAATGAAGGGGAGCATATGGCCTTTATTTTTAGATACAGGAGTAAAACTAAAACAATAAGTGGTTTCTAGATGGGTTACAAATCACAGTGTATAATTGGCTGTAAGAATATAGACAGAACCACTGAACCAAATAGTTCCCAGTCCAGATCTGCCCTGGGAAGCACTGCTATCATATATTTTAGTTAAATACCACTAGGAGAATAATTTGCATTGGATTTGCCAGTGACGCCAGACAAAAATGTGCTATGATGAGACAGTATGAAAGATAGCGGTGTCCAGGAGATTTCTAACTTCAGTTTTAGCCAGAAATGAAATATGATGTTCTTTTTCTTTTAAAGACAGGAACACAATTCTGCCTTAACTTCCACTCCATACAGCTTCATTGAAATCAGTCGATGATGTTGCGTGGGGTGAAAGGACAGAATTTGGCCCAATTTCCTTATCAAAGGAGAGATCCATAGCACATATAGGGTGTTATACTAACACCACCACATAAATAAATGAGCAATAATAAATCAAAAGGAATATTACAAAGCACTTAGTCTAATAAATCTAGGAATTGAGAACAATTCACAATAAACTATAATAAACTTTTCATTTTTTTTTAACAAGTTTGGCATCAGGAAAGTGAAACCAATGCTTCCATTAAGAGATTAGCTTTCCAGGCAACAGATGAACACAGTAAGCCAAAAAGTCGATTTTCTTAATGTATTGTAGGTTTCTATCTTCTCTGATGTTCCAAAAATTAAATGGTTTTTTAGATAGCTTGTTTCCCCTAATGATAGCAACTAAAGTCCTAATTAATTCATACGCTATTGATCTATTTTTTCCACACGAGTGTAAACTATATATAGTAACCTTGCCTTTTTGTTAACACTTCTGAGTATCCCTCTTGACTTAAAAGACCCTGTGGCCATATGGCTTCCAGGATTGTACATAATGCATTGTAAGCACAGAATGTGTAAGACAGGAGAGCTCTTGTGCCACCATTTTGTTATTGCTGTGTGAAGGAGCAAAATACAAGCTATCACTATTTCACTGAGTATAAGGACCTGTGCAGTTTTGTCTGTGAATATGCAGGCAATGAACCAAAATCTGCTCTCAGACACGCCAGCGTGTCTGCTGTCAAAATCAATGGAGTTACTCCACATTTGGCTGATGAAACTAAAAGCAGGAATTTTGCCCTATACATCTACCTAAAAGGGATGCTTCTATTACTCGAGTCCTGTGCACATTTCAAGCTTGCCTTAACCCCCTGCTACCTGCTGTGAGTCCATGTAATAAAAATAAGAGGCAGTTTTCAATGGCCTAAAGATGATTTTCACTTACTAAGAATCAGTACTGTGAATTTCCTCCAAATGACTGCCAAGTTTACAGAATGATAATAGAGTTCAACATTAAAAGGTATTAAAAGGGTGAAATTTTGCACTGCAAACAGTATTAACTAAGCTTTTTTGTATTGTCATGTGAAGACAATGGATAAAAATTGAGCCAGGCTAAATATGGATTAAGAAACCAAACAGTCATTCGAGTTTGAACATTTTGACCTTCATTTTTATCTAAAAACCGTGTTAAAGTTAATATTTTAGTGTATAATTTGGAATCATCACTAATTATTCAGAAAAAAAAATCACATAGGCACTTTACAGTACAAACAAAATATGTTTCCCTGCCCTGAAAGCATAAGGAATTGATCCTGCAAAATCTTACGCATGTGCTCCATGTGAGCACAATGCTTAAACTTAAGCATGTGCTAGGTCTTTAACAGGATCAGGATCCAATTTTACACGTGAAGCAGCAAGTAATAGTTATAAGCATGAGGTAAGGACAGGCAAGGCTCTCAGTAATAAGATTGCACTGCTATAATGTGTGCACCTCATGTATCTTATAACATTATGTTTCTCATCAAATACATCTCACCAAGCCTCTTATAAAATCAGCAGTTGTGTATGTCTGCACAGTCCCTGATTTTACAAACGGTACCTCAATAGCTGCTTGCAAATATCAGTTCAGAAAAAACACATGTGAAATATAGTTTCCAAAGGAAATCATATAGCAGGCAGGATTAAAATTACTTTTGATAAAAGAAAAAAAAATCAAGAAGGTAACAATGCTACAGAAATGTAATTCACGCAACATGCCCTAATTATTTTAAAGGAAGCCCTAGCAGCATTTGAAAAGCCTGTGGATACACAATCATTAAATTTTAATGCTGATGTTTGTGTGTATTTGAATTTATGGAAATTTGTGTGCAACTTTTCAATCTCGTTGTATCCCAGGGCTCCTTTGAAAACAAGTCTGTGGCCTCAGTAGGGTTATTCAACTTAATGCACATTTTAAATAAAATAAATAAATAATGCCCAGTCATGCCTAGTTTGTAGGCCATCAATCATACATTTTTAACTTTTGGAATCTGTTAAAATAAAAGGGCACATCGCAGGCTGCAATTTTTAATTCTGTTTCCTTAACTCAGTACAAAGGAACAATTTACACCTTTTCTCAGTTTAGAAATGACGGTGTACCTATATGCACAAATAAAATACTCCTCCCCCTAAATAAGCCTTTGAATACAACTCTTAACTTAACAATAATAAAATAGAAAACATGGCCCACATGTAAAGCTCCAGGCAGGATAGGGAAAATGCCATGAGGTTTACCATGTGGACTGAGTGTCCTGTCCATGCTCTCCTCAACAGAGAGGTATCTGGGAAATCATGGAGAGGCATGGAAACCCTGCAAGCGCTCCAGGTTACACTGGGAAACCAGGCCCCATCTGCACAGATATGGGGAACTACGGTTTTTGAGGGAGCCAGGGTAACTCTTCGTGCCTGCGTCTTACTCTTCCAGTAGCAGGCACAGAGGGGTGGTAATGATGGTTTGAGGAGTGTTAAGAGCTGTGAAGATGGCAGCTGGGTATCAGCCAGTACCTGGGTATCAGCCAGTACCTGAGTTGTACAGAGTGGCTGCTCCCTTGGTGTTCTCCCTTTCCTGCACCTGCACCCTCTGAGCAGACCTGCAGAACCCCATCTGCAACATATAGGCATGGAGAGGTTTCCTCTGGCTCCTGTAGATGGGGGAGTATGCTACAGTGGCAATGCTCCTCACCCCCAGGGATTTTGCTGCATAAGGAAATACTCAGAGGGCTCCATAATCCAGCGCTTTTGTTGCAAGAATGGACAGGCTGCAAGAGGCTTTGACAGGGGTATTTTTGGCCAGGATGGGCCCCATGTTCTCTACCGGCAACTCAGATTTGGAGTCAATTGCCAGCTTTCATGCCGTGAAGTAGTTGAGCAGCTTGCCCCCTTCATTGGCTACCCCTGTCACTCAGCTAAGAAGAGCACATCCCCCACAGGCGGTGATGTCAAGGGAGGCATTCTTCCCCCGACATCGCTCCCCAGTAGCCCCCACTGCCATGTGTCAGACTCTCCTTTGGGAAAAGAGTCAGGGCTAGATACCCCCAGAGCGGCCCCACCTCCTCAGCATTAGAACCCTGCCCTATGGATGCAGAGCTCAGGCAGGCCACGGAGCTCTGCTCAGACTCTGCACCTGCATGGAAGGAGCGTCAGGATTTTGCCAGCTAGTGATGACTAATATGAAAGAGTATGATGACAATTTTGCATTAGGACTGCAGCCAACAATGACATTCATTGCTGAAACTGTTCTAATACTTGGTATTATTTCTGCTGTTTCCAGAAATATACTGACCCTTCTGTTTTCACTTTAGCATCTGTGACAGTAGCTTTTCTGCTATTTACCCTTAGGGCTGTATTTAACAACTGGGAGCGTTTTAGTGCTCCTGACAATAAGAGACAGATACCCATAGCTATTGTTGGTCTCGGTGAGCGTAGCTGTCCATGGTTCTGTGTACAGCATACTGTTCATTTAGCATCAAGGTTACAGATCCCTGAACTTTATTTATTTAGGCCAAATGACTTAAATGGGAGCTGCAGCTATTTGGCACTTCTAAAAATCAGGCCATATTGAGGAGCCCAAGTATGGAATTAATAACTGAACTTTAGGCATCCAACTTTGAAAATGTTAGCCTGAGGTTTTAAATTTTGTTGGTGGATTTGGTGCTTATGGAAGGAAGAGACTGGCATCATTAGGTTATGCAGACATCATGCAGGCTTGCCCACAGGGCTCTGTGAATGACCTCAGACTTGACAGGTACGACACCAGATTTGTGGCAGTTGCCTGCTGGTTGTGCAATGAAGACACATTTCTACAGGGAACTGAATCAACACCAAACTCGTAGTAACACTTCTATAGTGCCTTCCATCCAAGGATCTCAATGCACTTTACAAATACTGATTAACCTAGTCTAATAGGTTGCGTGGGAGTAGGGTAAGTATTGTCTTCATTTTACCGATAATCTCTCTTTGCCTCAGTTCATTCAAGGACCGCATTTTCAGGATGACCTCCTTTATGTGTATGTAGTTTCAGCTAAATCACTGAAACAAGAGTGAGTATCTCCATTTTAACTACCTAAGTACAGGCACAAATCAGGTGGCTAGAGCCCCAAGTGCAATTTGGTTTGTAGGTAAATGTGCAACTTGCCCAAGATCTCCCATACACCTTCTGGGTGAGACAGAATCCAGACCCCTTGATTCCAAGTCTAACTGCTAGCCCAGGCTTCCTGCCCCTTCACTCATGTTTCTTACAATATTTTGTGAACCTACCCTTCAGAAGTGAAATTAAACCTCTAGACTTCCTAGTGCTACTATTATTGAATGTGTAAAAACAATCTAAAACAAATTAGTGTCACAGATTTTAACTGGTTTTAAAATTCGCCCCCCCCCTTTTTGGGGTTAATATTGATATTCACCCACACACACAAACAGACAACCTATTTTAAATAAATCTTTTTGAATGAAATCTGGAAAGAAGACTGGAGCTTCCACTTTTAACTTTTAGAAACAACCTCATTTTCCTCCCCAATTATGGCAACTATACAAAGAACCAATAAGACTCTCAGAAGATTTGTCTGAAATCTTCCAAGTCTATGACACTGGTTTCCTTTCAAAAGCACTAATCTGCAGCTGTCTGATAAAAGGCCACAACCCAGTACAAGATAATCATTAGGCAGACATTATTATTATTTTGCTAATTAGTCAAAAATCATTGGATTTCCTGTGGCTTCTTCCCGCTGAGCAATCATTTGATCTTGCTTATGTTGACAAACATGCAAGTCACCAATTCTGCCTCATTTATCATTTGACAAGGACAATGTTTGCTTCTTCATGTGTGAAGAAGAGAAGCCTAAGAGTAGGCGAACAGGCAACAGGAATCAGACTATAACTAAAGCTCCTTTTCAGTTCAGCTACCACAGTGACAAACCCATAAAAAGAACAGTGTCTCTGCAGTGCGTTCTAATGCCATGGTTATGTGCTATGGATGGTGTTAGTGTTGGATTCCTACAGTCCACCTTAAGAAAGGATCCCATAAAATATGATGGAAATATTTGTACCTTCTACTAAACCTGGAGCACTCAGTATTTCAAGGAAAAGAATTAATGCTACTATCCCCCAACTGCAACATGAAATGACAATATAAATGTGTGTAGTATGACTGTGATAGCTAAGAAAAAGCATCATGCATTCTGTAAAAGGAGGTAACGCAGGAGCAAATTTGAATAATTCAGACCCCCAAAAATCTAGTTTGTAAGGCAGTTAAAAATTCAAGGCAGCAGCAGCAGCTTGCTATACAGAAATAGACATTTGAAGAAGGTGTGCGTTTGTCTTCATGTTTATTTCTAGTTGTTAGACATAATGAAAATGAAATGGCTGGTTTTAGATCGATATTTCTATTGCGGTATAGCTGCTCTTTATGATGCTGGAGGTATTATAAAAAAAAATCCACTCTATACTCTGTACAGTAGAGTGTTTTACCAGGTAATGAAAATAATAGTAAGTATTGTATTTTTCTCAGAAAGTTACACTATGGTTTTCCAAACTCCTGCTTGAATGTATGTATTAAAGACATACTGCAGTTCTTTTATTTGGACGTTCTCCACAAGCACCTATTTTTCTTAAATCATTTTATGAATTATCATTAGCAGCCCTTCAGGACAAATATAAATAACAGAACTTTGCTCTGAACAAACAGAAAAAACAAACAGGCAGGAATAAAAGAAAACAATTTAAAAGAAATCAGGCAATTAATCTTCCATACCAGATTCATTGAGAAGCAGACAACACTGACCACACTATTGACCTTTCATATATGATTTTAAATAGGTATGGGAAGCTGCTGAATTTATATGACATTGACATCTGTGTCATCAAGGCTGCCTGGATGTCAAGCTTAGATGTCTTTAAGTTAAAGGGCTTTCATTAGCAAAGATAAATAAGTAAAAACATGAGCAGACAGGGATGTGTGCTGAAAGTAATGCATGTCACTGTTTTTATGGGACAAGTACAAATCTCTCATAATTAAGGATTATGTAAAAATGGATTTAAGTGCACATTCACTCTTTTGCTAAACCATGTATTTTTCCAGGGAGATAACTGTGATTCTTCAGCTCTTTTATTTACATATAGTTAAAATTGGCTTTCAAAACTATAGTTCATGTGCTTAACGATACCGATTCGTTTGTGAAATTATTTGGTTTGTTGTTTTTATTGGTGCTTAAAAATACTGCAAGTAGGATGTAGCACCACCTTCTCTCACTAAATGATTGTCACAGAGAATATTTAAGACTCAGTCTAGACATAACACTTAAGAAAGGGTCTGTGGAGAAATCATGGCCCATGGAAGTTAATGCTAAACTCCCATTGACTTCATTGTGGCCAGGATTTCATCCCTTAAAGTGCTCAGTGCTGATTGGCTTTAAGGAAATCTATACCATAGAAGGTCATTCTTTACAGTCAAAAACTAATAAATTTGGGATCTTAAGGAATTTTCCTACAAAATAAAATGTACTAAAGAATATCAGAGATTCTCCCCCCCGCCCCAGATTTTTTTTTCCTTTTCATGCAGGACTCCCATCTGCGGCAACTGCCATTTCATGGCTTTCCCACTGAGTGCATATGCCAAACTAGAGGGAAAAGTGCAAACATTTTATATAAACATTATTATGAGTTTGTTTTGGTCATGTTTGTGAACCTTTTACATTCGTTCTTGACACAAATGTTTGCAAAAAGTTAATTTCAAAGTTGAATGTGGAACTATTTGTAGAAAGTGAATTTTACATGTATATATTCAAGTACTTGTGCAGGAGTGAATTGAACACAATCAATCAGTAAGAGAAACAGCATCATATGCTATACCTGACCAACCACAGTTAATAATCAATTACACTTAACAACTGAGTTGTTTCAGGAATTTTGTAACTAAACATTTTTTGACTGGAAAATGCAAATTTGTCAAAAACAAGACTTCTCTGGGGAAAGGAACAGTTTAGATAAATTTTTCGTTTCAAAATTTTTTTGAAAAATAGTTTTAGAATTTTCCAAACAAAAAATTCTGTTTGTTTGGTTCAAAATGACTTCTTATTTTCAAATTTATTATAGTGAGAAAAAGTTTAAAAGGTCAAAATCAAAACAAAATGTTTTACAAATTATCCAAATGAAATTTCATTTGATCTGAATTAAATTTTTTTTCACTTGTCAGTTCATGAAAGTTTGAGATTTTGACTGTTCATCCTTATTTGAGACAGGAAAATCTTTTAAAATCTCAAAATTTTCCTGGGATGGGAAAACCATTTGCCACTCAGTTCTAATATTAAATATTCATGGTGACTCCACAGAACTGAAAAGTTCAAAATGACATTAAACAAATAATTTTGTAAAATGAATTAGTTCAAGCAAATAGCCATTTTTTCATAGATATTCTGCTATCAAATATGTGAAACTATTCATTTCAAATTACTAGTTCAGTTCAGACTATAACAGAGGAGGAAGATAGAAAAAAGAGGAACATTTGATTCAAAACCAAAAATTCCTCAAAAGGAGAACTAAATATGAGTAATATCCCTGCACCACAAAATAAACTAAAGGTAGGTATGTTGTGCCCAGCCATGCTATGTTTCACTTTCATTTTCCTTCTTGTAGGCCATCATTTGGTTGACTGCTTCAAAAGGAGGCATCATGCTATATGATTTGGTGAAAATATATATGAGCTTCCTCATGTTCCTCTTGAATTTTTGTACATATCTGTAACCTGTTCCAAAATCCTCCATGTATTACGCCACTCCTGCCTTTTTTTGTTTTACAATATGAAGAACATCTACAAGCAGACTCCTCTATCATGTCACATGGTCATGTCAATCAACCAATACAAACTTTGGGGGCAGAAGTAACACATAACGAAGGACATGCTGGAAACTGCTGTTCTGAAAACACTACAAAATGATGTGTCTAGGCATTTAGTGAAATTGTAAAACTCCATCAAATGGATATAAACTTTCAGTTTCTATTGTTAGCATTGGCCAAACAAACCATACTTGATAGCACAGACAAATCCAGCAGGACCACAAAAGGACCACAGCATGGCCAAACCTGATCAGAGTAAATCTTCTAATGGAGCGAATCTCAGCAAGAACTCAAACTAGTTTGAAAGGAAATGGGAACCATCTGCAATTATTTCAAAATAAATAACACAGATTTACTCCTACCATATGGTTTTGCATCTATTTGATACTATTAGAGATATTGTGCAACATTTGCTTAGATTTAGATATGTTATTGAAACAAAAGAATTATGCAGATGTATATTCTTGTAGTGTTTACCATCAAAAAGTTAAATATGTGAATGTAACTGTTGCATGATCAGTGAGATCTGACCACCACCTTGGTAGCCTTATTTGTTTTGTAATTGGATTTTTGCTCTTTACATCATTTTCACTTCATGCCAGGCTTCAAAGATAGCAGGACTGAGATTTCAAGAACTCTGGGTTCTCATCCTAGCACAGTACATGACTTCCTGGTTGACTCTTGGGAAGTCAGTTAACCTTTCTGCGACCTATTTCAATGTAAATATATACCTATAAATATTCTGAGAGAAATCCTGGCCCACTGAAATCATGACTTCAACGGGCCAGGATTTCGCTCTGTTTTTATATACATATCACGAGTGACATATAGTAGCTTGTGTCACGCAGCATATAAAAAAAGAATTGTACATATAATTGTTAGGGCACCTAGAGCTCTTAGCATGGGTGGTGTTTTTTAATGGTTGTTTAAATGTAAAGAAATAAATATATCAAATTGCTCTAATACTTTTTTCTCGGTAATCCCCCAGAAATATTTTATTAGGATCTCAAGAAAAATAAAGTCACAATACAGACAGCCCAACTTACAACCAGCAGTATGTCAGGCACTCCTTTTTTTATGGAACGTAAACTCCTACACCCCAGCTAATAATTTTGAGGTGGTCTAAGTGTCAGCCGCATCTAGTATAAAAATGTTTTGTCACTGAATCTGTGTATCAGGCTGCGCCTCTGTTCACACAGAGGTTAAATAGGATTCCTTTTCTTCTCTGTATCCTGTAAGCAGCACTCCCTGAGAGACACCTTTCATTGGTTGTTTCCGTTGCCTGTTCTCTGGCATTGTTTAACCCTGCCTCCTTGTGTCTAACGTCAAAATCACATGCAGGGGAGATGAAGCAAGCTATCTGAGACAGCAGTCAGAAGGGGCAGCACACCAAGAGCAGCAAGGAAGTCTGTGGATTTTTGCTTCCAATCATGCCTCCTACATCTTGATTCCATAGATCCTTAAAGATAAAGAAGGAAGTTGCTATGCATGGGTAGTGTCCTACTAATAAGGCTCCCATCCTTTTTGATATACAGTGTACGGCTATATGTGTCCAGGCTTCCTCTCCAATGGATGTATCATGCTTGTGCTATAGCACAAGTCAGAAGAACCCCCTTATCAAAATACTGTGCTGATATTCAGTTAATATTTTGTCTCGTTTAATTAAACACATCCTAAAGGCATCTAAAGTATTCATACTACAAAATTTATTTATCTCTGTGTTATAGGAGGTTTAGGTTGGATATTAGGAAAAACTTTTTCACTAGGAGGGTGGTGAAGCACTGGAATGCGTTACCTAGGGAGGTGGAGGAATCTTCTTCCTTAGAAGTTTTTAAGGTCAGGCTTGACAAAGCCCTGGCTGGGATGATTTAGTTGGGGATCAGTCCTGCTTTGAGCAGGGGGTTGGACTAGATGACCTCCTGAGGTCCCTTCCAACCCTGATATTCTATGATTCTATCTGAGACAAGAGATTGTCATCATATTAAATTCGATAGATTAGACAAAAATACAGCCTCTCTTCCCCACACCTTTCTTTCTACACCCTTTTACTGATAACCCAGCAGTTATGATAAGCTTTTAAGAACACAGGAAGATGCTAAATTGCATTTCTGATCAGACAAAACAGAAGGGTTCAGCAACTGGCACAAAATACATACATATGTGCATGCATACACACACCTCCCTATGTATGTGTGTGCGTGTGTGTGCATATAGATGTGTGCAAGAAGCTTTTTTTAGACAGCTGATAACCGGCTAAGTATTTTTCCCAGAGCTTTTTTTTTTTTTTTTAAACGATCTCCCAGGGAAGCCAGTACTTGACGTGCCCTCTAAGCTGTACAGCAGGACTTTGTATATATCCAGAAAAGCTAAAATGATTCTACTGCAGTGGAGCAACAGAGTGCTTGAAACATATCCAGATCTAGGGAGCAGCCATGATTGGTCCAAATGATCACTGCAGTCGCTCGGTATTACATAAAAGATGGGCGTTGAGGCACATGGCCTGGAAGATAATCAGAGTTTTTCTGACACGGCCTCTTTAATAATTCAGAAAGTAAAATTTGAAAATGATTTTGTTTCTGTGCTACACTGCAGCCCCAACTGATGCTCTGTGTGTGTTAAATCATTTTATGTACTTCACAAATACTTCAGACTGCCTTTACTTTGAGACTGATTCTAAGTCATCATACCAAAACCTGACCAGGAGCAAACAGCAAGCTCACCACCTGTCACAGTGACGGGGACACTGGTTTCCTTCTAGTCTTGGATTTCCCAAATAATGCCCCTATGAAAAGCTAACTGTCATAAGGAAAGATAGGGAACATGCTCATCTTAGTCCTGATTGTACACAAACTGAGATGAGGAAGTAATAATTGGCATGGCACCAGACAGATATACAAGGTTGTGAAGATCTTACACTTTCTGTTGACAACAAACAAAAGATGGCAGTCTGGGTAGGGCAGCAATGGAAAGCAATAGTAAGCAAGCATCTTTTTAGTTCTACATTTTTGTATACATATTTTATTTTTAGCTGCATCTTTTCAGTAGATGAAGGGAAATAAAGACTTGCAGGTTACTTTGGTCAGCTCTTTGTCGAAAAACAACAAGCAAAATCTCGTAACAAGATGAGGATGAAAGACAGCATTTCTTGTGACCAATGTTACCTGGTCATTCACAAGGGTTCGTGATGAGTGCAACAGGACATTGAGGTGTCACGCAACTTTGACAAATAGAGGGCAGATAACCTCACTGGGAGGAGCTATTGGGATTTTGCCTAGGTTCAGTTTGATCCAAACGTTCTTCATCTGAAAGCAGAGCACTTGCTAGCACTGTGATGTGTGATGGCACTGGTTGTGTTTGCTGAAAAAGAACTATACCATTGGGTGTTACCGATATATTGTTAGAAGCCAAGAGGCAGATTTTCCAAGGCACAAAGGGCAATCAGATGCCCAATTCCTATTGAAAGTCAATGGGAATTGGGAATCTACCTCCCATTAGTTCCTTCCAAAACTCTCCCAGAGTCTATGGTATTCACCAACATTCTCAGTAGACTCTACAAGGCAAGGCTCTTATGGAAAAGGAGCAGTTTCCCATTACCATTTTCTGGTCCTGTTTGTGAGTTATGAACTAGGCCACTGTAGTCCTGCACCCTCTACTTCAGCTATGTAAACTGATCAGCATGTAAACTGATTAGTAGCACCCTGTGACCGACTGCATCAAAAACTGCAGGGACAGGTCAAGTAATAAAAGTTTTGAGATATAGCCTTTATTCATTAACATAGGGGAGGTCATCATAGCGCTACTAGGGCTGTCTCTGTGCCATGAACCTGTCCAAAGATTGAATGCAAAAGGTCTAAGATGTCACATATTTCTGTACCTTGGCTGATGCTATTTTATCACTGATTTTGCTCAGGAAGGAAAAAATGGGTCAATCCTGCAACCTGTACTCATGTGGGTATTTCTTATTCACCCAAGTAGTAGCATTAAGGTCAATGGGACTACCTGCATGGATCCAGTATATGGTCCTCTCTTCCCTGTTCTGTTCTCAAGGCCTCTGTCTGGTATAATACACACAGAGAAGGAACTGTGAAGGTGACCCTTTGTGTGGTCTAGTCAGATTTTCAATTGACTCAAAAGAAAGGTCTTGCTAAAGACACTGCAAGAGATTTCAACTCTGCCTGAAATGCCTCTCATGAGTTCAGTTCATATCAAGTTGCTCATTAGATTCATTAAAACAACAAGTTGAAATTTACAACTGTCTGTGAATCTACCTGAGAAGTTAAGACTTGAGCATAATAAAGACAGGGCAGTTATTCTCTTGACAGGCCTGGGCATAGTCCCATTAGTGTAATGGAGCTACTGTATGTGAAGAAACAGGGAACAATTTTCAAATCGGGGTGCCTAAAATTCAGATCTCTCAATCTCTACCCACGTTAGGCACTACATTAAATACGGCCCTGCCGTGTCTAAAACACGGTTTTAAGTACCTAACTTTAGTCAAACTGTTTGAAAATTGAGTCCAAGAGGACAATACATCCCAAAGAGAAGAGAAATGCCCTACAGAGGATTTTTAATTTCTTAAAAAGACTTTTGCTAAAGCCTCGATTGACTTGAATAACACTTCCCCTACACTTGTGTGATAAGCATGCTGACAAATGCATAATTGGAAAATAAGAGAGAGAGCTAGGTTTCCTTCATTCCTTGAGCAAAATCAACAAAGTTGTTTCTCTTTTTCATAATTTCATGAATGGTGTTTCTGTGTATGTTCAAATTAGACAGAAGATAAACAGTGAACAGCAGTAATTATAACTACCATACACAAAAGAACAAGTAGTCATTTAGCTTCTTTCCAAATACACCTCTCTAACTGTACACTTGGGATCAGATTCACCACAGACTTGCACTTCATGTACTCATTTACATGTGTGCAGAGCGGGTATAAACTGCTACCCAGTCAGCATGGTGGTGTTTTAAATCCAAGCCTTACAAATGTGTGCACAAGGCTCAAATTAGTGGGTAATCAGGCCCTTTGTTTTAACTCATGATAGCTAGTGTGGTTATGTTACTGCAGCAAAACTGATCAACTGATTTTTGGGTCAGTGCACAGTCACTGCTTAAAAATGCAAGTGAGAAGGTAATCCCAGCATATGGAGTCAATTCAGTACATTTTATAACTACAGTAGGCACAGAGTAGATATGAAAGTAAAAAGTGCGTGGTTTGTCAGAGAACCCCAGTTAGGTGTTCAAAAGATTAGAACCCCAGCTGAGGATTGTAATCTCTTTCCTAATATTTCAGTCATGTAAAGGGAAAGGACAGCATGAGTCAAAAGCTGATTTCATTCAACCATACTCACCTCTGTACCAACTTGAATGAATTCTGCTGCAAAGTTTGCCAACAAGAAGCTGAAATGTAAGACAAAACTTTAAGATAATCAATGCAAAATACTTGCCTCTAAGACCTAAGAAAAGAAAGACTTTCCCAGTGTATTATGTACCTTTAACACAGTGTAGTATTGTAAACGTAGGAGCCAGGGGAATAAACAACTCTTATTGTACATAATATTCTTTTATATACCAGCAGGCAGCACAAATCATTTCCTTCACTGCTGCTTAATCGCCAGTGATTCTGTCTCTCTCTTCTATATTCATTTCTGCACCAGACTTATGCCCTTAAATGCTATGCTGCTGTCAGTTACTTCAATATCCCTTCCTGGGCTGCCAAAGGTGATGCTTACAAACAAATCAATTGTCCCAGTAGGCAAGTATCTCCTGGTGGGACATATGATCAACACTGAGGACATGGCTGCAGCATAAAGCATCCTATATTTTACATAAAATTCTGTCACACACAGATTTTTTTTTTCATTTTTAAACTGAATGTTTTGGTGGAAAGATAAGAGATGGATGTTGATGTCAGAATCAGAGTAGGCCCACAATGTCTCCTGCAGTGTTCTGCAACACAATGGGAAATGCTGCCACTCCCTACAGTATAAGATGGTACTTTCCCATATTACGTTCCCCGCCCTACCAAAGGAAGTCAGCCCCAAACTCATAAGGCCAGGCCCCTCATAAACTACTCTCATAAACCTCTGTCACAGGGATGGTCAGTGTTTTATTCAGTCTTGTACCTAACAACTCCTCCATGTCCTCCTCAGATAAGAACCCTTCTGTAAGTCAAACTCCATTTACCAAATCTCTCTGTTATTTGACATTTTGACATAGGTCATTCATAGTTAGACCCATAGTCACACAAATGCCTGTGTCTTTTAAAACCAGAAATTGAAACTTGATCTACTTCAGAGAAAAGGTATCAGTGGTTACAAACAGATAGGGTATCCAGCTTCTCAGTTTTAGCTAAAAATTAAGGCATATTCTACCTTTGACTTTCATACAAGAATTCACATTGATATCAGTGACAGTTGTGGATGCCAATCAAGAGTTTCAGACGTTTGTATGAAAATGTTTCCTGCATCTGACCTACCTGTATGTAAAGTATGTCCAGATATTACAGTGATGGGTGACTTATAAATACCAACAGTAAAGATAATACAGTACTAATCAAAAATATATTTATCTATACTTATAAAAACATCTTTAGGTGACAGTTCTATGGTCTGGGTGCCAATTATACACATTAAAATACATAGTCCAAAGAATGATATTATATACATGGACCACTCATCCTATCTTGATACCACCAGCAAATATTGATGCATTCCTTCAGACCATTTTGAATGTGCATTCACTTCAATAGGTTTACCCATGTGAAAAAAAGGTTACATAAATATGCGTAGGATCAGTGCCACCATGACAATAATAAAATATAGCCAAATCCCTCCAGCCTTCATCTCATCCCTTCCCCAGAAGTCTGAGAGAGGTTGGAGTAAGTAGGGGCAGAAGGAGGGAGATAAAAGGGAAAACCTTTGAACACCTTGAATTGAATCTGGAAGCTTGTTAGCAGCCAGTGTAGATCCTGGAGTATTAGTGTAATGTGCTCTTGATGTGTAACTCCACTTAAGTATCTCATTGTGCCCTAGCTTCAGTTTCTGAGCGATCTCAAGGTGTAGTCCTACATACAGTGCAAACACAGAAATGTAATCATAGAATCATAGAATCATAGAATATCAGGGTTGGAAGGGACCCCAGAAGGTCATCTAGTCCAACCCCCTGCTCGAAGCAGGACCAATTCCCAGTTAAATCATCCCAGCCAGGGCTTTGTCAAGCCTGACCTTAAAAACCTCTAAGGAAGGAGATTCTACCACCTCCCTAGGTAACGCATTCCAGTGTTTCACCACCCTCTTAGTGAAAAAGTTTTTCCTAATATCCAATCTAAACCTCCCCCATTGCAACTTGAGACCATTACTCCTCGTTCTGTCATCTGCTACCATTGAGAACAGTCTAGAGCCATCCTCTTTGGAACCCCCTTTCAGGTAGTTGAAAGCAGCTATCAAATCCCCCCTCATTCTTCTCTTCTGCAGACTAAACAATCCCAGCTCCCTCAGCCTCTCTTCATAAGTCATGTGCTCTAGACCCCTAATCATTTTTGTTGCCCTTCGCTGGATTCTCTCCAATTTATCCACATCCTTCTTGTAGTGTGGGGCCCAAAACTGGACACAGTACTCCAGATGAGGCCTCACCAGTGTCGAATAGAGGGGAACGATCACGTCCCTCGATCTGCTCGCTATGCCCCTACTTATACATCCCAAAATGCCATTGGCCTTCTTGGCAACAAGGGCACACTGTTGACTCATATCCAGCTTCTCGTCCACTGTCACCCCTAGGTCCTTTTCTGCAGAACTGCTGCCTAGCCATTCGGTCCCTAGTCTGTAGCGGTGCATTGGATTCTTCCATCCTAAGTGCAGGACCCTGCACTTATCCTTATTGAACCTCATCAGATTTCTTTTGGCCCAATCCTCCAATTTGTCTAGGTCCTTCTGTATCCTATCCCTCCCCTCCAGCGTATCTACCACTCCTCCCAGTTTAGTATCATCTGCAAATTTGCTGAGAGTGCAATCCACACCATCCTCCAGATCATTTATGAAGATATTGAACAAAACCGGCCCCAGGACCGACCCCTGGGGCACTCCACTTGACACCAGCTGCCAACTAGACATGGAGCCATTGATCACTACCCGTTGAGCCCGACAATCTAGCCAGCTTTCTACCCACCTTATAGTGCATTCATCCAGCCCATACTTCCTTAACTTGCTGACAAGAATACTGTGGGAGACCGTGTCAAAAGCTTTGCTAAAGTCAAGAAACAATACATCCACTGCTTTCCCTTCATCCACAGAACCAGTAATCTCATCATAAAAGGCGATTAGATTAGTCAGGCATGACCTTCCCTTGGTGAATCCATGCTGACTGTTCCTGATCACTTTCCTCTCATGTAAGTGCTTCAGGATTGATTCTTTGAGGACCTGCTCCATGATTTTTCCAGGGACTGAGGTGAGGCTGACTGGCCTGTAGTTCCCAGGATCCTCCTTCTTCCCTTTTTTAAAGATTGGCACTACATTAGCCTTTTTCCAGTCATCCGGGACTTCCCCCGTTCGCCACGAGTTTTCAAAGATAATGGCCAAGGGCTCTGCAATCACAGCCGCCAATTCCTTCAGCACTCTCGGATGTAACTCGTCCGGCCCCATGGACTTGTGCACGTCCAGCTTTTCTAAATAGTCCCTAACCACCTCTATCTCCACAGAGGGCTGGCCATCTCTTCCCCATTCTGTGATGCCCAGCGCAGCAGTCTGGGAGCTGACCTTGTTAGTGAAAACAGAGGCAAAAAAAGCATTGAGTACATTAGCTTTTTCCACATCCTCTGTCACTAGGTTGCCTCCCTCATTCAGTAAGGGGCCCACACTTTCCTTGGCTTTCTTCTTGTTGCCAACATACCTGAAGAAACCCTTCCAATCGGGATGAAGTCCAGACCAGGAAGAATAGATTTCATTCTTGTCACCAGGTGCATATCGAGAAAAACATTTATGGTCAGGAACAGCCCAGGATCTAACAACACAGCTAAGTTTCACACCTCTGTTACAAATGTCAGACACGCTCCTTCAGCCAGGAGCACCAATGTAAGTTTTGCCAACTGCCATCTGCTTTCCCCAACCCAGCATTATCTCAGTCTTGTCCTGATTAAGGCACAGCCAGCTAGTGCTCAAACTCCCTAAATTCACATAGACACTAGGTTATTCATGCTGGTAGGCCAGGTCAGATATGATAGAGACATCCCTTTGGTTGAGCATGAAAAAAGAGAGAGAGAGAGAGAGAGAGAGAGAGGAATAAATTCTTGAACAGACAGACTGTCTTTAATAATGAGCTTTTAGCATCAGGCAACACAGGAGCATTCTCACTTACATTTTAGTTTAACATCTCAAATACTACAGATTAAGGATTTAATTCATTAACACTTGGCAATCTGGCACTGATCGGGACACAACAGTTACTGATTTTTCTTTAATTCTGATTCTCTGCAAAAGTTTTGTCATTTGCTAGGAGTACAAATACTTCGTTTCTTTCCTTACCTCTGATTGCATACTGACCAAGCCTTGTAGAGAACTCAGAGGCATTCCTAGAAATTGCACTGGAACAAGAATCCACGAGGAGGAAATTTAAGGAATTATAATCTTGGGTAAATCACTTAATTCCCACGTGCCTCAGTGTTCCATCTGTAAACTACATTTCTCACACCTTTTCTATTTTATCCAATACTTTTTGGAACCTAGTTATACTTTTGGCCTTCACAACATCCTCTGGCAACAACTTCCACAGGTTAATTGTGCGTTATGTGGAGGTGTACTTACTTATGTTTGTTTTAACCCTGATGCATATTAATTTCTGTGTATGACCCCTGGTTCATGTGTTATATGAAGGGGCAAATAACGCTTCCTTGTTCTCTTTCTCCATACCATTCATGATTTTATAGACCTCTATCACATCCCCCCGTCAGTTGTCAGTTTTTTTAAACTCTCCTCCTATGGCAGCTTTCCAAACCCCTAATCATTTTTGTTGCCCTTCTCTGTACTTTTTCCAATTGTAACGTATCTTTTATGAAATGGGGGCAAAGAGAACTGAATGCAGTGTTCAAGGTGTGGGCCTACCATGGATTTATATAGTGGAATTATAATATGTTCTATTATTTATCCCTTTCCAAACAGTTTTTCAGAGAACTATCCTCAATGACTCCAAGATCTCTTTCTTAAGTGGTAACAGCTAATTTAGACCCCTTCATTTTGTCTGTAAAGTTCGGATTGTGTTTTCCAATGTGCATTACTTTGCATTTATCAACATTGAATTTTATCTGCCATTTTGTTGCCCAGTCACCCAGTTTTGTGGGATATCTTTGTAATTCTTTGCACTCAGCTTTGGACTTAACTATCTTGAGTAATTTTGTCTCATCTGCAAACTTTGCCACCTCACTGTTTACCCCTTTTTCCAGATAATTTCTGAAAATGTAGAACAGCACAGGTCCCAGTACAGATCCTTGGGGGATCCCGCTATTTACCTCTCTCCACTGTGAAAACGGACTGTTTATTCCTACCCTGCGTTTCCTATCTTTTAACCAGTTACTGATCCATGAGAGGTCAAGGCGATGATCCCACCAGGAACATGGGATGCTTCAGTCATTTATATCAATGTGGTTCCTAAATTGTTCATGTGATTAGGGCCTGGATTAATTTAATCCAGCCACTATCAGATTTTATTTTTGTTAATCTCTGTGCTTTGTATGCACAAGAAAGGCTGTTTTTGAAAGGGTTACAGGCCAATTTTGCCAACCTAAGTAGTTTATGTAGTTTGGATAAGGATACAAGCCTTTGGGTATTTTTTCAAAGAGAGAGCTAAAATTTCATCTTGATGATATATGAGCAGCATTATTGAAGTAAATGGGTTTGGATTGGCATACAAGAAAAGACAGTTTGACCCACGTTCCTCAAGCTTTTGAGATTCACACATTGCTAATTGAAATATTGAGGCAAAATGGGGTGAATTCATGACATAAGTGGAAGCACTGATTAAAATGCTTTGCCTCTGACAGTTTGTGTCGGACCATTAGCATTGCTTTATTTTTTTTTTATATGTAGATTCTTGTTTTCAAAGGAGAGCTTAAGAAAAAAAACTAATAGAAAACCTGTGGCATGATGACACAGAACGCTGACACAATAAACTGCAATGGCCCACTCACTTGTATGTCACTGCGAATATGAAAAATCAAGACTATTTATGAAATACATGTCATATAACTTTCTTGCTATAACTTATGTGCAAGCTATGTGCCACAATGTAGTCCTATGGCAGTTTAGCTGCAGAGAGGCTAGGGAATTCTACAAGCTTTCACACACTGAGTTTCATCCCATTGGGAGGGGCAAAGGGGGAGTTTTTCCCCTGCCGTGTAAAACGTACAGGGGTCTGGTACTCTTGACATGCAGATGATCCAAGATTAATGCAAATATAAGGACACCCCCAAGGGGAATGAACTTCCGCCACCCAGCTCCTGTCTCCATGGAGTAGAGCTTCAGCCAGTGCTGTTGTTCCCTACTTGTGGCTGTATTATGTGGAGGGAGAAAGAGAAGGAATAATTTGCAGCATGGAAAGGGAATTATTGCTGATCTGACTAGCATCAGAAATCCACCCAGACCCCAAAGAGGCACGCTGCATACATACTCTGTCTGTTCCAGCTGCAGACCATCAGCATCAGACAGGGGCTTCTGTAGGGTCTGAGGTCTGGGAGGAGAATACATCAAAAATATTGCTGTCCTCTTTCCCACTAACTGCTTCGCTCTTTTTCTCGCCACAATTTCTACCCTGCACACTCCCCAAATCTATTGATTTTCAAATTTCTTATTATTTCCTTCAAAAATCAGTAAAGACCAACCCCACACATAATATTAGACATAACAATGACCTCTTCCACTGCCACCCACATCAGCTTGTTTCCTTTATTAGCTAATATTACAGGCATTCCAGTTTTTGCATAATGTACCATTTTATAGAGCAATTAGGAGAAACCTGGGCTATAGTGTATCTCTGGCTATACTGTATTTCTAAAGTCCATTAATCTTCTTAGTCATCCACCCTTTCTTTCAGTGAAAAGCTCCTAGGTCATCAAACATTCCTCCTACTGACTCAATGCATTATACAATATATTGCTTTCTCCAAGGGAATTGTTATTTCTGCAACTCATCCCCAACAGTGGGAGCTGCATCAGTGCAATGCACTTGTTTTTTCCGCACTAAAAGCATCATTTGTACAAATATCCTTATAGTTACTTACCAAATGTCACATCATCAAAAATATACAGATTTTAGAAGGTCGCTATAGAAGGACTTTCCAGTTTTGTGATGCAGAATGTTTCAGTGACCTAACTAAAAAGAGGGTTCGATTTTAGTACACAACAAAATCCCATAATGAATTCTGTGAAATATATTCAGTGAAGTCACGCATTGCCTAGAAAGGCTCAGAAAGGATACAGATTATATTCGCATGTCCAAGTCTCATCACTCAGCTGTCCATTCACTTTTCTGTATGCACCCATAAAGCACTTACATGATTTGCACACCAGGGGAGAAGAGCATTCTCAAAGTATAATTTAAATCGTGAGATTGTAGACAAAATGCTCTTTTCCAAGCTAAACAGCAGAATTCTATCATATGTGGAACAAGCACTGGCTATGAAATAATCTGCACTGCAGATAAGGGATCTGCAGTGTGAATCGAAGAATAAATTTTGTCCTCATTTACTGTATTTGCCATTCTTTTTTTAAAAAAACAACAACATAAGCTTTCTTTTCTTGATGCAAACTTTGGACCTGAGCTTTCAATCTCTATATTACACAATTCTCTTGAAATCTGTGGGAGTTTTGAATAGTTCAGACTGCAGTACTGGCCCATGCTGCATGTTTGTATTACATTTTAACAGCATATCATTTAAAAATTGGTTGCTTTTAAATTACCTCAATGTGCCATACTGATTTTACAAAAAAGGCTCAAAAATATTTGAAGTATTTTCAAATACTGAGCTCTGGAATTCATTGTGCATATTTTTCTGAGCTTGGAAAATTCGCTATATATGCAAACCATTTAACAGTGGCCCCCTGTGTTCCCAGATCTTTTGCAAAACCAGTGTGCATTTCCCAGGCATTTCACAATGCAAATATACTGCCATACAATACAGCCTATGCAGACTGCATCAGCATCAAGGATATTAGAGGTGGACAAGATCCATTTGACCATTAGTCAATCTGCCTGATGTTACAGGGTTGTTCCCTACATTATATTTTCACTATTTAAATATCCCACACAATGGATTTCCACTACTTCCTTAAGTACTTTCCTCCACCACCAAGCAGTTGTCACTCTGAAGTTTTCCTTATGGTAAGTCTCCATTTTCCCTTTCTTAATTTCATCCCATAATTCCCAGTTTTATCCCCTTGTACTATCCTAAGTAAGTTCTTTTCATCTTTAATATTTATACAATCCTGCCCTGCTCATATTGACTTAAAATGCTGTTGCAAAGATCATTTCCCTAGTTCTTAGCTTTGACAATCCCACTCCGCTTTTTGCATCCTTCTACTGGCTCTTCTTTCTTCATCACACCAAACATGAGCAAATTGTCTTCACTTTCAAGGCCTCTGACAGCCTATTCCTATGCTATCTGTCATTTCTCGTATGCTATCAAGATGTCGACTCCCACCTCCTATAGACCAATGATACCAGCCTGCAATGTCCACTTGTTAAATTTTCAAACAAGCACCTTTAGTGCTTTTCTCCCCATAAACATCCCCAAATAGACACCCCTGAATGACATATATTACATAGACTTTAGTAGTGAAGACAAGCCTTTGGAGAAAGCCCTGTAAATAGAGATTATAATTAAGGTGTCTGTAGATTTGTGGCACCGGCAGGACCCAAAACAGGACACCATCCCACCTCCCATCAGGAAGGAAGTCTAACAGTAGTGCAAGCCTCCCACAGCTTGTTACTCCAGCAGAGAGACAGGAGTGGACCAGCACAGCCCCAAATGTGAGTGGGTAACTTTGGCACATTAGCTTATGTCTACACTGCAGTGTAAGCCTCAATTCAGGCTCAAGCCTAGCCCTTCTTCCATCCGCACACAAATGGTGCAATCCAAGTCTCAGACTCAAGTGAGGAGCATGATGCCACTCTGTTGCTGAAACTGGTCCTAGAGCAGACTTTGGAACAGGAGCAACAGCACATTCTTGGGCCGTACTTGGAGGAGCTGTTTGATGCGCTCCCTGAAGAACAGTCCGGAGCCAAGCCTGCACAGACACAGATGGGACAGAAGCCACCCCTGAGCCCAGTAAGTTTCTGGCTCCATTGTAATGTTTATTAATACAGTCATGGGAGGGATTTCTGCTCTAAGGACCAACGCAAAAGTTATGAGGCACCCCAGCTAGCAGCGTGTATCTGCTAATGGCGGATTGTATGCCAGCCCCTTGGCATCCCCCTCGCTCCCACCATGTGGAGTTCCAAATGGTGACTGGGAAATTCAAACAGTAAAGAATAGCTTTAAAGTGATTTTTTACTGGAAAGTCACAGATTTTTGCTAGGGCATTCCTGATTCTTCAAACTAATAACCTTACATTGCCGTGCCTGTAAGTGTGCTGCTCTGTAACCATTCAACGGTCTATCAAGTGGCCTGGAAACAGTGAACTGTGCGGGGATGGGGAGGTGGAAATGCGTTCCATTCACAAATCTAGTCCATTTCAGTTAGCGGTACTCCAGAGGTGACAAAATCATTTGTCCCAAATATGACTGGGGTTTGAAATTTTGTCCAGAAATATGCTGGGGAGCAGGGAGGGTGAAGGCTGTGGAGTTCTGCGTCTCTGCACGCAGCCATAACAGGGTAAGCCATGTGGAAGCTAATGCAGCATCCTGTTGATTCCCTCATAGATTCTGACCCAATCCCAGATGCTGATAGCTGCAAACTTTTCCTGAAGCAGAAAATCCAGGTAGGTAGTCACATTATAGGGAAGGGCATATTTTCTAGGGTAATCTCGGTAGCTGACCAGCCCACTCCACTCATAGATGTACTATTCAGTCACTATATGTTTGAATACTTTGGTTCATACCCTGCAGCTTTCCTCCTGGCAGCTTGGAATAATACCTCTCTTTGCCAATCGGGCACCACAAGAACTGTTACGGCCTCCAAAACGTGGCAGGCCTGAAATGATCGAAAAACCGTTTGTAGCACTGATGGCAAGCCCCCCAAGTAGTTCTACAATTTTCTACAGGCAAAAAAGCAGCTTTGCATTTTTAATTTACCATTGTGCCTGCAATTCTTTCACTGCAATTAACCAGGCTGTGTCCAGGGAGCTGCAGTGGTCTGAACCATCCCTCTCACAGAATATCCCTCTCACAGTTGTAAAAGCATCATTTTATGTCCTTGAAATTCCACAAGAATTTTTTCCTCTGTTCCTGCGCTGAGCTATTTGATAACTATGTGTCTTGCCCTCTTCCAGGCCCATCGACCTCTACTGTCTGCTGTACCTCCATAGCGTGCGCACACTGCAGCAAAAGGCTGGGCCAATGAACTTTCATGGGCCAGGCCAAGAAGATGCGTTTCCATTATGAATTTATGGTCAAAGTTCTGAAGAGGGCCCACTGCAAAAGGAAAATCCTATTTTAATAAAAGTTTTGATTTAGAATGTAGTATGTATTGATGTATTTTATAATTATGATTTAATCTGCCCTGCCAGCCACCCTAACACCACCAGCAGGTCCAGAAGGACTTGTGACTAGAGGAAAGGCATGGTGAGATGCAAGAAGAAAGGCTCAGGCTGGCTGCACAGCTTGAGGACAGGGTTTCAGCGCAGGAGCCTGCACTTGAGTCGCAGTTCCTGGAACAGGAGCGGTGACTAACGCAGGAGGACAGAGCTCAGCAGAAAGAATTGTTTGAGTGGCTCATGTCACGAATGACTGCCAGAGCAGCAGCTCCTGCTGCATCACCCACACCACAGCCCGAGTCCCCTTCGTGCTACTCTGTGCTGCAGTCCAGATGCAACTTGGAAGATTTCATAGCTGGGTGGCCCATGCAATCAGCCCCCATGAGTGGCTGGGCTGGGCAACCTAGCCCCATGCTCCATATTGATCCCCTCCCCTACAGATACCTCCACATCCCTCCCCCAGTGCGTGCCATACAGGGAAAGAAGAACGGGTGGCCAGGGACATGCCATGAAAGGGGGTTTCTGCCTTGTTCATGGTTTCACTGTTTGCACTTGTTCATGCACTTTGTTCTTGGTTGGGGGTTGGGTTTTTTTCTGTTGTTACTGGTGTGTTGGTGTGACAGTAGCAGCGGGCCTGCCTGGCAATGGGTGAATGTTGTTCTTTTCTAACACATATTTATAAATAACATGTTTTATTTCATCAAGGAAGTTTGTTTCTATCTATATTTATATCTTATTTATTTCTATCACAGCTTCACATCCTACAATTTCTATTCAAAACAATGAAGGTGATCAGGGACAATTGGAAGTTAGTATGCAAATACTATTCTTCAATCCAGCTAATCATACCAAGTCATACTTCAATCACTTCCTTGCATCAATCCATACTGTCAATAACCCCTGTACCCCCATTTCATAGGTACTTTGCATGGCACTAAAATTCCACACCCCTCCACAAGTACTCCACCCTGCCCACACTCAATGAGCTCCCCCCATACAACCTCCCCAACAAGCCCATTCATAACGGTACTACCCCTACTCTTCCACTGGGCCATGCAAGTCCATAACGTGGAAGCACAAAGCATCCCTGGCTTCTGTTGCCAGGGGGCATCCAGCTCCAGCTGTGGTAGGTGCACTTTCTCACCGAGGGTACCGGTTCAGTGGCCCCTTACTGTCCGAGGTCCATTCGGGGGAAATGGCTCAACTCTGGCTTCAGAGAGATTGTGAAGAGCACAGCAAGCCACAGTGAGCCAGACAGCATTGATGACACTGGAATCCAAATGGGTCTGTAAAAGCCTCCAACAGGATTTCAGCCCACCAAAAGCACATTCAACAACCATTCTGCACATGCTGAGAATACAATTAAACCTTTTTTTGCCAGGGTCTCTGAAATCAGGGTATGGTTTCATAAACTAAGGCACAAGAGGGCATGCAGGGTCCCCCAGAATAACTATGGGGACAATAACTCCACTTATGATAATGTCATTTGCTAGAAACAGTGTCCCAGCCTGTCCATAGACGTAGACTCCTTATTGGCGAAAAACCCTGGCATCATGAACTTTCCAAGTGCAATCCACATTGATGTTCACGAGGGCCTGTATAACAATGGAGTAGTACCCTTTGCGGTTTATGTACTCCTTGAGGAGGCAAACTATGGGCACGAGTCCATCAATGGCCCCAGCACAGTTTGGAGACCCCTTTCTCTCAAACCCAGCAATTACTCCAGGAATATCTTTTATTCCTGCCACTTGAAGTAAACCACATGCCTGATTGTCTCAGAAACTTCCACCACCACTTTACCCACAGTCGACTTTCCAACACCAAACTGGTTTACAATGGACCTGTAGCAGTCTTGGATAGCCAGCTTCCAGATGGCAATAGCAACCTGCTTCTGGACCAGCAAGGGTGGCCTCATGAGTCTGTCTTTATACTGGAGGGTGAGAGCAAGCTGCTCACAAAGCTCCAGAAATGTAGCTTTCTTCAGTTCTGGATCCACTGCTAGTCATCCCCAGGTCTGTATGACAATGTGATCCCACCCATCTGTGCTTGAGACCCTACTCCAGAGGCACCAGTCTATGCAAGAGGCATCAGCAGCTATACCAAGCATCATGATCAGCATCAGCCAGTTCGAATCTGCCATGGCTGGGTTCCCCTCCTCCTGCTCCATCATAAGCTCTGTCAGGTGCCTTTGGTGTATCAGAAAGTGCCGCAGTAACATCGTACAGTATCTCACAGAAGCTCTGCCAACTTCTTGACACAGGAGTGAAAGCACAATCAAGAGAGTTTCTTCAAAAGGCACCTCCTCCACATTGCTGGCTCCAGGAGCTGGGAGCACACAAACTAAAATATCTGCTTGGCCGGCTGTTCAAATTCCTGTAATGTGCAGGGTGGACAATCAAGTTTTCCCACAGTGCACCATGGTCAACGGACTAGAGTGGCCACATTACATGAGGCTGCTGGGGAGTCTGGGATACGGTTGGTTTTCCTCAAGTCAGTGTGGATGCCAGAGCCCTAGGTTTGAGCCCAGGTAAGAAAATTCTCAACGTAGGGCTAGCAATCAGTGCAGACCCTCAAGCCCTGGGTTCTCTAACCCAGGGTCAGGGTCAAGTTCCATTAGCCCTGGGCTTACATGGCAATGTAAACATACCCTGGCGTCTCCAGTGGCAAGGTTCCTACAGAGCTCCAGGTGGAGTTCAAAAGCCACCCTCACTGTCAGAAACTCCAGGAAGGACAGCACTGTAAACACCCTTGTGTGCAGTTTGTTCCCTTCACCTTCCTTGTTCTTAGTGCAACCTGCCCACCATCGTACCAACATTTGCTCAACTATAGTGGGGTCTGTGGGTGCTGTTTACATAGACAGATATTATAGTGTTATGCTGGGGGCTGGATTATATTGTCATGCTGGGAATTGACGCTGGTGGAATAACAGCCACCCTACAAAAAGTTCTGTGTTGTTGTTTTTTTTTTTTTTTTTACAATGACTATATCCTCATGTTCACTTGTAAGAAAACAATACATAGACCCAATCTATTTTAAATGTCATTTTGCAAACCTTCCTGTCCCATGTAAAAAGAACATGCAGAGATGGTGCACACAACGACATTCTGGGTTCCCTGCGTTTGGCCTCATATTCACGTCCCCTCTTTGCACTCAGGCTGACAAGAGGAGCTCATGAAGCTTTTTCTCACTGCTGCGCTGCATCTTAACCTTGACCTCGGAGCTTCAGAAAAGGCTACTTGCGTGCGCAAGGCAGCCATTGTCCACAGTCAATATCTCCTTTCTTCTGCTCTTAAGGAAAGCGAAAGGGCATGTGAGATGTCCCCTTCTCAGGCCCAGCGTTTTTGTTCTGCTTTCTCCTTTGCAAACATATTTGTACTGACTTTTTCTTGGGTCAGGTTTGCAGCATCATTCCTCTCTCTCCCTCTGTGCTTCCTTTCCATTCACACACACACATGCACACACACACACACACACACACACGAAAATCTATATGTGTCAGACATTCAGCAAGGGAAAGACAAAGGCACTGAGTTAATTACCCATCATTTACTGCTGCTGAGAAGAACAGATGGTAGCAGACGATATGTAAATGGCAAGGGGCAGTGAATTATTCGATTTTTTTAGATGAATCGTCGATGACAAAGAAAGTGATTACAAGCTGTGACATTTATACAAATGTATAAAGTATATAATGCTAAAAAAAAGAGAGTTTGATATTATTATGAGGATGTCATGCATACGAACACCATTGTCACAATACAAAGCAACACAATTTGTGATATCCAAGGATCTGCTCTCCTGTCATCTGCAAACTTTAAGAAGTCCTAGTCTTTGGAAATAGACCTTTCCAAAACAAATCCAAGCTCAACAATCACGTAAACTGCTTGGGTGATTTTGCACATTTCTCACAAAATCGAACACCACTTCCTCAAAATGGTATTGTTTGCTGGGAAGAAAGCTGGAGCTGAATCAGTGGGTAGGACTGTAAAATAGCAAATGTGCTAATAAAATACTGCTGGAAATAAAAAAATAAAACTAAAGGTGATGTTTAGGTGCCAGGCCCAGTTTGGGGGCATGTGAGTGGAGAACACAATAGAATAAAGTATTGTTTCCTTGCTATTATTTTCACTGATGAAAAAAAAATTTCTTCCAGTACCTTTCAAGATCAGAATGATATAATTTCCAGGCCAGGCCTAGCTTGATATTACACAAATACCCAACCCTTCCCTTCCTTAAGACAGAGAACACAGTATTCTGTATTTTCTGTTGCATAAATAATTAATTGGTACACGAGGAACACAGATGCTTTCTTTTGCAGATCATAGAAACCGCTCCATCATCAAAATGTCTTCAATCACCGAATTATTAAATCTATACGGTGCTAATATTACAGGAGGGAAAGAAAGCCAGTGAGCTGCAAATTCATTCCCTGAAAGCATTCCAATCTACTGCATTTCTGACATTTCTCATCTTGCTGTGAGCCACTCTCTGCAACATCAGCATAGGAAATAGAGGGGACAGTTTGGGGGCAACCTTATTTATCCTCCTCAGAAATACTTTCCAATCAAGCACGGCAAAACACCACAAAAATTACAGCTAAACACTCCACTGTTATATATGCTTTATTGATTGCAGAGTGAGGGAGGGAGAGACTAGCATTATATTAGTCAGCAGCACTGGGTAGTGCATTTAAATCTAGCAATCCATTTTGTATGAATATAGGTTCAGGAATAAAAATGCAGGCTGAACCAATCTGCCCTGAAGAAAGGAGAAGCATAAAACATTGTAGGAGACTAGAATTTCCAATGTGGTTTTATTAGAAACCAGACCTGGCACTCCATATAAGCACCATCAGCTAAGGTAATGGTTTCTAGGTGGGTTTTTTCTTTTTAATAATGATACATGCTTGAGATACAATTAAGGTAATAATATAGCTTCTAGTAAATTTAATGGTGCACACAATGGTATGGCTCAAGTGTTTATCTTTACCTACATAAATATAGCATTGACCCTGTAAGAAGAATGTTAGCACAGCTGTAGAAAAACAGATCTGCATGCATATCTTCTGACTGTAGCGTTTAATCAAAAGAGTCTCCAAAATCTTTTCACATTATACTTATCATCATGGCTATTTTTATCTCTCTCTCTCTCTCTCTCTCACACACACACTGCTTTGTGCTGGTTACGGTTACAATCTGATGGGTGTGGGTAAAGCCAGTGATTTCTCTGTACTATAAAACTAGATTAACAGAACAGGGCTTTCTCTTTCTGAAAATACCAGGAAGAAAAATAATTTTTGTATAGGGCAACAATGGACTGGCCCTCACTATGTACAAATATCCAGCTAGACATCCATATGCATATTTCTTAATCCTGCCTAGGAAAGATGAAAAGGTTCCGCTAAAGGATCCTGTCGTGTTTATTTGAAAACAAAGGATGGATGATTTATAGCACAGGGTATAAATGTATACAGGTTTTTGAACCGGAATATGCATATTTATGGTGTTTTAGAAAATGTTATATATTTGCGATACATTGCTGAAGTCTCCCTATTACTAACATGCTTATACGTTCCAAAAAACAACAACAAAGTGTGTGTTTTAATTTGGAAAAATGGCTGAATCTGAATCCATGCCATATCTGGACAGCTATTTATATAAATTCCTGCTGTACATCAAATTCATGAGGGAAGTGAAAATAAACCATCCATGCATTTCTACAGCCTTTCGCTGCTCCTGAGATATTTATTATGGAAACCACAGGTAGCCATTATTTATAGTCCTGATCTTTTTGTTCTTTTTACTAAACAAAGATGAAATTGAAATTGATTTTTGTCGGGACATTTATATTAAAAGGGGGTTCATTTTATATTTCCCCAAGTTGAAGTCAGTATTCATTACTGGAAAACAATGTAAGAGCAGGGAGAGAAAGTATTTTCATTTGTGGCCCATATTTATTTTACAGAAAACCTGTCACTGCACTATTGCGTAGAAATGGAATTTGCATTATATTTACCAAATAAAAGGAACTGCAAAGTTGCTTTATGCATACATACACTGTGCTTAGATACAACTATTGAATATATATATTTCATATATATGCACATGCTATACATTGTTTATATATTTTGTTATACACATATACATACGTCTGTGTTGAGAGTTTTTTGCCTATGATGCTGTGTGGTTCCTGTTTCAAAAAGGTAAGAAACACAGATAGAAATTACAGTCCCCTAAAGACATACATACAATTTTATATGCAAATATTTGTCAGCAATAATACACACACACATTATATTAATTCTATTATATATGTGTCTAAACACATTTGTTAATATTGATTCGGTATTTTTAAATACAATACAATCCACATAATTGTTTATTTCCATTGCTGTGTACTGTACATGACACACATTATATAGCTAACTTTCAAAACCATTATTGCAGGTTGAATACATCAGCGTAGTAGCACCCATTCAGTAGCTGAGAAAGGTATAAGACATTAAAAAGAAGAACAGGGAGGCCAGAGTGGCAGCAGAGAGAAGCGTCAGGACAGCAAACACCCATCACCACCACCACCACACACACACACACAGATTAGCAGTCATACCCAACAAAACAATATAATATATTATTTCTTCAATTCAGATTATGGCCTATTCTAACTGAAGCAATGTTACATTTCATTTTAATTGTGCCCCCCCGCCCCTTGAAATCTACTAGCAATTTCAATTCATGATCTAATGAAGGCCACAGATAGCTTGAGAAAATAACTATTTCTGTTGAGTCATAATTTTAATATTTATACGTATACATATATATTCATTATGTACATCTAGCTAAATATACTGACTCTGGTATAAAAATATATGTGTGTATAATTATAACAAATGTAAGTGTACATCCAAAAATGAATTTAGTAAAGAATAGAAATGTTCACACTATTTCTAAAAGGCATAATTTGCTCTTTCATCAAGTTCTAAATGTTATAGGGCATTTAAGCCCAGCATACCACTAACATCTTCATGCCACTGAAAGAAATCACAGTGTACTCTAAATAGCATCTATTCAATGATAAACATGTCAGATCACCTAACAGCAATAATTTTTTTAAGTAACCCTAAATTCTACATTTAAACATGTCTTTCAATTCAGTTCAGGTGACTCCATTTTTATGGATGCTCTCAGATTTATTATAGCAACCTCACCCCAAAAAGTCTAATACCCCT
This sequence comes from Natator depressus, assembly GCF_965152275.1. Taxonomy (NCBI): domain Eukaryota; kingdom Metazoa; phylum Chordata; order Testudines; family Cheloniidae; genus Natator; species Natator depressus. The sequence continues at coordinate 61,908,615 of NC_134235.1, forward strand.
TTTTTGTGACTTAAATCAAACCAATAGAGCCCTCTGTTGGTCAAAATTGAGATTGTTACACTGCCTCCTTTTTATTTGTAGTAAGGACATAATGCTACTGTTGCAAATATTTACAGTTTTAGGGCATGATCTTGCTCCCTCTGAAGTAAATGGCAAAATTCCTTTGGAATTATCAGGAGTAGCAAAAGCCATTTAGACACCTGACCCTTATTACACCTCAAGGGGTGAAATTTCCCTTTGTGAGGTGACATCCCAGCACAGCTAGCTTAACAAGAAATGTAACAAAAATAAAATAAACCCCCTCAATACATTCAACAGTATATTGTTCTCTCCAGAAACACCTATATATGTAATGGCACTTCTGGGAATGATGCAAATATATGGCACCATTTCAGCTTCTCCGTTAGAAACTAAAGTGTTTAGATTGTACTTTCAGAAGCTATCTGGGACAGGCATCCCCTGTTCAGTGCAACAAATTAATTCACACCTTGGGTACATTGTAATTAAAAGGCTTAAAGCCAAGGCACTTCAGCTACCTAAAACATGCATTACTTATTCAGTGGCAGTGATATAAGCCATAGAATGCTTTATTATAAACACAATAGTCCTTACTGAGGCAGAACTCTCAATGACTTCAGTGGGAGGTTTTCTTGATTAAGGACAGAGAGGAAAAAACACTTAGTAAGGACTTCAGGATTTGGCCCAATATTTTAAGGTTCCAATCCTGCAAAAATAACCTGTGTGTGGACACAAGGATCCACCCTAGAGGTCTGCTCTGGCCTAGTTTTTATGCTCAAACCGGACCCGTGCTCATCTGACCCGACCTGAGCGTGAGAACCGGAGCCCAATCCAACCCCAACCCTCCCCCCAAACTTGAGTCAGCACTGCCACCACTTCCTCCCCTGGGAGCAGCTCTCCTCCTCCTATCCGTGGGGTTAGTGTGGTGGTGGATGCCTGCCCTGCTCCTGCTGTCTGCTGCCCCCTGCCGTGTGTGTGGGCACTGTAGGAGTGAGAGGCACTAAGACTCCTCAGCATCCTCATTCCGCAGCATGTACAATGCAGTGAGGTGGTGGCAGCCATCAGGAGCAGGGCACGCAGCCCACTGCCGTCCATCCCCACCGCCCCGGGGACAAGTTTTCCCACCCAACTTGAACCCAACGCTTGTAGTCGGGTCCTGTTGGTTGGGTTGCAGGGCTCTCATCCACCCACTAAAGCCTCATTGCTTTTAGTGGGGCTCCAGAGAGGTACAGAGGCCAGTGGGGGATGGGGTTTCTTTGCAGTATCAGGGCCTTAGCTTGTAAAAAATAAATGTTTAAATAAAGTGAAACAACTGACCACATTTCCTTTTTTCCCCTTTTATATTGTAATAGGATCACATTTCTTTTAATTGAATTATATTGTTTCTGTAAAAACAAAATCAAAGAAAATGCATTTACCTGTTGTTGTTTTCATTCTTTTGAAGTGGTGAGACCCAAAGACTCTCTGAGCCACCTAGGTACTTACACAGCCTCATCAATCCAGTATCTGAGTATATCACAATTGTTAAGGAATTTTGACCTCACAACATCCCTCTGAGAAAGAAAAATATTATCCCTATTTAACGGGTAGATTAAGTGACCTGCTCAAGGTCACAAATGATGTTTGTAGCTGCTCCACAAACTGAACCCAGGTGTCTTCAGTCCCAGTCTAGTGGCACTGCCACTAGGCCACCCTTCCTACATTTAGCTGTCCATGTCCACCTACCTGGTCACTAACTCTACCAGTAGGCCCACCAGATCCTCTATGAGCCTTCTTCTCGCTGATTCCTGAGACTTTCTAAATCTTTTTATCAGTTCCATCAGCTTCCTTGGATCTTATCACATCGTTCATGGGCATATGTAGGCTACCCTAGGCTTGAGTCATGCCTTTGCAGAGAAGCACCCACACTGTGTACAAGTCAGCTGAAGCACAAACAAAACCAAGAGCTTTCTCAGTTCATCTTTAAAAGTACGTGTTGCCTGTATTTTTCCTTCACCTTTCATTATGTTTATGGTATCCATATAGATATTTGCTCTGCTTTTAAGGTGCTTTCATAATATCTCCCTTATGTTTCCTCTGTTCTATTGATTTTACTCTGCTATTTCTGGGGGAGAAAAGAAAAGTTTTAAAAGAATATATGTTGCTAAATGTACAAGTATTGCCCAAGTGGTCCATTGTTACAAAAGATGTGGGCCATCTTTTGTTGTTGTTGTTGTAGAAATTTATGAAGAGCATCATTTTTTTTAACTGTGGGGGCTTAATATATTAATATGTGCACCATATGACCTCTCCTTTCATCTTAAATTAGGGTTGTCACATTCTGAGTAACTTTCATTCCCTTCACTTGACACACAGATAACTGGCTGTGGACGGTGAAGAGAACCCCATGGGGTTCACTAGAAAATGTGCTAATATATGAGCACACACAAAAAATCCTTCCCGGGAGGCTTGCTGTCCTCATTCTCTAATAACTTCTTCCACCCTGGTACTGGGCATTTCTATAAAAACCCTGGGCCTCGATAGGTATTACTCAAATCCTGTTATGGAAGGACGGGACACACGGATTTTAAAAACATGTCTTTCTATCACTTTGTACCCGGAAATATCTGAAAGTGTTCTATACGGAAGAAATAAGAGGCAAAAGCAGACATGAAAGGGGACATGGTGAACTATAAGCTCATCTAAAACCGTTACAGCAATCAGTCAGCTAATTTTCTTATCAGGTCTTAGAAGCAGCATTTCAGTCTAAACAGACTTCTGTGCACTTCCCACTATATATGATCCTCATATTCAGCAGTACAATGGCTGCAGGTATGAAAGGTAAGGAGATAAAAGGTGTTTGTGCCTTAGCATTCTTTTTCCTCTGCAGTGTAAACCTCTCTCTTTCTCTCTCTCTCTCTCTCTTTTACAAGCTGTTTATTGATTTTGCTCCCTACATTTGCCAGCAACATCAAAGTTGGCTTGAAGAGGATTTCTACCATTTAAAGGCTTGGCAAGTGAATTTCTTCATTCCACAAATGCCACATTTCTTAGACGATTGACTACGCAAGCAGGAAATCTTACTCTCTTAAACTGAAATAATGACTTTTTAAAAAGCTATTCTACTCCATGACTAAATGTAAGAAAATGCCACCGTGGTACCAACAACTTGCCTTGTACCCTAAAGCCCTTTATGCTATAAATAGCAGAGGCTGGCAGCCTCCATCTTCAACTGCAGCATGGCTCTACAGTGCTAGAGAGGGATGCAATTGCTATGTTCACCTGAGGAGCTCATATTCTGGCATCCTCATCAAGTTCTGCTGAGAGACAGTTTCCAACTGGTTGATTTCTAGCCCATTAGGAAAATACAACTGCACTTGTTAAGTCTATCCCCCTCTTTGTTTGCACAGGGTGACAAAGGTAAGAAATTTGGTTGTGCACAATGTGGGTGTGACTGCTAAAGAAATGCCATAAAAACAGTATAAAAGGGAAATAGGAATGCAATGTCACACCCACAGTCTTATGAAAAAAACAGATAAAAATAAATTAACTTGAACACTGCATGTAAATCTGAGACTTGTCTCTCACACGAAAATTATTTTTAAAAGACTTGAGGGAAACAATCGGAAAACTTGACAGACTGAGATACGTATGATTCAGAAAATATTCACATACTTCTTTGACTAATAACATTACCTTGGGGATAAGGAAAGAGGAGACTGAGAGAACACACAGAGGTGAATACTGAAAGGCCATCTCCACTCCAGGGCCTAGAAATTGCATTGACAGAGAAAGTGCCAGATTTAAACAAACAGAGGGGAAGCAGCGGGCCTGATCATTCAGCTAAAATGTGTGTCCAGGTCTCACCCTTCCATGGGGAAGGGAGACTCAGCCACCTCCCAGTAGCATCCCCCTTGCCTCAGACCTGGCAGACCCAGGCTGTGGAGCCAGGGATTGGTGTGGGGGAAGGACAGGGACAGCAGACGAATAGGCAGGCCGGAGTAGAAGGATTGGAGAACATGCCTCCTTACTCCCCACCATCTGTACTACAAGCAAAGTGCAGAAAGGTAATACAACAAGAGGCTGTACTACTTTTTAGCAGCCCACCTCTCCATGATTGGCAACCCCCTTCTAGGGGGGCTCATGGCAAGTCACTGACTTTGGAAGCCCTGAACAGCATAGCTCTATTCAGGGGCAATCAGAAAGCCACTAGAGACTGAGAGCTGGTGTAGACGTATGAGCTTCCACATGGATGGTCCTGGCTTCCCACTGGCTTCACGTGAGTCTTGGGATCCACAGATTTGGAAGTGGGCCTCACAGCCTTCTTCATGTACAGACAAACCTCACTCTCAGTGAAACAATTTCAGACAGACATCAAGAGGAACCACGTGGAGACTTCTTCCACCACAGTCCCGCCTGTGGTTCCCTCCATGGGTGGGTGGGTGAGGGAGGTATCAATAGCACTATTAAATGTTTGTAAATGGTCATATTTACAAGCCATAATGAAAGGAGTCACTAAAAAAGAAAATCTAAGAGGTCCTTTTATATTTTATTTCTCAATCTGTGCAAGCAAGTCTTGATGAATAACATAGTCACCCAATTTCACCACTTTTTGAAATGTTTAAAAAAAAAATCTTTGGTTAAATTCTGATCCCACTGAAGTCAGTGGGACTTTGACCAGGAGTTTATACCTTATTCAATATTTGGAATTTTTTTGTAAATTTTTCATGATAATTTTTCCCCTGCATAGTGCTCCCATACAGCTCATTTGATTTAGATTATTTAGACTGTAGTGCACTGAATTGTATTATATGGAATTAGTTTACTTAGACTCCATGCTGTTTGGGGCAGGGACTGTTTTTATGTTCTGCGTTTGTACAGCATCTGGCACGATGATCCATGGCTGGGACTCCTACCACAATACAAAGAAAGCCAGACAGAAAGAAGGCTGGATTACAACGTGCATATCTGATGTTTGCACTTTAAGACTTCTGTGGTGTTGGTTGGTTACATAAGTCACAGGGCACTGTTTCTATTTCCTGACTAGATGACTTATGTAGCTAACCAGCACAGTGCAATTTTAACTTTGATAGAAGACCATACTCTTTGAAATTCACTTTTGGCAAACATTCAAGCATAAGAGTTTATTACACCACAAATCTGAATACTGTCTATGCTAAAACATATTATGGTGTAGCTATGACTTTCCCAGAATGGCATATCCCTGGTTTTTCTGGGGCAGGTTTGAGCCTGGTGAACTCATATATATGGCTGGATTGGCACTTTGCAAACCATCCTGAGCATGAGGACAGTAAACAGCTATGCAGCACCAAGAGCAGGAGAGGGTCAAAACAGAGAGTTACTATTCAGTACTTGATTAACCCCTCTGGCCTGGATCATCTTGTTTTCCCAGACCATTGTCCGCTCATCCCCCACCCCTTCCCACCCACCTGCATGGGAAAGGGAGTAGCACCCTTTGGTAGCTGCTATCCTCCACGTGCAGCCTCTGGAGATGTAGGTAGCCTGCTCCTTGCACTTCGTTACTCCCCTGCTCACCTGCACAGCCAGGCTCACAGAAACCAGTCAGGAGAGTGGCAAAAAGAGCCAGCACGATTCAAAGCATGAGTGAACAGAAGTAGTTGCCAAGAGCACTTGGACAGCATTAGAAAGAACTGGGTAGCACTGGAGAAAATTTGCTTCACTGAGAGAAGTCAGAAAGTACCAGTCTCAGGCAGCAATAATGCAGCAGACTCCACATTTGTGATAATTGCACAGCTGCAATCACAGCAGTATGGAGTCAGTCCTGGCTCTGAGAACCTCTCCTCCACAGGCTCTCTCTGTCAGGGGCATGCTGCAGAATATGGCTGCTTTCAGGAGAGAAGGGGTAGCAGGCAGGAAACCACAGCTGAACTCCCAGCAGACCTCCGGCATTTTTATAACTGCCTGTAGATCGGTAAGTTCTTAAACAGTGTGCATGTTCCTTCAAGGTCAATGCACATTCTCCTTAAGATTACAATGCACACTCGTGCTCAACGGCATGCTTTTTATTTTGCCCAGACTCTGGCTCAGAAAGGCAGGTGGGTGTGATTCTAGCTTCTTGGAGCTTCACTTACTGTAAGAATGCTTTATTTTTAGTCTCAGACTACACAATATTCATTTACAATTTCCCCATTGATCAGAGGCCCTTCCAGTCAGCCGAGGTAAGATTATAATGAGGTAGCCAGTTTCCCCTCACCCCCTTGCTTTTCCTGGTTTACTCTGTAAACAACATACTTTAACACATTTTGCATGGTTAATATATACTGCATAGGGGAGATGAAGAGAAAGGAGAAGGGCAGGGAACCATTCACCTGCCAACTTAATAGCCTCAGTGGGTAAGGCTAAAAGCAAACTGTGGTTTGAAGTGTAAGCAGCAATGCCCTCAGTGCCAGAGAAGTTATTACATACTCAGGATCAATATACAGCCCAAAACAATGTCGTCTTCATTTTCTGCTTTAACTGAGTCTCTAAAATGTTAAAATACATCACAATATTGATGATTACAGGTTCTGAACAGTTCAGTATCAGGCAGGTCTATGGTAGGAATGTTAGTAAGTCTAAAATTCATACTATCAACAAAACAAGATATTTAGATTACAGACAAATGAAACAGATTGATCAAATACAGACCCAAATCTTCACCAAAGCTTGAACCAAATACAAATCAAACTTGTCTTTAAGTTTTGAAAGAGTTCAGTAACTGTATCCTCTTTTAAAAGAAAACTGTTCACTATGTGTGTGAATTTATGGCTTATGAAAGTTGCCAGATGGATGGTGCTAGAGACTGAAATCTTCTATTTACCCAGAGAAGGTTCAAACTTCCCCAGACGGTCCCACTAATGTGCCTATGGGGGAGAGCAGTTCAGCCTTTGCTCTCTCTGCTGAGACTGTCAGCAAGGGTCTCAATTAATGCCAGTGTTTATGTGTGGACACTTGTTCACTGGTGGATTGGGCAGAGATCACCAAATCCATGTTACAAAGGCAGAGCCAGATTGGCAGATGCAAACAACCAGGGGCAATATCTTTCAAAGAGCCCAAAGGCATTATGCCCAGCAAATTTTGATGCACATCTCTACCAGCTGCGTTACTTGCGTTCCAAGACAAAAGAATGAGCCAGTGGTTATTATTTTATATGTACATTGTAGCAGTGCCGAGAGGCCTCAGCTAGGTTGGGGATCCGTTGTGCTTGGTGCTGTCCAAGCATATTGAAAATGGCTGTCTCTGCCCTGTAGAGCGTCCATACAAGACAAAACATAAAAGGTGGATGAGACAAATGGGGTTACAGGAGATGGGGTAACAAAACCGAGGGGATGTTTGCAATTGTTAGGAGCAGGAAGGGGTAAAATATTATTTGGAGAAATACTGTAGCTTAGCAGTATCTGGGGAAGGAAAATAAGTTTTACTGAGGGCAGAGAAATTGCTCCCTCATTCATCTTTCTCTTTAAAAAATACCTTCCTATGTCATCTTTATTTTTAAATTCCCTTTTACCTTTCCTCAGTTTTTCATATAACATATTTTGGTGCATTTTTTCCTCTGACTGCTTCCTCTTTCCTTCTCTCTGTACCCCTCTGTCTCTCGCTGTGACAGGCTTCATCTTTCTTCTTCTGGGTTTTGTTTTCAGCATCTCACTCCTTCCCTGCCCTGTCTTCTTTTCCTGTCATCTTTACTTCCCCAGCAAACTCACCCTTTTCCTCCTATCCCTATCTTTCCCTCTTCTAAGCCACCACTCTACAGCCATGCTCCCTGTGAATGAAGCACCTACACCAGTCGCTCCCACATTAGCTACACACAGATTAGATTCCAAAAGGCCCTATAATATTCCATTACTAACTCCCTGAATCATCCACTGCTAATTTCTTCCTCTTCTCTAACCCCGACTTTGCCTCTGTTTCTTCCCCAAGAGTGTTTCAAACTTTATGGTTTCAGACAGGTCCAGAAATGGAAGCACCAAAATACCATGAGAGAGTGGGTCCAGAGGAAATACCAGAATTCTTATAAAATAGTCTCATCTTGTGAGAGTTGTAGTTTAGTTTCTGGACAGAAGAAACTGAGACAGAATAATGACAAATCTTACTTTAAATATGTACATCCCCATTGCTTACATACTTTAAACCAGTGGTTCTCAACCAGGTGTACATGTACCCCTGGGGGTACGCAGAGATCTTCCAGGGAGTACATCTACTCATCTAGATATTTGCCTAGTTTTACAACAGGCTACATAAAAAGCTCTAGCGAAGTCTGTACAAACTAAAATTTCATACAGACATTGACTTGTTTATAGTGCTCTATATACTATACACTGAAATGTAAGTACAATATTTATATTCCAACTGATTTATTTTACAATTATATGGTCAAAATGAGAAAGTAAGCAATTTTTCGATAATACTGTTCTGTGACACTTTTGTATTTTTATGTCTGATTTCGTAAGCAAGTAGTTTTTAAGTGAGGTGAAACTTGGAGGCATGCAAGACAAATCAGACTCCAGAAAGGGGTACAGTAGTCTGGAAAGGTTGAGAACCACTTCTTTAAACTGATACTGTCAAAAATGATAAACCACATTTCCCCCCACCCCACCCTCAGCTACATTTTGTAAAAATTACCACTAATAAGAAAAAAAGCTGCAACACTTAAAATCCCAGATTCTAGGCTGAGGAGACTCCCAGAAAAATACCCCAGAGTACCGCATTCAGTGGGACTGCAGATGCAAGGGACACAAGCACACAGGTAAATTGTGCCATTCCATCTGCACTCCACTCTCCCTGCCAGTTCCATTGGCAGGGGACTGGCATGGACAGAATCCTGCTGTACAAGCATTTCAGAAAACATGAATCTTGTCAATTTCAATTGTACCCCCGCCAGATATCAAAAAAGAAGCCAGCAAACTGCAGCATGCCAGGTTTTAATGTATTGGCTGGAGTGTACGTGTACCATTGCCCTCTGCTGGATGGTATATATCAGACCCTATTCACACATGGGTCTTCCAAATATTTTTGGCAGCCACTGCAATGACCATAACCAATCAGCTGTACTAGTGCACCCTGCACCAGCTGAGACTCAAACCCATGCGTCACAGACAGCAGCTCTAACAGGTGAACCAAAATGGAGGCTCTCTTTGGACAAGCTCATAGGAGCTATTAGAGGCTGGTTTCACCTAGCATTCTGTTTTTGCATATGTTCCATTATTTCTCCCTTCCCTTCCCTAGAAAGGGCTGACTCCATCCTTGTCAATTATAGCGTCTGCCAAGTGGTGGCCAAAAACTAGGGCAGATTTAACCAATGTAAGGCATAGGACTCACTGTCTGAGCACTGCAGTCACACTCAGTCCTGGGATCAGTGTTCCTGAAGCTCTACAAGGTGAGGCTTCTTTATTGGATGAGCTAGTAGTTTTTACTAGCTCAAAGGGAAACCAATGCTATATATAAGTGCTAGAAAAAATTACTGTGACAGGCAAATTGGGTGTTCTATAGCTAGTAAACATATGGTATTTATGTTTTCCTTAGAATTTTTCCCCTCTGCTTTCTGGTCCCGTTATACAGTCTTTCTTTCTCCCTGTGAGTTTTTCATCCTATCCTCCATCCGCTCCATTTTTCATCCCCACCTTTGTTCCCCCAGTTTCTTCTAACTGAGACCAATAGCGAGGGCTTGTCAAAACAATGGAAATATATATTTGCTGGGAAAAATGCCAAAATGTTCCACAGATATTATTCATAGCTTAGTATTTGCCCAGCTCCATCAATACCATTTGAGTTCAAATTGCCACTACACATCTGTGACCAATCAGACACAATCACAGTCTAGGCTCAAGACTTAAGTTGATAACAGGTGGAGACAAACACCAAGACCACAAGTTCTTGCTGTGGGCCTCTGTGCTAAGATTGCTAGGGCTGTCTGCAGCTGCACAATAGTTACTGGGAATCCTCTCTTCTTTTGGTGAACCATGGCTATGAAAAACTCCCTGTCCTTTGTCCAAGAAGACTCTGTCAGATTCAGACTTAGCCATGGTAATCCACGCATTGTGATCTCCAGGCTCAACTATTGACACTTTCTGTTCCTACGTATAAAAACACAGACCTTAAGAGCCCTACAATTGGTTTGCAAGCCTGACTGCTCAGCAACACCAACTATTGACAGCACATCACCCCAGGGCTCTGTCCCCATCATTGGTTTCCCAAAGAATATCAAGTCAAATTCAAGGATTGAGTGCTCATCTTCAGAGTTCTCAATGGGACTGGCCTGAGTGGTTCTATCTCACTCTGCACCCTCGTGACCTCCCTTACCAGCTACATTCCACTCTAACGATAATGTGCCACCCTCAGAAATGAAACTTCTTTGTAGAGAAAAGAAGCTTTCTCTACAACCAGCCCAAGCAACAGCCAAACAGACCCAGAAGAGATCAGGATGGCTACAGACCTTGGCACCTTTGGAGCAAAACACAAAAGCTATTCCCTGACCTACTCTTCCCTTCATAACACCACATTAAAGTAGACAATGTTTGAGTCTGTTAAGGAAATTGAGTGCAGCCAATTCGTGTTCACAATGCAGTTCACAATTTGGACTGCGGTTGTGGACATTTCTTTTCTTTTTTAATGTAAACCAGTGACAATTCAAAATTCAAACACATTTCTGGGATAGATTTACACGCTGAATTAGAGAAGGAAAAGGAGGCTGAACTATTATGATGTTGTAAAAATATGAGCAATCGCTTAGATCCTGTTTTTTGCTGACATTTTAGAGGATCATAATCTAAACTGTACGATTTTAAATGATGCCCAAGTCAGCTTCACAAGCCAAGCGGATATGGAGAAAGTGAGATTTAATCAACTGGAAGATTTTTAAAATATTTGTTCTGCACTTTTCTTTTTTTCCTAACCAAATTTATTACTAGCTGGGGAATTAGAGAAAAAAGCCTCTGAGCAGATTTATATCCTACTTACCCCTCTTTTCCATGAAAAATCTTACAGTAGGTCCCACTTCTGTTCTTAGACTCTGGATTTTGAAAAATCTGAAGGATATATCTTAAAAAAAAAATCCAATACTCTCTTTACAAACTTAAGTGCAACACAGTCACTATGCTAGCTGAGTGAATGAGTACTTATGGCCATACACCCAGGTTGTAGCTCCTTCCATAGCAGAAGAAGGAGCCGTGACTCAGGAAGTAATTCTAAGAGGAAGACAGGATTGTTTCTGTTTCTCCTGTCTTTCTGTACACATCATTAACACCAGCAGCAGGAGGTGAGCTGTGTGAATGCCTTCTGCCAACAATAAACAGATGTGGTTCTTTTATTTAGTGAACTTGGGCATGCTGTTATTTTTTCTGGGGATTGTGCCGGTTTGCACTAGCCCAACATGAAGCAGACTGAGGTTACATAACAAAACAAACATTCATTTGGATGTGTGCTTGTCTCATCACAAGTTTTATAGTTTTTCCTCGAACTTTGTGTGTCATATTCTTCCCAGTGGGACTTGCATGCACAGAATTTGGGCGTAAGCTTCTGTAGAAGAAACTAGGGAAACCATCCACCATTCTAAAATATTAGAAAGAGCCTGTTTCGAAACTCAGATTCACTGATGCTTCTCAAACCCCTCTCTGTCCACTCAGATATTTCAGCTTTACCCAAAAGACTGAGAAAACAGGTTTTGCAGCATGCTCTTAAAATCAACAAATTCAAACTATTTCAGTCCAAGGCAGGGAAGGGAGTTACATAAGCATTTTTTTTTAAAGAAACAAACTCCCGCTTCAAAGAGCTTACAATCTAAAGAACTTAATGAATTTTCTTATTAATTAAGTAATTAAGTAGAAGCCAATTAAATGAGAACCTTATAAATAATTATCAATTACTTTACCTGTTTCAAATATAGAAGAAAAGGTCAGCTTTGCTTTTTCCCCTCTGTTACCCCGGAGAGGCCTAGATTTATCTCTTCCTCCTATATATAAGTATAGTACCTTTTTCAAACATTTTGCTTTGCAAGGTTAAAATTAAAAGAAAATTAGGAAATGAAGGGAACTTCTAGTTTTAAAACTATTTACTAGGAAAGATCTTTATTAAGGATTTAGAGAACAAAGGACCAAATCAAAATAATTAAAACTAGACGTATATGCCTGTCCGTGTGAACATTCCAAACCTAGGAGTGTTTACCTAGATTCTGGAAAACAGCTTCAGTAATAAGTATCTCTGGCTCTAGCTCTTGATGTTGCTCAACATTTTCATAAGGGGTCAGGGACCATCCTGGGCATCTAAAAGTGGGGTAGGGAACCAAAACTGTCTTCCCTTCCCATGGCCACAGATTCTTAAATCAGGCTATTCAAATTCGTGGCCCATTGTTGCTTGATCAAGGGGAAGAAAATTGATATTTAAGGGAATGATCCATCTACTGTTATGGATCCAAAGCTGAAATAGCAAAGAAAGCACAAGCCAAGCAGTTCTTCCACTGATGCTGGATCCAGGTTACAGTCTCCAGTTGCAGGGAACATGCAGACCCAAAAATGATTCCATTGCATATGTTGGTGACCTAACAATGCTTCTGCTCAAGTGTTGCAAGATGGCCAGACTAGTTCTCCCACAATACACCATGAACCAAGCCCCAGAGCAACTACATCTAGCAAAGGAAATTCAACCCCTGAAGCCACAGCATCTGACTTGAGTCTGAGTAGCGCAGTATGGACTCATTGACACAGGGATGAGGCTTGTGCTGCTAGCCTGAAGCTTGGTAAGAACAGGTCTGCAGATGCAGGTTCCACAGACCAGGTTTACCATGCAGTGGTCATACCCCTTGAAGACAATGAGATTTGGATCAGGTCCATGATGCATATATTGAAAGACTATTCAAAACCTGCACTTAAAAACCAATAAGCTCAGCTGAACCACTCATAACTCACCCCAAACCTGACTGTAAGAATTCCAGACTAATGGCTCATACTCGAAATGCTACTTTTGCTCAAAAACACTTGGTTAGATTGTGAGATCTTCAAGGCAGTAACTGCATCTTCATTTTTAGTACTGTCAGTTGCACAAGTTCAAAATCATGAGACTGCCCAAAGGGCTGTAGGAGAGAGGAGCAGACAGCAGACTCACCCATTGTTCACAGGAGGGAGCAGATGGACCCTGAGCTGCTGGGCTGTTTCTGCTCCCTCCTCCTCCCCCTTTGCTGCTATAAGACGGGTGTCAGCTGCTCACTCTCCTCTATTCAGAAACTCCTCTAGCTCCTGAGGGGAAAGGGAGAGTTCTCCCAACCTCCTGCAGCAACTCTGACTGGCTGTTCTTCCCCAGGAGGCCGGAAACAGGGAAAGGCAGCCTGAGCTGGTTAGAGGTGGGTTTTCCCTGAGTTAGGCTGAAAAGGCACATGAAGGCTGGAGCTTCTCCCATCATTGTGAGACTGCTTCCAGCAGACACCAAAATCCCATTACTTGTAAGAGTTGGCAACATTGCATTTATATACTTAAACAGCCTATTCTAGCACATCCAGTGGACTAAACTAACATAGATAAAGCCCCTTGCTATCTTGGGAGAAGAAAAACCCCAAAGGTTTGCCTGGTCAGGTTTCTGAGACACGACCAGTATGTGGGGGGCAGACAAGGAACCTGACCAACATACCAGGACAGCCAGCTTCAGGCCCTAGATATCTGGAACCAGCCAGATATCTGAACCTAGCCCAGACAGCTCAAGGAAAGGGACTGGCTGGAGGGAGGTAGCTTCCAGAAATAGGAGATACAGTCCCTCAGTTGCTCTTCAAGAAAAGGAGAGAAGCTTCACAAAGAACCCAGATGTTCCCAAGCTCAGGCATAGAACCACTGAGAAGGGAGGAATAAGTGGACTGTATTGCTCTTGGGAACCAGTAATGCCCCAGTATTACATAAATGATATATACAGATACGCAAAGGTTCATTTTGAGTTCATCTGTGACTGGGATGCCATTTAAAAAACGAAAGATGAATAGCAGAAATCACAAAAATAATGTACTGGAATAAAATCTGTGTGATGGTCTCGCAAGTTTCCAGTTGGGTAGTTGTACTTGAAATAGTTATTTTTCTCTGCATATTTGCCTGTCTTTTCTCAAAAGTTTTGTTGGAAGAAAACAGTGATGCAAAAAACCCTTACAGAGTATGACAGTAGCACAAATGAGATGGCACATAATGTTGATTGTTTCAAGTGTATTTAGCATAGCTGAAATGTTTACAGAGCCACAGAGCGTGTATACCAGATATATAAATATTACACCCCAAAAGTCAGGAAATTCAGTTTAAGTTTCCACAGTTAAATTATTTCTGGAACGAGAACTACCCTGAGAAATTTCAACTCAAAGGGTAGGGTTTCTTCCCAGAAAGCTATTAGTGATTGCAAATAAGAATAGAAAATTAAAGTACCATCCACATTTAACTATAGTTATTATATGTGGATGGGATTTTTCAACAGTACTCAACAATGGTCTAACTCTGCATCTGTTGAGGTCAATCGTATAACCCACATTAGCTTCAGTGGGAGTAGAATTAGACCAATGTTCAGCACTGTTGAAAATCTCTATCTATATTATTGCTCAACACACACGCAACACATAGAGAGAGTAGCTGTCATTCAGTGGACTGAAAATGGGGGTGGGAGTCAAAAGACCCAGAGTTGGGTATATTTCCCCAACTCTGCCATGACTCAGTATGTTACCTAGGCCTAAACTTTCTGTGCCCAAATTTTCCCAAATGTGAAATAAGGACTATAATATTTCTAGAGCTGGTCAAACTTTTTCAAACACAAAGGTTTGTTGTTTTTAAAATGGCCATTTTTCAAAAGTGAAAAATTTCCCCAAAAAACTTGACTTTTTCAAAATGTTTTGGCTTTTTGCAAAAATTTGTGACATTTTAATCAACATTATTATTGATATTTTTTGTTTTCTAAAAACCTGGGGGTTTTTTTTGGTAAGTAAAATATTTTAACAACCATATATCTGTAACCATTTTATTACAGATGTGCCTATTTCAAGCCCTGAACTTTGAAATTTTGGTGATGATTTTATTTATTTATTGACCCATTTTAACACTTGCCAAAATCGTATTGCTTTGAAATGTATGGATGAAAAGTGCTACAAACCCAAATTGTTATTACTATTATACTCACATGTTCTCACTCCTGTGCTGACAATTTCTGAGGTGCAGGATCTGAAAGTATTACGTTAGGTTAGATGCTATGAAGATAGACCAGAATGATAGAAAAGGGTAACTTTCCCGTACAACCAATGTACCTCAATCCTGAACTCATATTCTACTCCTAGGCCTGTTCTAAGTAAGAAGAGCTCACTGTGATAAATGATGCCCTATTTTTTTATATATAGATACATGTCCATTGTGTGTTAGGTTGGGATCACCCTCAAACTTATTTGAATATGTAGCTTGGAGCCTAGGTTTCCAGAGGCAAAGAATTGGTGCATTAACACATTGTACCCACAACCCATCATGTGACACCTGTACACAAAAACAGAAAGGGGTTTATTATAGGTTTACATCACAATCTGTGGTAAGTATGGTAAATGCTGTCAGACTAGGGTGTTGTAGGGGTTAAAGAGTTAACATCCCCCGATCTCATTTTGGTTTAGTCTTGTTCATTGGAACAGAAACAATTTGGTGCCTGTCTCTCTCCGTGACCAGTACACCTGCAGTTGGGGAAGTAAAACAAAGTAGCTCTGGATTTCACATCTCTGCTCCAGCCCATCAATACTCGTGAAATAGTAAGGTATGCCAATGTATTCCATTGGTCAAATGATACCCCCTCCCGCACCTTCCACATTCAGAGCCAAAACAATCCTTAACTCTGAAATTAATACCCAAATTCCCACATGCAACCTTAAAACAAACAAGTAACCAGTCCATTCATTTTAATTGTCTTGATGCCATTAGCTCTGAACAGGCTTCTTTGCACCTCCATTTCTGGGGACAGTAAGAGGTTGTGGGGTTTGGACCTTTTGTTTCTCTTTGAGGGAATGAATACCCTCTAAGTTGTCTCTGTTCTGATCTTCAAATGGCCTTTCAACTTGGGAGCTAATGCCCAGATCCTCAAAGATATTTAGGCATCTACTCCTATTGATTTCTAATACCTGTGAGAATCCAAGCCTACAGGCTCAGCTGTTCTTTCCCCTGCTCTTTCTGAGGGCTAGTAACAGCCGTGTATATCAGCCAGGTACCTCTGTCCTCTCACCACTATCCTCACAACATGTACAGCCTTCTAGAACTGAATTTCTTGGCACTTCAATCTGCATGAATAGCTCCTAATTGAAGGCAGAACTTCAGACTATTTTTGCTGCCTTCCTGCTAACTTACTATTATGCCAGCCAAAAATATCCCGAGTTTCCAGGTCTGGAGAGCTTCTTGTAAGTCAGGGGGCTTCAGTTTTCAAAGATGAGCCGCTTGAGAGCTCCGTGTATCTCAAAACAATTACAAAATCATGAGCTACATTGTGGTAGTGAAGTGATTATACAGGCAAATGGAGCACCCGTTGCGAGTTTGAGAATAAATCAGCCACAGACCGGTACATTATGACCTGTTTATCAGAGCAGACATTAGCCAGGGCACTGAGATTGCTTTGGGAAATTTCAGAAAGTGCTACCTGAGGTATCCACCAGAGGTGGCTGTTGACTTCAGCATAGTGACACCAAGATTTGGCCCAACATATTTGCTAAGGTGGGGGCCTAGTTTTAATTCCTTCCTTTACTTACACTGCTCTGTTTCTTTAGCAGCCTAACATTTATTAATAGCAGTACCAATGTCTACCCTAGTGTATTTCACTTGTCTTCTTCTGAATAAAGTGGATGCACTAAGTGGGAACAATTAATTTTCCAATGCATCATTCTCCTAGGATGTGTTACGTCCAAATATAGGTGGGCACGGTAGGACAGATGACTCTACTTATGCATTCTTTTTTATTTCTCAATTGTTTTCCCTCAGAAAGCTCCAGTAACTGCCCATGGTTTCCTGCCTTCTATTTTTACGATTCCTTTGGGCAGGGGACATACCAGTATTGGGGGTGAAGTGGGAGGGAACAGATAGACTGAATTAGCTTTTTCCACAACTGTTCTAGTTTCCTTGTGGTTTCAATAAGACTGAAGAAAAAAAATGATACCAACTGAACAAAAATGCACAGCAAACTTTAAAAATAAATTTGGCCAGGGATCTTCCTTGCAGACAAAGGGTTTAGGACTAAATTTTCAAAAGACCAGTGTTAGGTTAACCACAAATAAAATATTTTCTCACACATCTGATGTGTGTTTGCACAATTTAGGCTGCCACTTTTGGCCCTTGAATGGAATTTTCTGTGCCTCACCAGAATCAGATCAAGACTGATAAAATAAACAATCAACTGAACAAAAAAAATCTAAAAGATTATTGGGGGCTGTGGGATTATTAAACCTGCTAAGTGATTTCTTGAGAAAAACTATTCTTGCAATCATCTCTTATACACTGGTGGGTTTTTTTTTATCCTGTTGGAATGACGAGGATTTTCCTCCCCATTTCTTTTCATCTCTTTTTGGCTAGGGAAGACTAGATGACACTTTTCTCAGAGCCAGTCAATGCTGCCCCTTAGTTTGTCATAGGCATGGTCCCAGGAAGTCTGTTACAAGCTGGACCTAACTTCTGCAGCAAGTTCCCTAGATTCTGTATCATTCTGATGTGGGAGACTGGAAATTTTGCTGCAGCTTCATTCAAATTAAAAATGGAGGTTCTTAATGAAATTGTAATATTCATTTTCATTTTAAATCAGTACTATAGCCCCTGTGTTATTTATTTTTATATTAAATTTCCCCAGCCCAATCCCTACAGAACTACAGGAGTCAACTTGTGACTGGGATATGCACATTTGATGTATATTTCTACTAAAATGATCAGCAGTGAAATAATTAACAGTTTTTACTTTTAAATTGTCTGTAGGTTCCAGAGTTAACACTCCACTGAAATGAATGGAGCAGTTTATACCTTTCAGAGCTACTGTTTCATGCTATCTGCAGACTCACACTTTCTCTACATTAAGAATATTTGCACCAGTATAACTACAGCAATTGTATATTGATACAAACCCCTAATGTAGACAGGCTGTAGCCATTCTAAGCACCATTTTGTGCTAGTGCAGTCTGTTCATATGAGGGGGTTGCACCAAAAATTGATGTAATGACATGGATGCAACATTTTTTAATGTAGAAAGACAACACGGCATCAGTTTACACTCATATTTTCAAGATTTTCATTGGAACCAGAAGGAGCTAAACACAAGTTTAAAAGAAAAAACAAAGAAAGGAAGCTCAGATTCTGGAACATAATGCTGTAATAAAAGGTGGATTCTGCAGCATATTCCATGGCCACTGGATACACGGGACCCTAGGTAAAGGATTCTCTGTTTAAAGGCCGCAAGTGTGCTCTGACAGAGACTGAAGGTCTGTCCCCTCATTTCAGTCCCTGGAAAAATCATGGAGCAGGTCCTCAAGGAATCCATTCTGAAGCACTTGGGGGAGAGGAAGGTGATCAGGAACAGTCAACATGGATTCATCAAGGGCAAGTTATGCCTGACCAACCTGATTGCTTTCTATGATGAGATAACTTGCTCTGTGGATATGGGGAAAGCAGTGGACATTATATACATTGACTTTAGCAAAACTTTTGATATGGTCTCCCACAGTAGTCTTGCCAACAAGTTAAAGAAGTATGGATTGGCTGAAAGAACTATAAGGTGGATAGAAAGCTGGCTAGATCATCGGGCTCAACGGGTAGTGATCAACAGCTGGATGTTTAGTTGGCAGCCAGTATCAAGCGGTGCCCCAGGGGTTGGTCCTGGGGCCAGTTTTGTTCAACATCTTTATTAATGATCTGGATGACGGGATGGATTTCACCCTCAGCAAGTTCGTGGATAACACTAAGTCTGGGGGAGAGGTAGATACACTGGAGAGTAGGGATAGGGACCAGAGTGACCTAGACAAATTGGAGGATTGGGTCAAAAGAAACTTGATGAGGTTCAACAAGGACAAGCGCAGAGTCTTGCACTTAGGATGGAAGAATCCCAGGCACTGCTACAGGGTGGGTACCGACTGGCTAAGCGGCAGTTCTGCAGAAAAGGACCTGGGGATTACAGTGGACGAGATGCTGGATATGAGTCAACAGTTTGCACTTGTTGCCGAGATGGCTAACGGCATATTGGGCTGCATTAGTAGGAGCATTGCCAGCAGATCGAGGGAAGTGATTTTTCCCCTCTATTTGGCACTGGTGAGGCCACATCTGGAGGACTGGGTCCAGTTTTGGGGCCCCCACTACAGAAAGGATGTGGAAAAATTGGAGAAAGTCCAGTGGAGGGCAATGAAAATGATTAGGGGGCTGGGGCACATGACTTACAAGGAGAGGCTGAGGGAACTGGGGTTATTTATACAGGCAAATGGCACATCTCTGCAGAAGAGAAAAGCGAAGGGGGATTTGATAGCAGCTTTCAACTACCTGAAGGGGGGTTCCAAAGAGGATGGAGCTCGGCTGTTCTCAGTGTGGCAGATGACAGAACAAGGAGCAATTGTCTCAAGTTGCAGTGGGGGAGGTCTAGGTTGGATATTAAGGAAAACTATTTCACTAAGAGGTTGGTGAAGCACTGGAATCCGTTACCTAGGGAGGTGGTGGAATCTCCATCCTTAAAGGATTTTAAGGCCTGGCTTGACATGATTTAGTTGGGGTTGGTCCAGCTTTGAGCAGGGGGTTGGACTAGATGACCTCCTGAGGTCCCTTCCAACCCTAATAGTCTATGGTTCTATGATTCACAGTGGAGCTGGAGGTGTAATTTCCAACATAGGGAGACATACCTGTGCTAGCTCTAGTTGAGCTAGTGCACTAAAAATAGCAGTGCAGCCATGGCTGCCAGGACAGTAGGAGAGGCTAGCCTCCCTGAGTATGTAACTAAGGTTTCAGATGGGATTGTATTCAGGGCAGCTAGTCCATCCTGCTGCCTGTACAGTTGTGGCTACTGCTATTTTCAGTGGGCTAACATGATCAGAGCTAGCATGGGCATATCTATCCGAGTTTAAAATTATTCCTCCTGCTCCAGTGTAGACAGACCCCAAGAATGCTGCCTACTCAGGAGATCAAGAGACTTTAAGGCAGGTCACTATATGTATCCAACAATACAGAGCCTTGCCTTCTATATCACCATCCTAATGTTGAAAGCATTTCTGCTCTTTAGGGAAAGGATTTGGACTTTTTCTGTATGTTTTACAATACCTAGCAGAATGGGGCTTCAATGAGCTACCACACTGTGAATGTTTAATAATATTAATTAATCATGGCTTACTGCCATGGGGCATGTCAAGATGCTGTTTTCCAAAGCCTGTCTGATATGAGCAATATCTTTAGTTTCCTTTTTTAAGACACTGCAGAAGAGAATCCGGATTTTAAAAACTTATAGTCACAAGTTGTCCAAACAATGAATTCCAGTGCCCTTGAACATTGTTGCGGAAGAATCCTGATTTACAATGCCAGAAAGAATGTGAGGACATTTTGCCAGTTTAAGGAGCCAGCCAAAAAAAGGGGAACCTTGCCTCTCTACCTCCCTTCCCTGGACCACAGCATAATACTAACAGGGATTTAAAAAAAAAAAATCTTTGGTTGTCTTGCTATGCCCAATTAGTATTCCATCCATGATTTGTCCCATCAGGGAAAATGCTTCCCTCACACACGTTTTCAGGATAGCACTGATGTATCTGAGGGCCTCTCCAAACACAGTGACCATCTGCTGGGCAAAACATTGGGGTCTGACAAGCAGGAGCCATTCAACCCTGTTGTTGGGCCACATTATTACATATTTGACAAGGGTAATGAGAGGCTGTCATTAACCTTACATGACAGTTGCTACAATGACACACACTAAAGCAAGAACAAAGAGCAGAACTCAGTGAAAAGGCACCTACTTCTCATTTAACCCTGAAATTGTCAGACACCATTATTGCGAATGGAGGCTGGCGGTCCTGGGGTTAATTTCCATTTCAGTGCTCTGCTTGTTCTCTTTTTGAAATGTATCGCTCATATGGGTAAGGAAGCCATTTTATCATTGCTTTTGGGAAGGCAATGCATTATTTATCATAACACACTGAGATGTAAGAACAGAAAGAGGAACGAACAGACATATTTCACAAACCCCTCTGATGGTCTGAAACAACATATCAGAACTCAGTCTCTGATACTTATGGTTATCATTGCCTAAGTGTGACATTTCTCTCATCTGCATTTCCTGCCAGATCCCTATCAGGCTAAAAGTCACACGACTGTTTTTGCTAATGACCTTGCCATAGTTCCCTGTCTCAATAATCACAGGGAAATCCCACTGAGAAAGTTAATCGCTTGCCTGACTTTTAGTTAAACAATAGCTGTAGGATAAAACTGTATGTGCAATTTCAGGAAAAGAACCATTTGAGTATAAAGTTCCTGTATCTCTGTTTAACGGTAATGGATTGCAGTTTTGCTAGGAATATTGCTTTGTACCAGAACTGCTTACTAAATCTGAACACAAAAACAATATGCTTATTTCCAAAGTCACCTCCAGGCTGAACTGAGGACAGGGGATTGTGTATATGATTGCAAGTACTTGCTTGGTGGTTTCAGTGTATTAGGGACCTGTGATAGAAGTGAAAGTGAAGATTATGTCTCACCACAGGAGATTCATAGACAGTACATCTGGGTGTGAGCTCACAAGTGTCACAAGGTTCAGGAACAGCTAGGGCCAATCAGAAAATAGGACATCAGGTGGTGGTTAGCTGCAGCATGAGGACGCTTGGAGCCATTTGGGGGAGGGGACGACATCGCTGTGGAAAAGCTCTGTATAAATAGCATACAAAAAACCTAAACAATTTCTTTCTACACAAAGAACTGAGTGCAGCAGCACAAATTACCATCACAGAAGCATTGCCTGGTGGGTTGGAAGTGAGAGTCAAGCTTACTGAAAGATTAAAAAAAAATACAGGGAGTGGAAGGCAGAAATCAGAATTAAGATACATAGAGTATGAGAAGAAAAGAGCAAGAATGAATCAAAGCAGGATTATATTAATTGCCCTTTGTCCCCAATGGCAAATTGGCAGTAAACAGGCTGTGATTTTTACAAATTGACCTCTATTAGAATTTAATTAATACTTTGTGCAAACAAGTGTCAGACTATGCGATGCATGCACATGTTCACTATGCTTGTTCCTTGGAGTAGTTGACAGAGCTGTGAGACTGGCCACCGATGTTCATGGTACAGCTTCTGTTCTTCATCAGGGAACTTCCACCCAAATGGAATTCTGGTGCTCATTAAATAGATTTTGTTAGATAAATCAAACAATTTTCAACTAAGGGTCTCAAGTTCACTTTCCACAAACAGTCACATGAAAAAAAATAAATATTTGAGAATATTCAGAACAAGCTAATAAAACAGGATGCAAACACATTTGAAACAAAATTCTGTTTAGAAATCTCCAGAACATCTGTGAATAATTTCCTACCATTTGCCCAGCTCTTGTCCCTCATGTTCTGTCTGCTACAATTTCCAGTGTTCCATGGGTAGTACAAGCATATAATCCAGCTGCCTTATCTCTGAATCAAAAGATTGTGCTGGCCAACTGCTAATCCTCCCCAAAGGATCTTTCATGTGGGACTTTCTTATCACAGGACTCCCTTATCACAGGACTCCATTCATTAAGCCCTCCTGGCAATTGTGCATGTGAAGCTATTAAGGAAGAATTTTGTACACAGTACCATCACTATAAGGATTATACTGAGCTCGCTCACTCTCCTCCACACCTTTTTTGGGTTTCCCAATCAAAAGTCTGAAAGATACCTGACTTTAGATCAAGCCAGATATAACGGAGGAGATGGAAAAGTCTAAATTTCTCATACGAGAGACTGTCTGTGTTAATGGACTAGGATGATCTCCTGCAATAGTTGCAAAATATCAGGTTTTGAGATACAGTGGAGACTGCCCTTAGCAAAGATGGCTACAGTTTTCCATTATCCTCAATGGAAGTGAAGCCAAGCTTCCCTCAGGGAAGATGGTGGCTCCCTATAGTCTCAGAAGGCAGGGAGGCGCATGTGAATGGAGGAGGCAGTCATCTTTGTTAAGGGCAGACTCTTGCTTCACACCCATTGACAACAACAGGAGATGAACAACATTTTGAAAGAGAGCAATTCTTTGTGTCTTCACTACCAGGAGATCGACGCCACTGCAATCGATACAGCAGGTGTCAATTTAGCAGGTCTAATGAAGACCCACTAAATCGATGGCAGAGTCCTCTCGGGTCGACTCTGGTACTCTAGCTCCCCGAGAAGAGTAAGGTAAGTCCACCGGAGAGCATCTCCCGCTGACACAGCACAGTGTAGACACTGCGGTAAGTCGACCTAAGCTACGTCGACTCCAGCTACATTATTCATGTAGCTGGAGTAGCATAATTTACCCCGATAGTGAAGACAAGCCCTTTGTGAGTTTCTCTGCAGAATATTTTACATGCCAGGCATGCAGAAGGAGAAACTTTCAGTTGTGAAGAAAAATGGCTGAAGGGAAAAGAAAAAGAAAGTGTGAAGTGTCTGTGTTATTCTATTATTAAATAATTCTGAACAAAAAAAGGGGTTGAAACAAGGCACTGTTTTTCTTAAAGGACCCATTTTAAAATTGACCTTAGCTCTAGTTAATGGATCTACTTGTGAATTCTCAGATATGTCATTCTGTACTCAAAGAGGAAGTAATGTAATTTTGGGAAGAATCTTTGTTAGTATTTAGATAAAATAAAGAGGTTGAATTCCTGCTTTAAGTACAAAACTTGGCATTAACCATGGAGCCATGTCCAATGCCTCCTTACTAACATCTGTTCTGTTTCCTCCACTCCTAATTTTTAATTTTTTAATCAATACAACCTCATGTATACCTGGTAAGACTTCTTTATAAGCTCATGCTTTTAATTATTTATGGCTACATTATCCTCTGGAGTTATATGGGTTTATTTCATTTTCACTTGTATTATGGTGATGGTAATGGCCAGGATGACTCCTCTTTTTTGAGTATGCATGTTATATTTGCTTTTCTCCAATTTCCCATCAGCAACCCAGTTTTCAATGACTTTGCAAAGATGTACACTAAGTATGAATGTCCATGTGCTTATTATTTATGCATATCAATTTAATAGCATCATCATCATCATTATCATATAAATTCTGCCCAAAATATAACACCGTATAGTAGTCCAGCAAGTTAATGAATTTTAAAAAGCTACAATCAGGTTGGTATAAAACAAGCAGAATAGGGTATATCACTAAGTTCTCATGCTTAAAAGCCAAAAGAGAAATATTAATAAAATTTAGTCCTTTTCTATTTTGCAAATCATACAAGAGCACAGAATTATTATTTATCAGATGTTCAAATGAACCTAATTTAATTTGTCTTGAAATTATTAAAGTTTTAGTGTTACAACTACAAGTTCAACGGACACAAATTTACAACAGAAACCTGTCTTGCCAGTCTCAGAATAAAATACATGAAAAAGAGAAACAAAATATAGGAAACAATTTATCAATGTAAACATAAAATGTTATCTATACACTGATATAGTAAAAAGGAATAGTAAGTAATGCATTTGATCAATAGGAAAGGATTCATTTTATGTGATTATCGTATCTTGGCAACTTGGAAAGTAAAGTGTTCTTCCTTTAATTTAGCTTCAAACACTATCACACAAGTCAGCTAAACCTATATTTTATCAGGTGCTGGATGAATTATGAATGGGCGTAATCAAGCTGCTGGACCATTATGTGTTAGATGAGACATAACTGCCCCAGATGCTTCACCTAGGGCAAACTACAGTGTTAGTATCTTCAGACAACTTTTTAAAAGTTAGAACTTCAATTTCAATACTTTTATAAGTATGAGACATTTCAAAGTAGGAATGTTTTGCATGAAGTTAAACTATAAATAAAAAACAACCAAGATGCAAAAATGTCTACATCTGAAAAACAACACATCTTTTCATTATCTTGTACAGCATTTGTCTTTCAATGGTCAGAATTCAAACTAAACTCCCATGATATTAGTTGAAAAGTATAGATGTCTGATGCAAAAATCAAACAAACAAAAAAATAGAACCACCATAGTAATTTGTACACAGCAAGTGGACAGTTTCAGTTTCCCACTAGCCAATACTGATCATCTGATTAGTTATCAATTTAAATAGAGAGCTGGAAATCTTATTCCCTTCCTTCCCCATTCCCATGCACCCTCCTCAATCTCTATTTTCCCCCTCCACATTTCCCTGTATTGCCCTTCTACCGAGCCTGTTTTCCTCTTATGTCCTTATCGTTTTACTGACCAGTTTACAAACTAGGAAATAATGGGAGTAGGTGGCTATATTTACTAGTGGCAGCCTCACTGCTACCTATGAGTCTGTAGTTAATTGACGGCCATGTTAACTGAGGGCAGCTTGTGGATTCAATTTCACTGAAAATACTGTAAAGTGGAAGCCATTTTGAGTAAAAGTAAAATGAGACAAGAAGGGTGAAAGCGCAAGAATGCAGCTGGACATCAGAAAATCCTAAAGTGTGTTTTTGAAAAAAGAGCACCTAAGAAACCAAGACTTGCACTATATTTCTGGTGTTATTTCAAACACACCTTTGGACTGGTAGAAACAATTATTAACGGGCAGCGATAACGGAAGTCTTTTTTTTTTTTTAGCCTTCTTGTTAAGCAAAATTTGAACACACATAGAAAAGTCCAGTACATGTATTCCTTGCCTATTCTTGTACATTTGTAGGTTTCCCTCTGCCAGTAAAGCACTGGAAAGAGACAACACTTGTAATCAGATCATTGGCTAAAACAACGGAGTCAGTCTGATCAATAGCAACTGCACATACAGCAAAGAGCCCTTAATGGCTCTTAATCCCCATTAGGCTGAGTTAGAGGAAGTTGAAGGGGAAACTGCATCACATTTCAGCCATTTATAGCAGCATCCTGGTACTTGAGCAGCTTTCAGGGAACAGGAGCATTTGTTCTGAGGTGCTCTGGGACACCTATCAATAGGGTAGGAAACTACTGCATCATTATAATCCAGGAAATGCTCCAGGGACCCTCTGGGGAATTGACTCCAAGGCTTATAAATTTTTTAGCAGGAATCTATGGTGCATCAACCAGAAAAGCATTAGCACATGAAGCTTTTCTGTCACCAGTAATTAAATGTGTTTTAGGATGCCTTTGACATGATTTATAATACCAAAAAAAAAAAAAAAAGACAATTTTAAGCCATGTGAGTTGCTACAGTGTCCTTAAAAGTATCCCCACATAAACATGCACAGTTATTCCTACTGACATTTTGCACTGGAGCCATATAAGAAAAAACTGCTTCAATGTGTTGCTTTTGTTGTTCAGAAACTGCACATGTTTAAAAAAAAAATCCACCCAACACCTTTAATTAGCCCCACCAATGAGCTTTGGGACAGGAGTGCACACCAGAACTGTCCCACACCACAGTTGTCACCCCTCTAGCTAGAAAGGGACTCTCTTCACAACCGATTACTATTGTTTATCAGTTGCGCAGAGCTATTGCTATTGACTGACCCAAAGAGTAAGAGAACAAAAGTAGGAATACAACCTAGGTTCTCTTTATGGTACTTAGACCAGCCCCACTTTAGCCAACATTATAGTACTTACATTCTAAATTCCAGCAATTAGAATAAGCCAGCAACAATTTCCACACAACTCATAGGGGTATACCTATTTGATCATCCAGCCTATCACTCTGACATCAATGCTTAAAGGGATCTGAAAAAGTGTGGGTGCATCAATCATAATCCAGGAGCTGTGGTTTTGGTGAGACAATGCCTAAAGTGCTCCCTTTGGTGACCTAGCTCAATTGTTTTTTGGAGTGGGTCTGTGACCCCTTATTGCTCGCCCCACACACACACTTTAAGCGTTGCTGTCAATGCAGGATTGTACCCTACATTTCCCAGTGTTTTTCTATTCTAGTTTTAAGACTCCAAGTGATGAGCTCCCACCACTCCCTTGGGAGACTATTCTCCAATTTATAATTATATCACTAGCAGGATGTTTTTCCTGCTATAAGCCTACATTTTCCCTCTCTTAATTTCATTCTATTACCCTTAATTATAGCTACATCTATAGCTCCACTGAAAAAGGGGCATGCGAAAGATTTTAGAACATTGTATTCATTTGTTTTATTCCCTTTCTTGCTGCTTTAGGGGTGTATTAAGATGGATAAAAGAAATATTAAGAACGTCAAGTCTGAGCTTTCATGGTATTGGTGAAGGGCTTTGGGAAGAATTTGCCCCCCATGTCAGCTAACCCTGTTCAGAGCAGAGATGTTTAAAATGATGTGAGTCAGGTTGGATGTAGGTGTAGGCTGACTCAGGGATGGAGAAAGGGAGGAAAAAGAGTGAAGTTCACTTCCTAGTTTCCCATTACAGGGTCTGATCTAAAGTCTTTCCACTGGAGTCAGCGGAAAGACTCACATTAATTACAGTGGGCTCTGGATCAAACCTTGTGGGAGGGGATCCCATCACCTAACTTGGATTTCCTTGCACCGGCCATGTTGAGATTCAGAAGTCCAAATTCTCAACAGTCTGACTGGCAATACTAACTTTCAGAAATTTCTTTGCCATGTTGAACCTTAATCCTAAAGGGATATTAGGCATATAAACAAAACCATTTAACCCTTTGAGGTTTAAACAGCAGCAGAAGCAGCAGCAATAAAAAAATATGACAAAATCGGACCATTACCTGGCTCCAAGGTGGTTATTTCATGATACCATTTTGGTTTTCCGCTGTATCTCTATCATGAAGTCCTTTTGTTTTCCTAAAAAAGTACCATAGTAGAGGAATAATTGGTATTCAAGACACACATTTCCTATCAGCAAATGGGTCTAAAGTACAGCAGTATTCTTGAAGAACGCTGATTTTTACTGTTTTGCCATTTTGCATTTTCAAAGTGACATCTGCTTTGTGTGAGACTTAAGAATGTGGAAGGAGATTTGTAAAGAAGAAGACAATTATGTCCCTGAGCCTTCTGTATTATATCCCCTTCAAAATAAATACTTATGTTTGTGCCCCCGGAAAAATCAGTACAATGGCTAAAAATATTTAACTCTAACTCATCTTCTAACAGTTTTTATGAGACTTCATGATAGGGGCAAATATTTTGAAAGCTGCATTTTTAAATACTGTATTTTAAATTAGGTTAATCAAAACAGCCTTCCATTCAGCATTCGAATAAAGTGCCCTGCATTTACATGAATAAAAATCACATATTTTTGATAAAGAATGACTGATCCATTCTGTTACTCACATCACTACTTAAAAAGAGGTGACCCTAAAGTAGTACACGTATTGCGTAGTTATAAAGCAAATCTAACTACTTACCTAGGTATTAACATGTTCCCCATCACCATATTATCTGAAAGCTTCTCAAATACTTAAAAACAAACAATAACGTTCTCATTTTCCCCCAGTCAGCCTGTAGGAGAAATAGCTTGATTAGGTTTTCTTTCTGGTGTGTGAAGGGAGTAGCTGGGGGTTGTGAGAGTTTGTGGGTGTGTGAAAAAGTTACTAAGGTAAAGCTAAGTTGGAGAAGTTAATTTTGATGTGGAGAGGTGCTGGGGTCCGTGGTCGTTCTTACATCCTGTGGGAGTGATCTTCACAGGAGCTTGACCTATACTATGTAAGTTCTGTCTTCCACACTCATGAGCCTTCTTTTATTGGTGAGCAATCATATTTTCCCGTGGCACATAACTCTCATAAGAAGTCCTGGTTGTGTAGAGAGAGAAGTTATTCTTCAGGTATCGAGGATCAATCCCATAGAGCGCTTTGGGTATCTGGACAGAGATCTTGAATTAGACTCTCTGTTCATTGAGGAACCCAGTGCAGAGAGCAGAGCACCAGACTGACTCACATACAGCAATCAGTGTTGCTAAGCAGACAAGCTGTTGCCTTTTGTACCAGTTGCAGCTTTATTGGGACATGTGGCTGCATTCCTAGATATAATGAGTTGCAAATATGTGCATTGGGAATGCTGTTTCCACACAAAATATATTTGTGCAGTTTCTATGCAAAATGTGTTCTGGAATACATTCACGAATGTAAGCATCCATTCCTACAGTGCAGCTTGAGATCACAGATGAGAACCTTCACATTATCGACTCGATGTTGGAGTTATTGGTGTTTGTATTACTGCTGCCTCTTCCTATTCTGAGAAAGTTATTTGAACAATGCAACAAGCAGGCTAATGCTCAGAGGTCAGACTATAGGATGACTCTTCCAGATAAGAGAGAGGAAGTCTGGTTTCAGTATTTATTTAAAGGGATATATGATACATCAACAGAAAGTAATGCATTTGTGGGAATGAAAGTGTATACACCGGAATGCTGACAGAATTTTGAGTAGAACCCCTACAACATTTTCTGTACGAGAAGGAGCACAGAGGGTATGGTAAACTCAGGGAGTATTGGGGCCTCCAAAATGTAAGGGAGCTCAAAAATAGAGCATATAGCACGGTCTGTACATCAACATACGTAGCATTTTCTTTCATAGCATCCTGAGGGCAAGGAACATAGACTAAACAGCTAGCAAGATAAGGCAAATTCTCTAACTCAGTAAGAACGTGCCATTTGGGCAAACAAACATCATTCACAGACAAATATTCAAACATGTGCATAATTCTTCTGTCAACTTGATCTTACAACATTAACATATGAATGACAAGTCTCACAAGCCTTACAGCAGCTATGCTCCAAGTAAATCAGGTTTGTGATATGCAGTACAATGAAATATGAAGGAAGGATTGTTATCAATAATGATATCTGTTAGGACAGCGTTTGGACTATCACATACATATACACTAGAATCAACGGCATACTGGAGAGAAAATGGAAGAGCATCTCTAGAGAAAGCTGCACCCATTTTTCTCAGCGCAGTGTTCTGAAAGTTCCCATGATGAGTGGCAATGCCACTAAACTGTAAATATGCCTGCCTCTACCAGCTGCCCCAACACCACCAGCTTAGCCCCCACCTAGGAAGCTGGAAAAACTAACCACCATCTCTGAGCGCTTCTAAGAGGCAATACTTCCCCATGCACAAGCACTGAGCCTGAGTATAACAAACAAAACTTTTATTAAGGAGAGAGGGAAAGCAGCACTAATTAGGGGAAAAAACCATGACTCAAAAGCATTCTAACAATAAGTAAACACCTGCTTTACAGTATCTTGGTCAGTAATGCTTTGCCTCAGTTTCCCACCATGCAGTGAATGGACCAATGTCCCTTTAACACACCACGCCCCTTTTCTCTCCGCTGTACCCCACTCACAATTTGTTGTACGAGATCAGCGAAGTCCCAGGGTCCGGGGTGTGTTCAGCTGGGTTCATCAAGCTCCCACTCCTGGGAAGGTGGGGGAGTGGTTAAATGATGACTGTGTCTCTGTTGCTGCCACTTTTGCTGTTGCAACCTCTGCTACTGCTCACCAGCATTGCTGCCACTTCTGCTTTTAGCTGCGGTGCTGTGTTCTGGGGCTCCACCGCCTCGCCCAGCTCTTAGCGATTCCAGCTCTTAGTGATTTCACCAGGTAGTGGGGAACTTCACTGCTCTTGCTTCCCTGCACTCTTTTTCACTGCAACCCTATCCCCACTCCAGGTCTAAGGCTCAGATCCCTACGCCAGCCTATTGGTGATTTCAGCACTAGTGATCACTAAGAAAAAAACAAGGACTCTTAATCAAGTCTAGTCGGTTCTATCTTTAAACCTTAGAGGACAGTCAAATAGCCTCTGGAACCCTTTAAACAGGGAAGCCATTGTCATCACACTCCTGATGATTTTAAAAACAAACAAACAAACCTCCAATCCCAATCCCAATCCCAATCCCAATCCCAATCCCAATCCCAATCCCAATCCCCTCTTTGTCTTTCACTTGGGTTTGGCACTACCCCATGTTTAGTAAGTGAAGTTATGTTTAGGGTGACCTCCCCTCAATTAGGCCATACTAACTACTGCCCTTTAGTCACACAGTTAGGATAACAGCATTTAATTGCCCCTATATCCAAGAAGTGAGTTTTAACCCAGAACAGCCAAAACTGGTCATTTTGGCAAAACAGGTATGTCTGCTGATCACCTAAGCAAAGTAGCTGTGTCTATGCAAATACAGTCTGCTCCTGAGGTCTTTTCCCTCAGTTCATCAATAGATGGCAGGAGAGAGCTCATTCAAATCACTGGCTTACATGTTTCCGAAACAGAGCAATGTAACAGACAAAGTCTGACTAGAGAGAGAAAATAATTTCCACCCTCCCTATTTTCCTCTTTGTTCTTGTTATAGGCAGTGCAGGTAGAGACATCTCTAGTTAAGGTTTATCCTGTTTTCAGTTGCTTATTACTTTGCCAAATTAAACATTTTGGGCTGAAATTTGCCATGCCGGGTGTTTTCCTCAGGCTGTCAAGTATCCGGGGTAGCCGTGTTAGTTTGTATCCACAAAAACAAGGAGTCCGGTGGCACCTTGAAGACTAACAGATTTATTTGGGCGTAAGCTTTCATGGGTAAAAAACCACTTCTTCAGATGCATGGAGTGTAATGAACCAGCCACTCCCAGTCTCTATTCAAGCCCAGGTAAGACAAAAGCAGCTTTGCCTCTCCTGGAATTGACACCTCCTCCTCAATTATTGGGAGTGGACTACATCCACCCCGATCGAATTGGCCCTGTCAACACTGTTTCTCTACTTGTGAGGTAACTCCCTTCTCTTCATATGTCAGTATATAGTGCCTGCATCTGTAATTTTCACTCCATGTATCTGAAGAAGTGTTTTTTTACCCACAAAAGCTTATGCCCAAATAAATCTGTTAGTCTTTAAGGTGCCACCGGACTCCTTGTTGTTTTTGCCTCAGGCTGAATTTTCTCTCTGCCCCCCTCCACACCCCCATACACTTTTCTTTTAAAAAAATGAAAGTTTCAGGTAAGCCAGTTCAGCCATTCCTCAGAAACAGGTCAGAGAAATAAATATTGCTTTGACCACATTAAAAAAATCCATCATTTAGTGAGAAATTCTAGCGCATCTGGAGCAGGGACTTGAAATTTGATAGGTGGGTTCTCCTTGCATCAGGAATGTGCATTTTCTCCAGGGCAGGGAACAAAGGAATGAGCCAGAGGGGATAGCAACAGATGGGGGATGGGCAGGAGCCAAGTGCACAGTGGCAGAAGCTGGGGATGCGGTGACGGGGGCAGAAGGATGTAACAACTAGAGCGCACCCCCCTCCAAAACTTGGAATTTAACCCACTATTCTGAGGCTCAACATCCATTCACTAGAGCAAACAGCTGTGCAATCCACTGATCTCATCCCCCACTGGTAACAGGTCCACATAGAAAATAACAGCCTTCTACTGTTTTCAATTAGTTTGTTAAATTTAAGTTGTAGAGAACTGTGTGATGGATCTAAAAATCCAAATCCTGCTGGTGATCCAATGATGGACTTTTTATTTTTCAATTTTTAAACTTTTTAAACACTTAAGAAATTACATATTTAAAAAAAAAGTCAATAAGAACATTAAGGTTGCAAAGTCATGCACTCACAGGTTAGAGAATGCCAGAACTAAGTTTATCTGTGCAGCTTTAATTCAGCATCCCTTATGCATATGCATTAAGACAATCTTAATTACAGGATCACATAATATGTTTTCAACAGGACCTCCACAGACTGGATCTGCTCTGGGGAGGAATCAGGATTGTGTTGTGAAGGAGACTGTTGTCTATAGGCCCCCTGCCGCATTTGCTGCAGTAGTTGAAGGTGTGTGGACAATGAGGCAGGGCATCACAGGAAGAGAAAGGATGGTTTTATGGTTAAGGCAATTGACTGTTGTCCTGAAGAACTGGATCAATTCCTTTCTCTACCAGCGAGTTCCTGTCTGATAACAGACAAGTCATTTATACGAAAATGTTCACATATGGCCATTGTATGTCTCTCATTTTTGGGGTGCCTGACTTGAGACCCTGGGGTCTGATTTGCAGAATGCTGAGCACTCACAGCTGCAATAGAGGTCAATGCAAGTTCTGCTCTGAACATGTAAAGTGCTGTAGAATGCTATATACTCTGAAAAATCAGACCTCAGGCTTCCCAAATTGGTCATCCCAGATTAGTTTATACATTTGACCATTTAGCTGCAGTAGTGCAGTGCTTAGCCTCTGTGGAGTAAGATAGCAGCTAGAGACCAGACCTAGGAATTAAATTTTACTTAAATGTAAAAAGCTTGTAATGAGATTGATCTCATTTGGAAGCCAGAGCAAAACACCTCAGTCACAAGCATAAGTGGGGATAGGTGATATGTATTTGTGTTAGTTATTCATATTGTCTTTATTACTGTACAGAGAGAGTATTCAATACATGTGACTGTATAAAGCAGTGTTATTTTTTTCCTATTTGTGTGGGTTCCACATATGACCCTTCCCAAAGTAGTTCTCTGTTAGGACCATTTTCACTTGGTGTTCTGTTTCCTGAAGTTACGGCATATTCCATACCTGTTTCATTAGTGTCACTTGGCTTTTCATTAGACAAGGAAAATGAGCCTCTCCAGCATTCAAGAAACAGACCAATAAAGATATATTACTGTCACTTTACTCAATAAGAGCAGATGGGTCATAATAGTATGTATAATACCAGTACGTTTGTAGAGTCATTTTTTCTTATCAGCTAGTTAATGAAATGAATTTCTATCACAGCATCTTTAAAATGTAATACTCTCACAACTGTCTTCAAAGACCTATTTTGAATCAAATAAGTTATCTATCAAAATACTCATTAAAATTAGGTGCAGGCCTACAGGAAGAGAGAGATTAAATCATTGAGACATCTGGGCCTCTTATTCCTCTAATGTGACCTCATTATATCGTAATTCGTTACTGCAGAAATTTAATTTGCTGATGCCATGGAATTACTGAGGGTCTTCACTTTCTCAGGATTTTCATCCTACCCAACTGTAAACTTTTAGATCATTTAGTGTTCGATATCAGGTTGCTTAGAGGCTTAACAGGAACCTGACATACTGTAAATGAGCAACCACTCTATAACCGAAGCCATGGTCATGTATTATCGATCATTCTCTGAGATAAAAGATAAATAAGTAAGCTCTAACTAATTTCACCTCAGACCTCTAAAACAGTTGTTTAATCTAGAGAGAGGAAATAGCTGCATAGCCCTAGAGTCAAAGAATGTGAAGAATTTGTAAGAAAAACCATGGTCACAAATGTTGATACACCACAGTCTTCAGTGGGCATTGAACCTGGTACCTTCACTACCAGAAGCACAAGTCCTACCTTTTGAACTAAAGAAGGAATACCTTTATTTCAGCGTAAGTACCTGGATTTAGCTAAAAGAAAAGGAGGACTTGTGGCACCTTAGAGACTAACCAATTTATTTGAGCATAAGCTTTCGTGAGCTACAGCTCACTTCATCGGATGTAGCTGTAGCTCACGAAAGCTTATGCTCAAATAAATTGGTTAGTCTCTAAGGTGCCACAAGTACTCCTTTTCTTTTTGTGAATACAGACTAACGCGGCTGTTACTCTGAAACCTGGATTTAGCTAGACCAGCACAAGAGTGTGTGATGATCACACACACTAAGCCACACTTCGATTTGACATTTATAGCCTTTTCTCCACTTTAAAAGTTCTGTGCCAAGAAGTGCTACCTTCCCTCTAAAACATACTGATTGATGTGTGGCATGACTCACTACCATAGTTTATGAGACTTTGTTAGACTTCCCTAAACTGAGAACAACAAACCAATGCAACTGAAACAGAACAAAGAATTTCCCAACAGATTTGCTACCTTCCCAACTCACTTCATGGACCAAGAGATCATCTCATATATGCAATGAGATGGTCCTTGATCTCATGTCTTACACCAAAGGCCCTGAACATTGGGCCCGCGTGTGGAGCGTTAACATGAAGAGCTAACACACCCAGACATGTGGCCACCACAAACTGTGATGTGGCCGTAGGGAGTATGTGTCAAAAAAAAAAAAAAGTAGAAAATATTCTAATATTCCCCTTTTTTCCATACCCACCACAATCTTGTGCAAAATGCACTCCAAGGAAGTAACACCTTCCTTTGTGACACACTGCTGGGTGAGTGTAGGCAAGGCAGGACTCCTTTTTATTCTACTTCTTGGCCAGATTTTCCCACTGATCCAGAATTCACAACACTTGTGACAGAGGGCCGCTTTAAACAAAGAAAAGTGATTGCATGTTAAAGTGCTCGTCCCATTTCCCACTTCAGGCAAAGGACCTGAAACATTCCTAATTAAGCAGTTTCAAAAAAAGCAGCTACAGATACCAATCTGTGATCCTCTATAAATACAACAGTCCTTCGATTTTTACACGCACACAGGATGTGTCAGAAGCAGGTGCAGTTTTGTTATACAGCAATTTATAAATAGAGAAATCTTTGTGAAGACTAAGATTAGGATATTTTTAAAGGGCCAAAATCTGCTCTCGGTGGCTTGCATGGCTATAACAGAGCAGATTTTGGCCATAAGCCTATAGTATGATTTTCTTCAATCACACTCACTTTGATCCTTTACTGGCTGACTGCTAAAACTCTTCCAATAAAATTTCATCTTACCAGAGAATCCAAATTAGAGAGGCACAGAACATCGTGAACTAAAAGGGTGGGGAGTGTTGAAAAGCTGCAAAATTATTATATTTTTTTAAAAAAACTCAGTGCATTCATTTTCCACCACAAAGATGATCTCAGTAAAACTGAGTTTAAAAGATGTTGATAAAATCAAGGGACTTGCCACATGTCTAAAACTCCCTGATGCAGCCTCTGATATGTGTGTTCATGTCAAATGAAAAAGAAAGGCATTTCTTTGCAGGTATCCTGTAGTTCAATAACCTGATAATTATTCAGTTCAGCTTAAAGCAAACTGGCAATCACTTAAATAAAGCACTGACTTGATTTTTAATCAGTGAAAACTGCCATTTGTTGAAAGGGCTTTTTGGAATAATTACTTTGCATTCTTATTACTAAAGTAGATTTATAGGAAAATCAAAACAAACTATATTAATTACACCATATCTTCATTATATATTAATAGGTTCAGAAACCAAACAGTGAGCGTCTTATAGAGCGAGGTGTAATATTTATATGAGGCTTTGCGACAGCAGCCGGCATGGCACTTAACTCTAATGCATCCACATTAGTTTACTGACCTTCTGCTTTGGGGATTCATGATCCTGAGTCCCAGCTGGGAATGTAGATACACTGTGCTGAGCTTTCAGAACCAGGCCTTGAGGTTTCTCATCTCATGAGTGCTCTGACTGTCAAAATTTCCATTGACTTCAATGGGAGCAGATTGCGTCTAAGGAAATCAGTTCTTGGGATGTAACCACACTTCTTACATCTCCAGCTTTACCAGACCAGCCAGCAGAGCTCCTCAGACTTGAGCAAGAAGGCACATGACAGATTCACAAATGGCAAGTCAGAAATATCATTACAGCAGAGATTCCACAATCACCCCCAGTAGATTTCTGGAACCCACACATGGGGTGTGCACCACCAGCACACTGGGAGCTCAACTCTAGGGAGATCCCCGCAGGGAGTCTGAACCAGGGACAGGCTGTCAGAGCAACTGGCATGGAACTTGGAGGAGGAACACAGGGGGAAGGCTTACAGGAGGGAAGAATTTGGAGGGGGCACCAGGAATCCAGTCTGTGTACACCTGGCTGGAATGCTGGCTGCAGTTGCAGCAGGTCTATAAATAGTTCTCTCAATAAAGGGCCAGTTTAGTTTTAGAAGCATGGAATGTTTCTAAAACTATGTTATTATGTACCATGCGGTACATCAAACAATTGCTAGGCAGATCCATGGGCCATTGACACACACCATCCATCTATGGAGCATGCAAGCCAGTGCCATGGAGGCTACCTCAGCCTCAGAGTCATGGTAGCAGCAGCACTACTGTGATTGCTATGTCATGGGAGGAAAGTGTTCCTTCCTCCACCTCTTTGTGCAGTTAGCATTAGCCCCTTCACAGCTTGGCCACTGTGACTGCTGCTGAGGCCCAGTATTTGGTCTACTGCTCAAGATTCACCTTGAGGACAGATGACCAGGCCAGATTTTTAGTCTAATCAGTCAGTTTCTTGGCTGGTATAGGTTTAAGTCACATGTCAGCTTCTAACATTACTTAACCTGTGATGGCCTCTCTGATTGAATTTTGTTTGTTACTTTTTCCAGCTAATGGTTACAAAATATAGGAAACATTTACTTTGGTGGTGGATGAAGATGACAGTGTATGGGATCCAGAGTAACAGTCGTGTTAGTCTGTATTCGTAAAAAGAAAAAAGAAAGGAGTACTTGTGGCACCTTAGAGACTAACCAGTTTATTTGAGCATGAGCTTTCGTGAGCTACAGCTCACTTCATCGGATGCATAGCATATCGTGGAAACTGCAGAAGACATTATATACACACAGAGACCATGAAACAAAACTTCCTCCCACCCCACTCTCCTGCTGGTAACAGCTTATCTAAAGTGATCATCAAGGAGGGCCATTTCCAGCACAAATCCAGGTTTTCTCACCCTTCCCCCCCCCCGCCCCCCGACACACATACAAACTCACTCTCCTGCTGGTAATAGCCCATCCCTCTTTGAAACCTCTCTTTATAATGACAGGTTTCAGAGTAACAGCCGTGTTAGTCTGTATTCGTAAAAAGAAAAAAGAAAAGGAGTACTTGTGGCACCTTAGAGACTAACCAGTTTATTTGAGCATGAGCTTTCGTGAGCTACAGCTCACTTCATCGGATGCATAGCATATTGTGGAAACTGCAGAAGACATTATATACACACAGAGACCATGAAACAAAACTTCCTCCCACCCCACTGTCCTGCTCGTAACAGCTTATCTAAATTGATCATCAAGGAGGGCCATTTCCAGCACAAATCCAGGTTTTCTCACCCTCCCCCCCCCCCCCGGATTTGTGCTGGAAATGGCCCTCCTTGATGATCAATTTAGATAAGCTGTTACAAGCAGGACAG
Organism: Natator depressus; assembly: GCF_965152275.1. Lineage (NCBI taxonomy): Eukaryota > Metazoa > Chordata > Testudines > Cheloniidae > Natator > Natator depressus. The sequence continues at coordinate 61,946,681 of NC_134235.1, forward strand.
TGGGGTGGGAGGAAGTTTTGTTTCATGGTCTCTGTGTGTATATAATGTCTTCTGCAGTTTCCACAATATGCTATGCATCCGATGAAGTGAGCTGTAGCTCACGAAAGCTCATGCTCAAATAAACTGGTTAGTCTCTAAGGTGCCACAAGTACTCCTTTTCTTTTTTCTCTTTATAATGCGCATGATAATCAAGGTGGGTCATTTCCAGCACTAATCCAGGTGTTCTCACCCCCCCACACACACACACCCCCCTCCAAAAACCACACACACAAACTCACTCTCCTGCTGGCAATAGCTCATCTTACAATGTGCACAGCAATAATCCAAGTTTAACCAGAACGTCTTGGGGGGGGGGGTTGTAGGAAAAAAACCAGGGGAGATAGGCTACCTTGCATAATGACTTAGCCACTCCCAGTCTCTATTCAAGCCCAAATTAATAGTATCCAATTTGCAAATGAATTCCAATTCAGCAGTTTCTCGCTGGAGTCTGGATTTGAAGTTTTTTTGCTTTAAGATAGCGACCCTCATGTCTGTGATTGCGTGACCAGAGAGATTGAAGTGTTCTCCGACTGGTTTATGAATGTTATAATTCTTAACATCTGATTTGTGTCCATTTATTCTTTTACGTAGAGACTGTCCAGTTTGACCAATGTACATGGCAGAGGGGCATTGCTGGCACATGATGGCATATATCACATTGGTGGATGTGCCCTTCCTCTGCACCTTAATATTAGTGTGAGTTTTGACTAAGCTGCCAGGGACCTGTGGTGGACTAGACCTGTGATGCCAAGTACCGCTCTGGCCACTATTGCCCTGGGACTTCCCTTAAAAGAGAGTTTCCCCCACTGAAAAGGGGCCTCCATGGGAAAATACCACTTGCACTTTTTCTGGGGAATTTCTGTGTGCACCCAGTGCAGAGCTGCCCACTCCCCACCTCGTAGTCCCCAACCCCTTCCCCCTCCTTACAGATCCCAACTTCACAGAGAGACCTCCACAGGATGTCAGGGAGGAATGCTGCTGCAAAGGCAGTTGACCCTTCCCTTCCACACAGGAAGAGGGAGATCCAGGCATGGAGGCTTGATCCGGCCTCATGGTTCTAACCTCTTAAGGTCCCTTTGCATGGTTTTGCTGTCCGCACTGGTGTTTGCAGCTCATCCAAATGTAATATAATCCACAAGTCAATAACTTGCTGACTAGCGGAGAGAAGACCAGTAGTGGGGAGAGCTTAGGGCTATGTAAGACTCATTGACCTCTGCCAGTTGAATCCTTATGGCACCTGTAATTTACTATTTCCACCTCAGCCATCTCTATCTTGTGAGCCTTTCTCCAAGTGCCCCAAATTTCAGTCCCCTAAAACTGACAAAAGTAGATTAAATCAATGCCTTCCATCTACAGCATAAAATGCTGATACTTTGAATCTCTCCTTTTATCTCAATAAATCAGTTTTGTGGCAGAACCCCAGTGCCCCATTTAACGTAGTTAAAAATCTAGTTTAATTTAACTAAAGAGGAGCTTGTTTGGTGGACTCCAACTACAGCAGGTGATAGCTCAACCTTTAACCTCTAGCTTGGTTCCTTTATATCCAAACAATTTTGAAACCTGTGTTTTTAACCTCTGAAACTTCTATGGGGGGGGGGGTGTTTATTGTGAGTTAAAGTAAATCATTTAGGGACTTATGTAATATTTATGTTTTTTAAAAAAAGATGTTAAAGGGGGGAGAGCCCAGAAGAGTAAAGGAAGAACTAGAAATCACAGGATTGCAAAATCACTGTTTGAGGGGATCAGCAGGCAGCCTGCCTTACATCCCCTCTTCAAGCAATGCAAAAATAGAATGGAAGCATAATAGGGAATTAATTAAAATAAAGATGGCCAAAGCAGAAAATTAATAGGGCCTGAAGCAGAGACAGCGGCCCAAAGCGGAGATGAGTCCCTTGAGACTTGCAGAGGGACAGATCCAGGAGTCAGTGAAAGAGAAATTGCATTGCAGCCAAGAATAGGAGATGAGTAAATGGGGCTCAAAGTAGAAAGCAGCAGCAATGAAAACCTGGAAAGAAAGAGGGGTCTGGGGGAAAGAATGGAAACCACTGAGATGAGGGCAGTGGTGTATAAAATTTGCTTTTCATCCCTCAAACATACACTATCCTATTAAGGCTATGTCTATACTGCACGCCACTGGCATGTGTGTAGCTATACACTGCAGTGAAAAGCGAGCACTGAGGTATGTAGCGACATATGTCAGTGAAAGGCTCTGGCAGCAGGGAGGCAGTCAGGGAAGGCTCTGGAAGATCCCCTCTGCCAGAGCCTTTCCCCACTCCTTGACAGTTTAGACACGGGAGGCACTGCTTGGGCATGTAAAGAGCCATGTGGAGTATCGACCCTAAGGTTCAGGCATGTCTTTACTCATCTGAGCATTGCCCCACCATTACAATGTTATTTATACCTGTGCTGAGAGGGTATGCATGCATGTACTGTATAAGCCACTATAAGGAGTATGCAATGTAGACATAGCCTTAGTTATATAATTAATATGGGTAGGAGTCTGATCTCATTTAGACCAACATAAATCCAGTGAGTTCAAAGATACTCTAGATTTATGCAGGTATGGCTGAGCTCAGAGTCGGTCTGCCCCTATGTACAGTACGGTAGTTTCCAATTGCATTTGGAGTAATTTTCCTTGAATAGACACCTCCTGGTTTATTTTATGAACTGTTAAGTTTCTCTCTCTGTCCATCCCTAGAATTAGTGTTGTTCAGTGTACTGTTGTAACCAAAAGCTCTTCATACACTCAGCCCTTCCTCCCAGAACTGTTTCTAATTCAGATTAGAGCTTCCCTTCCACAATCTCTCCTCTGCTCTTTGCAGCTCCCTTATCTGCCATTTCAGGGAGGGGAGAAAACAGCACTACAGCAGCCTTCCTTATTTCATTGGTGCAGCCCTTTTCATTTCTCCCTGGCTGTTCTCTGGCAGCTGCAGCCCAGGCTCCACTCTGCTGCAGGCAGTTCTTTTTGCCCTTCAGGCTTTCTTCACCATTGTGATGCATTAATGAAGTCGAGCTGCCCTGTCAGACTTCATCAGCAGTCCTGTGAAGGAAGAATGAAATCACTTCTATTGACCCACTGGCATATTTATAGGCTCCTTCTTTCTGCTGAGCATGATAGTTATCACCTTTCCATCCCTGTGTTATGTTTATTCAGCAGAAAGCTAAATCACCTCTGTGCACAAGTGGAACATTAATCAGTAAACGTGAGCCACTCATAAAGACTGACGAGCCTATCTAATTACTGGAGTTGGGAGAGCTTGCAACACATATCTACGAGATGACTGAGTTCCCTCCCTCATCACTCCCCAGCTCTCCAAAGAAAAGCCTGTGAGCTCCAAGCTTTCCCTGTTCTCCTTTTGCTGGACTGTAGACCAGAAAGCTGCAGAAAGTTTTGTTCTGGATGTCATTCTTTTCCTCTGCATCAGCAACAAACTTTTTGGGGGGAAGCTTTCATTTTTTTACTCTCCATTCCCCATTCTCTCTGCTCCCATTTCAGACATTAAGCATAGTTCTTCATATTTAATTAGTGGCAATTCACAATCTGGTCCCAGGTGGCCTTTTATCTTTGTCCCTCTTTCTCGTACTTTCCACAAAAGATGAAGCACAATGATCCTGAGTGACTGTGCATGTAACTGGGATCAGAGTCTATATGGTATAGGTTCATAACTGGAAAGGTATAGTACACTTGTCAGCAATGGGGATACAGAAAAAACAGAAGTCATCAATACATTGTTCTGTATATGGAAAAAAGCAGGAATATGTACTCACAGCTTACAGTGATAATGAAATACTTTCTATTCCAACAGTAATGAGGCAGGATGTTAAATAGCAACTGCTACAGGTAAACATTTTTCTATTGGCAGGACAGGATAACTTGCACCTAAGAATTTTAAAAGAATTGGCCGAGGAGTTCTCTGACCAATAATGTTGACATTTAACAAATCTTAGAATACTAAGGAAGTTCCAGAGAACTGTAAACAAACAAAAAGTTAATGTAGTACCATTTTTGAAAAAGGATAAATGGGATGGCCCAGGTAGCTATAGGCCTGTTAGTTTAACACTAATCCTGGGAAAATATGAAAAGGCTGATATGGGATGCAATCAGTAAAGAAACAAAGAATTGTAGCACAATTAATGTAACTCGTCATGGTTTCATGGAAAATAGTGATAGCGTTATTGATGAGACTGCAAATTTGGTTTACAACGGTAACTATGCTGATAAATATGGTTAGATATCAAAAGAATTTGACTTAGTTCTGCATGATATTCTGATAAAAATATTGGTACTGATTTTGATTCTCAGCCAGCTGATTCTCAGAAATTCAGATTGCAAACTCTTCATAAATCAAAATCAATACATATTAACAGGTTTCAGAATAGCAGGCATGTTAGTCTGTATCCGCAAAAAGAACAGGAGTACTTGTGGCACCTTAGAGACTAACAAATTTATTAGCGCATAAGCTTTCATGAACTACAGCTCACTTCATCGAATACATAGAATGGAACATATAGTAAGATCTCTATATACATACAGATAAGTTGGAAGTTACCATACAAACTGTGAGAGGTTAATTAGTTAAGATGAGCTATTATCAGCAGGAGAAAAAAACTTTTGCAGTGATAATCAGATATCAAGATAGAGATCTTGTAGGTGTTTGTCTCTGTCTGAGGAAGTTTGTGTGGAAGGTTGGTTTTTTATGAGAGTATCCAGTTTTGAGAGCTCATTCTTAATCTTTCCCTGTTTGCTGTATAGGATGTTGAGCAGGTGGTTTCGCAGTTTCTTTGAGAGTGACAATGTATACTTTCAAGTCAGAGGCACTGCTATGGGTACCCACATGGCCCCACAGTATGCTAACACTTTTATGGCTGACTTAGAACAGTGCTTCCTTAGCTCTCGTCCCCTAACACCCCTACTCTACTTGCGCTACATTGATGACACCTTCATCATCATCTGGAACCATGGACAAGAAGCCCTTGAGGAATTCCACCATGATTTCAACAATTTCCATCCCACCATCAACCTCAGCCTGGACCAGTCCACACAAGAGATCCACTTCCTGAACACTACTGTGCTAATAAGCGATGGTCACAAACACCACCCTATACCGGAAACCTACTGACCGCTATACTTACCTACATGCCTCCAGCTTCCATCCAGGACACACCACACGATCCATTGTCTACAGCCAAGCTCTAAGATACAACGGCATTTGCTCCAATCCCTCAGACAGACAAACACCTACAAGATCTCTATCAAGCATTCTTAAAACTACAGTACCCACCTGCTGAAGTGAAAAAACAGATTGACAGAGCCAGAAGAGTACCCAGAAGTCACCTATTACAGGACAGGCCCAACAAAGAAAATAACAGAATGCCACTAGCCGTCACCTTCAGCCCCCAACTAAAACCTCTCCAGCGCATCATCAAAGATTTACAACCTATCCTGAAAAATGATCCCTCACTCTCACAGATCTTGGGAGACAGACCAGTCCTCACTTACAGACAGCCCCCCAACCTGAAGCAAATACTCACCAGCAACCACACACCACACAACAAAAACACTAAGACAGGAACCTATCCTTGCAACAGAGCCTGATGCCAATTCTGTCCACATATTTATTCAAGTGACACCATCACAGGACCTAATCACATTAGCCACGCCATCAGGGGCTCGTTCACCTGCACATCTACTAATGTGATATATGCCATCATGTGCCAGCAATGCCCCTCTGCCATGCACATTGGCCAAACCGGACAGTCTCTACGCAAAAGAATAAATGGACACAAATCTGACATCAGGAATCATAACATTCAAAAACTGGTAGGAGAACACTTCAGCCTCTATGGCCTCTCAGTAAAAGACCTAAGGGTGGCAATTTTGCAACAGAAAAGCTTCAAAAACAGACTCCAAGGAGAAACTGCTGAGCTTGAATTAATATGCAAACTAGATACCATTAACCTGGGTTTGAATAGAGACTGGGAGTGGCTGGGTCATTACACATATTGAATCTATTTCCTTAAGTTAAGTATCCTCACACCTTCTTGTCAACTGTCTAAATGGGCCGTCTTGATTATCACTACAAAAGTTTTTTTCTCCTGCTGATAATAGCTCATCTTAACTAATTAGCCTCTCACAGTTTGTATGGTAACGTCCAACTTATCTGTATGTATATATAGATCTTACTATATGTTCCATTCTATGCATCCGATGAAGTGAGCTTTAGCTCACGAAAGCTTATGCTCTAATAAATTTGTTAGTCTCTAAGGTGCCACAAGTACTCCTGTTTTCTTTGCGAATACATATTAAATGGATTAAAAACTGGCTAACTGTTAGATCTCACAAAGTAATTTCAATGGGGACATTTCTAGGCAGGGACCTGTTCTGGTCCAATGGTATTCAATATCTTTATCAACAACCTGGAAGAAAACAAAATTATTGCTGGCAAAGTTTGCAGATGACACAAAAATTGATGGAGTAGTAATTAATGATAAAAGCAAATCTGGATCACATAGTAAGTTGGGTTCATTTAAACAACATGCATTTTAAACGTGGTTAAACTTCAGAACTCAGAATGTAGATCACACTTTAGTAGGGGAACCTATTTTGGGAAGCAGAAACTCAAAAAAGGACTTAGAACTCATGGCCTATAACTAGCTGAACATAGCCACCACATTGCACTGGGAGATTAAAAGAGCAAATGTGATCCTCGACAGTATAAGATGGAGAAAATTGAATAGAAGTCAGTCATATTACTACTCTTTGTGGAATATGGTGTCCAGTTCTTTTTTCCACACTTTAAAATGAATGTTGGCAAGATGGAAAGGATTAAAAAAAAAAAAAAGAACTACAAGACTGATTCGTTTCAGAGTAGCAGCTGTGTTCGTCTGTATTCTCAAAAAGAAAAGGAGGACTTGTGGCACCTTAGAGACTAACAAATTTATTTGAGCATAAGCTTTCGTGAGCTACAGCTCACTTCATCGGATGTATTCAGTGGAAAATACAGTGGGGAGATTTATATACACAGAGAACATGAAAAAATGGGTGTTATCATACACACTGTAAGGAGAGTGATCACTTAAGATGAGCTACTACCAGCACGAGAGCGGGGCGGGGGGGGGGGGGAGGAAGAAAACCTTTTGTAGTGATAATCAAGGTGGGCCATTACCAGCAGTTGATAAGAACGTCTGAAGAACAGTGGCTGGGGGGGGGAAGGAATAAACATGGGGAAATAGTTTTAGTTTTTGTAATGACCCATCCACTCCCAGTCTCTATTCAAGCCTAAGTTAATTGTATCCAGTTTGCAAATTAATTCCAATTCAGCAGTCTCTCGTTGGAGTCTGTTTTTGAAGTCTTTTTGTTGTAATATTGCGACTTTTAGGTCTGTAATCAAGTGACCAGAGAGATTGAAGTGTTCTCCGACTGGTTTATGAATGTTATAATTCTTGACATCTGATTTGTGTCCATTTATTCTTTTAAGTAGAGACTGTCCAGTTTGACTAATGTACATGCAGAGGGGCATCACTGGCACATGATGGCATATATTATGATTCAGGGTCCAGAAAACTTGACTTACAATGAGACTTTGTCTACACTAACAGCAGCGAGTAGAGTACAGGCATGACACATGTAGCTACACCCCATAGTGAAAGGCTCCAGCATCAGGAAAAGGCTCTGGCAGCTCTCCCTGCCCAGGAAAAGCCATTAAACTGCACCTGAAAAATGGCAGATGACTATATTGCACCTAAAAAACTCAAAGTAACTGTTGCCGGTAATTTAACTTTGGCAGATTCCTAGATTTCCTCACTATTAATGTTTATTTAACACACCGTATTTTGTTTATCCACAGGACAAAGCAGTGGACTTACCTTCGAATAACACTATTTTGACTGACTCTGAAGCCTCAGCTCTGTTTGTAAAAAGCTTTAGAGATTTCCTTATAAAAATAAGCCAGAAATCCAACATAAGCCTTTATTTATGACATCCAAAATCTTTCAGATACTGTGGCCTACTAAGTCTGAATTAACAAGATTGTGTTGTCTTATTATGGGGACTGGGATTCTTCCAAGAAAAGCCAAATGAATCCCAAAAACCTCCACTGGGATTTGGGCATTTAAATGGTACTCAGCATTTATGTGGAATGTATGTATTTATTACACTTTGATTAAACAAAATGCAGGAGTCAAATAAGGTATGTTTTTCTCCTGGGCAAAGAAGAGGCTTAGGTAATTTGTTCTAGATCTGGGGGCCACATCTCCCATGCATATCATGTAATAGCAATGCATTGTTTCTGTAGAGTCAGCTAGAGCCCTCCCATGGTTACCCTGCCCCCTTCCCCAGCAGAAGTAGCAGTGGATTCAGCCACTAAACCTTGAGGACAACAGGGATCCAGAGAAGGCCAGGGCCATCCCCATGAAGGCAATCCACATTGGCTCTATTCCACTCCCTAGCTACCTGGATACGCCGTACACTAGAGCCATGTTGCCTGGGCTTCTTCCTCCACCATATGCCCCAGAAGAAGGGATCTGTTGTCCAGAGGAAGATGAGGCTGTAACAAACTCAATACAACCTGAGACTATTTGTTTTCTGTCAGAGTTTCTGCTGACAGAAAACTGTTTGTGTGCAGGTGCAGGTGTGTGTCCATCCAATCTGTCCCCCATACGTGCTGGAAGCGATGAACTCAGAGGATGTTCGGTCATTTCTGAGAGAGGAGATAAAACGGGCAAACAGTTCCATTGAGGTGGTCAGCTGCCCTTCTTCCCCGCACAGATTGAGGGGGAATGATCCCTATGAACAGATTTTTTTCTTTTCCTTGTTTTGTCTCCCAACATTGCATCACATGAGATTTTAAGACTGATTGAACTGCTGACCAGCTGAGACCCTATGACAGGAAGAAAGCAGAAGCTGTTGGATATCAGGAAAAAGAAAAAGAATTAGAGAGGAATGGGAAGGATTGGGAGGAAAGGCTGGGAAAGTCTACCATGGAAAAAGAAAGGAGGGTTACAGAGTTGGGAGCTGAACCGGGCAAATTTTTTTAGCCAAAACTTTTTTTGCCCCAAAACTGCAGATTTGGGTCGATGGAAACATTGTCAATTTTGGCAAGTTGTTTCAATCAAAATGAAAAAAGTCAAAAAGTTCTGAAATGTCAAACCACTATCAAAACGGAAGGGTTCCATTTTTCAAGCTAGCTTCTCAAGGGGATTTTGGCACCATTCACAAAACCAAAAAGCAGGAGATGCCACCACTGCCATTCTTCTTCCACCCAATAGCCCAATGGTTAGAGCGCTCAGCTGGGATGTGGGAGACCCAGGTTTGTACCCTGCCCTGCAGCAGAGACCTGTGCCAGGTCTCCCCTCTCACAGCTGAGTGCCCAAACCACCAGGCTACAGAGTCATTCTCTCTCTGTCCCAATGGTGAGTCAAGTATTTCATACAAAATGGAACAGCTTCAACAGAAGAGACTGAGACTCCAGAATACACTGCAGTCAGGTGGTTATAGTCCAGTGGTTAGGCACTAACCTGGGAGAGGGGAAGATCTGGGCCAAGTCCCTCCTGCGGAAATTTAAGATGTCAGATGAGTGCCCTAACTACTGGGCTAACTGAGGGAAAGGGGTGGCAGTGGCACCAATAGGATGGGAATCTAGTCCTTTGTTTCCTTTGTTTTTATTTTAAAAGTTCCTGAAATGAAATATTTAGTGTTAGGTCGAATGAAACATTTCATTCAACCTGAAACAAGTTTTCCCAACTCTTTTGATTGCTGACAATCCCAAAAAACGTTGGTTTTGATTCGACCTGAACCAATTTTTGTTTTGATTTTTCAGAAGAACCAGCAAACTGAAGAATCAGTTATTCATACAGATCCAGAGGAGAATCACGTTAAAGCGGTTGACATTAGAGGAAACAAGGTTTGGTTGGGGGTGTTAGAGCAGGAATAAGGCTTTAGAAAAGCTGGGGGGAAAGAAAAGGATGGTTGGAGGAGGAAGATGAATTCAATCACATGAAGAAGCCTTCTAGGTTTCTCGCACATTATCCAAACAAAAGACCCAACATTGCATTCACTGAAGTCAACGAAAAAGCTTTTATGAGTCCCCAAAGCCCCAGATGCTGAGGTTTGCTGCTCACTAGTCATGATAGTCATATAAGCAAATCAGCTACCACCAGTGCAATCTGGGAGCAAGGAGGGATGGCCTTGTGGTTAACGCCGGGGCCCGGGATTTAGGAGACCTGGGGTAACTCCCAGCCCTGTCAGAGATCCTGGCCTAGTTGCTTAATTTTTCTCTGCCTCAGATCCCCATCTGTGCAATGGGGATAAAATTCAGAGAGAGAGTGTACAAATGAACACATTTTTGTGAGATACTCAGCTGTTACTGAGTGGATGCCACAATAATTTGATCATTCTTATGGATTCACTTTGTATCAGCAGGGCTATTCTATTCTTGAGTGATCTCTAAAATGAGACTACCATTGGACATTCAAAATGACATACCAGACTCAAAGAGGGATAAGGGCAAGGAACTGGCAAGAGGGTAGAAAGCAGCTCTGCAACACACAGTCAAATCAATTCCCTGAAAGTTAGATGCCTTTTTCTTTTTGAAAGGTTTGGGTGTAATTTAGATTTGGGGGGTAGTCAGGCATGGGGAGATACTCTAGTTTGCAATGTGATATTTTCCTGTGCTGAAAATAGTCTGTGTTGTTGCAGATCACACTGTAAAATGACTGATGAAATAGAAAGCTGAGCAGAGCAAGAAGATTTCATTAGCATGATCTCTCCTGCCCTTGTGGCAGAATGTGGCCTGGACTTGTGTATAAGAACTATTACTTTCATTGCCACATAGACCTCTCTGTTCAATACATAAGCCTGTTGCTTATCCAAGACCTGCAACCTCATTACGGCTCAGCAAGTTTTCATGGATTTATGTCAAGCCAGCAAACCATAACATTTATATTCTGGGCATATGTACTTCTCGTGTCATGGCACTTTCTGAAAAAGCTTTTGCTTGGTGTCTTTTTGACTACTGTATATCTCTCATATAAAGTTAGGGTGCTTCTGAGGCATAGAGGGTTAATATGATACAATGGGATTTGAATAAGTGGAAGAAAAAAAGCGGAGAATGGCAAAATTTGACAATTGCTTTTCTCAGCATTATGTCAAACATGTTTACAGAACTGCACAATTAATTAAAAAAAAAAGCTGAACTAGAGTCCCTAATTACTATTCCATGCAGGGTGGAACACTTCTTCATTATCCCTTTTTGAATTGATTGTGTACATCAAACAGTCAAGATATAAATAAAATATGCCTGCATGCATAATATCCTCACATTAAAGCAGGAGGCAATTAACCTGTGATTTTTCATTAATTAAATTAAAATAGCCCTCCAAAAATGGCTCAAATCAAAATAGGTTCCGTGTCGGATTTTTCCCCCCATTCAATGATACAGACCAGCCTGTTCATAATATTCATTGGTCTAATCAAATTACGATAAATATCCTCAATTTTATCAAAGGCCACCAATTTTCTCCGGAGGCTCCAGTGTTCTACATGCTAAGCCCAATTACAATATTGGTTTTATTTTTCCTGCTTTATTTACAAAGTTTCCCCCACCTTTTTTAGCTCACTATTTACGTTTTCCTTTTCTAATTACAGTGGCGTTCTTCACAAAATTATAGAAAGGGGTGATCTGGTCTGAAACTTGACAGTCAAGATCTGAGCCTGCCAGTAGGCTACTTTTGTCTCTTAATTTCTCTTCTCTCTGCTTCACCCTCCTCCCTCTTATCTTAATAAATGTCCACCATTCCATTCAGATGCACTGCACTGTTCTGTACACACATTCAAAAATCATATTCGATCAATTTTAGGGTGTGAGGATACACCATCTCTCGAGGCATAAGAGAAAGGGAAAACATATTAGGAGCCAAGAATGTGTGGGTTCTAGCCCATGAAAGCTTATGCCCAAATAAATGTGTTAATCTCTAAGGACTCCTAAGCCACTAGGACTCCTCATTGTTTTTGCTGATGCAGACGAACACGGCTACCACTCTGAAACCTACCAACTACTAGCAAAGGTGGTGTGTGGGGAAAAATCGCCACAGTGAAGTTGCAGTTGTTTATCTTCCCCAAATGTAAAGGGACAGCTACCAGAAAAGCATGCTAGGAAAGATTCTTATACGAGGATAAATCTATACAGTTCTAAGCACTGAGAGAGAAAATAGATCCTGGAAGTGTGTCTGCAATGGTCACAGTTCTGGATGGAAAACATCCTGGATTTTCTCAAAACTAGAGGCTGGCGTAATTGAAATAGCTACATCCATTTGTTTTCCTTTGATATTGAAATTCTCTAACAAAAAAACTACATGCTTTTCAGACATCTGCTCCATCTTAAGCTTAAAGTTTTCTACCATTGCACCATGTAAGTTACATAATGTAGGCCCTCGAATACTACAGTAATAAGGCATCAAGAGCTAGAGAGATAGATATGCAAAAGGAGAAGGTAATGTAATGATGCAAGATACATTAACTTTTTTAAAACTCACAAGTTGCTTTTTATAAGAAATATCAGATAAGATTTGTTTCGCGTTCTGTTTTAATAAAGAGTCGATGTAGCCTATTTCAAAATAAAGTAACAATTAACACTAATAATAAAAGCAACAATATTGCCAAGTTATTTACATTTGAAAATAAGCCACAGAAAGAGCACAGTGCAGGAGTGAGGAAATAAGTGTTAGACCCACGCAATGTGACTCCATCAACCTGGCTGATTCTAAGGACAGTTGGGCCAAGTGCAGAAAAGGAGGTGGAGGAGCTACACATCCATCCCATGTCAGAGGGACATTCCCCCGTCCTCCACACCCCGCGCCCCACCTCAAGCTTAGTGGCTCATTCCCCAAACACAAATTGGATCCGCAGAAGCTGTTGCAGCTCAGGGGCTGCATTACCCCTCACAGAGCAGCAATGTGGGGGAGAGGAGCACCAGAACGGATTCCCAACACATGTATTAAAAGTTGTACCTTTATGGGCAGAGGGATAGAGAGGGTGATTTTTATCCTTCTTCCTCCTCAGACTCCATGCGATGGGATCTTCATCCCTCTTGAGCACCTTCATCGCTCAGTCTAAGAGTTCCATTCTGAAACTGGCAATTTGATTTATCCTCTTCAATCAACCAGATCCATTCAGTTTTCCCGGTTGATTGACAAGTTAGAGGAACCAACCACCTCTCTGGACCAATCAGGAACATACTGAGCACTTGCTGTACTTCTTTCTAATTGAGATAGTCACAGACTGTCACTGGGGAGATGCTCATGCCCACATGCTTTGGCTCTTTTTTCCTCATCTGTAAAATGGGGATAACTCCTACCTTACAGGGATATTGTAAAGATAAACACATAAAGACTGAGAGATGCTCAGATATTATGTAGTTTTGTTTCATGGTCTCTGTGTGTATATAATGTCTTCTGCAGTTTCCACGATATGCTATGCATCCGATGAAGTGAGCTGTAGCTCACGAAAGCTCATGCTCAAATAAACTGGTTAGTCTCTAAGGTGCCACAAGTACTCCTTTTCTTTTTTCTCTTCAGATATTATGGTAATGGAGGTCACCTTAGATATATAACGCTAAATCCTTGTTCCCTTCTATTTAAAATCTGTGAATTTAATTAGAATTAAAGATTGAAAGTTTTACATAAGAAACAAATACAGTTATTACTATATACAGCACATGTTTGACATACAAACTATTCAATCTCCCTTTATTCCCAGCACAAAAAATAAACACAAACTACAAAATGCACATTAATCCTTATCCCGTGTCACAGCAGAAGCTCAGTCAAAAGATTAATTATACCACCTGAAAAAGAGAGATGTTGATATTTGTTTTTAAGTTCCTTACACAAAAAAGCTCTTAAATTTTGGATCAAAAATGAATTGATGTCTTCAGGGACGGGTAAGGTGTTGGGGGTGAGAGAGAGAACATAACAAGTACTGATCCCTGATTTAATCATAAAATATCTTCTCTAATTAATTTAGCAGATTCTCCATCTATAAAAGCACTGCAGCAAGATGTTCGATAATCTTCCTCAACTTGTAAACTGCCATCATCTATTTTTTCCCTATCAGTAAATCAGATTATTTTCCTCATCCAAGAGAGGAGAAAAACTTGATTCATAATTTTCTCTTCTTTAGCTCTTCTACCAAAGGTGTCATAATACCAGAGGAGCAATTGACCTGCTGTAGGTACTCAGTAGAGCAGGGATCGGCAACCTTTGGCATGTGGCCTGTTAGGGAAATCCGCTGGTGGTCCAGGATGGTTTGTTAACCTGAAGCATCCACAGGTTTGGCCAATTGCAGTTCCCACTGGCCGTGGTTTGCCGTTCCAGGCCAACTGGGGTTGCTGGAAGCAGCGTGGGCTGAGGGATGTGCTGGCTGCCACTTCCCACAGCCCCCATTGGCCTGGAGCAGCAAACCGCGGCCAGTGGGAGCTGTGATCGGCCAAACCTGGGAATGCTGCAGGTAAACAAACCGTCCCGGTCTGCCAGCGGATTTCCCTGGTGGGCTGTGTGCCAAAGGCTGCCGATCCCTGCAGTAGAGGCTTTCATGTACTGTGACTAGTCATACACCTTACTTGTTACATAGTATTAAACCCACCACAAACACACATCTCTTGTTTCTCTGTCCAATCAGATGACATCATGTTAGCAATACCAGCATTTTGAAAGAGATTTTTCAATAGGTCTAAGGATTACCATGTATTTTCCAGCCAACTATAGTCTCTTTTCAAGCTCACCAATGTCTTTAGCATTATTGTGAAAAGCACTTAGCACCTAGTGCAGCAACTCAGCCCTAATTGTGAGCTGAAGAGCTGTGCTCCCTGGGGGCTCTCTGCACCCATTGTGCAGAGGGGTGGGTCAGTCAAGGAGTGAAAATGGGTTGTGTGACATAGATTCTTTGAGGCTGTCTTTTTGTTCTATGTTTGTACAGCACCTAGCACAGTGGGGCTGTGGTCCATGACTGAGACACCCTAGGCACGATCACAATACATTTGACTGGTCATCCTCCTTCCAGCAGAGCCGGGGTGCAGAAGTCATGGATTTACTGCATCTCGGAGGCTGGAATTGAGGCCATGAAGTGGTTCCACTTCTTCTCCAAATCCTGGGGGAGGGGATGCAAGCCTATCACACCCTATCCCATGCAGGGAAACCAGTATACGGTCTAGTTCATGCAGGATGTGGACTGGGCCAGGATTTCTCCTTCCAAGTTCCAATGTGGAATAATCTCTCTATTTGTATTTCACTCTGGACTACATTTTCCACTTTGATCCCCTCTCCCACTGGCTCCCATGAGGAACACAAACCCAAACAGATTGGAATCAAACTTGGGTGTGAAGTTAGGCAAAACAAGTTCATCCACCCTATTAAGAACAAATGTGGCATCAAGGAAAATCTATTTGTCATAGCAGTGGTAGCTCAGTTATTAATTTCTTCATCCATTTATTTATTGTGAGCTGTGAAGCCCATCAGAAAACCAAGACTTTAAGTGAATAAGAATCGCCAGGAGCAGCGCTTGACAGCTATGGTAACTATGAAGCAAATCTATAGCCAGACACTCAACCCTCAGGCATGCTGCAGCAGCTGCAGCCTATCCCTGGGCGGGGCCCAGGTCAGATGAACCGCAGGCACAGGTATGTCACTTACCCCACCAGAACCGCAGGTTAGCCTGTGCAACCGTGCTACTCAGCCGGGAACCCTCCTGCTGCCTCAGTGTTACAGTCTCCCTAGGCTTCCAGCCTGCTCTTGATCCGGTTCCTGTTCCCACCCCAGCCTTGAATGAGCCTTGTTTCAGCTCACTTCAGCCTGGTCCATGCCATACTCTCCAGCCCTGTTACCAGCTCGCTCCAGCCCTGCACCCACTGCCTGACCCCCAGACTGACTCCAACCAGCTTTGACCTTTGGCCTGTATCCAGACTCTGACTATAATCCTGATTTGGCTTGTCTATGGACTCTGACCCCAGTTATGTCCCACGGCCTGTCCACAAAGCCCGATTTCAGCACTACCCTGAGTCTACAGCTGCTTTTTCACCTTTAGTACCTGTTCTTGACTATGCCTCTAGCCATCAGGCCAGATCACCCAGAACCCAGAGCCTGACAGTAACTATCTCAATAGGGCTCATCATGGAGGATAGGGGCACAAAAGTAAAATACGTGCTGAATGCCAGTTCAACAGGATGCTTCGCAAGGGCTGCCCAGATCAAAAACTGACTGCAGCTCTTGAGAAAACCCTGTGCAGCTTCAACTCAGTGACAAACAAACACTTGACTGAACAGCTGCATGTGTAAAATTTCCCACCATAAAGGACTGAATGGGCTTTTCTATTAAAAACCACAAGGAATGGATCAGCTGCATTTCTTCACATTACCCACTTTGCTAGGAGAAAAGAGAAAAACATGACAGATACTTGAGAGCTTTGGTACGAAGATCCTGAAACACAACCTCTTGTTGTTGACTCCCCTCTGCCTGTCAGGAGAGAAGAGGATAAAAGAAGTAAACACTAATTTAGGCTAGTTTAAACTGCCTAAATAACAAAAAAAAAAGAGACAGGATTCCAACAAACGATATATTTATTAGATCTGTTTGAAACCATACCATTCGATACATTGAAATCCTGGCAAAGTGGAAGAATAGAGATTTTACAAATTGCAAATTTGTCACAATTTATCTTCTCATAGAAAAAGCACAAGTGATGCAAATAAATCTCCTAATTAGGTGCAATTAGCATACCTTGGGTGAGAGCTCAGAGGCACAGTGCAGAACTCGCAGCCAAGGGGGAACAGGGGACTTTGGTGGCT
Source organism: Natator depressus (assembly GCF_965152275.1). NCBI lineage: Eukaryota > Metazoa > Chordata > Testudines > Cheloniidae > Natator > Natator depressus. The sequence goes on from NC_134235.1 coordinate 61,963,555, forward strand.
TTAAGCTGCCTTTGTGCCTTCCCAATCCTTAGCTGCTCTGGGGCCCTGACATATTTGAGACGGCCCTGAGGGTCTGTTTAAGTTATGGCAACCTCCTTGGGGCTTCCCTATGAACCACAGTGCACAGTGGGGCCTAGAATCTCTGCAGCACACCTCCTCATACAACCTCTTACCCCCAGTCTGGCTCCCGGGACACGTCCTCCCAGGGCAGGGATTGCAAGGGGTTCTTCGAAAGGCAGCCTTACGGCTGGCTGTCTTCCAGAGTGCCCATGCTGGCAGGATTCTCCCTCCAGCTGGAACCATGGCTTTTACAACCCTTTTTACCAAGCCAGAATAAAGGGGCCGGAGCAAGGATGAGGATCTTTCCCCTTGAGAACTTTATTTTAGTTTACAGTGACTTGCTGCCTCGGGTTCAAGTCAACGTGCAATAAGGAGGTAGGCTTTTCCTTGCTACGAGTGAAGACATTTGTAGTCATGCTGATCAGCACTGTTTGCTTGTGATCGGTCTGTTTGCACATCATCTGTTGTCTTTGTACATTCTTGAGGGGGAGGGGCCATCTTTTTGTACTGTGTTTGTACAGTGCCTAACTCAATGGGGTCCTGGCTGCAACTAGGGCATCGTAATCACAATTCAAACAATAAATAAAATAAAATATTATTTTAAAGGAAAAAGTAATAACTATTTAACCTAACACAGTATCAAAGTGGTGCCCTAGGTCCTCAGCCTTTGAGATGTGAGAGCCAATCCTGCTTTCACTGAAGTCAATGGAACATGAGCCATTGATTAGAATGAGGCCCCCGTGGAATGGAGGTCTGGCACAAGGCCAGCTAGCTAGGGTAGAGGATTGCCAACTTTCTAATTGCACAAAACTGAACACCCTTGCCCCGCCTCCTGCACCGTCCCTTCTCCCAAGCCACACCCCCACTCATTCCATCCCCATTCTGTCGGTTGCTCTCCCCCACCCTCACTCACTTTCACCAGGCTGGGATGGGGTGCGGGGTGGGGCCAGAAATGGTGCGGGAGGGGGTTCTGGGCTGGGGCAAGAGGTTAGGGTGCCAGAGGAGGTGTGGGCTCCGGTTGGGGGTGCGGGCTCTGAGGTGGGGTCCGGGATGAGGGGTTTGGGGTGCAGGAGGCGGCTCAGGGCTGGGGCAAGGGATTGGGGTGCAGGGTGCGGACTCCGGAAGGGAGTTAGGGTGCTGGAGAGGGTTCCTACCTGGGGCAGTGGATTGGGGTGCGGGAGGGGGTTGGGATACGGGCTTTGGCCGGGCGGTGCTTACCTTAGGTGGCTCCCAGAAGCGACATATCTGGTTCCTAGCCAGAGGGGTCAGGGGGCTCTGTGTGCTGCCAGTGACCACAGGCGCCAACCCTGCAGCCCCCAGTAGGTGTGGTTCCCAGCCAATGGGAGCTGCAGAGCCAGCACTGGGGGTGGGGGCAGTGCACACAGCCCCCGTGACCCCTGCGCCTTGGAGCCATACATGCTCCTGTGCTGAGGAGTACATGGGAAAATTTAGTCCAGGGGATGTTATGTGGGATCTACAGCTGGGCCCAAAATCCACACATGATGGTCATGAACCAGAAGTGGTGATTATTTCAGCCCACATGTAGAAGCAGTAGCTGCAAGTTAATCTCCCCAAGCCTCTCTTGTTATCCAGGACAAAGCCCCTTAACTTTTATGGACTGTTCTTTTCTTTGTCACAAATAAACAACACATCATGTTGTTCAAGGTTCCGAGAAATAACAGTTAGCACATAGAGCCTTTTCCTGCGCTATGGAGCACAGCCCGTGTAAGAGGGCTGGGCTGTGCATGAACAGGTAATGGGGTGAGGGATGGAATCCTCCAGCAGCTGTCTGCATAGCTGATACTCCACTTGGGGGGAAGGATTGGGGCTTATGACCCACACCACTATCCATACTCAGGGTATACCCCGGGAGTGCCATACAATGCAGACCCAAAAGGTAACCCCAACCCCCCACAATACCTCCTCCAGATTGCAGCCGAGAGCTGCTCTGTGCCATAAAGGGAGTCCCCCTTGTTGTGGATATAGGGAATTTCTGCTGCATTTGAAGCCTTGTGTGAACAGACCTCTCAGATGAGAATTACTGGATGCATTTCAAATTATAACACAAGGGTCACCCCATCCCAAAATGACTGACCAAGATTTAGTAATGGTCCAGGACAGTAGTGGTATAATTTACCCAGCAGGAGAGTGCTTGGGAGGGAGAGTGTTACACCATGATAAAAAGCTATTTAGTGGTAGCCAAAATAATGCAACTGGTTGTCAAAAAACGTAACTGATTTAATTTAAACCAGAATAAACGGAACTGGATTCCAGCTACCTACAACAACATTAAATAGATGAAAGGATATCTATAATAATGAATTGTATAACAGTTCAAATATATCTATGCATACGCGCGCGCACACACACACACACACACACACACTAACTACTAAGTGTAGTTAACTATATATAACCCTCAAAATAAAGAAACATATCTATACCTGTATTTGTATGCACAGGCTATTATCTTATAGGGTTGTTTTTTCCCTAAGTCAAGGTTCCTTCCCCACTCTGAACTCTAGGGTACAGATGTGGGGACCTGCATGAAAACCCCCTAAGTTTATTTTTACCAGCTTAGGTTAAAACTTCCCCAAGGTACAAACTATTTTACCTTTTGCCCCTGGACTTTATTGCTGCCACCACCAAGCGTCTAACAAATATATAACAGGGAAAGAACCCACTTGGAAATGTCTTTCCCCCCAAAATCCTCCCAAACCCTACACCCCCTTTCCTGGGGAAGGCTTGATAAAAATCCTCACCAATTTGCATAGGTGAACACAGACCCAAACCCTTGGATCTTAAGAACAATGAAAAAGCAATCAGGTTCTTAAAAGAAGAATTTTAATTGAAGAAAAAGTAAAAGAATCACCTCTGTAAAATCAGGATGGTAAATACCTTACAGGCAGTGGTGAGCTGGAGCCGATTCGCACCGGTTTGCTAGAACCGGTTGTTAAATTTAGAAGCCCTTTTAGAACCAGTTGTTCCGCGAGGGACAACCGGTTCTAAAAGGGCTTCTACATTTAACTGGCCAAAAGTGGCATCTTAGGGGCCGACTCCACGGGTGCTCCAGCCTTGGAGCACCCAAGGGGAAAATTTGGTGGGTGCAGAGCACCCACCGGCAGCTCCCCGCCCCACCCCCGGCTCCAGCTCACCTCCGCTCTGCCTCCACCTCCTCCCCTGAACGCGCTGCCCCGCTCTGCTTCTCCGCCCCCCCAGGCTTCCCGCGAATCAGCTGTTCATGCGGGAAGCCGGGGCAGGCTGAGAAGCAGGCCGCGGTTTCCCGCTCAGGCCTAGGGAGGAAGAGCGGAGGTGAGCTCGGGGGGGGGGGGCGCGCGAGGAGGGCCGCCCTTGCCGCAGCAGGTAACCCGGGGGGGGGGGGGCGCAGGGGAACCGCTCCCCGCCCCAGCTCACCTCCGCCACCCTCGGCCTGAGCGGGAAGCTGTGGCCTGCTTCTCAGCCCTCCCCGGTTTCCCGCCAAACAGCTGATTTGCGGGAAGCTGGCGGGGGAGGGGGCGTGGAGAGCAGAGCGGGGTGGTGGGTTCAGGGGAGGAGGCGGAGCAGAGGTGAGCTGGGACCGGGCGTGGGGTGGGGAGCTGCCGGAGTACCCACGGAGTCGGCGCCTAAGGAGCCACTTTTGATGTAATCAGTGATCAGTGGGGGGAGCAGCGGCTCCCCCTGCTCCTCCCCAGCTACACTCCCGTGCCCCTAGGAGCCAGAGGGACCTGCCGGATGCTTCCTGGGAGCTGCCCCAGGTAAGCACCGCCGGGACTCCCCACCTCGCCCCCTGGCAGGTGCCTCTGGCTCTTAGGGGTGGGCACCCACTACGGTGGCCCACGAGACCCTCCTGCCCGGTTCTGGTGGCAGTCAGGGGACTGGGGAGGGGGGTGGATGGGGCAGGAGCCCTGGGGGGGGAGTCAAGGAACACGGGGGGATTGGATGGGGCAGGAGTCCTGGGGGGCAGGGGTGGTCAACGGCCCCCTTGTGGGGTGAGGAGAGAACCCGTTGTTAAGATTTTGGCAGCTCATCACTGCTTACAGGGTAATCAGATTCAAAACATAGAAAATCCCTCTAGGCAAAAACCTTAAGTTACAAAAAGACACAAAACCAGGAATATCCATTCCATTCAGCACAACTTATTTTATCAGCCATTTAAACAAAACAGAATCTAACGCATATCTAACTAGATTGCTTATTAGCCCTTTACAGGGGTTCTGACCTGCATTCCTGCTCTGGTCCCGGCAAAAGCAACGCACAGACCGAGAGAACCTTTGTCTCTCCCCCACCTCCAGCTTTGAAAGTATCTTGTCTCCTCATTGGTCATTTTGGTCAGGTGCCAGCGAGGTTATCCTAGCTTCTTAACCCTTTACAGGTGAAAGGGTTTTTCCTCTGGCCAGGAGGGATTTAAAGGTGTTTACCCTTCTCTTTATATTTATGATACCCTACTTCAAGGTTCCCTTTCCCCAAGTTTCTCTCAGGCTACTCTTTAATGCCCAAATCAATCTTTGAGCCTCAAGCGCCTTCCATGGCTTCCTGAAGAGATGGACTCAACTCCAGTGGTGCTTGCTTGCGGGGGTACATATTACACTGGACCCACACGATCTGAAAGGACCTTTAGTTCTCCTGTTCCAGATCTCCAAGTCAAAGTGAATCAATGATAGGACACGACCAGAACTGATGATCAGGAACTGACCCTCAGGAATGCGCCAGACTGATTTGACTAGCCACCCTTAAACTAAAGGGATCCTCTTCTGCATGTCTGTCTGCGCTGCTCAAACTCAGTCTCTCCACTAACTCTAATTTTCTCTCAGTCCCAGTTTCGCTTTGTTCCTCTAGCCGCCTTATGTCCTCCCCTGTCCATCTGGCTGCCCTTCTTCCCTTCCACCTGCCTCTCCCTCTGTTTACTCCAGACTCTGTTTGTTTCTCTCTGTTAGGCTCCCCACTTCCTCCCTCTGGCCCTCAACCACCTCACTTCTCCTCCAACTGTCTCTTCCCCTCCCTCCAAGGGAGGGGCCAGCTCCATTCACTTCCTCAGGGAGGGGCTGTCTCCTCTCCATAGACAACTGACAGTGCATTCACCCTGAACACACCCTAACACATATATCCCCATACAGGGACAAGTCCCTTTCCCCCTTACATTTGCATGCCCAAGAAAAGGGATGCTGTTTCCAGGCTCTAGTTCTCAATCAGGCCTGGTCTACACTAGGAAATTAGGTCAGTATACATCACTCAGAGATGTGAAAAATCCACACCCCTGAGCGACGCAATTAAACCAGCTTAACCCCTGGTGTAGACAGCACTACATTGATGGAATGATTCTCCCATTGAATTAGCTACCACCTCTCACAGAGGTGGATGACCTATGCTGATATTAGAACCCCTTCTATCTGCATAGATAGTGTCTTCACTGAAGGACTGTAACGGTGCAGCTGAACTGCTGCAGCATTTTAAATGTAGACAATCCCTCAGTGGCTTCCATTTCTGTTTTGATTTGGGGGTTGAGTAGAAACGTTTCCAGGGCATGCTGTTCTTCACACTCACCACTGAAATCAGCCAAGCCTCTGATGACACCTGGCATGATAAACAATGGAGAAGTACTACATTTCAGAAACAGTAGGGTCCCCACCTTGATCCTTAGCTTCCCCCCTCCCCAACTGTATTTTCAGAAAACCTGTCTCTTCACTGCAACGTTTCTTTTCTTAAGGGCTGCAAAGTATTTTTCATAGATCTCCTTTGGAGTCTATGCAAGGTATCTGTATTAACTTTCTGTGTGGAGAGAGAAACTGAATTATCCTCCTCGCGGTAAATGCTAAACATCAGAGAAGGCAAAAGGCAGAAGTGAAACCTACCTGACCAAACAAAGCCCAGCACAGAGACTGAAAATCACACACACACACACACACACACACACAACAGCTTTGTGGGCTTTGTAAATGGGCTCTGTGTAGAATACCAGTGAGGACAGAGGAAAAGAAAATCTACCCTTAACATGCAGGCAGCGTATGGGACAATCCCTCTGCAGTCACTATTTTATATTTCAGAGTAACAGCCGTGTTAGTCTGTATTCGCAAAAAGAAAAGGAGTACTTGTGGCACCTTAGAGACTAACCAATTTATTTGAGCATAAGCTTTCATGAGCTACAGCTCACTTCATCGGATGCATCCGATGCATGATGAGCTGCAGCTCACGAAAGCTTATGCTCAAATAAATTGGTTAGTCTCTAAGGTGCCACAAGTACTCCTTTTCTTTTATTTTATATTTATTATTTGTATTATCATAGCACCTAAGAGCTCTAATCATGGACTAAGACCCCATTGTGTTTGGCATTGTATGAACACAGAACAAAAAGACAGTTCCTGCCCCAAAGAGCTTAAATATTATGGTCAGCTGGAGATGATATTTAGATGGAGGCTGTGTGCTTAGAGCAAGTAATACAGAACATAGTGATACTATAGTCTCCTGTTGATAAAACTACAATATCAATGTCACAGTGTAAAGTAACACAGTTCTCCTTAAGTTAGGCCCTTAAAGTTGCCTTCTTTACAGTCAGAGGCTGAACTATATACCAAGAGCATTCCTAATGATGCTATTTCAAAATACTGTGCAGGGTTTGGTCATATGACACCAGTCTAAGGATAGTCATGGACAGAGTGCAGATAAATCAATCTCCCCACCATAGACCTCAGACCAATGCTGAGCAGAGGAAGAGATCTCTTAACCAGAGAGTGGACACTTCCCCTGTGTTACAGAGCCCCTCTCACCTGGCTGCTGGTGAGACAGCTTGTCCTATTTCCACAATATTAGGAGGACTCATGAGTTAAGTCCCTGGTCTGGCCAGAAAGTTTGGAGACTGGCAAGGACCATCACAGGCAAATAGGATGCCCAACCTAGGACAGCATGGTGAGCATAGGAATGTTCTAACAGGAAATATCATTTCTATTAGGTTCCTTCTAAATCTTCACTGGTGGTGCTCACTGAAGCTGTGCCATGTTGTGTCAAAGGTGAATCAGGACACTTGCAGGCCATGTCTAATGTATGGAATTCCTTATGGTATGGTAAAGAATTGGTCACAAGATAAGGGTACATAAACCTGGGTGCCTTGATTGGGCAAGATGTAAGTTATTCCAGGAAAGAAAGAGAACTCATCATTGTCTATAATATCATCCTTCATCAAGAGATTCTGTCTTCCAATCATCAGGACAGTCCTTCTGGATTCTGCACTAATAATTCTAGACATCCACACAGCTATGGCTGCTAAAAAACACCCTCTTATGGCTTGCTGGGAGACTCTGATTTGGTCACTATGATCCATGGATTCACTATCTCTAAGGCTGGGCTATTTCATGTTATTATACCTAGGTATGAAGCTGCCGGCGCTGAAAAAAGGTCCACCTAGTTCAGAATGCCGCAGCCTGCCTGCTCAGCAACTCAGGTCACTGAATACATGCCAGTGCTTCACTCTCTACATTGGCTCCCCATGGAATACAGAATCAAAAGTCAAGGATTTTGTCCTAATAGTCACCATACTCCATGGACCAGGCCCAAAGACCTGAGAAATCCCTCTACTCCACCATGGCAGCTGCCTTCTGCAGCTCAAATCACAAGGTGCTCAGGGTATATAGAGCTTTCTCACAGCAGGACCGTGACTCAGGGTCTGGATCCCAGAACACAGCAAAGAGACGACAGCTCTCACCAGCCTCAGAATAACAGCAGGTGAACTCACCTATTTGAGTTGCTTCCCCACTTCAAAAGTTAAAAATAAAAAAAAACAAAAACAAAAAAAGCATGTTGAGGAGGAGTGAGGAAGAGAAACAAACTTGATGGAATATGAACAAGAGGCTGCTCGGCAGCTCTCCAACACCACTTTCTACAAGCCATTACCCTCTGATCCCACTGAGAGTTACCAAAAGAAACTACAGCATTTGCTCAAGAAACTCCCTGAAAAAGCACAAGATCAAATCCGCACACACACACCCCTGGAACCCCGACCTGGGATATTCTATCTACTACCCAAGATCCATAAACCTGGAAATCCTGGGCGCCCCATCATCTCAGGCATTGGCACCCTGACAGCAGGATTGTCTGGCTATGTAGACTCCCTCCTCAGGCCCTATGCTACCAGCACTCCCAGCTACCTTCGGGACACCACTGACTTCCTGAGGAAACTACAATCCATCGGTGATCTTCCTGATAACACCATCCTGGCCACTATGGATGTAGAAGCCCTCTACACCAACATTCCACACAAAGATGGACTACAAGCCGTCAAGAACACTATCCCCGATAATGTCACGGCTAACCTGGTGGCTGAACTTTGTGACTTTGTCCTTACCCATAACTATTTTACATTTGGGGACAATGTATACCTTCAGATCAACGGCACTGCTATGGGTACCTGCATGGCCCCACAGTATGCCAACATTTTTATGGCTGACTTAGAACAACGCTTCCTCAGCTCTTGTCCCCTAATGCCCCTACTCTACTTGTGCTATATTGATGACATCTTCATCATCTGGACCCATGGAAAAGAAGCCCTTGAGGAATTCCACCATGATTTCAACAATTTCCATCCCACCATCAACTTCAGCCTGGTCCAGTCCACACAAGAGATCCACTTCCTGGACACTACAGTGCTAATAAACAATGGTCACATAAACACCACCCTATACCAGAAACCTACTGACCGCTATTCCTACCTACATGCCTCCAGCTTTCACCCTGACCACACCACACGATCCATCGTCTACAGCCAAGCTCTGCGATACAACCGCATTTGCTCCAACCCCTCAGACAGAGACAAACACCTACAAGATCTCTATCAAGCATTCTTAGAGCTACAATACCCACCTGCGGAAGTGAAGAAACAGATTGATAGAGCCAGAAGAGTTCCCAGAAGTCACCTACTACAGGACAGGCCTAACAAAGAAAATAACAGAACGCCACTAGCCGTCACCTTCAGCCCCCAACTAAAACCCCTCCAATGCATTATTAAGGATCTACAACCTATCCTGAAGGATGACCCAACACTCTCACAAATCTTGGGAGACAGGCCAGTCCTTGCCTACAGACAGCCCCCCAACCTGAAGCAAATACTCACCAGCAACCACATACCACACAACAGAACCACTAACCCAGGAACCTATCCTTGCAACAAAGCCCATTGCCAACTGTGCCCACATATCTATTCAGAGGACACCATCACAGGGCCTAATAACATCAGCCACACTAGCAGAGGCTCGTTCACCTGCACATCCACCAATGTGATATATGCCATCATGTGCCAGCAATGCCCCTCTGCCATGTACATTGGTCAAACTGGACAGTCTCTACGTAAAAGAATAAATGGACACAAATCAGATGTCAAGAATTATAACATTCATAAACCAGTCGGAGAACACTTCAATCTCTCTGGTCACGTGATTACAGACATGAAAGTTGCGATATTACAACAAAAAAACTTCAAATCCAGACTCCAGCGAGAAACTGTTGAATTGGAATTCATTTGCAAATTGGATACAATTAATTTAGGCTTGAATAGAGACTGGGAGTGGCTAAGTCATTATGCAAGGTAACCTATTTCCCTTTGTTTTTTCCTATCCCCCCCCTCCCCCCCAGACGTTCTTGTTAAACCCTGGATTTGTGCTGGAAATGGCCCACCTTGATTATCATACATGTTGTAAGGAGAGTGGTCACTTTAGATAAGCTATTAAATGGCACTGGAAATTATGGAGAAGGGCCCAATCCTGTAAAATGCTGAGCTCTCTCAATTCCCTACTAGGTAATGAGGGAGCTCATCATATCAGGCTTTCAGTGTAGTCCACCAATATGTACATCAATGGTGCTTGCAGCCAGACTCTGCCTGCTAAGGCATGTAGTTAAAAAACACATTTTGCATTAAGCGTCATGTTTCTGAAAACTGAAGTGTGTATTAATGTGCTTTAAATATGAGCTGCACTCACTAAACAAAATAGGTTTGTCCAGGGTCCAAAGTGCCTGGTTAAATAAATGGATGGAACGTTCACTAAACTCCTAGACTCCTTTCAAAAATTAAGATTCGGGATTAGATCAATCTCACCTGCAATGTTGCCTATGCTCTGCTCCATTTTGTCCTATACTGCAAGGTCGTGTATCAGATGTCTAGGTCGCGTGCATTCTAAAAAGCAGTCAAAAATAATTACTTTATTCTTGGCCACCATCCTTTCAAATTCAATCCCATTCTGGCACATGCTCTTCTTCAGGTCCTTTGTGACTGTGTGTTAGGATGAAATTAAAAGTGCTTTCGAAAGATGGACACAGCACAGAAGCAACACTGAAGACACCAAAGATCTGTAGAAAGAGAAAGGCCCAAGATAGATCAAATTATACCAAAATTAACTGGTTTGAGTCTTTATATGAAAATAGATTTGGCTCAATCTGAAAAAAAGTCTCATATATGACTCCTGGGAGAGTGCTGATGTGAAGTCTGTAAGATACAGAATCACCACTTTTACTTCTTCACTATTTCCAAATCAGGGGAGCCCATGTTTCTTTGAGAAGTGAAGAGCACTCTATTTGCCTCTTTCCATTTTAGTGGCTGCGTTTGGATGGGCTCAGGAGAAGCAACACAACATTTTGCTCTGGAGCTCCTATATCTGTTTGTCAGCAGTCAGTTTTGTGACATGTTCAGGGTTTTCTGACTGTAAAAAGTTCCATTTGTGTGTGTAGTAGACTATTTTAGAAATACCCTAGTGTGTTCTTTTTGTCTATCTGCTAAGGAAGGAATGCTGTGACCTGCCTTGCTATGTATATATACCCTAGGTCCCATTAACTTTCAATGGAACTGATCATCCCTAAGTGCCTAAGGCCCAGATTTTCAACAGTGACTGATTCCAGGTGCCTCCGGGTGTCCAACATAAGGCACCTTAAAGTGGCCTGATTTTCAGCATGGATATGCTCAGCATTTTCTGAAAATCAGGGCCCTTTAAGGTGCCCCAAGTTGGACACCCAAAAACTAGGTTGCCCAAAAATCACTAGTCATTTTTAAAAGTATTGGCCCGAAGTGACTTTTGAAAATGAGACTTAGGTGCCTAAATCACATAGGCACTTTTGAAAAGTTTACCCTGAATCTATTGACTCATCATATTTCAGTAACATACCATTGCTTGGTAACATCTTTCAGGGGGGTAACTTAAAATAACTTGCAGCCTGTGTTTTTCCCTAGGGGACAGAAAAATTACTGTTTGAAGGAAAAAAGAAAAGGAAAAAAGTGAAGGAAGGTGCCTGTTTATATTAAATGACAGAATAAAGTCTCAAATTATCATGGATTTAACATTCCCATTCTCCAAAGTCATATGTCAAAAACAAATGAAATAATGAACCTGTGGCATTCTGTTGTATCCCATGCCAGGCAGTTTATGCATCAGCATCAGTACTCTGGCTTTGATGAACAGCACTTCTGTGCCCTGCTGGTCTAACCTGGAAGTTTAAAAGGCAGTAATTAAGTCCTCTAAAAGGAGGAATAAAAGCAAATTAAATGGGGAGGCAAGTATATTGTATTCTTAGTTACAGAATTGTTATTTCATACAACACCAAAAGAATTGAGCAAAATGCACAGAAAGAAAAATTGAATGGAATCAGAATATTCATGGGAAGGGGGAACCTATCAAGGTTATAAGAGGAGACACTCCTGACCTGATGAGATGGTTCAAGAAAACAGGAAGAAGGTGGCATGGGAAATAGAAGGCGAAGAAGAAAGTATTGTCATTTACACTTCTTGGAAGGGTTCTATGTGCATCAAAGCTATCTTCTCAGAAAGCACAGAATTACCGTGGAAAAACCTCTCAAACTTGGGTGATTTCTTCTATTCAAAAGCCAGGCCACTGTAGTGAAGTCAAGTGGCACCTTGCAGAAAGGAAAGTTACAGCTAATTATATCCTGCATAGGAGGTTGTATATTGTATTCTAATTTACAATATGTTTCTTCATATCATTAGAGAACTATTTTAGCTTGCTGTGGCATAATATGTCTTAATGGATTTACAACATGCAGCTCCTTCCCTTCCCTCCCCTTTCTCCCAATAGGTAGGGCATACAACACAAAGGTGTGAAAAATATTTCCATAGTGTGTGTCTTCCTAAGCAATATACATGTTGCTGGAGACAATGTATGAGGACTCTGTGGAGTTGTATAATGCACTAAAGCAGAGGCTTCTGATGAAGTTCCAAAACAGATTGTGTTCTTCAAACCCCCTCTTGTGGTTGTGGGGGATAATACAATTAAACTTTTGTATTTTGCTCTGATCTTTTGTCTAAAAGACTGCAGAACTTGCCCAGGAAGAGATGAGTTCCAGGAGCTTTTGCTTTGCCTTAGCATACTCCACAGTGCTTTGTAAAATATTGACTAGGTTCCCTTTTACAACAATCCATCACAGGAGTTAAAATATTTAAATTTCCCTTAAAAAGAATACATTGTGTTTGAGCTGCATAGAAACACAAGACAAAGCCATTGGACAATGGAGGTTTGGAGATACCTGTGTGTGTTGGGTATTTTCTACACCAGCTCATCTCTAGTTGTGCACTCTCCCCAACATGCTATTACCTGCTTCTCTCTTTCTTCTTTATCATTACTTCAGGAAACTCTTTTAAAGCACACAGTAAATGTATTAGTATGCTATGGAATAACTTTTCCCTCTTTGTATGGTCCTCCAAGTTGTAATTTAATCCCACTGATATCACCATTTCTTCTCCAGCATATCTGGGGGCTGCATTAGCTTGCAAACCAGATTCTCTTTCAGCTACAAGGCGGGAGTCAGTGGAAATGCAACGTCGGAACCCATAGTCTTTTTTCCTACATAAAGCCATTTGACTGTACATTATGTTCAGAGACACTGAACTATTAAAGAGAAAATAAATTACCATATAAAAGGGCCTTGCTTCCCATCCCAACACCACAAATGACACATGAATGGTTCTTTAGCATCACCCCAAACAGAGCGAGTGCACTTTATAATTTAGTCAAAAGACAAGCAGGAGCCTGAAAAACAGCCACATGTACCAACACACATCAAAATATCTATCATTGGAAGGACCATTTAGTTGGTTAACAAAGAATGTGAAGGAAAAGCATTTTTTTTACCCACCCACAATCTCTGCTGTAATTGGGTGTCCCAAAGTCTCAGCATTTTGAGACACCTGAGTTCTATAAAGGTCCATATGAACACTCTTTGGTAGGTACTGAGAACGAAATTCTGCCCCAGCTTATCATCCTGTGCAATATTATTAAAAGGGAAATGATGACTTGCAGTTAAGACAATGGACAGGGATTCAGGAGCTTTGAATTCAATTCCTGTCTCAGACACAGACTTTCTACATGCTTTTGGCCAAGATTAGACCCCTAATTCTGCATCAGGATCTGCTAGCATGTACCCTAGGTCTGTGAGGAGTCAGAGTGAAGTCAGTGAGGGTCTGCAGGAGTCCACTCCAGCAGACCCTGCTGCAGGTTCAGAGCCTTACATGCTTCAGTTCCCTGGGAAAAATAATACTCCCCTAGGAGGAGGAATTCATTCATGTCTGAGGTGCTCAGATACCATGGTGACAGGAGCTACATAAGATTAGATCTAAAGGCTGATTATGGACACTTTTGGTTTTCCTTTCACAGCATATTATATTTGCTTTTGGAAAAAGCAAAAGGGAAATGGGGGTTGAATGTTAATGTGCCTGTTGCCCTGAGTGGTGGTGTATGTTTCAGGGCTTTATAATGACCCATGCGAACTTTCTACAGAACCTTACTTATTAAGCAATAAATTACTTGCCCGGCATTTAGCTTTCCAGTCCAACAGTTTTAAGTAAGTCAACTGTTCATATTACTAATTTGTCAAGACCAGTTTTTGCTGATGTAAATATTGACATGCTGAGGACTATGGTATTAGTAATTATTCTTAAAGCATGCTATAAAAAAGCCCAACTGTGCTATTGATTTCCAATCTTTAATATTCCACAGTGACCATCACAGAGCTAGCTACACTAAGGAAAATACCGCTGCAGTATACTCAGACTCTTGGCCAACATTTGAGACATGCTTATTTATTTGTCTAACAGAAGGATACTGAAAAAGTTGTGTTCACAAAGAATATAACTGATGTAGAAATTGCTCTGATTATGATTTAAAGGAGTGAGCTCCAAAATGGATAAACTGGATAACTGCAATATATGCTTTTTAAGGAATGCCATCAGAAATCTCTCTTTTTAAATTTTAATTATCTTTTTTATTAAACTGGGAGAATTTTTAACATCTATTTTAATTTGTCATCATTTGTTTGCCTTTTTTACTTTGTTTAGCTTGAAGATTGGTTAGTTTCATTCTGGGGGTCTGCTGCACGAGGGTAATGCTGGTTTTCCATCACCATAAAGGTGTGTGCACATTTTAAAAAAAATATATTTTGTTAATTCCATGCTAATAGTCCTAAATCAATGAGTCTTTTACAAAGGAACTGAAGTTTGAAGCCTAAACCGATTGACCCCTTCAATATTTGTGCTTTTGGACTGAGTGCTGGAAAATGGAATCCTGTACTACAGTTATAGCTGAACTGTTTCCATTTCCATTCTGTACCTTCATTTTTAGGGCTTACTGTGGGACTCGACTTAATGGAAATTAGGGTGAGGGTTTCAAAAGTGGTAGGCATTGGCCTAACTTTGCTACCTCTGAACTCCCATTGGAGCAGAGGCAGGCCAACGATGAAGACTTTTGAAAATCCCACTCTTGGTCTATGAACCCCATCTTGCAACTGGATCTATACTGAAGACCCCTGGACCCACTAGGGAGCCAGTTAAAGCATCAGGGCCTTAGCAATGACTGCAGACTGGGCCCATTTGCAGACATTTCCAGTGACTGGATGCTGATAATCGGTCACAAAGAGTTGCTGTGTGGAAGAGATGGAAGGCAGAAAAAAGAGCAATACAACTTGGTCTAATTTGGGTTGTTGGGTTCAGTGTGCAGGCTAGATGATCTGGTGGGTCTCTTCTGGCCTTAAATTCTATGACAAATAATAAACACAAATAACTGCGTAGTTCTACAAAGTGCTTAAGTACATAATTAAAAGAGAAAAAAACATTGTGAGGTACACTGCAACCTATTAGTGAGCAGACCCGGTTCTGTTAAGCTACCTATGATGAGAGTAGACAGGTAGTCAGTCAAGAGTTTTTCCCCACAGAACAGTCTTAATACATTAGGACATTTTTCAATTCAAGAGCTTCCAAAAGTGTATGTGAATAACAGCAGTATTTATACATTACCTCCGCACTAAGCAAAACGAAATTGTGTCAATGAAAACTTACACAGACAATGTCAGGAAGGTGACACATTTTTGCATGGTAACTCACAATGTACATTCAAAATAAACATTCTATTTCTTAAATTGAATGTTTGATTCCTAACTCCAGTAAATAAAAAAAAGCCATTGTCTTCTCAAGGATGGCTCAGTATTCAACACAGACTGACTGTTTTCCTTCCACCTCCATCTTCCAATACGTGCTGGGTTATAAAGGCAGTGTTTTAAAGTGGGTCACTCTAGAATACCCACTGCCCTAGAAAATAGTACCTCAGGGGACAAAGCCCCATCTTGGTCAGTCGGCTTTGTCTAATGCTGTGATGTTCTTTCCAGTGGCAACACATTCAGGTAGCGCCCGCTGGACCTATGTTATTCAAAATGGCACATTGCCTCAGTTTGAAAGGTAGGTGGCAAGTCAGGTACCCCGATGGCTTCAGAGAGGCTGACACAAGAGCACTGGCACTCAGCTTTTATGTATTTATCTGTCATTCAAGGCTAATAGAATGCTGAAACTATTATCATGGTCAGCCACTAGGGGGAAACATGCGTAACATGCCTTACCTTAGCTCGTAACCCTTATAGCCAACAGTGCATTAAAGTAACTCAGGCCATGTATACTTTCAATGTTATGAAACTAACCATCAGGAACTGGACTTCTCTGTCCCTCTGAAATATATTCAGAAGATGTTCTTTAGGCAAGAGTTAACCCTTCTCCGCTTTAAGCAGTTAAAAACATCTTGAGCAAATTTATTTATTACACTTTCAGATGTTTAAAATTCCCATAAAAATGAATGAGACAATAAATGACTTTGTTCTTACCTTTGACAATTCAGGAATATGATTATTTTTATATGAAATCTCTGCAGTCTCAAGCAATAAGTGACTTATGAACATTTCAAAGTGAAGTGTGGAGGTATACAAAGCCACTTCTTCAGCCTGATGACATGGCAGAGAGCAGGTGCTACTGAATGGTGAACAATACATTTCTTTCTTACCAAACCATTAGCCATTCTCACAATGCCCAAACACGAGCAAGGAGGCTGAATATGGAGCTCTCTGATACCTACATCCCTTTGCCAGCACTCACAGTTAACCCAGCAGACTAAAAATTTTCCACTATGAAAAAGCATTTTTTGTAACTTTCATACTGGTTTAGAAATACCTGAGTATTTATTCAGTATCTATGCCAGGGATCGGCAACCTTTGGCACGCAGCCCGTCAGGGAAATCTGCAGGAAGGCCAGGCCGGTTTGTTTACCTGCAGTGTCTGCAGGTTCGGCCGATCACAGCTCCCACTGGCCGCAGTTTGTTGTTCCAGGCCAATGGGGGCTGCAGGAAGCAGCAGCAAGCACATCCCTCGGCCCGCACCGCTTCCCGCAGCCCCCAGTGGCCTGGAACGGTGAGCCGCAGCCAGTGGGAGCTGCAATAGGCCGAATCTGCCGACGCTGCAGGTAAACAAACTGGCCTGGCCTGCCTGCGGATTTCCCTGATGGGCTGCGTGCCAAAGTTTGCAGATCCCTGGTCTATGCAATGAACATATATAGCCAAATGTGAGAAACCTTGCTTATGTCAGTTAACCACAACATTGTGCAAATGCACCATATTGTACAACGCTGCTCTTTCTCTGAGCTACTCCTTCCATTTCAGCTACACTGCAACAACAACAAATACATGGAAAAATAAGACAGGTATTTAATTAATTGAATTTCTGTACACAGGATCTACGAGGCAAGATTATAGATATTTTGGCTGAATCCCACCATTCTGCAATTGTTTTAACAGTGTAGAAAAAATGATTCATTCCTAATGAAAGTTAAGAGAGAGCAAAAAAAGCGTGGTACGGCTTTCCCCCCCAAAATAAAAGCTGTAGCCTGGGGCCATGCAACTTCAGCCTTGTTAACTGAGCTGTGAGCATCCTCCTAGGAACAGCAAGAATTCACTGCAGATTCACCAGCCTCTTAACGGATTCTGCATTATGCTTCAAATGCAAAAGTTGAACTCACATGGGCCTGTGCTTCTCAATAGAAAAGAACAAAACTCACTAAGCATTCTCCTTTTATAACCTGCTTTCTGCTGCAAACATACACTTCCAAGAGAACCAATTTTTTTTAGGAATATATGTGGATTCCTATTTTGTTTAAATGTGAAACATGGTTCCCCCCACCCCACCCCTGAGGAGCCAGGTTGTATTTAGAAAGGATTTGGCAGTGTAAGTAACAATTTGCCATGTATGCCTCTTGCTCAGAGGAAACATGAGGAATTTATTTCTGAATGAAATTTAAAATGAAACACTTTGATACTTCAGGTAGAAGCTGTTGGCCAAAGTGATCGCTCTGAGGGTACGGCTCCCAGCAGGGATACAATACATTCAGGGTTTCTGCATGGGTATTGGCAACATTAATTGATGAATAAGCCAGGACAAGAGAATGCATATGCAAGTAGGGTCTGAATGAGCTCTCCCCTGACAGCTAACTTGAGAGGGGAAAAGACTTCAGGAGCAGAATGTATTTACATGAACATACCTACTCTGCCTAGATATCCACCAGACAAACTATGTTACCCAAAGTATTTGGCTGGTGTTGGGTACTGAAAACAGGGGTAGTGAAATGTTATCAGTGTTATCTTTATTGTATGAGTAAAGGGGAGCAGAACTGTGCTTAGCCAGTCCTCATTGAGCGGGGTCACCCTCAACTGAAAGGAATTCACTGAGCTGGGGGCTTGGATGCAGACCACTGTGAAAGTAAGAGGGGGTGGGGACAGGTGTCCCTGCCAGGAGGTGTGGACTCTACCTAAGGGTCCCTGGTTTGATTTAGCTGTTCCTCTTCACTGTTCAAAGATAGAACTAAGGCGCCATTAGGAGTCTCTTATTTTGTTAAGTGCTCTGAACCCTGGATCCTCACTGACCAAGAACAACCACAATGAGTCGGGTATGCTGTGGGAACAGAGAGGGCCATGGTCAAGGAACTTTCGGTTCAAGAATTCAAGAACATGAGGTAGAAGACACTGCCCGATGCACTCTGGGGTGGGGGTCCTGCTCACAGTTTTAGGTTTATGAATCCTGTTTGTGGCATTTCCCCTAATTAATATCAGGTGACTTCTCTCCTTTCATTAAAAGTTTGTTTTCTACACTCAGACTCTGTGCTTGCAGGGGGAAATATTGCCTCTCAGAGGTGCCCAGAAGTGATATGTAATTTTCCCAGGGAGGTTACCAGCTACGCCATGCGCCAAATGCAGTGCTACTATTCCCTCTCTTTAATTTAAACATGCGAGAGGCTGCTGGCCAGCCTAGTCTCAAGGTTATTTGAAAGGTCTCCCTCCCTTTCTCACATCAGCTAGTGACCATGGATCACAATGTCCACTCAGCCCACAGGGAAGTGCTGCCCGCTGGCTAAGACAACACAGAGCATTCCTTTCTGACTCCCACAAAGTCCCAGCCAAGGAGTCTAACACTAAATTCCAGTGATAAGCAATTGTTCAAATTAAGCAACAGGGATGTCAAAATCTGTTGCATCTCGTATGAAGGCAAAAGGTTATCCTTTGGGAGCTATTGGAACAATAGTGCCAGGGGAAATCAGTGTGTGAGCCATCTGACCACCTTCCCCCCCTCCCTCCAAAAGGAAGTCAAAGATGTTTTTCTCATGTGGATGATGGTAGATCTGCATAATGAAGCTGAAAACAGCCTGCTTGTGTTGTAGCTCCTCCTCTGTATGTTATATGCCAACAGAGATTTGCTACAAAGCAGAAGGAGAGCTGCAATGCAGTATTTTCCTCTGCAACTTTGCAGCTGTATTACAGTTTCAATACCATCATGAAAAGACGTTTGTATACAGTGTTTAAATTCCATTTGAAGGGTAGCTGTTAAAGTAGGCAGATGTATCACTGCTTGTCCAACAGTACTTTTGTGCTCACCCACCCTAAGGATATTATACTTAACTAAATTACTTCATGTCCTCTTACAATTAATTTTCCTATTGTTTTTATGGGACTGCCTTCTATTAATAATTAGACACCTTTTAATACTCTGCTATTTAGAACTGAGCTGCCTGGTTGAAAAAGCAGACTCATAAAAGAGACCTGAATACTGAAAAATGATCTCCCTAAGCAGCAGTGATAAGGGAAGTCCCCTCAGAACAGGCAAAATCTTCAAGAAATGCATCGTTTTTAAAATGACCTTCTCCCATTTGTTTTAACTTGACTCCCGAGAATGCTCGTGACTCTCCCTCTTCTCATCCTCTGTGCATTTATTTAGAAGGTCATAGTGGTCTCACCCTATCTCCAGAGTCTGGTGAACATCTCTTTCCATGGCCAATGGCCATACTGCGTTATTAAAAACTAATGTCTTTCTTTCCTCGAGCCCATATTATTCTGCCATTACCTGGTATCTTCCAGCCAGCAATGGAGAAAGATAAGGGGTGAATCCAAACCCCCTAATCCAGCTGCAGAGAAGTTGGGATCCCGGTCCAAGTTTTCCAGCTCAGGCCATCTCTAGTTTAGAGAGGCTGGTGTGGTGCATTGGAATAGTATGCTAATCTTTCACTTCTGGCTTCAGAACCTACTTAAATCACAAGTGTAAATGAGATTGGTGTCTCACACTAGTCCCCAGTGGAGATGGTCCATATCATTAAACCACCAAGCAAATCAGCATAATTATCAGACTCTGCTCATGAAAAGTCCCAGAAAAAAAGTATCAGTCAAGTTGCTATTACAGAATTAGGCGGATGTAACAGGTCAGGATTGAAAGCCATTGACAGAGCTCTGTAAGGGAAACTATCACAGTGCCTTTCTGCACTAATGCCAATTCTAACGTAATGTCTACCTCTTGTATAACCACCAAATTTACATGTTAGCATAAGAAGTGTCAAACAATATTTTTGCCCTGTTTTCCAAAAGTGACTCTACTTTCTGGGCAAAATCTTTGCTACAATGAAGTCAAAGGGTAAACTCTCATTGACTTCAATGGGGCTAGAATTTTATCATGAGCCTGAAAAAAAAACAAAAAAAAACAAAACTTACTTTTGACGAAGAAAAAAAACAAAACAAAAGAGCAAACAATTAAGTCTCCATGAAAGATCATAGTATGTAACATTCTACATTGGCTCTGCCTCACAGAATGACAGCTGTCTCTGCAGACCGGCAGTCTCCTTAAAGGTATGGTACAGAGAAAACAAAAACCATAAGTTTCATAGCTACATACCTTGCAATTTCCAGTAGTGCAAATGACCTTTACCCTCTTCCTTTCATCTTTCTGTCTTGTCAGTTTAATGGGTAAGAAGAACTCATGATGATGGGTCATTACTTGAATCATCTCACTCCTATGAATCCTGTGATCTGACTGGCTGAAAAATTATTGTTAACTCATATGTAAAGACTTTGAGTATTAAAAATAAATTACTTTGGTTGTGAGCTCTTAGGGACAAAGACTGTCTTCATTGTGTGTGCTTGCAATGTTCAGCCTGGGGCCTCTAGGTGCTACCATAGTAAAATGTTAAACAATAATAGACTAGTTATTAACTAGTCAAATCGTCCTATGCTCAGACATGAAAAACTCCCTATATTTTTCCATAGCTGATCTGTGATGCAATGAAAGTTAATTATTCCATTTTTACAATGTCTATGAGGATGTTCCACACATGGGGTTTTCTGAAACCCTTTAATTTCTAACTAAGAATGAATAGATCTGCCACTGCATAATCGTAGTTTAGAGCCATAGGGCACTCTTTGTCCCAAAAGATCCCAAAGCACCTTACAAACTTACAGTATGGTCCAACTTATGGCTGGATCTGTGCTGGAGAGAGAAGGTGCAGAGAGCCCTTCTTTCCTTCCCTACTCCCTGCCCCTCCCATCATACACCCACACATGAGGCATTCATGGTTCAGCAGCCCTAAGGGGATGTGGTAAAGGCACATCCGGTCTCTATTATGTGGCAGCAGATCTGCACTGGGTGAGTACACCTTTTCCAAGCCCTGCAGCCCAATGGTCTCCTCAGCACTCATGGAGGCATTATGCCTTTTAAATAAATATTGCCTTTTGGCACTGCTACATGGGTAATAAGTCTCCTTCCACAACACTACTCAGGTGACCCATATGTGTGCAGCTACTGGAATCACTGTACCCACCGCAAAAAAACCACAGCCATCTGTGGGTTGGGGGGGATGACACCAACTTTTTGACATGTTGTATACAACACTAATGACGTGTTTCATGGTCTTTACCAGTTAGACAAGATTAGAGCTAGATGAACTATTCATCATAAAGAATTTCCTCAACAGATTTAGCCCATTCTGAACAGGTCTTGATTTTCACAAATATGTTTTAAATAACAAACTATTCCACAGATGTTTCACACAACTGTAATTCAGTCAAATGATTGCTCATAATCTAGTCCAGTGATTATTCCTTTAAGTATATTGGGAATTCTTTTTTCCTACCATCATGTGTGGTTTTGCTTCTGTACCACTAAAACCTGTGTAAACAGGAAGATGATTTGAATAAGTCACTTGTTGAATCAGTTTCCAAGATGGCTGTATAAACACTTCCAGCAGGGACACTTGTGGGCTCAAGTTTTCAGAAGACTGGCACTGGACAGGAACATTCTTGATAACAAATATAAATTGCTCATCAGGCTGTTCATAGAAAAATGTAAAAAGGGCTAATGCCATCAAAACAGATCCCTAGTTTTAAATTTTAAAAAAAACCTTGAATTCACCTCTAGCCTTCAATTTCTCCAACCAATAATTACGTCATAGATAGACATTTCCAAATGGCTCATTAGTGCTAAAATAAATCATGGCATACAATTGTGTAGTGCTAGCTCGGAACTTTGGTATAATGCACATCATAATTTATTATGAACAATTCTTGAATCCTACATGCTATAAAGAGTTGTTATGTGTAGTAACTGGAAAATACACAGATCCTGAAACCACATTTAGTTAAGTCCTGCATGGTCATTAGTGGAAAATAAAGTGTAATTTGAAAAGCCCATGGCATTTGCAAGAAGTGTTATCCACACATTTAAAACAACAACTTTTATTGACTGGAACTATTTTATATCCATGCTTTTGGCTGGTCAAAAAGGGATTTTAGCCACCAATGTAGCCGCATGAGTGCAAACCTCTAGCACAGATACAATTTACACCAGAGCAACATGATTTGCACAAGTGAACCTTACCCCAGTTGGAAACCAGGGTTACAAGTTGCGCTATAACATGTAAAACATGCCTACCAGAAGGGTTTTCACTATTTAGCCACTGGACAAAGCTTTTGTGAAAACTTAAGCATCTGCCCATCCAGCTGACCCGAGATGCTTAAAGCTTATATTGGCAGAGCAGGAATTCAAGAAAAGTAAGAGCATGAGATCACCAAAATATTACATATCCTAATTAGCACACAGTACAAAAACCAACAAAGATGCAGGTTAATGGTTTCTTACATTTTATTGCATGAACAAATCCAATCCATCTTTAATCTTTTATGTTTTTTTAATAAAACTGTACATTACAGTTTAATTTCCTTAAATGGGACAGTATTTCACAGAAAATGGACATCCTCATGGATCCCAGAACTGCTCTCTGAGATGTAAGTCAGTGTTAATAAAAGAGCATTAAATTACCCTGCAGTGGTAATTACTCCGCTTCAACCCTAAATTGTAAATGGTAATGAAGGAAGGTTGGGGTTTTTTCCCCCCCGTATAGATATTAGTCACTACCTTAAATATCTGTGCTGCCGATTTAATTTGGATTTTGGCTGAGATTTTGGCTCTGACTTTTAATTAGCAGAACTATATCCTGATAAAAAAAAATGGGTGTGTGTGGGGGGGGGAGGGATGGGATGGGACAGCGTCCTGATCAAACAGTAGGCAAATTTAAAAGGTCGTTATTTTACTCACAGAAAGCATTGCCAATGGAGATACACAAAACAAAATGTAATCAAGTTGATATAATCTAATATATAGGTTCGGACTCCAGCTGCATAATTTAAGAAAGTAGCTTTCTCTGATTAAGTAGTCAACTGTTGTGAGAAGACTGACATTGCCAATAAAAGTCTGAGTGAGATAAAAGAGAAAGATGCCCATTTTTCTGAAATATAAATAATAACTAAACACGGGCAAATATTGCATAATGGAAAGACAATGTCAATGGAATAGGATGCTTTGACAGGATGATGATATTATTCTGATGACACAGGTTTCTTTGTCTTGCCAGGAACATCAGAAGCTCAGTTAAGTCAAAAGAGAACAATACATTAAAAGCCTTCAGATCCCCTGATGTTCTGTATATGTTTGTTTCACTTTAATTTTTACATAGGGGCTAAACATTTAATTCTGCACTTGAAATAAAGACACACCTTGAGCTGTGCTTCTCTGCCATATGCAAAGGAGCAGAAGAATACCACACTGCAGGACAAAAAATTTAAAAAATTCATACTTCTCAAGTTCTAACCATCACAAATCTTGGAAGGTAAAAATAATACAGGTTCATTAAAAATAATGAGGTTCATTAAATGCTCAGGAAAATTAATGAAAATGGTTTGGTTCTTACTCGCGAGAATACAGAAAGTACTGTGCCTTCCAGTCAAATGTTTAGTCTCACAAGTGAAGTGAGAGTGTTAAGAGGTCTGATGGTACTATGTAAAATAGCTGACAAAACTTTATGGAAAAATTCACACTGTCATCCAGAAAAAGAAAAATCACGTTTCTGTCAGCTCTGTTTCATTGCAAATTTTTCACAGTTTTCCAGGTATATTGGAAGCAGTTTTCACAAACCAAGAATTGATGCTGCAGTTAAACTGTGATTTTTTTTTTACATGGCCCAGTTTGCTATACATTTCAAGATCTAACTTAACCCAGTTTTTTATGGTAGCAAAGATAAAGTGTCAGAAAGGGCAAAAACTCACCCTTAGCCAAAATCAAAAACAAAAACAAAATAAAAAACACACACACACACTCCATATGGGTAGGGTCATCAGATAGCAACTGTGAAAAAACAGGACGGGGGGGGGGGGGAATAGGTGCCTATATAAGAAAAAGTCCCCCAAAAAGGATGGTCCCTATAAAAACGGGACATCTGATCACCCTACATATGGGATTCTCACATTTTGCAGGTGTAACCAGGGTATGAATGAACTCTCCCCTGACAGCTAGCTGGGAGGGGGAGGGACTTCAGGAGCAAACTGTATTTACATGAACACACCTACTCTGCTTAGATATCCAGCAGATAGAGCAGTGTTGCTTAAAGTGATCAACTTTGGCTGGTGTTAGGTTACAAATCACTTTAGTACTGAATGCAGGGAAATGTTGTTATCACTGTTCTTGTCTTTACTGTATGAATAAAGGGGAGAAGAACTGTGCTTAACCTGTCCCAAATGAGGGGGGTCACCATCAGCTCAAAGGACCTCATAAAGCCAGGGGCTCAAATGCCAGGACCTGTGAAAGTAAGAGGGGTGGGACAAGGAGATGTGGACTCTTATGGAGAGTCCCTGGTTTGTTTTAACCTGTTCCTCCTCACTGTTCAAAGATAGAGCTAAATAGGCTTCATTAGGAACCTTTTCTTATGTTAAGTACTCAATGAGAGCTGAAATCACTTGTGGTGGGGAAGTATTTCTGCCCCGCCTGCTGAGAGCTAAAAGTCACTAAGAGACTGACCTACAGAGGTCACAGCAGAGAGGCAGGTGGCAGCACAAGATGACTGACAGGTGGCCAGTGAAAGCGGTGAGCAGTCGGCAGCAGTGAGGAACAGTGGCTGGTGAGGTGGTCAGTCAGAGCAAGTGCTCAGATGGCGGAGCAAGCCAGGTGTCTTCTTCCCCAGGTGGGAGGTTGTGACACTCTGTACCTCGGGGGAACACCCAGCACCCCCATGTTCATCTTGGTAAATTGATTGAGTGGTATCCAATGCAAAGTTTGTCATTTCTGGTGTCTTCGGAAGGCTCATGATGTATTGAGCATTGTTGTTCTAGTGATGTTATAGGTTTTAATTCGGAAGGCTCATGATATATTGAGCATTGTTGTTCTAGTGATGTTATAGGTTATAATTTCATGTATATGGTTATGAGGCTGAAAATGTATCCTCATGGCTTAAAGCAAGCCCAGACAAAAACTCTCCAGAAGCAGAGGGGCAGTTCACACCTCATCAGGGTGTGGATGGGAGAAACCCAGCCCAGCCTCACAGGAACAAAGGGTGCTGGCCTAGGCAGCAACAAAAGAATCTCAGACGCAGGAGGGAGTCAGCCCCCTTCCTTTGGTCAGTTTGGAACTGCGATGAGGTAATGCTCACCTACTCTGAAGGATGGGAGGCAAAGCCAAGAGGAAAGAAAGGACATCATAAAAGGAGAGACATTTGCCATGCTCTCTCTTTTCCACCTACATTTACAGATACCACACCAAGCGACTGAAGCACTGATCAAAGGGGAGAGCTTGGCTGAAGAGTAACCAGCGAGCCTGTGATGAGAAGCATCTAGGGCATTGAAAGCATTAAGATCAGCTTAGAATGTGTTTTGCTTTTATTTCATTTGACCAAATCTAACTTCTTGTGCTTTGACTTATGATCACTTAAAATCTATCTTTATAGTTAATAAATCTGTTTGTTTATTCTACCTGAAGCAGTGCATTTGGTTTGAAGCATGTCAGAGGCTCCCCTTGGGATAACAAGCCTGGTACATATCAATTTCTTTGTTAAATTGATGAACTCATATAAGCTTGCAGCATCCAACGGGCATAACTGGACACCACAAGACAGAGGTTCCCAGGGTTGTGTCTGGGACTGGAGATATCGGCTAGTGTCATTCGGTTGCCAGTAGCTGGGAGCAGCTTACATGCCAGAGGCTGTGTGTGAACAGCCCAGGAGTGGGGGTTCTCACAGCAGAGCAGGGTAAGGCTGGCTCCCAGAGTCAAGGATTGGAGTGACCTACCAGATCACTGGTCCAGATAACACCAGAGGGGAATGTCACAGAAGTGAACTCACACTTCTGAAACCTGGGTCCTCACTGACCAAGGACAACCACTGTGGGTATGGTGAGGGAACAGAGAGGGCACAGTAAAGGAACTTTTGGTTGTAGAACTCAAGAACGTGAGGCAGAAGACTCTGCCTGACACACTCTGGAGTGGATGTCCTGCTCACAGTTTTATGTTTATGAATCCTGTTTGTGGCATTTCCCCTAATTAGTGTCAGGTGACTTCCCTTCTTTCATTAACAGTTTCTTTTCTACACTCAGACTCTGTGCTTGCAAGTGGGGAAGTATTGCCTCTCAGAGGCATCCAGGGATGGTGTGTAATTTTCTCAAGATACTGGATGGGGGCTCGAGCCGGTGCTGTATTATATTGTTGAAAAGGAACCCCTATACTGAACCCGGCTCTGGTTGCTGCTGACTCCACCTGGCAGAAGGGTTACACAGGCAAATGCTGATAATCTCACACTGCTCCAATTGTGAATAGTTCTTTAAGCTTCTTATCCAGAGCTCAGTAGAGAACAGTACAGGAAGAATGAATTTGTGAAGGGAAAAATTAAAGGGCTCAACAAAGGCAGTTCCAGGACTCTGAATAATTGTGTGTAATTCACTGACTAGTTCTAAGGGAGAACTGTTTTATTACTAAGAATGTCAACTATAATGAAAGCTCCTATTGAAATCTCTAGAAATTACTTTTACATGTAAAGTCTTGTAAGTTGTTACCATCTTGGAACATACAAACCATTCAAACAGCTGATCCCTTGCAAACTACCAGTCTTTGGTTTTGAAAACTACTGCACATAAGAGTAACAAAACCACATAAAGGCAGTAGTTCCATTGATAGACCACTAAACAGGGAGTCAGGAGACCTGGGTCTATTCCTCACTGTGTCACTGATCTTCTGTATGACCTTGTAAGTCACTTCATTTCTCTGTTCTTTCTCCCACATTTTGTCTTATCTCTGTAGGGCAGGGAGTGTCTCTTGCCATGAATATGTACATTGGAGCCTCTTGCCCGGAGCCTCTGGGTGCATCTTAATACAAATATGTAATAAATGGTCAAAGACTGATCACATTAAAGTCAATGAGAGCTTTGCCCTGAATTCAGTGAGACAAGGATTTGGTCCAAAGAGTACATATATCTTAATAGAATACAACCAATGCCAGCATCAGAAAGAGCAGGAGTGTTTATTGTACATTCCCCCACTAGAATGCAAACAATATTAAAACAGGATCAACATATTCACATATCATTTTAGTTGGTAAATTAAAAGATGATGGGTAGAAAGTATAAATGAAAAACAATTACATAAAAAACAATAGATATAAAAAGAACAAAGTATATATTGCATAGGAGGGATTAAAAAATTCTTACCATTTCAGCAATGTAGGCATGTAAATTTTTAGCTCCAGCAGGTCTCCAATGGGTGCAAAAGTCAAGACCAAGCTATAGCCAGATGAACCATGTGTCCCCTCTCAGGCATGAAAGTCTCACCAGAGACCTACAACCTAAGCTGGTGTCTAGGGAGAGCCCCACCACACACAGCTAGTCTTGAGTAAGTTGCCCCATGGCCAATCACATAAACTTCTATAATCAGCTTCACCAAAAGAGATGAGTATTATGGAATTCTCAGATACACAACTTAAGTAACAATCAAGGATATTAAATTCAAAATTAAATTTCTTCTGTGCTCTGATGAGAATGCAATTTTGCAAAGAAAAGATTCAAGAATGTCATGCTACTATTTCATTCCACACAAGAATGAATAAGAGAAAATATCATATTCAGCGAACAGTTGCTGAGCTTCAGAGTCCTTGTTTCAGTTTCCATTCTCTAGTAATTTAGATCACTTAGCCAAGGTTAAAAAGTTAGCTTCCTCCAAAGCGCTGAAGAAAAAAACTATCCAAGCTAGATTGCAACCTCATCCCACTAAGTCTGCTTATTACAGACAGGACATACTCCCACTGAATCAATACTAAGATTTTCAGAAGTGGGTGCCTAAAATTATGCTCCTAAATCCATATTTAGGCCCTTAATTTAATATTTTGATTTTCAAAAGTGTCAGCAGTTTCCATGGTTTCAACAGGACTGCTCGTGTGAGTAAAATTCTGCACACATGTAAGTATTTGCAGGTTCAAAGCCTAACCAACCATATGGGGAAAAGTCATGAAACTGGCTATATACAAAACAAGGTCAAACACAAATAAACTGAAAAACTATGAGAGAATTGTTTTCTTCGGCCTCTCTGTTCCAGTAATCTTAGGGGGCACTTGTAACAATAGGTAGTAGTCTATTACATCCGCTGCAACATCTGATAATGACCATTGGCTCACTCCAGTCTCTGGCCCACTCCAGTATGGAAATTCCCATGCTCCTAAAAAATGCAGATAGAAGTGATTTTTATGTTTCATAGTGAAAGCACATTGTTGGCTTCACACACAAGTTTGGTTCACATTCTTCCTATTGTGCTGCACTGGTTTTGCTTTAACATTTCTCATTTGACAGCTCTCAATAGATTTTAAAATCAACCTACTGCTGTAGGATTTAGAGAGTATGGCGGGCAAGAAGGGGAACCTGTGTGCTGATCATTAGTCTGAATTCTTCCACCACGAAAGCTGACTATGTACAAGGACAGAATTCCAGCCTTTGTTTTCTACCTGTTTCATGAAGCATGTAGATATTCTTAAAAAGATCACTGTCTGAAAATCAGTGCAGCTGTCAATCACAACCGACCACAAAACCATTTTTTCTATATTATAATTCAGGGTGTGCAGTTGCTATTTTATGTGACATCCCCCCAAGACATTAGAGCTATAGAAAAGCAGGCATATCAGACGGTAGCAAAAGGAGGCATTTTGTATCATCTCCTGGGTTATTAATAATAGTAATAATCTTCCAGGCACACAGAAGAAACATGTACGTGTTCCAATTTATTTCCTTGGAATAGTCTGTTATGGTTTTCTAAATAATACCAATATAACATTCAAAGTACTAACTCAATTATTCAAGTATTTCCTATTCAATTAAAAGTGGTGGACTTTTCAAAGAAATCTGTTATTAATAACTAAAAGGCAAAGGAACATCTAATCATCAATGTCTTTACAAAATCTTACATCTGTAGCGAAAGGCTGTAAACTAGAGCCCAGTTAATATGTTTGTTCTCCCACAAATTATTTAAAGGTAGCACCACAGTAACAGTAGTTAACCCTATGATTTTCTATGACAATCACAAATCCAAAGCATTCCTGGTGTGTCAGAGATGGCCCCAACATACTCAGAAGCATCACCAAAATACCTGTGGGGTGGGGGTGGGGGGTTCATCCCTACTTCCTACCCTGTGGGGGGGAAAAGTACTTACAGCAGCGTATAATAAATACATTACAGGTATTTGAACAGACACCATCAATTTAGTACCTGGTCACATGTAACTTTGAATGGGGGTGGGAGATGGAAATTCCAAATCACATCTTATAGAGAAGTAGTAACAACCTATATCACCCATGAGCACCAAAGCCCTGATTCTGCAAAAAGTTTGCGGTCACTGGAGCTACCCACATGCTTAGTGTGATGTACATGGTTACATACCTAGCAGAATCAGCACTCAAGGTTAAGAGGTCAGAGATGAGGAGGATATTGATAACAGCGAACAGGGGAAACTGAGCCAGCCCTTATGGAAAATTCTGGTAAATTAAAAGAATGACACAGTGTAATGATGCTGGCTTCTGGCGGGACACAACTGAGAGTATCAATTCAGGACAAATTGCTTAGAGCAGAGCAGTTACAGCCCAAGGCTGGGTTTCCTTTACCATTAAGGCACACCGAACCAACCAAGCAGAGAGGACTTTGGTCTCACCCCACTGGCTAACCATAAGTCATACAAGCAATTCCCTTAGACACTCCAGTTTTCCAGTATCACCACCGATGCCACTCGTTACGAGGGTGAAAGGTTATGAAAACCAACACCCCAGTAAAAGAAAAAAGGTTCTCCCGATCCCGAAGGACCAAGCCCCAGACCAGGTGAATATACAAGTCAGATCTTACCCACAAATCACACTGTTGCCAATCATTTAGAGTCTAAAATCTAAAGTTTTATTCATAAAAGAAAAAAATATAGATGAGAGCTAAAGTTGGTTAAATGGAATCAATTACATAGAGTAATGGCAAAGTTCTTGGTTCAGGTTTGTAGCAGTGATGGAATAAACTGCAGGTTTAAATCAAGTCTCTGGAGCACATCCACAGCTTGGATGGGTCAGTCAGTCCTTTGTTCAGCGCTTCAGTTTGTAGCAAGGTTCCTCCAGAAGTAAGAAGCAGGATTGAAGACAAAATGGAGCGGTTTCCAGGGCCTTTTATATTCTCTCTGGTGGGCAGAAACCCCTTTGTTCTTCTGTGCAAAATCACAGCAACAAGATGGAGTTTGTAGTCATATGGGCAAGCCACATGTCCATGCATGACTCCATTCTTTACAGGCCAACACCATTGTTCACATGCTACTTTGAATGTCCTAGGAAGACTTCTCATATGTGGATTGGAGTCTTCCGAGATCCATTGTCAGCTAAGTGTTTCTTGACTGGGCACTTGATCTGCAAATTCCTTTCTCAAGAAGCTGACGAAATGCTTCACTAATGCTACTTAGAAACAAACACAAACACATACAAGTACATAGCCAATATTCATAACTTCAACCACAAAATGATACACACACACAGATAGCATAATCATAACCAGCAAATTATAACCTTTTCATAGACACCTCACACAACAACCTTTGTACAATATTTGGTGCTGCTACAGGACCTTGGTTGCAACAATGATGTATACGGTCACCGTTTATGTCAACAACATCACACACAGTATCATCTGAATGTGGATGGGTTTATGCAAATTTCTGGTGATAGTAAATTGCAGATTAGAAGTGAGGGCCTGCTTCTGAGAATCTCTTAGCACTAAAGCCTTCATCCTTTGGACAAGGAGCATAAGTTTTCCAGATGAGTCCAAGTTGTATAGCAGTTCAAAGAGAGGGATGGTGGGCCCCTTTTGTTCTATTCTGCTGTTGCAAAAGAAACAAAATCACATGGAAATTGTGTCAGCGCAGAGTGTGAAAACAGGGTTATAAACAACTTAAGATGCAGAGATGGGAAGTAGCATACATTAATGCTAATGTGACAGCATCAACTTAACTTGCCCATTCTCTGAATCTTCTCAAGGGTGGTGGTGGGGGAGTGGCATGTGGGTGCAAATGGTTGAGAGGATGGTGCTATGACAGCACAATGACAAGCCAGTTGCGCTGCCTGTGCTGGGAGTGGGAAGTCGCAGAGTCAGGAGGCTGCTCCCAGATTCCCCCACGTCTGGGGTGGCCTTTGTAACAATCATTGTAAAGGTTTAGTGCATGGTTGCGTGGGGTAGGTTGCTAGGTGACTTCGGGCTTGTTTTTGTGTACTTCACTTTTAAATTTGTAGATGTGACAGGTTTGCCCCAGGTTGCCACCTGGAACTGGGGTACCACTGAGCCCTCTGACCCACCAGCCTGAGCTCCCTCTCACACTGTGCTGCTGTGACAAGCTGCAAAGCCCTCCAGCCTGCACTTTCACCAGCATTCACACAGGTAGGAACATACCCAGCTGCAGTTACATGCAGGCTCTCTAACCACCAGCTTCCCAATCTAGGACCCCAGAGCAGTACCATCCATCCCTGGTCAAATCTGGCCAGTATATGGGTTTAATACCCGATCTGCCTCTCCCTCAATGTGAAGAGAACAATGTACACTTGTGGTAACCAAGCAGAGATTTTTCCCCAAGCACTCCAGCTCACTGGTTTAGATTAAAATAAAAACAAGTTTATTAACTACAAAAGATAGATTTTAAATTATTATAAGTGATATCAATCAGATCAAAGCAGATTACCTAGCACATAAACAAAAAACGCAAGCTTAATACACTAAATAGATTGGATATGAATTAGCAGATTCTCACCCTGAGAGATGATACAAACAGGCTGCAGATTCTTAAGGGGCAGGCTGCACTTACTTTACAGCTTGAAATCCCCAGGTCATTCATATACAGGCTAGAAATCCATTTAGCCTGGGTCCAGCACTTCCCCCAGTTCCGTCTTTGTTCCTCAGGTGTTTCCAGGAGTCAATGTGGGGAGTGAAGAACCCTAAATGATTTCACTCCCTGCCTTATATAGCTTTTGCATATGGTGGGAACCATTTATTTCAAAACTTGGTTCCCAGACTGGTTTGTGGAAAAATACTGACATCCCAACATGGAGTCCAAAGTCATGTGGCCTGGTCACATGGCTGCTATGACTCTACAAGGACATCACTCACAGGCTGTCTGTAGCATTCTCAGGAAGGCTCACCAGGTGGTGGATAAGCTTCTCCTAAGGCCTATTGTTTTTTCTAATGGCCCATTACACTGAATAGGCACTTCCCCATCCACTATCTAGACTGAAAGCATCTTGTCTAGTGGGTGTTACCCAGGGGAAACTACATGTGAAGTACAAATACATAATCATTTTATATTTATAACTTCAGATACAAAATTGATACATGGATACAAATAGGATAATCATGTTCAGCAAATCATACCCTTTTCAAGGACACCTTTCACGACTTGTCTTGCATAAAATGCTTCATAATTATGCCATAATCATATCATAATAATATCACTGTGAAGAACATTGGTGCAGTGTCATAGTAGGCATCTGTGATTTGCTAGAAGTAGCCGGCATTTTGTGTTCAGTTCAGATACAGTCTGTTACAGATGATACACCGACACCATCCTGCCCCAGGGACCGACATTATTTTTGTTCTTTCAATCTAAAATGTTAAAAAAAAAACAAAAAACATCAAAATGAAATTCCTGTATTAGATGGAAACATCTACATAGTCTGAAACTTCTCTTTTCTTACATTTATAGAATGTTCTCATTTGTGTATGTTGGAATTCATCATAAATAATAAAGAGGTATTGATTCAATAATTCTTGAAAACTTTTATTAAAATGCCTTGCCAGGGTTACCTGTGCTGCTTTGTTTTGTGTATTCATCTTTCATTCACAATTGACAAGTTTTTTGTTTTTTTTTTAAAGATGACAAATTCTGGCATCTATTCTTCCTATGCCATCAGAAGAGGAAACTGACCCTACTTTCTTACAAAATCATGAGGAGGGCAATTTTTCATTTAATTAATCAAGCATCCATCTGCATTATTCAACTTTAGGTGACCTTTTAGTGTGCCACAGGAAAGGAAAAGGGACCTCAGTCCAAAAGAGAGTTTCCTTGTGATGGATCGGATGAATTTGCTGATTTGTCTGCAGTATAAACACTCTGACTAGAAATAGTGATAGGAGAGTGAGCTGCTTTTCTAGGTAAAGCTTTATGAGGTCTATAACTATACCATCAGATATGGCAGCCAGTGAGAGTTATAATTCTTGAAACCCTCCATGTCAAATGATCATAGCAGCAAATGATCAGATAGGTACAGGGACAGAACAACCCCAAATACTCACAAATCATGAGACAGGCACTTCAAAATGAGATTTAAAAAAATCTACTGATTTTATGCCAAACTAAATAGATGTTAGATTATTTTTATTGACTTTGTTTTTTTAATCATACAGGTGGTACTCAGGTCATATTTTCAAGTTTTTCTCTATGACCACAGATGGCTAGAAATATTGTTGTTGTTGTTTTAAAAAAAAAGCTGAGATTCTCTTCTATTCACCTGATTCCAGGAGTTAGGGATTTAAGAAATACACTGAAGATCATGAGAATCGCAATGAAATCACAAGAGCTAGCAACACTGGAACATCCAGATAGACAGGGATGTGTGGGATCCCAAACCTATTCTGAAATTGAGGAAAGAGTATGGGGAGAAGGAAGGATGGTGCATGTTCTGCTGCAATTCAGGCTAGAAAAGGAGGAAGGGGCATCAGAATGCAAAACCCAGCTCAGCAGAGACCTGTTAGAGCCACCTTTAATCCATCCCTGACCAGGAGCTTGCATAATGTACCAAATGGGACAAAAAGATAAAA
This sequence comes from Natator depressus, assembly GCF_965152275.1. NCBI lineage: Eukaryota > Metazoa > Chordata > Testudines > Cheloniidae > Natator > Natator depressus. The sequence goes on from NC_134235.1 coordinate 61,997,889, forward strand.
TAAAAAAGTAATGAAAAAGGAATTTATAAATTTAAGGAGATTCCTCCATTGACCACCAACATATGAAAAGAAAAAGAAAAAAAAACCCACAGTTTCCTGGTTTGCAAACATGAAAAGTTCCTCTTTTTCACTCTCAGTTTACATATTTTTGTGCAGTTTTAAACCATGCTCACTGTCTACAACCACTGTTTTCACAGTAATGACTACTCGCAGGGAAACGCTGGGTATGAGGGATGATTTCAGCAGATAATCATACCCTCTCTCTCTCTCTCTCTTGTTCACATCCTCTATTTTTTTTTTGTTATTTAAAAAAGGGTCATGAAGTTGAGGAGACTGAGAAGGGAGATAAGTACAGGAAAAGGAGATCATGTGATGTGTCATTACTGAAAAAGAAACCACAGAACAGCATATAGTCTTTAGACAACTAAGAAATACAGAGTGTGCTCAAATCAATCGAGAGCAGTCCATTTAAGTAAATCAGACCATAATCTACTCTGTTACTGTATAGCATAAACAAACATTTCCAGCATAATCATGCTTTTGCTACTTGTATTCTGAAGTAGGACCTGGGATTCTGCAGGATTCCAAGGTCAATTTCTAAAGCAAGGGCAAGAGAATCCTGCAGCAAATGTTCTTCTGTTCTGCAGCTGTAATAACGCATAGCCATCTGCAGCCTCACACCCACAGAATCCCCTGTCGGCAGCTGAATTCCAGAGTCAGGGCTTGTCATAATTCCATGGTCACAGAAGCATTGCCCAATTTATTTAATGCTTTCTGGGTACTTAGATAGTGACACAGTCGTAAAAACAGCTACCAATGTACAAAAATAGGTATCGCAACAACAAAAGAGGGGCATTCTCATTAATCTCTCCAGCACTGCGTGTTTGCAGGGAGAAGAGAGGCAGTTCCACAGGAGAATAGAAGGGTTAGAGCGTCATATGCATACAACGCAGAACTAGCAGTTTTAAATGCAGAAGTGGCTATTGGATTCCAGAGTCTGTTGAAGCCAACATCTGACATCAGTTCTGTGAGTCAATCCTGCCCTGTCAAGCACTGTTCAGACTCTAGCGGCTTAAAGCAAGAGAGGGAAAGGAAAAACAGCACTAGAGTGGCATCATTAAATATCATCTCTCTTCCCCGCTTCTGTCACCTATTTAGTTGGGATTTTTGTTTTGTTTCCATCAAATCCCTTTACTAATTCCGGGTTTATGTGTTTGCAACCAGTGCCTTCAGCTTTGATTCTTGTGTTTTTTAAAGGAATTTTACTGCTTGGGCAGATCAAGGGTCTGGATTTGTGAAGTTTTCTGCATACGCACAGTACAAGTACAACCCAGACAGCAGCAGTGTGAGTGTCTGCCCACCCTGAGCTGGAGTGCTCGCTTCTAGAGGTGAGAGAGCACTTCATTCTCCATGCCTACTAAAACTTTGGCTTCCTGCAGAGACTGCCAGCAACTATACAAATTAGGGGCCAGTGGTGTTAGTAACAGAGATGAGCCTAAGTCACAAAGTTTGGATCCAAAACCACATCCGGATGACACAAACTTCCCCAAAGGAAACGCAGGACGGCACAAAAATAATAGGAAAAAATGTTATTCTAAGCATTCATGAACCTCAGAGCTTTGGTCTCTGGTTTGGGTTCAGTCTGAGGGTTTTGGAAGTATGTAACCGTCCTCGCTCAGAGGTCAGTCATGAAGTGTGGCCTAGTGGTCAGGGCTACAACCTGTGATCAGCAGGACAGTGTTGGTTGGGGAGACCAGGCGCTGCCACTCCACCAGGCTCCAACCCAGTGATCTGGCAACCAAGGGTGCTTATGGCTACCCTCCCTGGGCCACTTTTTATCCCCCTGCCCCACCCCCCAGGCCAGCTCAGTCCAAGGCTTTCCCCTGCTGGGGTAGTCCACACCAAGAAAGTAAAAAGAGATTACCAGTGTCCAGGGTCCATATGCAGGGGAGGGGAAATGCTTCTCTCTCTGACTGTTTCTGGGGTGGGTCCCTTTCTGGGGTGGGTCCCTCCCTGCCCTCAGGGAGGGCCCTTTGGGGCAGTTATCCTAAAGATTTTGGCCTTCCCTCTGCTCTGTGCTTCTGGAGCCGCAGATTGCAGATCTGCTTTCTTCCAGGTCTGCCATCAAATGAGCTGTTTCCTGTCTTCCATTAGATGCAGCGTTTGCTGCAGGTGTGGCAGGGCAGAGTTGGCTGGACCCAAAGTAATTCCCTAACCCCTTGTTGCCTAGGATGGGGTTTGTACACCCCATCACACAGTACTTATTTTATCTGAATCCCCTCTATCCACTAGTAACTTGACTGAGAATGGCAGCTCATTCCACATCAAACAACCAACGGATGCTAACACCCTTCCTTCATACCTGACCTAGACAAATTAGGGGCCAAATTTGAACTAGTGGCCTACATCTAGGTTTGTCACCTTCGCACTGACCAAAAAGTAAATGAAGACCAAGTCTTAGGCCCTCCCACTAAAACGTAACACATCCCCAAACCTTATCTGAAAATACAGCACCTCCTCTTTCAAAGGACACCAAGGAACCATTATAACTGGTTATTGATAAGGGGGAAACAGGAGATGGAATTATCCTAATTAGGACGAAGATTTAATAGGGCTCTTAACCCTTGTGATTCAGGACATATGCCAAGCACTAACTCCCTGAAGTTAGGAGGAAACATACTTTATTGGCATACTATCCATTATAAGGGGTTTACATCTTGCTCTGAAGCATCTAATGCTGAGCACAGTTGACGAGAGGATTCTAGATTAGTTGGACAAATTTCCATGTTCCTATTCCCCGCCTTCTTCCACATACAGCCTTAATATTTCTTCCAATAAGACCTTTTTCACTAGAGGCCAGTTCTTGAAGTCATTTATATCCATGGTGAATTCAGTCTAACAACTATGGTACAATTTTAACAACCAGATTCTTTTAGGTTCCTTTTAATAGTTCAGCCCAAATTAATTAGGCTCCAAATCTCAACAGGACAAATCCCCATGAAGAGTTTCAACAATTTTTTCTTCATTTGCACAAATTTTTTTTTTTTAGATATTCAGGTTTTCATTGCAAAATTTAAAACCTAAAAATGTGGGTAATGAGAATCTCAATTTTCTTTTTAATGAAAACTATTTTTTTTCATTAAAATATTTGTTTTGTCCAAAAAGTATTTTCTATCAAAACCACATTTTGACAGAAAAATTTCAACTAGTCTACCAAAAATTTACCTTCGTTAATTGTCCTAAGACAATTATTTTTTTCCTAATATGTAATGGCATTGATGGGGAAAGTGCTCAAAAGTATCAACAAGTGCAGCTTTAACGGTATTTCAAATGTTCTACTTATGCAATTTAAAGGACACATTATGTGCTAACCTACACACTTTCCTATTAAGATCTATGAAAATTTGCAGGTGTTTAATCACCTACAAGAGGGCTCTCCTATTGTTCCCTGAATGCAATAGAAGTATAGTGAACACTACATGGAACATTTTTCATACATTTTATACAGTCTAACATAAGAGCTATGGAGATCAAATAAAACTTGTTCCCTAGTTTATAATTTGTATGCAAAACCTCAGACAGATTAACCATAATTTGCTTCTTCACCAAAAAGGGTTGTTTAAATATTTTCATTAAATGCAAAGAGTTTTTGTATTCTAAGGATAACTGAGCGTCACAAATGTAGTAATCAATTGGAAATTGGGAGAATAAAATATATGAAGAAATTCTATGAAGAAAACGAAAGCTCTCACAGGATTGATTTGAATACACATTACTTTTGCAATAAAAGGAAGAGTCTTTCTACATTGAGGTCCCAACTCAAGAAAGTGCTTATGCATGTGCTTAACTCTCATCAAATTCAATGGAACTCAAGAAGTGCTTTCATGATCTAAGCCATGTAAAGTTTGGGGCTTGATCCCATGCCACTGACGCCTATGGACTTGAATAGATTTCAGTAGGCTTTGGATCAGGACCCGAGCAACATGTTTTTCAGGGAGGTTATTTATTTATTTATTTTCTCATTTTAACTCTACTCATGTTTAAGGATTTTGCAGGGCTGTTCTGGCTGAGTCACTTTTTCCCCATTGTCAAGAGCACAACAATGTACTATCCGTATTTTCACAGTCAATGTGTGTTGCCAAGAAATCTAAACGAGAGAGTAATTTCTGGAGTTCATTGAAAAAATATTGTACAATGCAATGCAAACTTTACTGAAAAAAATTGTTCTCAGACTAGCTTTTTTAAGTGCTTGTTAATATATGTTAAGAAGTGTCTGTTTTAATGCAGCTCACTGAATGCAATGGGCTCTGGACCAAGCCCCCTGGCAGCTTGCTTCTTGCTTTCTCTCTCTTTTCTTCTCTCCCTTTTTTTTTTGGATGGGGGTGAGGGGAGGCAAATCACAGGCGTAACTAATATTTTTGTTCTTTCAAGGCTTGAAATAATATTAAAAGTGAGCAATTTCAAGCCACAAATGTATTGTGTTCATAGATCACTGAGAGTCACTCATTCCATGCTCACCTGCCTGTAATCCATTATGAAACGATACTCATGGAACTTCAGCAAAAGCTTGGCCCAAGATCAGATGCCTGGAGCCAAAGATAACAGAAAAGGCCTGCGTCTTAAATTTGGCAACCTGCATCATTAGAGTGTTCCAGACTTCATACCCAACAATGGGTTACAATCAACAACAGAGACAAAAATTATAGAAAAAGAATAGGGATGTTTAAAATGATCTGGGAATCAATTATTCCTCTTTTCCTAAATTAAGATGAGAGAGCACCTGAATGAAAGTAAATTTGGGTCTGAAATGAGGGATTGTCCCTATAATAAGCGACAGTTGAGCTATATTAATACCCCAGTAATTGCCTCAGATATAGGACTGTTTAGATCACCTTAAATACAGTTGATCTGTATCTGATACAGTCTGGGAATTGTATACATCCAGCATCACTGTAACGCAGTCACCTCAGGGGTGGTAAGTGGTGGCCAGCACACATCATGGCTGCACAGTAACAGTAAGAGTGAGAAGGAAGGCTACCAAGAGAATACTGAAGCAAAGCCCCATTCTAACAAAATTGTCACAGGACCTTTTAATGTCCATCCAAAGCCAAAAGGAATCTGTCGAGAGGCTCCCAACCTTGTCCCAAAGAACCTGATCTGAAGCCCATTTCAGTAAGTGGAAAGACCATTTGGATCAGGCCCCAGTTGCATGAAGCTAATTGTAATAGAGAAAGATTAAGAGATAAGTCATACCTGCCATGAGTCCAATCTCTGGTTCCAAAGCATCTTGGCATTTCAGTACTTAGATTCTTCACCAGCTCCATCAGTATAGAGGCTGTCACACAGCTGCATCAGGCCAGGATGGCAAAGTGCACAAGATGTGACCCAGAGGTCCATTGGTCCCAACTAGAAAACAGTTCACTGTTAATTACAAGCAACTCCTGTCTCAGACCTGACAAACTCACTACACCTAGTACACCGTTTTCATGGTATTTATCGCTAAAGGTTAGCATGCAAGGTCTCTACTGAAATCTTGTAACTTATCAATACTCAATCATTCTGAGATGTGTGTATGGGTAATATTTAAGGACTAATATAACTACATTGAAAATGTACTTCTGGTCTTGGAGTGAAACCTATGAGTCACAAGGGAATCATGTCTCAGTCACCATTCAGGGCCATTCAAGTGGGAGGGGGGGTGTCACCCCGCCTTAGTTAGCCAATTATGTACTGCATTGCTCAATTGTCCACCGTTGCACCAAACCAGAAAAGCCAATGGAAAACCATCAAAGTATAAACATTGAAATCACCTGGAAGTGAAGAGGAATGATAAGACAGCGAGGGGACTGCCGTGTATGTGAATAAAGACAAAAGACTGGTTCAGTATAGCACAGGATGGAGAAAGACGCTCTGCATCTATTCACTGAAGAGGTACCTTAATGAATGGCAGTACGTCATGAAAGACTAGCTACTGGCTCTTTGGAGTGAGAATCTATTTGATTAGATAGGAAAGATAATTATTAATAAGTGTAGGCCCCAGTTTTCTGATTTTGTGTTGAATATAACCATTTGTTTCCATGACTCAGTCTTGTTTCTATTTGAATCTCTATTCTCTCTTAAATAAATTTCCTTTTGTTTTACTATAATCAAATTCAAGTGGTGTGTATGTGACAGAGGAGTGGTGAGCTAAGGTAAAACTGGTGAACTCAGGTACACTGTTCCATTAGGAATGTCTACACTGCAAAGAAAAATCCGTGGCACTGAGTCTCAGACCTGGGTCAATTGACTTGGGCTCGCAGGGGCAAAAATAGCAGCGTAGATGGTCACACACAGGTTGGAGCTTTGGCTCCGAGACCACCTCCTTCACTGAGTTTCAGAGCCCACACTGCAGACTAAGTGGGAACATTCAACACTGCTATTATTAGCTATTATTAGCCTCGCAGCCCAAGCCCCAGTCAACTGACCCAGGCTCTGGGACTTAGAGCCATGGGTTTTTCTTTGCAGTCTAGACATACACCTGGGGACAGAGAATCTGGGATTTCTGTGGGTACCCAGTGATCAGGGACTGGATACCACAGAGGGACACTATGAAGGGACTTGGGGGCTGAGGTGCAGCTGTTGTCAACCTGCAAGGCTGGTGTAGCCCAGAGGAGAGTGTGGGATGTCTGATGGGCTGGGTGCGTTAAAGCTAATGCCCAGCTGGCACAAGCAAGACTCCCTCACACTGGAGGAAGGTGGCAACAAGGTGATTCACAGCCCTGGGTGGCCTGAGAAATATCGCCATGGCTAACCTCTATCCCTTACCCATCCAAATAATAAGCAAGTGGATTTTTTTTTAAATGGCTCATTTCTGTAACCAATATCCAGGAGTCAAAAATATATTCTAGGGTAGAGGGCACAGCTAGGTCCCTCGTCTGTTTATACCCCTCATATAGAAGTTACAGCCATGCCCACTTCACAGCTACAGTCTTTTCAGGCAACCTCGCTCTCCCTCACTGATCTGTAAACATGGTTCCAATTTATAGCATTGACTGAGCTTTAACTGTGTTTTGGAATCTGTTGGTTTCATTAAGGCCTCGTCTCCACTACAATTGGGAAACCAAGGGAGGGGTCAATCAGATTGTTAGCCGGCTCTGCAGTCTGACTGTAGCATAGACATTGTTATTTGGGATCTCTCTGTGGGGGCCAATTTCCCCATTTACCTTGAGGATGGTGCAAGTTCAACGGTCTCTAATGACAAGCCATACTTTCTGACAGTGGGTGTGTCATGGGGGGCCCTGCATGTTGAGCGGGCCCACCCCCTTTGGCTCATTGAGGAGGTTGATACATGCCCGTCGGGACTCCCTGATAGATTAGGCAATTTCAATTAGAGGGACTCAGGGCTTCTGGTAGGGCCCAGTAAACTCTCTGTCTATGCCTCTTGAGCTTCCTGGCTGGGGCAAGCAATCGCAGCTGGGCTTTGACACTCTGGGCCAGGTAAAGACAGCAAATAGTCTGCAGTCCATAGGTGGGGCAGAGCCAATGCTCAGTCTCTAATCTCCTAAATCTCCCGGCTAGGACAAACAATAGCAGTTAGGGGGCTATGATCCTCTGGGCAGGACAGGACAAGCAGTCAGTTTGTAGCCCCTGGGCAGGGCAGGGCAAACAATCAGTCTATAGCTATAGCCCCCAATAGCCACACCTAGTGGCAAATGCTGTGGGGGGTGGGGGTAGGGGTACCCGAGCCCACCTTACTCCACTGGGTTCCGACCCAGGGTCCTATGAAGCCTGGAAATTCCAAGTTAAGAGTTCAAGCATCAGCTTCTAAGCATTCCCTGGGGCACTTCCTACCGCAAAGCTCATCTCAGGCATCTCTTCGGCTGGCAGCAGCTCAGCGTCCCAGTCAGTCTCCGAGGTCAGCTGGTCGTCCGCAGTGTAGTCCAGATCCATGGTTCCCACCGCTTGGAGAGTCACAGACACCTCTGCAGGAGACTGCAGCACATGTCCTTCCTCCTCCTCAGGCAACCCAGACTGATCTGGACTGCCTCCTTTTATCTGTCCCTTCCACACTAAGCATGCCCAGCAGGGATGAGGGGGTGTGGTTTCCTGGGCCCACAGTGATTGGTCACACCCCATTGGCCCAGTGCCGGGTTGGTACTCCCCGTCACAGTGCACTTTATCCGAAATTGTCTGATATTTCAGCCTGGGGATATTTCACAGACAGTAGCACAAATCTCACAGCAGCTTTTCCACCCTTTTCCTACTGCTGCTGCTCTCCAACAACTCTGGCCAGTTAAAAAAAAAGACAGCGTTATTTTAAAGAGGGTATTCATATTTTGATGGAACCAACCAGCATTCACTGATATAATTTTGATCTTTTTCACAATGCTAAACAAAACAAAACAAAACAAAGCAAGGGGGATGGGGGGGAATCATGTTAAGAGCTTTAAATATCAAGAAAAAAACCAAAAGAGGAACATTTGAATTTAGTAGTTGGAGGAGCCTTTTGGATCATGAGTGAGAGAGAAAGAGAGGCAGACAGATAAAGATTTAAATTCAGTTCTTTTCTTCTCCTATTATGCAGGACTGCAGCATCAACAACCAGCAATTGAGGGGCGAGATACATCATTAAACTTATTTATAGCATCAACTACTTTGCATTCATCCACAAAAGTGAAACTGTAAAAAGAAAAAAAAAAAGTATAAAGGGAGTGTGTGATTCTTTCATTAGGTTGTCTGTAATGTTGGATTGGTCCATAAATTAATGTGTATAAGAGGACAGAAAAAAAAGAATTCAAAGCTTTGCCATTGTAATTACAGCTCTTTAAATATCAAAAGACACAAAGAAAGATTCCTTCTGAAAAGAGTACAGACTCTCTTGGCAAGCCACTATTAAATACTTGCATAAATCTGCAGTTTGTAACACTTACCTCCCCCCTCCACACTAGATTTTGGTGACATTGCTATAATGAATTACAGGTCTTTTCCAGTGTGACTAGGTGGGCTTTCTTTCTTTCCTTTATTTACCAGGATAGCCTGGTGAGAGAAGACACCTTTTTTTTGAGTGGGAGGTTTAAGTGGGATAGTGGGGGTGGGTAAGGAAGGGCCTTGGACTGAAGGATAGCAGATTTGTTTGTGCTGTTCCACATTCACAACATGAAACATCTCAGACACAAATGACAAAAGCCCTGATAATTACCACACCATTACTACAGATCCATCCTTTAATGTATAACATGCACAGAGTTACCAGGTCCCACAGTGCCTATGCTATGTTTAATTATATGCAATTTTAATTACTTTTTAACTAAAAGCAGAAAAGACAACATTCTCCCCACTAACCTGCTACAAAGCTCACCACTCCCCCACAAGCCACTCATTTCAAACAAAACCCTCCCTTGCACTATCCCCTAAAGATCAGCAGACTCTGGCTGTGTCAGTTCAGCAGGGGCAATGAATTCCAGAATCAAAGGCCCTTCCCCAAGAAAATACTACCTGCCACCAGTCTTCAAACTGTTAGCTCAGTGACCTTCTCTCGTCTGATATGGTAGTCAATAGAGGTAGTCTCTAAAACAGCCAGGCCTCGACCCAATATAGGGTTTTTAGACCAAAGTCAACATCTTAACTTGCACACGGAAGCAGCTAGGAAGCCAGTGTAGTTGTCTCGAGAAATGGCATAATAATTTCCATGAGGCTGACACCACCAAACAGGTGAGAAGCTACATTGTGCACCAAGTGGTTGCCAAGGGAAGTCCCGGTGGAGGTGCATTAATCCATGCTAGAAATGACAAGGCATGAACTCTTGGGACACAGTCTAGGCCCAAGAAAAAATAGAAAGTTACTCATAGCATCAAATAAATAATAAAAAAAAAAAAATCACACTCTTTCTGAGTGGAGGGATCCAGAGTTTACTAAATTGTCTACTTCCCAGAGTAATTTTGCTGGGCGAGACTTCATGGGCCTAATGTAATGGTGGAGGGAAAAAATGAGACTGCCATTTGCCATCACAGCTGAAACACAGTGTTACAGGAGTGCTCTTTAAACAATAACTGTCTATGTATGTAAATAGTTAATATCAGAGTGCCAATAGATGAAGCTCAAGAATTTATAACATAGTTCCTAGGTTTTATAGGATCAATAAAATTTGTGCTCCCTGCAAATGATTTCCTCTGCATAGCTCTTTACATGGAGCTCTTAACACAGAAAATTTTAAAATCTCTCCACACCACAATGAATTAGACTCAAAGTGTGATTTTCACCACTAATACTAACCTCTACCCTGCATCTGCTTCAGCTCATCAACCTATGAGGGTGCCTTCACATGGAGAGAGAAGAGACACAATAGGCCAAAAGGAGAATTTTGCTGGGGCAGAAGCAGCATGCTTAGGGCTGGAGAAGATAGCACTCTCTTGCCCTCCTTGCAGCGGGTGAGCCAGGAGTGGGGCTCAGTGTATGAGGGGACATATAAAGAAAAGGAGTACTTGTGGCACCTTAGGGACTAACAAATTTATTTGAGCATATAAATTGGTTAGTCTCTAAGGTGCCACAAGTACTCCTTTTCTTTTTGCAAATACAGACTAACACGGCTGCTGCTCTGAAACCGGACATATAAAGGCTCTGCAGTCCATATGTAGCCTGGGTCTGGTTGCCTCCCCAGTTGTTCTAATTTATGCCAGTGGCCACACTAGCTTCCCAGTGCAGGCAGAATCTGGAGGAATGAAGGTGGCATAAGCCTCTGGAGACAGCACAGAACCTATCGCTAAGTCTTCATGTTTATAAGTGAAAAGCACAGATCACCAAATACGCAATGAAATAAGTTATTGTTTTGGTGAAGAGGAGCATATCCACTAATACAATGTAAAGCAAACCCAACCAGTGAAGTGGTTGTAACACCGACAGACCCAGATGCTCACCTGGTTCTGCCCCCGCCCCACCCTGCAAAGCGCGGGGCCCGGGGCAGTCACCCCAATTCACTGTACCCAAGGGACGGCTATGCCTGGAGGTAAACCTGCACTGACCACTGTTAAGACTGACTTGACACCATTTAATACAAGTCATATGCTTTCCTCCTAATTAGCTAACAAGCCAATTAATTATGAGAGGCATCTGGTTTTGGCCTAAAGCCAAACTGCAATGGTGTCATTAGGCTTTGCTTTGTAACAAAATCATGTATTACATTCTTTGAACTCTCAATTCAATTATACTGTACTTGGATTCCAGGTAGGTACAAAATATTTAGACTCACATTAATATTAGGCACAACAACAATAATTCTTCTCACATGTATAAAGAACTTTTAGTCCCAAAGGATCCCAGAACACTTTACAAAATTTGGACTCAATGCTACAAGACTTTTTCATGCATAACTCCTTTTGAAATCAAAGTGAATGCCCCTGGAGGTCAATGGGAATTCCACTCTCCATGGGCTTGCCGACTGGGCCCTAAGCTAGTTCCTATATAAAACTGCTTTTCAATGATGGACAGACTCTTATTAGATATGTTTTAATTGGAAGCTGTTTCCATCACTGAAAATGCAGGTATCTGCACTTTGTCTGGGGCAAAATGCAGATACCTTGTTTGTTTATGTATGTATCGTTCATTTATGTAACACTAACATTTAATCTGCATTCAACTATAGTAGGGTTGCCAATTTGGTAATATTTAAAAAACAGACACTCCAACAGGAGTGCCAGAACCTCCCCTGCCCCGCCTCCTCACCTGAGGCCCCACCTCTTCACCTGAGGCCCCGCGCCTTCCATCCCTCTTCCCCCAACCCCAGTCACTTGCTGCTTTTCCCCCCCCAGCCCCGCTACCTGGGTCAGGAGGGACTAACCTGTGGAGCCGGGGCTGGGAGCTGCAACCACCCGATGCAGGTAGCAGGTGGCCCTGGCTGATTAGGGGCTAACGTGGGTGATGACACTGCACCTCCCCAACTCCCCTGCCTGCATGACCAGACACTGTCAGGTCCCCTTTTTTGAATGGACCTTCCTATCGAAAACCAGGCACCTGGCCACCCTAAGCTACAGTCATAATATATCTGTTTTAAAGGACTATTCTGATCACCTAGTCTGATCTTCTGCATAGTACAGAACAACAAATTTCATATTGTTATTCTTATGCTCCTGAAGGACAAAGCTGCCTGGCAGAATCTGACATGACTCCTGTATAAATTTTATGCAGCCAAATTAGGGAAACCTGTAGAAACCAAACTTTGGATGTCTATTTAAATCAAAGCTATATTACTTATGGGTTCTCTAAGTGCTGAGGAAACTGCTGATACTATACTTAATAATTTTATGAAACTGTTGCCCGTGCATTGGTAAGAGGATAGCATAATAAAACCATGTCAAATAATGCTGAATTTTAACTCCACTGTAAAGCAAATTAGGTATAAAGAAAAACAATGAGTGACAGAACATTGAATTAATTAAGTGGTGGGAGGGACCCACAACACAATTGTATCTACGATGTTTGTATGTTTTACTGACATGCTACAAAAGTTTTAAACCCCAAGCACTTACCCAAGGAAATATCAAATCACTATTTTCCCCACATTCTTTCTGACCAATTTTGGAGCAGCTGGGAGCTTAATTGTTTCTAATCATCTTTAAAAATGAACTTATAATGTTGCCACCTGTTGGCATAAGATAGTTACAGCATTCCAAGGTTCCAGACAGAGTTAAAAAGATGTAGAGAATTAAAAGGGACAAATGTGAAAAATCCATGCTCTCATTTGGTTTCAGTGTTCACATCTGTTCTCCTCAAAGATTTTTCCAATATCATAAATCTACTCTGGTCCCAGTATCTTGAAATGTTATGGCATTTACAGTAAGGATAAAATCCATGTACTACTAGAGTTTCCTACATTCCAAAACACCAAAAAAGACTAGCCCTCATCAATAAACTAAACAGGATACAAAGGTAAAGCATCTAACAACATTATTTATACTTCATTCAACTCACCGCATTGTGGAAGGATGGGACAGAGGCAGATGATTAAAGAAATGGAGCCATAAATCAAATAGTATCAGCCAGTTTTAACATTCCTGTCTGCAGATCTGGTGTCATGGAAAAGTGAGATCAGAAGAGACCTCTAACTGGAAAAAGGGTCTCTTTCTAGTGGACCCGGTCCACTTCAGAGCAACGGCAGCTGTATTTTCACAGTCAAGAATCCAAGAACCTTAATATTAATTCAGCCCACAGGCAAAGAGCTGGGGTTCATCACACCTACATCTGTTTGCCTGCCAGCCCCTGAATTGGTACACCTTCATGTCCTTCCTCCTGGGCCCCATGAGCATGCCTTGACCATTTGAGCTAGTGGTATTTGTCTCCCTCCAGCTCCTTTCATCTCTCCTGCATGAGTAGCCTTTTTCATTACAGCCTTCAAGTATCTGGACCTCTCACAATCACTGCTACTTCTGCTGTCTGTGGCACTGTCTCCTCAGTCTCCTGCCTGCCCTGTAGGAGGAAAAAGGGGGGGCCCTGTCTTTAGGTGTACCCCATCCTGCCTCAGATCATCGGAGCGCAGCAGAGTTACCTCCTCCCATTTCTTCAGATCAGCAGTGGACAAATCTTGCTGCTCACACAAGTTCAACAGCTGCTGTTTCTTCAGTAGTTCCTAATTCCTACTCTTGTCTCTCTCTTCTCTATTCCTTTTCCAAAAAGATAATGAGACCCTTTTTTTTTCTCTGTGCTTTTTCCTTCTATAATGCTTGCTTTCAATATTGTTGTCATTTACAGTAATTCACACTGTCACATATTCCACACATGCTGCCACTGTAAAAAGAAAAGGAGTACTTGTGGCACCTTAGAGACTAACCAATTTATTTGAGCATAAGCTTTCGTGAGCTACAGCTCACTTCATCGGATGCATTCAGTGGAAAATACAGTGAGGAGATTTATATACACACAGAACATGAAAAAATGGGTGTTATGTGTCACAGATCAGGGCAACCACACCTGTATTTCCCCCACATGGCCCACCAGGGGCACCCACACTTAGGCTTCTGACTCCCCAGCTGTTTTCTCTCTGGGGTAGAGACGCGGGTCTGTCTCCCTCCTGACCAGGGTATTTCCAAACTGTACAGTTACCTGCCTACACTTTGATATCACCAGCAAGTCAGACTGCCTCAGCAGGCTTGCTTTACCTGCTCCTCAGAGGCTGTAAACAGTGTAAATACCCAGGTATAAGTTGCCACACTGTTCTTTCTAAACACGCACTTTTCTTTTTTAAGGTGAAAGCATTACAGAGGAAACATATTAAAAACAATTAAAGAACCTGCATGCTTACCAGAGATCACCCCAACTGCAGCAAGGGCTCTGGCTGGAGAACAGTTCTTTGAACACCACCAAGGAATTTTTCTATGGTGACAAGTTCATAACAAGAAAAGGAGTACTTGTGGCGCCTTAGAGACTAACCAATTTATTTGAGCATAAGCTTTCATGAGCTACAGCTCACTTCATCTTCACTTCAAGTTCATAACACTTTCCCTCAGAACAAGAACCTCCATGCAAAGGAGGACTGGGGTCTCCCTGGAACAGAAAGTCCTGTCCATTTGCTGGATCAGGAAGAAGGCTCTGAGTTGGTTTAAACTCAGGCTATTTATCCATAAGTCCTTTCTTTGTCTGTTGGCCTCTGGAAAATGCAGTTGGAAAATAGGCAAGCATCTCCAGGAGGAGCATCTCTTCTGGCCATGTTACAATCTGAGTGAATTTGCCTCGTCAGCCCTCACTGTTCTTAGTTCCTGGAGGGCTGTGGTCACCCTCCCCCCAGAATTACCTACAATTCCTGGTCCACAACGATACATACACTTAACACAGTAAGATCTCCCAAAGATATTGCACAAAATTGCCATATCTGTCACCCTATGTTCTACGTCACCACTGAAGAATTCAGTGACAGAAATGCTTCTGTTTCTTCACTTTGTACTCCAAACTGAAAGCAGCTGTGATGGTTGCATATTATAGTGAACACAGCTGCTTTCACTTTGGAGTGTCACTCATTTCCTTATACAAAATACTGGACAGACTGGCTGTTAATCCTTCTACTTACCTCACAGACCTTTTCTTTCTACGACTGCACCACCTCCCTGCCTCTACTCATCTAACACTGGCTACCTCCTACCCCACAAGCCTTTTCGCTGGGTCAGTGATGCTTCCTGAGATCTGAAAGGATCCAAGAGGGGTTGTCATAAATATAAAGGGAAGGGTAAACCCCTTTAAAATCCCTCCTGGCCAGAGGAAATCTCCTCTCACCTGTAAAGGGTTAAGAAGCTAAAGGTAACCTCGCTGGCACCTGACCAAAATGACCAATGAGGAGACAAGATACTTTCAAAAGCTGGGAGGAGGGAGAGAAACAAAGGGTCTGTCTGTCTGTCTATATTCTGTCTTTGCCGGGGATAGATCAGGAATGGAGTCTTAGAACTTTTAGTAAGTAATCTAGCTAGGTACGTGTTAGATTATGATTTCTTTAAATGGCTGAGAAAAGAATTGTGCTGAATAGAATAACTATTTCTGTCTGTGTATCTTTTTTGTAACTTAAGGTTTTGCCTAGAGGGGTTCTCTGTTTTGAATCTAATTACCCTGTAAGGTATCTACCATCCTGATTTTACAGGGGGGATTTCTTATTTCTAATTACTTCTATTTTTATTAAAAGTCTTCTTGTAAGAAAACTGAATGCTTTTTCATTGTTCTCAGATCCAAGGGTTTGGGTCTGTGGTCACCTATGCAAATTGGTGAGGTTTTTTATCCAACATTTCCCAGGAAAGGGGGGGTGCAAGTGTTGGGAGGATTGTTCATTGTTCTTAGGATCCAAGGGTCTGGGTCTGTAGTCACCTAGGCAAATTGGTGAGGCTTTTTACCAAACCTTGTCCAGAAAGTGGAGTGCAAGGTTTTGGGAAGTATTTTGGGGGGAAAAGACGTGTCCAAACAGCTCTTCCCCAGTAACCAGTATTTGTTTGGTGGTGGTAGCGGCCAATCCAAGGACAAAGGGTGGAATATTTTGTACCTTGGGGAAGTTTTGACCTAAGCTGGTAAAGATAAGCTTAGGAGGCTTTTCATGCAGGTCCCCACATCTGTACCCTAGAGTTCAGAGTGGGGGAGGAACATTGACAGGGGTGGATGACCAGCCTGGGGAAGACATGTTTCACCTTGGAGATGTTTTGTTATTCCCCCATTCCCATTAGGTCTGAGCCTACCAAATCTGGATATTATATGTAATTTTAGCCAGCAAGACTCAAAGGCAAAAATTCAGAAGAAGGATATTTTTGTGTTGAAGGCACTGGACTGGGAGTCAGGAGATCTGAGTTCAATTCCCATCTCTGCTACAGACTTTCTGTGTGGCCTTAGGCAAGTTATTTACTCTTCCTGTGCCTCATCTGTAAAAATATGGATAATTCTTCCCTACCTCACAGTGGTGCATTGAGGCTCAGTTCATTAGGTTTCCCTGTGGAAGGGAAGTTTCTGAGCACCCCACAAACCTTAAACATCACATTTTTAAAAAATCATCATTAAAACCTATGGCAATAAGCAAAAACAGAGAATGACTAGAAATTATGTCCTTGGCTATATCACTATTGCCTTTTCTTCCCCCCGCCCCTCTCCCCATCCCCATACAGCGCGCATCCATATTTTCATATTGCATGACTAATTTTAGATTAAGAGAAACAAAATCAGAAAACATAAAAGTTAGTGCCTCCTCCTTTTTAACATGCTGCATTAACTCTACCTCAAAAAATGGCAGCTTCTTTATAATTTAAGGGTGCAGGACAGTGGAAACAAAGTTATAATGACATCACATCACAATAACACACAAAATCATTAGTTTTCAGCCTGTACCTGTGACGGGTTGGATCACAGAAACCCCGTTGAGGTTGCCAACTGATGTGCCAAGACTACTACTTCCCCTGCTTTCCCTGCCAGCTTGGGACTCCAGCACCCTGTCTTGTTGAGCCAGACACGTCAGTCTGCTCCAACACAGACCCAAGTTCTGAACCATGAGCCCCAAAGCTGCTGACTTAATTGAAAGCAATTTAAGAAGTGTTCCTGTCTTTAACATTCAGATGCCCAACTCCCAATGGGGAACAAACCCCAAATAAATCCGTTTTCCTCTGTATAAAGCTTATACAGGGTAAACTCATAAATTGTTCACCCTCTATAACACTGATAGAGAGAGATGCACAGCTGTTTGCCCACCCAGGTATTAATACATACTCTGGGTTAATTAATAAGTAAAAAGTGATTTTATTAAGTACAGAAAGCAGGATGTAAGTGGTTCCAAGTAATAGCAGACAGAACAAAGTGAATCACCCAGTAAAATAAAATAGAACACGCAAGTCTATGGCTAATACAGTAAGAAACTGAATACAGATAAAATCTCACCCTCAGAGATGTTTCAATAAGTTTCTTTCACAGACTGGATGCCTTCCTAGTTTGGGCACAATCCTTTCCCCTGGTACACCCCTTGTTCCAGCTCAGGTGGTAGCTAGGGGATTTCTTGTGATGGCCGCTCCCCTTTGTTCTGTTCCACCCACTTCTATATCTTTTGCACAAGGTGGGAATCCTTTGTCCCTCTGGGTTCCGACCCCTCCTTCTCAATGGAAAAGCACCAGGTTAAAGATGGATTCCAGTTCAGGTGACATGATCATATGTCGCTGTAAGAGTTCATTACCCACTTGCCAGTATACAGGAAGACTTACAAGTAAAACAGAGCCATCTACAGTCAATTGTCCTGGTTAATGAGAGCCATTAAGATTCCAAACCACCATTAATGGCCCACACTTTGCAGAACTACAATAGGACCTCGGAGTTATATTTCATATTTCTAGTTTCAGATGCAAGAGTGATACATTTATACAAATAGAATGACCACACTCAGTAGATTATAAGCTTTGTAATGATACCTTACAAGAGACCTTTTGCATAAAGCATATTCCAGTTACATTATATTCACACTCATTAGCATATTTTTGAAAAATCATATAGAGTGCAACATGACAGTACCCATGAAGTGTAAACAGATACAGTCACCTGCCCCATGAGCACTATGACTTTGGGCAAATTACATCACTGCTCTGTGTCTCAGTTTCCTTAACTATAAAATGGGGCCAATGATACTGACCTCCTTTGTGAAGTGGTTTAAAATCTATGGATGAAACATGCTAGATAAAGAGCAAGGTATTATTACTTAGGTTAAACCACTCATCGAAGACTGAACATTTTATTATTTTTACTGCAGTAGGGTCAAGAAGCCCTAGTCACCGACCAGGACCATATCATGCTAGGCGCTGTATGAGCAGAAAATAAAGATGATCTGGACTCGAGTACAGGTTTCCCCTCCATACACACATTACATCTTTGAGAACAGTCTATTTTACTAAACACTTCCAGTTATTTTAAAGCACTAAACTCACATATTGTTAGACTGCGGTCGGAACTCCTCTACACAGCCCCTTATATGTAAGATATTGCATCAATGAGGAGATCTATTTTTTTATATTTTGGAAAGGCAGTCAGTGGAGCAAACGCCTGTGTTTCATGCCACCCAGACAATGATGAGTTTGGAACTAGCAGACAGTTGGCACTTGGCAATGGAACACTCTGGTGGCTTTTAAGGAAAATGCAAACAAAAAACTCATTACCCAAGAGTCAGTCCCACAGACATGATATTGGATTTAAGGCTGAAACACATTCTTGCAGCAGCTGGTACTTAGCCTTATCTTTCTGTATGTGATAGAAGTTGTAAAAACTACAACAAAAATAACCAGAGGTGATTAGGTAATGATCCAATCATTTGTTACCTTATATGTTACAATCACCTGTTGCAGTAAGCCTGGTCTCATCAGCATTCAGCACTGCAACTGTACAATGGGTATGAGCAACAGACCTAAAGAAGACACAGAAAAAAGGAGTAAAAATAAACCCTTCATGTTAGATATGGAATCGATTATGTACTCCCTCCCCTGCACCAAAGTTCACTTACTTCATGTCAGCCAACAAGCATGAGTTAGATTCGGCAAATGCCATGTGTGTGGCATGAAAGCCTATGAATACATACGCACTTGTTAGCTAGCAAGCCAGAAGTCAGGACATTTCTGGTTGTGGGGCGGGGAGGATTCACCACCCACATCATCTGTTAGAGCGAAAGAGAAAAGTCTTGATTACTGCAGCTTTCTCCTCCGTGGCTTCCATAACAAACAAATCGCATAACCCCCCACGCCCTCCAGCCCAGACATAATGCAGCTCCTGCACTAATTTCAGCCCCCTCACCATTTCACTCCACTGACTCTACCACTGCCACTGCAGCAAGTTCAACCTTCTTTTCTTCCCCTCCAAGCCCCCTCACAGCTTTGCCTCTCCCACGCAATCTACTCTTTTCTGTTATTGTGCTGCCCATCGGGTTGCCAACTGTCTAATCATGCAAACACAAAGACTTTTGCCCTGCCCCCTGCCCCACCCCTTCTGAGGCCATGCCCCTGTCCCACCCCTTCCCCAGGGCTCCGCCCTCCACTCACTCCATCCCCCCTCCCCCTGTCACCTACTCTCCCCCACCCTAATTCACTTTCACCAGGCTGGGGCAGAGGGTTGGCACTTACCTCGGGTGGCTCCCGAAAGCAACCGGCACATCTCTCTGGCAGCGGATCCTTGGACAGGAGGGCCAGGGGGTCTCCGTGCACTGCTGCCTACAGGCACCACCCCCACAACTCCCATTGGCCGCAGTATCCGGCCAATGGCAGCTGCGGAGTTGGCGCTTGGGGCAGGGGCAGTGCGCGGAGACCACCTCCCCCTCAGGGCTGCAGGAATGGTACTGGCTGCTTCTGGGAGTGGCACGGAGCCAAGGAAGGTAAGGGAGCCTGCCTTAGCTCCGCTGCCGCACCGGACTGTTAGCACCCAAAATCTCCCGGTTTGGCTGAAGTAGCCTCTGGGAGATAGTGCGTGATTCCAGGAGACTCCCGGCGAAAGCGGGAGGGTTGCCAACCCACCCGCTGCTCCCACAGTGTTGCCAACTCCAATGATTTTGTCACAAGTCTCATGATAATAGTTGTTTTCCTTAAAGCCCCAGCTCCTGGAGTCAAGTGATATATGATGATTTCAGCCTTCATTCTTAAAGAAAAAGTAAGTTCCTAGCCCTCATGGCTGTGGAGAAAGCTTCCAGATGTGACCCCCAGTGCACCCTAAAGGCTCAAAAAGCAGAAGACAAATAAAAAAAACCAAATTTATTGTTTGAACATAATCTCATTATTTTCAAGCCTCTCTCATGTTTGAATATTTGGGGTTGGGCAGTACTGACTCCCCCTTTGTCCACTTCTCTCAACTGTCTTCCCACCTTCTTCTATGATGCCCCTTACTTGCAACACCCCCCTCTCCAAAATTGTTCAATGAGGCTACTATTCTTCCTCCTTCAAATCCCTCCTCAAGCTCAGCTCTGCCAAGATACCTCCAAGCAGTTGGCTAACGAACATTGGCTGGGGCCATTTCAGGGTAGCTGATGGTTATTACATGTTGGTTATATTTTGATTATATGTTTGATTTCTCTGCCCCACCCTTTGCATGTTGCTTATTTTCTAAGACTGTGAGCTCCTAGAGGCAGGGACTGTGTCTTCATGTCTCAGGGGAAAGCCCCTAGAGCATTGTGGGTACTGCCAGAACACAAACACCAATAATATTTGAAAGAATAATGGGCTTTTTCCTTTTGAAAGTCCATGAACCGGACGATTATCTTTGAAGCAACTTCTGAGGGGAAATGCCTCAGAGCATTTAGCTGGGGTTGCTGTTGGTTTTGCTATTCCTCCCAGGCCATGGTGTGGTTTTGAGTTCATCTTGGAACCACAAAGATCCTCCTATCGCCCCTTTTCCTTTCTTATTTCTTCCCTCCTCCCACCATAAAACTATATAGTGCAGCAGCAGCAGATGGACGCCATTCCTAAATCAGCCAGGGAACCCACAGTGACCCTAAACCACCTGGAGAAAGCTGTCTCTACAACACATTTGCAAGCCCCCAGGCAGATCTTAGGAACAAAAGAGTTAGGCTCTCAAACTCTGATCCCCACATGGTAGCACATTGTGCTACTGCTAAGCTGGCCGACAAGGTGTCATCTAAGCTGTTTTAATATAATGCAATAAGGAAGCTGTATCCTTTGGTTCAGAAAGGACATGTAACTCTGGATAGTGGGAGAGGAGGACCCAATTTAAGGGTTCTGGGAAGAGACAGGGCATATGACCACACCACACATGCTTCTGGAGGAGCAGCAGCAGAGCCAGGAGCACCAGGGTAGCAGCGAGTGAGCCCCTCTGGAGCATCTCATGGCAGCTGGGCTCCACCTCCATGGTCAGGGGCCAGCTCCAGGAAGTGTTGCCAGTTGGCACTGGGCTCCTTTGGGAGAGAGCCAAGAGCACCTTGGGGCACAGCTCACAGCTGTGCTGCCTGCCCTGCCTGGGGAGCGCCCAGGTGTGCAGAGACGCCCCAGCTCCCATAGCACGGAGAGCCAGGGGCCCAAGTGGGCCAGGTGGCTCCCACCAGCTTCCACTCCACTGGCTCCTGGCAGGAGGCAACAGTTTGAAAACCTCCGTGCTAAATGGAAGGCAGAAACCTGGGGGGACATGTGACGCCGCATGCCATCATTAATATATGATATAAAGAACTGCCTTACATATACATGGGAGCTGGGCACCTAATTGGGCATTTTTAAAAATCCCACCCCTAGAAATATGAGTCTGGTTATTCCATAGATTAGGAAGTAGGAAGGAAGTTCTTTCTTAGGGTGCCAGGAGGGCTGAAGTGTAAATAGGAGGCCTCATGATCCAATGAACAATACACCAGACTGAGAATCAGGACACCTGGCTTCTAACCCGGATTCTGCCACTGACTTCCTTTGTGAAATCAGACAGGTCATTAACTCTCTTTGTCTCAGTATCCCACTCTGTGAAAATGGAGATGATGCTAACCCACCCTTGAAAAACACTTTGAGATGTAGAGCAGGGGAGTTCCATATAAGTGATAAACACTGTATTCTTAGAAATGAAAAGAAAAAAAAAACAGAAGTCAGGAGAGGAGAGTTTTAATGAGAGCTCAGCTATGGTGGAAGCCCACTTGCTATCACCAGACATATTGTCATTGCTTTTTTTTTCCAGAGATTATAATCTGTAACCAGAAGAATCTTGAAGAGACCTTCCTGCCTATTTAGTAAAGGATTTCAGTAAACAATAATACATGATGGACGAGTGCCTTTTGGGGCCCTGGGAAAATGCTGTGTAAACAACAACATTGTGTGTACGCAATCTTCTATTTACTGTAATTTTATTAGTATCTAGTCTCACTAACATAATAGCAGAGTTAACATCATTTTCACATACTTGGGAAAAGTCAGTGCTAACAAAACACTTCAAAAATTCACTATTAGATCAAAAAGTTCCTACTGAGATGATAAACTTTCTTACAGGAAAAATATTGCATTCACAATTCTTTGTCAGATTTAAGAGCAGGATTCTGCACACCAAGAACACAAACAACTGGTGGCAAAGGTGCTCTTCTTAACAGAGATATTTTCAAACTCCTACGCTATTGCCATCTGCTGGCAGATTGTAGATACAAAGTCTTTCTGCTGCAGAGAACCACAGAAATGTCTATTAAGTCCCAAAACACTGCTTCACTAAAATCAGTGAAAAACTCCAATAGACTACTATGGGAATTGGATCTGGCACTGAGACAAAAGATCAGACTATGGGGGGTGGGGAGAGCTGATAAAGAATAATAGTTTCTCTTCTTCACTGGGACTTTTAGGGTAGGTCTACGTTTGCGGCAGAGTGTAGAGTACAGACACTGCCTGCCAATCTAGCATGGATATAAATAGCAATGTAGATGGTGAGGCCTGGCTAAGGTGAGTAGAGTGTCCTACACACCTGAACCCCAGGGCATAGGCGCTGACTCCGTGGGTGCTCCGGGGCTAGAGCACCCACATGGAAAAATTAGTGGGTGCTCTACACCCACCGGCAGCTCCCTGCCCTGCCCCACCACCTCACCTCCTCCACCTCCTCCCCTGAGCGTGCTGCGTCCCCACTCCTCCCCCATCCATCCCAGCGCTTGCTGCCGCTAAACAGCCGTAGCAAGCTCCGGGAGGGAGGGGGTAGGAGCAGGAACATGCCATGCTCAGGGGACAAGGCAGAGAAGAGGCGGGGCTGGAGCCGGGATTTGGGGAAGGAGTCGAATGGGGCAGGGAGGGGGCGGAGACTTTGGGAAAGGGGTTGGGAAGGGGCTGGAGGGGCGGGGCAGGGGTGGAGTCGGGGCAGGGCCAGAGAGGGGTCGAGCACCCACCGGCACCATTAGAAGTCGGCGCCTATGCTCCAGGGTATATACCCTATAAGCCCAAGCAGTGCTCCCGTGTCAGTACTGATGTTTTTAGCAGTGTAGTGTCCTGCTGCCAGAGCCTTTCCCCACCACAGTGAAAGACACCGGCAGCAGGGAAAGGCTCTGGCAGTGAGCTGTCTTCACACATTGCCCTGTGTCAGAGGCTTCCTAGGTAATGAACAAAACAGGACAGTTTCGAGAGATCCATCTCCAGTTGTCCAGTCCCAGCTTCTAGCAGCTGGAGGTTAGGGACACCTGGAGCACTGGGTTACATCTTTGACATTTTGGCTCATAGGCATTGCTGGTCCTATCCTCCATCAATTTATCTATTTCTTCTTTGAACCCTGGGGGGGGGGGGCCGGAGGGTTTGTGGGGGGGTCACAACATTGCATGGCAATGAGTTCCACAGGTCGACTGTGTGTTGTGTGAAGAAATGCTTCCTTATGTTTGTTTTAAACCTGCTGCCTATTAATTTTATCAAGTGACCCCTAGTTCTTGTGTGATGAGAAGGGGTAAATAATACTTCCCTATTCACTATCTCTATATGATTCATGATTTTATAGACTTCTGTCATACAACCCCATATTGGTCACCTCTTTTCTAGTGAAAAGTCCAAGTCTTTTTAATCTCTTCTCATACAGAAGCTGTTCCATACCCCTAATCATTTTTGTTACCCTTCTCTACACCTTTCCAATTCTCATACATCCTTTTTGAGATGAGGTGACCAGAACTGCATGCAGTATTCAAGGTGTGGACATACCATGGACTTATAGAGTGTCATTCTGATATTTTCTGTTTTATTATCTATCCCTTTCCTAATGTTCCTAACATTCTGTTAGCTCATTTGACTGCCACTGCAGATTGAGTAGTTGGTTTTAGGGAACTATCCATGATGACTCCATGTTCTTCAAGTGGTAACAGCTAATTTAGACCTCATTATTTTGTGTGTATAGTTAGGATTTGTTTTCCCCTGCACTTTCCTTCATGCACTTTTCAACACTAAATTTTGTGACGGTGCCCCCCATAATGCTTTATGGAAATATGCTTATGAATGTATATATATGACATAACTGGAATATGTTTTATGCTACATATGCCATGTAACATATCTCTGTAGAGGTTATGATCTACTGAATCTATTAATCTTATTTGTATGCATGTATCATTTTTGTATTCGAAGTTATGAATATTTGCTGTATACTTATCTGATTTTAAGCAGGTTTTAGTGAAGCAGTTGGTCAGCTTACTGAGAATAGTCTTTTCTCAGTAAGTGCCCAATCAAGAAGCCCTTAAGCCAACAATGAACTTGGAGACACCAATCCCCATCTGTGCTTTCCCAGGAATCAGAGTAACAGCTGTGTTAGTCTGTATTCGCAAAAAGAAAAGGAGTACTTGTGGCACCTTAGAGTCTAACCAATTTATTTGAGCATGAGCTTTCGTGAGCTACAGCTCACATTCCCAGGAATGTGGTGTGGCTGGTAAGGAACTCAATCATGCATGGACATGTGACTTTCCCAGGTGACTCCAAAACTCCATTTTGCGGCTGGGCTTTGCATAGGAGAGAGGAGGGGGTCTCCACCCACAAGAGAAAGTCTATTTAAACCCCTGGGAGACCCCTCCATTTGGTCTTCAGCTAGCTAAAGAGAGCACCTCTCCACCCCCAAAGATACCTGAAAGAAATTGGAACAAAGGACAGTAACTACTGGGGGTGTGAGTGATTGCTGGACCCAGACTAGAATCATAGAATAACAGAGTTGGAAGGGACCTCTGGAGGCCATCTAGTCCAACCCCCTGCCCAGAGCAGGACTAATCCCAACTAAATCATCCCAGCCAGGGCTTTGTCAAGCCTGACCTTAAAAACTTCTAAGGAAGGGGATTCCACCACCTCCCTAGGTAACACATTCCAGTGTTTCACCACCCTCCTAGTGAAAAAGTTTTTCCTAATATCCAACCTAAATCTCCCCCACTGCAACTTGAGACCATTACTCCTTGTCCTGTCATCTGCTATCACTGAGAATAATCTAGATCCATCCTCTTTGGATCCACCTTTCAGGTAGTTAAAAGCAGCTATCAAATCCCCCCTCATTCTTCTCTTCCGTAGACTAACCAATCCCAGTTCCCTCAGCCTCTCCTCATAAGTCATGTGTTCCAGACCCCTAATCATTTTTGTTGCCCTTCACTGAACTCTCTCCAATTTCTCCACATCCTTCTTGTAGCGTGGGGCGCAAAACTGGACACAGTACTCCAGATGAGGCCTCACTAGTGTCGAATAGAGGGGAACGATCACGTCTCTCAATCTGCTGGCAATGCCCCTACTTATACACCCCAAAATGCTGTTAGCCTTCTTGACAACAAGGGCATACTGTTGACTCATATCCAGCTTCTCGTCCACTGTCACCCCTAGGTCCTTCTCTGCAGAACTGCTGCCTAGCCATTCGGTCCCTAGTCTGTAGCGGTGCATTGGATTCTTCCGTCCTAAGTGCAGGACTCTCCACATGTCCTTGTTGAACCTCATCAGATTTCTTTTGGCCCAATCCTCCAATTTGACTAGGTCCCTCTGTATCCTATCCCTACCCTCCAGCGTATCTACCACTCCTCCCAGTTTAGTGTCATCCGCAAACTTGCTGAGGGTGCAATCCACACCATCCTCCAGATCATGAATGAAGATATTGAACAAAACTGGCCCCAGGACCGACCCTTGGGGCACTCCGCTAGATACCAGCTGCCAACTAGACATGGAGCCATTGATCACTACCCGTTGAGCCCAACAATCTAGCCAACTTTCTACCCACCTTGTAGTGTATCACCCAGCCCATATTTCTTTAACTTGCTGACAAGAATACTGTGGGAGACCATGTCAAAAGCTTTGCTAAAGTCAAGGAATAACACGTCCACTGCTTTCCCTTCATCCACAGAACCAGTTATCTCCTCATAGAAGGCAATTAGATTAGTCAGGCATGACTTGCCCTTGGTGAATCCATGCTGACTGTTCCTGATCACTTTCCTCTCCTCTGAGTGCTTCAGAATTGATTCCTTGGGGACAAACTCCATGATTTTTCCGGGGACTGAGGTGAAGCTGACTGGCCTGTAGTTCCCAGGATCCTCCTTCTTCCCTTTTTCAAAGATTGGCACTACATTAGCCTTTTTCCAGTCTTCTGGGACTTCCCCTGGTTGCCATGCATTTTCAAAGATAATGGCCAATGGCTCTGCAATCACATCCGCCAATTCCTTTAGCACTCTCGGATGCAATGCATCCGGTCCCTTGGACTTGCACGCGTCCAGTTTTTCTAAATAGTCCCGAACCACTTCTTCCTTCACAGAGGGCTGGCCACCTCCTCCCCATGCTGTGCTGCCCAGTGCAGTAGTCTGGGAGCTGACCTTGTTCATGAAGACAGGCAAAAAAAGCAATTGAGTACATTAGCTTTTTCCACATCCTCTGTCACTAGGTTGCCTCCCTCATTCAGTAAGGGGCCCACACTTTCCTTGGCTGTCTTCTTATTGCCAACATACCTGAAGAAACCCTTCTTGTTACTCTTAACATCCCTCGCTAGCTGCAACTCCAGGTGTGATTTAGCCTTCCTGATTTCATTCCTACACACCCTAGCAATATTTATATACTCATCCCTGGTCATTTGTCCAATCTTCCACTTCTTGTAAGCCTCTTTTTTGTGTTTAAGATCAGCAAGGATTTCACTGTTAAGCCAAGCTGGTCGCCTGCCATATTTATTATTCTTTCTACACATTGGGATGGTTTGTCCCTGTAACCTCAATAAGGATTCTTTAAAATACAGCCAGCTCTCCTGGACTTCTTTCCCCCTCATGTTATTCTCCCAGGGGATCTTGCCCATCAGTTCCCTGAGGGAGTCAAAGTCTGCTTTTCTGAAGTCCAGGGTCTGTATTCTGCTGCTTTCCTTTCTTCCTTGTGTCAGGATCCTGAACTCGACCATCTCATGGTCACTGCCTCCCAGGTTCCCATCCACTTTTGCTTCCCCTACTAATTCTTCCCAGTTTGTGAGCAGCAGGTCAAGAAGAGCTCTGCCCCTAGTTGGTTCCTCCAGCACTTGCACCAGGAAATTGTCCCCTACAGTTTCCAAAAACTTCCTGGATTGTCTGTGCACCGCTGTATTGCTCTCCCAGCAGATATCAGGATGATTGAAGTCGCCCATGAGAACCAGGGTGTGCGATCTAGTAGCTTCTGCGAGTTGCCAGAAGAAAGCCTCGTCCACCTCATCCCCCTGGTCCGGTGGTCTATAGCAGACTCCCACCACAACATCACCCTTGTTGCTCACGCTTCTAAACTTAATCCAGAGACTCTCAGGTTTTTCTGTAGTTTCATACTTGAGCTCTGAGCAGTCATACTGCTCCCTTACATACAGTGCAACTCCCCCACCTTTTCTGGCCTCCCTGTCCTTCCTGAAGGGTTTATATCCATCCATGACAGTACTCCAGTCATGCGAGTTATCCCACCAAGTTCTATTATTCCAATCAAATCATAATTCCCTGACTTTGCCAGGACCTCCAGTTCTCCCTGCTTGTTTCCCAGGCTTCGTGCATTTGTATATAGGCACTTGAGATAACCTGCTGATCACCCCTCATTCTCAGTATGAGGCAGGAGCCCTCCCCTCTCACACGCTTCTGCTCATGCTTCCTCCTGGTATCCCACTTCCCCACTTACCTCAGGGCTTTGGTCTCCTTCCCCCGGTGAACATAGTTTCACTAGAAGGAGACTAGTCTGTAAAAGAAAGCTTACTGGAACTGGTGAGATTTTATCTGTATTCAGTTTTATTATTGTACTAGACTTAGACTTCCGTGTTTTATTTTATTTTGCTTGGTAATTCACTTTGTTCTGTTTGTTACTACTTGGAACCACTTAAATCCTACTTTCTGTATTTAATAAAATCACTTTTTACTTATTAATTAACCCGGAGTATATATTAATACCTGGGGGGTGGGGGGGACAAACAGCTGTGCATACCTCTCTATCAGTGTTATAGAGGGCGAACAATTTATGAGTTTACCCTGTATAAGCTTTATACAAGGTAAAACTGATTTATTTAGGGTTTGGACTCCATTGGGAGTTGGGCATCTGAGTGTCAAGGATAGGACACTTCCTAAGTTGCTTTCAATTAAGCCTATAGCTGTCAGGGGACAAGGTTCAGACCTGGGTCTGGGTATGCAGCAGGCTAGTGGGTCTGGCTCAAACCAGGCAGGGCCCTAAAGTCCTAAGCTGACAGGCAGGAAAGCAGGAGCAGTAGTAGTCTTGGCACATCAGATGGCAACTCCCAGGGGGGTTCTGTGATCCAACCCGTCACCCAGTTTAGTGAGATTCCTCTGTAACTCTTCTCAGTCAGCTTGAACTTAACAATCTTGAGTAATTTTGTATTTATTTTGCCACCTCACATTCACCCTTTTTCCCAGATCATTTATAAGTATGTTGAACAGCACAGGTCCTACTACAGATCCTAGGAGGACCCAACTATTTATCTATCCATTATAAAAACAGACCATTTATTCCTACTTTTTGTTTCCTATCTTTAAACCACTTACTTGTCCATGACAGGACCTTCCCTTTTAAGCCAACTAAGGAGTCATGGGCTAAGAGCCTTTGGTAAGCCTCTTAAGAGGTTACCTTAAGAGCCTTTGACAAGGCTGGTCAAAGGCTTTCTGAAAGTCCAAGTACACTATATCCACTGGATCACCCTTACCCACATGTTTGTTGCCCTCAAAGAATTCTAATAGATTGGTGAAGCAAGATTTCCCTTTACAAAAGCTGTGTTGACTCTTCCCCCAGTATATCATGTTACTCTACACATCTAATAATTCTGTTCTTTACTATAAAGAAAAGGAGTACTTGTGGCACCTTAGAGACTAACCAATTTATTTGAGCATAAGCTTTCGTGAGCTACAGCTCACTTCATCGGATGCATTCAGTGGAAAATACAGTGAGGAGACTTATGTACATAGAGAACATGAAACAATGGGTGTTACCATACACACTGTAACGAGAACGATCAGGTAAGGTGAGCTATTACCAGCAGGAGAGCTGGGGGGGAGAAAACCTTTTGTAGTGATAATCAAGGTGGGCCACTTCCAGCAGTTAACAGGAACGTCCAAGGAGCAGTGGGGGGTGGAGGGGGCAGGGAAATAAACATGGGGAAATAGTTTTACTTTTTGGAATGACACATCCACTCCCAGTCTCTATTCAAGCCTAAGTTAATTGTATCCAGTTTGCAAATTAATTCCAATTCAGTACTGGAGTCAGGCTTATTGGCCTGTAATTGACAGGATTGACTCTGAAGCCTTTTTTAAAAATAGGTATTACATTAGTTATACTCCAATCATCTGGTAGAGAGGCTGATTTAAGCAGTAGGTTACAAACCACAGTTAGTAGTTCTGCAATTTCATATTTGAGTTCCTTCAGAACTCCTGGGTGAATACCATCTGGTCCTGCTCACTTATTACTGTTTAACTTACAAATTTGTTCCAAATCCTCCTATATTCACACTTCAATCTGGGACAGTTCCTCAGATTTGTCACCTAAAAAGAATGGCTCAGGTTTGGCAATCTCCCTCACATCCTCTGTAGTGAAGACTGATGCAAAGAATTCATTTAGCGTCTCCGCAACATCCTTGTCTTCCTTGAGAGCCCCACTGATCATGTGGCAGGTTTCCTGCTTCTGATGTACTTAAAAAGAAAATTGCTGGTCGTTTTTGTGTCCGTAGCTAGTTGCTCTTAATTCTTTCTTGGGCTGCCTTAATATGCTTTTACACTTGACTTGCCAATTCCTTTCTATTTTCATCAGTAGGATTTGACTTTCAATTCTTAAAGAATGAATTTTTTGTCTCTAACTGCCTCTACTCTGTGGTTTAGCCATGGTGGCATTTTTTGTTTGGTTCTTTTATTTATTTATTTTTTAATTTTGGGTATACTTTTAGTCTAAGCCTCCATTATGGTGTTTTTAAATGCCATTTGCAGGCATTTCACCCTGGTGATTGTTCCTTTTAATCTCCATTAAACTAACTATCTCATTTTTGTGTAGTACCCCTTTTTGTTAAATGCTACTGCAGTGGGTTTCTTCAGAATGTTTCCACCTACAAGGATGTTAAATTTAGTTACATTATGATTGCTATTACTGAGCAGTTCATCTATACTCACCTTTTGGACCAGATTCTGTGCTCCACTTATGACTAAATCAAGAATCTCCTCTGGTGGGTTCCAGTATTAGGCAACTGCTTCGTGGAGCAGCTAAGATGTCTAGAAATGTTATCTCTGCATCCCTTTCTGAGATGACATATACACAGTCAATATGAGGATAGCTGAAATCCCCCATTATTGTTGTGTTTTCTGCCTTTGTAGCCTCTTTATTCTCCCTGAGCATTTAACAGTCTCTGTTGCCATCCTGGACAGGTAGGCGGTAGTATATTCCTACAGCTTATACTCTCATTGTTCAAGTATGTAATTTCTATCTACAGAGATTCAATGGTA
The DNA here is from genome assembly GCF_965152275.1 of Natator depressus. Taxonomy (NCBI): domain Eukaryota; kingdom Metazoa; phylum Chordata; order Testudines; family Cheloniidae; genus Natator; species Natator depressus. The sequence continues at coordinate 62,028,694 of NC_134235.1, forward strand.
CAGTTCGATTCATTTAAGATTTTTTACTTCATTTGACTTTCTTTCTTTCACATATAGTGCCACTCCCCAACCAGCACCACCTACTCCATCATTCCTATATATTTTGTACCCTGGTATTACTGTGTTCCATTGATTTTCTCATTCCACCAAGTTTCTGTGATACCAATTATATCAAAATCCTCATTTAGTGCCAGGCACTCTAGTGCACCCATCTTAGTATTTAGATTTCCAGCATTTTTAGATAAGCAGTTGTACATTTTGTCAATATTCAGGTGCTTGCCTTCATGTGTTAAACATAAATGAGTCCTATTTAAATGTGACTGTTCCTCACACCCCTGAGCGACGTAAGTTTCACTGGCATAAGTGGTAGCTTGCACAGCGCTATGCTCTTCCACCAACATAGCTACGGCCACTCGTGGAGGTGGTTTTATTATGTCGACAGGAGAGCTCTCTCCCATTGGCATAGAGCAGCTACACAAGTGATCTTACAGCGGCGCAGCTGCATGAGTACAGCTGCACCACTGTAAGCTCGCTAGTGTAGACTTGGCCTATGAAAGACTGACAATACCTTTCAATAGCCTGGAAAAGCCTTATAGAATTAAGATAAACTTTACTGAATTAAAACTAATTCAATAAGGATTAAGTTAATACCTTTCGGTCCATTTTATTGAAAATACAATTGTGTACACGGCATTATAACCTCTTTCTAGGAAGGGGATGCAAATGTAATTCCTCCTTTGAAGCCATCCCCTTGGAGAGGTCCATATATACTACTACAAACTAGACTCTCCAGTGACCAACAGACAAAGAAAGGATTTCTGGGTAAATTGCCTGGTTTTAAACAGACTCATGGCCTCTTTTCTGAGCCAGCATACGGATAGCATTTCTGGTCCAAGGTGGGCCCCAATCCTTATGGAAGGGTCAGAAGAATTAATTACCAACCCAAACTCTTATCAGAGTGAGGGGGGATCTCTGGTGAGTTTATTAGCATGTGTATAGGTTATTTTAAATATATTTTTTCTATAGTGCTTTTACCTTAAGAATAAAATAGGTTGCATAAAAAGAGCTGTGTGGTATCCATAACTGATAGGCAATCACACAGCTAATTGTCTCTGCTAGCAGCTGTGTTTGACCAGCCTCTCTGCTGGGAACAACAGTGAAGGCAGGAAACCGTTCAGCCTGGAAATACACCAGTCAGCAGGGAGTGAGTTGCGGGTCTCCCCCAACAAGAAAGGCAACTGCTGTGGAGCTGGAAGCCTGAGGGTGGGTGTCCCAGCTGGACCACTGAAAGGAAATACAGGTGTAGTTGCCATGAACTGTGACAGAGAGACAACAAATGGATCCACAGTCAGCTAGGGGAGGAAAAGGAAGCAATGAGACAATATTGGTCAGCATGTGTCAAGGTTCCTTCCCTACTCTGAACTCTAGGGTACAGATAGGGGGTCTTTTATGCAGGTCCCCACAAGCTTATTCTTACCAGCTTAGGTTAAAAAAAGCCTCACCAGTTTGCATAGGTGAACACAGACCCAAACCCTTGGATCTTAAGAACAAGGAAAAAGCAATCAGGTTCTTAAAAGAAGGATTTTAATTAAAGAAAAAGTAAAAGAATCACCTCTGTAAAATCAGGAAGGGAAATACCTTACAGGGTAATTAGATTCAAAACATAGAGAATCCCTCCAGGCAAAACCTTAAGTTACAGAAAGACACAAAAACAGGAATATACATTCCATTCAGCACAACTTATTTTATCAGCCATTTAAACAAAACAGAATCTAACGCATATCTAACTAGATTGCTTACTGACTCTTTACAGGAGTTCTGACCTGCATTCCTGCTCTGGTCCCAGCAAAAGCATCGCACAGACAGACCGACCGACCCTTTGTTCCCCCCCCCCCCAAGATTTTAAAGTATCTTGTCTCCTCATTGGTCATTTTGGTCAGGTGCCAGCGAGGTTATCCTTGCTTCTTAATGCTTTACAGGTAAAAGGACTTTGCCTCTGGCCAGGAGGGATTTTATAGCATTGTATGCAGAAAGGTGGTTACCCTTCCCTTTCTATTTATGACAGCATGCTAGGCAGTGGTTTCAGCACACCAGCAATCTGACCCGTGTCAAGTTTTTGTAGTTGTCATGGAAGAGTTTTGAGGAGGAATTTGAAGATGAATAATGAGGTCGTTTGGCAAGTGTTTAATCAGAAGTACCTGGCAACCTTGATGGGCAGCGCATGAGAAAGCACAAAGGTGCTTGTTTGAAAATTTAACAAGTGAGTGGTGGAAGACAGCATCATGGGCCAATTAGCAGCAGAAATGGACAGACTGACATAAACCAGAAATGATGGGTGCAATTTCTCACTGGATCCTGGCCTCCACCCAATGTTTGCTGAAACCTGGAGGTCTGAGAAGCTAGTAGAAAGAAAGCCTTAGCCAAGGCACCACTGGTGGCAGCCCTGTTTGGAGGACTGCCTTAGCTCCACCAATTGGTCCAACCATGCTATTTATGCCAGAAGGGAGGCACAAGAAGTTGTCTAACCAACAAGGTGATTTCCTGTTGTGGCTGCATTGGACCATGCTTGTGCTTGCCTCCTGCACCCATCCCAGTTCCTGATTCCTTCTCTGCTCCTGCCTTCACTCCTGCTCTGTGCTTTCCTCTCCTCCAGTTCCTGCCTTTATCTCACTTCCATCACCAGGAACCAGTCCTGTCTGACATCAGCTTCGATTCCTGACTCTGGCTTGACCCCTGGCTGTGGTAATTAGCAATTGACTCTGGTGCTGACCCTCAGCTTTGTTCCCCAACCTGGAAGCCTGCTCTGCCCACTAGACCTGAGTCCTGCTTTACTACTAGGCCAGACCATCCATTTCCCAGTCCACAACAATAGGAAGTTGTTAGAATAGGGAGAGGTCATGAAGGCTTTTGAAAGTGAATACAAACAGCTTACATTTGATGCAATAGGGAGCCAGTGGAGGGATGCAAAGAGCAGGGTGATATCGCCAAAGCAATGGGCTAGGAGAAAGATCTTTCGAGCAGCATTCAGAATGGATATGAGCAGAGTAAGACTGCATTTGTTAAGGCCAGAGAAAAGTATATGGCAATATAATTGACACTTGAGATGAGAGCTTAGACGAGTGTTTGAGCTGTGTGGATGGATAGGAAAGGCTGTATCTTACAGATATTATACAGAAGGATTGGAAACTTTTGGACATAACCTGGATGCAAGAACCTAGAGAGGTCCGACTCGAGGATGACACTCAGGTTATGGGCCTGAGTGATGGTCAGGATGGTGGTGGCGTCCACAGTGATAAAAAAAAAGGTAGCAGGCAGGGCTTGGGGGGGTAAGGTAAGGAACTCTATTAGCCATGTTGAGCTTGACATCCAGAAGGTGTCAGACAGGTTGAGATTTTAGTTTGGACAGAAGAACTCAGGACTAGACTAGAGAGATAGATCTGTGAGTCATCAGCATAGAGATGGCAGTTGAATTTGTGTTTGCGGATGAAATTACCTAGAGATAAGGCGTAGAGCAGAAGAGAAGGGAACCAAGGGCAGAACCCTGCAGAACACCCACAAAAAGCTGAAGGGCAGCTGGGAAGGATCCTCCAAAGGACACACTGAAGGAGCTACTAGAGAGATAGGAGGAGAACCAGGAGAGGACAGAGTCATGGAAACCAATGGAGGGAAAAGTTGACTGTTGAAGATGGCTTAGAGGTCAAGGAGAGTGAGGATGGAGTACTGATTCTGAGGTTTGGCTAGGAAAAGGTCATTACAGACTTTTGATGAGAGAGGTTTCAGTGGAAAACGAGGGCTGCTGAACCTGGATTGGAGAGGGTCCTAAGATGGAATTGGAAAAGAGAAACTCCAGACAATGGCTGTAAACAGTGTGTTCAATGAGCTCAGAGATGAAAAGAAAATGGAACAGTAGTGGGAGATCCGAATGGATTCAAGGATGAGGATTATAAAATGGAAGAGACCAATGAATGCTTGTATTGTGAGGAAAGAGCGCCAGAGGAGACTGAAGTTAAGGAGAAGAGTAAAGTAGGGGATGAGAGTGGGTGCTAGGGTGACCAGGAGATTGGATAGGATGAGGATTACTGGGGCAAGTCAAGAGGTTAGAAGAAGAGAGCAGACAAGAAACTTCTGCATCTGTGACAAGGAAGAAGGTTTGTAGGAGGGGAAGGTCAGATAATAATTTGTCAATTTTCTCTTGGGAAAATTTGGTGAGATTCTGTGCAGAGAGAAGTGGAAGCAGGAGGGGAGGGTTTGAGAAGTCAGTCAAAAGTGGTGAAAAGACAACTGGGATTCAATTAAATTGGAAAAGTACCTGTGGCAAATTTGCAGATGACACAAAATTACTCAAAATAGTTACATCTAAATCCGACTGTGAAGAGTTACAGGGGGATCTCACAAAATTGGGTGACTGGGCAACAAAATGGCAGATGAAATTCAACATTGATAAGTGCAAACTAATGCACAATGGGAAAAATAATCCCAACCACACATATAAGGATGGGCTCTAAATTACCTGTTACCACTCAAGAAAGATTTTGAAGTCGTCATGAATAGTTCTCTGAAAACTTTAGCTCAATGCACAGCAACAGTCAGAAAGGCTAACAGAATTTTGGGAACTATTAGGAAAGGGATAGAAAACAAGACAGAAAATATCACAATGCCACTATATACATCTATGGTGCACCCACACCTTGAATACTGTATTCAGTTCTGGTCACTCATCTCAAAAAGGATATAGTGGAACTGGAAAAGGTTCAGAGAAGGGCAACAATCATGACCAAAGGTATGGAATGGCTTCCATATGAGAAGAAACTAAAAAGATTAGGTCTGTTTGTCTTAGAAAAGAGACTATTAAGGGGGGGATCTGATAGAGGTCTATACAATCATGAATGGTGTAGAAAAAGTGAGTAGAGAAGTGTTATTTATTTACCCTTTCCCACAATACAAAACCAGTGGTCACCCAATTAAATTAATAGGCAGCAATTTTAATACAAACAAGAGGAAGAACTTTTTCACACAAACACACAATTAACCTATGGAACTCATTGCCATTAGATATTGTGATGGCCAAAAGCATAACTGGGTTTAAAAAAAAGAACTAGATAAGTTCATGAACGACAAGTCCTAGATAAGTTCATGAATGACAAGCTTCTGTCAGTTGGATGTTTGGGGTCACCTGGAGCATGGGGTTACACCCTGACTTTCTTGGCTAATAGTAGTTCCCATTAAGAAATGTCCTTGAATTGTATTTAAAAATGATTTAGAAAACATTTTAAAACATTCAAAATTGAAAGGAAATGTTTCATTTCAGATTGAACAAAATGTTTAATTCGACTGAAAATGAAGCATTTCTCAACTTTTCAATACATCAGGAGTTTTTCAAAATTTTCATTTCAGGTTGACATAAATTTTTTTTTTTTTTTGGTAACTGTCAGTGAACCAAAAACATCAATTTCCTACACAGCTCTATTCCTAAACATAGACACAATAGCAACAACTTTCTCTAACTGCTTAGCCAGTGTCTAAAATAGCTCCTCAGGTAGAAGGCATTTTTAAAAATAATTGGCTGTACATCTGCCCATTGGAATAAAAATGCCAGCAAGAGAAGTTGGTTATCACTGGGCTCCAATGTCACAATGCAGCTATGAAGGTCGTACATTACATCTGCAAGAAGTGACACGCAGTTTCAGGATCAACTTCATAATTTTAGTAATGGTAACTGAAAACTCTCTAGACATGTGAAAGGCAATGTGGAAAGACAACACCACATCCAAAGATTAAGGTTGATGTAATATATATTATTGGATGACAGCTGGGACCTAATGAGGTCAACCTTGTCACCAGAAATCTTAGAATAATTACAACGGACAGACTTGTCATAGTGTCCAAGCTTTCATTTGAGGCCCAGCCTAGGAATTAAGAATGACATTAGTAGTTTTGTAGAAGCAAAAGAGTAACAACAACAAAATGACTGAAAACAAAATAAGGTTATTCTCTGGTCAATATAATCTAAATCTGTCACAAATCAGAATGGACTAGGAACCCAACACCCTCCAATGTCATCCAAGTCTGCTGTATAAAAATCTCAGGGTGTCAATCATCATTTCTTCCAATTTCTGATTGCAAAGAAACCAAACATTCAAAAAGGACTGACAAGCCTCAAAATTAAATGCGAGCTTTCATATCATCTGTTTATGAGATCTTTAAATTAGACACCTAGTGAGACACCATCAACCACAGAGACAAAAAGCCTCTAATTTACTGTAGTTATCAGTGCCGTGGCCTTTACAGATGAATATGGCAACATCACTGACCATTCAACACTGAGTATGGATGGGGTACGTGTGAGCAAAGCTGAAACATGATCTGCTAAATCAAGGTAAACAAACAAACTCTTAGCAGTCTAAGTTACCTATCCATAGTCAGGGAAATTATTCACATGCAGCATACAACACAATCATTGGAGGGAAAAGATGAGTCCCTCTAGCTATAAATCTAATACATTTTCATTAACGTTAGTGCATTTCAAAATAAATACACCAAGGAAATCAGGAAGATCTGCAGGTTGGCTCATAAATGTGCAGATACTTTCTGAAAAGCGTAAAATTCAGTCTTCAGATGATACACTGAATTTATTCACTTTAAATTAAAAATTAAATTAAATATGTCAATAAAATGCACTAAAAGTATTTAGCTGGCATGACATGCTGAATTCTTCCTAGTTTATGCAGAAATATACCTTGCATCCTTACCATTCAACTAGTGTTGTTATGCTACTACATGGTATATTGGTATCCCTTTGAGAGAGAGGGAGGGAAAAAAACATTCTTTTGATATTTGGAACAAGGCACAATGTGCTGTAATCACAAACACAGAATAAACCTCATTTGTTTTAAGCAGCAATTCATTATTTGTACATGAGCCTCACGTACCTGACCACCACTTGCAGGTGTAAACAGGTAGCCTGATATTTCACAGCTGACATCTCTTATTACATGCAGTAGGAACCTAAAGGGAAGTATGTGATTTTTTTCCCCCAGTGATTTCTCAATACATTGTCACAGCTGGTTTGCAGGATAAGAATTTTGATTCCAAATGACTAATAACCACTTTAAAATCACCTCTGATCTCTTCATTTGGAAGTTTCTGCAAGAAGTTTAGATTCATTTAATAATCTGGACTCCGATGGCACAAAATGGAAGATCACATTTGAGCCATTGAGCAGAGGCATTTTAGACTTTAGAGAATTCAGTAACTTCCTCTCTATTCATGCTTTCCCCCAGCCTTTTGCTCTTGCATAAGCAAGTGCCTTCATTCCTTTGGATCCCATCTAGCTGCAGTTTGTTTACGTGTCTTTCTCAAGCCTGGGCGGCCACCAGACCAACCAGGTTCAGGCACCAGGTTAAAAATTATCTTTTTAAGGCCATGTCTACACTTACAAGCCTACAGTGGCACCAATACAGCTGTGCTGCTGCAAGAGCGCTATGCCAAAGGGAGAGAGCAAAAAAAAAAAAAAAAAAAAAAAAAAAAAACCAGCTCAATGAGCAGCATTATTGTGTCTCCCGCCAACAGCACCATGCACACGAGCGCATATGCTGGGAAAACTTAGGTCACTCAGAGGTGTGTGTCTTTTTGCGACAAGTTTTGCTGGCATAAGTGCTAGTGTAGACGTGACAGTTGCCATGATTTTATGGATGGAAACTTTCTTGATGGGTGAGAGGGTAAGACCATCAAATCCTCATAATGATCATTACTGGTCCATTAACTGAACTCAGAAGCAAGTACCCTGCCCCATTTCTTCAAGGTATAGTATTACACAATGGAATAGGTGCATTCCAGGAGTCTTGCCTCTTCCTGTGATATAGGTCACTGTTAGAAACAGGACACCACACCAGAAGACCACTGGGGTGCTCCAAGATGTTGGGTCATGGAGGTTCTTAGGCAAAGGGATCCTGGTTCTTTGCAAACAAGTCTTACCTCAGACCTGACAAACTCTCTGTGCTAAACATACATCTTGCAGGGTATTTACATGCTACTCTTTATGGATAAGGTATCCACAGAAAGCTCATAACTTGTCAAGATTTATAATCATTGTGAGATGTATGTGTGGGTAATATTTAAGGAATAATGTCATTCCTATGCTGAAGGTATGCTTTATAGACTTAGAGTAAAAATTAGTCACCAGGGAATAATTTGTGTCAGTGATGACCCATTCAGGCAGAAGGGAGTTGTCACCCCACCCTGTTTAGCCAGTGATGCAACGTAAGGCTTAATTGCTTAGCCTTACTTAATCCCAAGACTTTCAATGGGAAACCATCAGATACAACTATAAACAATTACAACCTACTGGGAGGGTTTAAAAAAAAAAAAAAAAAAGGAACATTACAACAAGACAAGGGTTGACCCCATCTATGAACAGAAATAAAAGACTTTCACTATCACACACATGAGGGAGAGGTACACTGAGGGCTTGTCTTCACATACAGTGTTACTGCACCAGTGCAGCTATAGCACTTCAGTGAAGACACTACTACATCAATAGGAGACATTCTCCAGTCCGCATACTTAGCTACTGACTCTTGGGGAGGTGCATTATATAGACAGGAGAATCTCTCCCATCAACACAGCATTGTCTACACGGGGGGAGGGGTTAGGTTGGTATAACAACGTCACTCAGGGGTGTTGGATATTTCACCCAAGTGACACATTTTATACCGATACAGATCACTAGAGTAGACCTGGCCTGAATCCATTCATTGTGAAGACATCTTCAGGAGTGAGGTGGTTCTCATGAATAATTGGATCTCAGTTCTGGTGAAACCAGCCAGTTCTGCAACAGACTGAGCTTTGGGAGGAAAACCTATTTTATTAGATAGGAGAGGTAACTATCAGTAAGCATAGTTTGTGTTTTATGATTGCGTTTTATCGTGTAAGCATTTGTTCCCATTGTTCTTCTCTGTTTCTAGTAGCATCTGCATCCTTTCTTGAGTAAACCTACTTTTGTTTTATTCCAAGAGTGGACAAGTGCTGTGGGACTTTACAGGATTGGCAATTTAAGGTCAAACTGGTGTACACTGCATGTTTGGGGGCACAGGGTCTGGGTTTTCTGTAAGTAACCAGGGTCAGGTGCTGGATATCACAGGGGAGGTGATTCAAAGGGACTGGGAAGCACCTATTAACCTGCAAGGCACAGACAGGGCTGGCACAGCTTGGAGGAGAGTGCTTGAGTGTCTGAAAAACTGGCAGTGTTAGAGAACTAATACCCAGCTACCTCATGCCAGAGGCTGGGGGCTGACAAGGTGACTCTCAGTCCTGGATACCCGAGAACCATCAGAGATCTCAATTCCTACTGTATTTTAATCCCTCCCCAACAATCCCCCACCCCTCACATTATTCAAACACTGCAATGTTTTCAAAGGAAAATATTTAACTCACTCTACCTTTAAGCGATGACGACAGCACTGGCTCAAGGTGTTGCCGATGATTAATACAGCTTGCCTTATGTTGATGTAAGCATTATCAAAAAGTTACATATGATGGGATATAGTACAAAAAATAAAAACACCTGACTGCCTACATATGGCAAAACCCTCCCCCTTGGTTCAACCTGTTTATGCTGAGGCAGCATAAATGCACCAATTCTAGCTGGGAGATTTCCCCAGCCCAGGAACGGAACTAGACAGCCATAAGACTGCCTTCCAAGGATGCCCTATTTGTGTTTCAGGGTGTGTTGGGTTGGGGGCTGCAGAACAGTTGAGATTCTGGGCAGTACTATGGTCCATAAGCAGCAAGGGATAGACTGACAATTTAAGACAGGCCCCAAGAGCTGTCTGAATTACTCCAGGGACCACAGAGCAGCACAGGAATAGGAGGCCACAAAGAGGATTTAAAACCACCTCAGCCTCTGCCATCCCCTGGGCTGTAAATTCTGTACTGTAGCACTCAGAGGCAAGCACAGAATCTCACCCACAGTGTCCTGTGCTTTCAGAGATTTGAAGATTGCAGAGTGCAGATTTGGTTATTATATGGATGCACTCTATGTTCATATAGGTGAAAAGGCTGTCAGAAGGGTTTTATGTATCGAGCACTCAGCATCTTAAAGTCACGTAGTTGTCATGCAAGGTGTTGACTACAGCACAGAAGTAATCTGATTAGCAGATCTGTCCCTCCCATGCAATACATTCATTCAGCCATTATAACTTTATAGTGGCAGAAGCAAGTTGTCTAGGGTAGAGAGCAGTGTAATATCACAATCTAGTTATGCTTACAGCTTTAAATATGAGCATGAAGTCTTACATTTGTATTTGTTTCGAATTGTGTGGACCAATTTTCAGATTTGAATAAATGAACATTGCCTTTCCAAGCTCAAACATAAATGCTGGCTCTGAATGTATTTTTCTCTGCCTTGTTACTCCTTCATAAATAATGAACTAGGTGTTTTTAAAAACACCATGTACACCTTGTACTAGGCTTACAGCTGGTCTCAGATATTACAGACAAGTAAGTTGTCATCCTACATCAAAATTAATTTGAATGTCTTCTTTGGGGAAACCTGATTGTGCCACTCCCTGGTTCTAACAGCATCCTGAAACTCTGAAATTCCTTAGTGGCAAAATAGGCCTGCTTGCATCCAGGCCACATAAACACACATACTTTTAAATAATGTTTGTTTACATTGAATCCTGCCTCAGTGCCTGATGGGAAATGTAGTAAACAGACTTATGGCAGCTCCAGAAGCCAGACAAGCAAAGCTGGAAAGAAGTGAGATGAGGACAGCCAAAGGATCTAGAAACTAGAACATTTCCTTACAAAAAAATCATTTTTTCCCCCATGAAGATTAACAGACTAGCTATACAAAATATATAACCTAGAAGTGTAGCAACATGCTATATTAATAGTTTAACTGATAGAGATGAGAATAACGATAATACCTACACCACACACTTCCATTCTTCCAAGGTAATAAATTTGGCTAGAAACATCAAAAGTATGTGAAGTTCTGTGTACAAAAGATAGACAACCAATTCCCAATAGTTGTTTGTTAATTGAAGTATAAATGATAGAAGGGGACCAAGTAAAGAACTAGCCCATTCTTTTATTGTTTTCCTGACAAGTAATTATTTTCCATTACAGAAGTATCCTGAGGCTACTCTGGTGAACTCTAATTGTGAGCCAGAGGAATTTATTTATTGGTGCCTTGTTTGCCTGAGTGGTATTTCATTAGATATACCCAGGAGGGCCTGTGTTACTGACAGCTGGCTAGGGTTTTTACTATTTTCTGGATGTTCATTCGGTTTCTCTCTCCCAAGAACTTTACATTGGTGCACTTCCACCACAGGTGTTCAAAATCCTTCTTTATACGTAGCCTTCCCAGCACAGCTCCTGGAAGGATGGCCTTGCTCTTCCTGTGGGACCTTCTGCAAGTTACTTAAGTTTTCTGGTCTCCAGCAATAAAATGGGGATAATATTTCTCTACTTCATAGCATGTTGTGATCATTTCATTTACAGTTGAGAGGTGTTCAGATTCTGCAGTGAAAGGGAACATACCCTCATTTTATCTTACCTATAATGGAATGAGGCATGTCCAATGAACACAAATTATTTTATAATGGACACATGCTGCAGCATCTCCCACCTGAAGAGAAGTGTGTGCATTGGGGAGGAGGTATAGGTGGTCATGGATGGGATGGAGAAAATGATTGCTTCATGAAGCACTTTCTGTCCAAACCAGTGATAAGGATCTTGCATCTTGGGAGGTCTGTAACAATACATGGTGGGGCTGAGGGGAAGCTCAGCTTCTGAAGCTTCAGGAAATTCTGCCTTAGAGAACTGTGCCTGTGTGTTCATTGACTGAACAGAACTGAGGATTCCATGAGAAATCATCATCATCTTACCAGGAATCTAGAAGGAGGAGAGAAACCACAAAGGTGGGGCGGGGTAGCAGGAAGAAAATTTTAAAAATGGCAGTGAGGGACTATGAAAGGAAATACAAGCCTAGAATACAACGTACTGTATTTCTAGATGGTTCTCACAAATGTGCCATATCAAATTTGGGAGCAAAGCACACAATAGGGAACTAACCCCATAAAAAAATGACAGTTTCATTCTACGCCTTTGAAAAATATTATATCCTAGACTGAATTATTAAATACATGGATGGTCTTCTGCAGAATACTTACTACTATTTGTATTTAGAGAATAGTTATGTCGTGATGTTTCTATTGTGATACAACTAAAAATATATTTTAAAAGCCTACATGAGACAATGTTTACTGTATGGCATTTCAAGGAGAGGCTGTGTGATCTAGTATATAGGACTCAGGGGATCATTCCCAAGGCCCCGCTGTATGACCTACAATAGCTCACTCCATCTCTCTGCTTGTTTCCCCTTCCACACTTTGTCTTGTCTATTTAGAGTAAACTCTCCAGGGCAGGAAATTTCTCTTACTATGATTGTACAATACCTAGCAAAACAGGCCTCCAATCTTGGTTGGGATTTCCAGTTACAACTGTAATACACATCAGTAACTAGAACTGAAATGTCCCATTTCCACTTCAAAAATCATTTGCTGTTTATTTTCCATCTCACCCAATGTTCTGTGTTGTATGGGACAGGTTTCTGAAAATAAGGACAGAAAGATGTTATTAGTATTCTTGCTCCAAGGATGTCACAGCTTTTTTTAAGTTATTAGTTTCTGGCAGTGCTCACCCAGTACTAGGCACTGTACAAACCAAGGAATATATAGAGCCTGCTCCAGCTGGTTTCCATTGTAAAAAGACAAACAGTCAAAGGGTCAGGGAAAGTAGCATAACAATCTATGAATTTAACCAAAGGGATGATTGGTTGTCTTGATAATACAAGGTTTTTTTAAAAATTAAATGTAATCTATCCTTGATGGCCCCTCAAACTTGTTGCAATAGTTCCAATGTAGAATGCTCAAAAAGAAAAAGGAGTAACACGGCTGCTAGTCTGAAACCTGTCAAGGTAGAATGCTGTAGATTGCTTCTAGACTCCGATACCTAAAGCATTTAGCTATCAAATGGAATTAGCTTGTTATAAGTCTGAACTATAGTATTTTTCTGTCTCATGCCCACATCAAGAAAAAGGCAAGCCCTGCAAGATTCCAAGACTATTTCTATGTAGAAACCAACTGCCGAGAGGGAAAATATAAATCAAGTCTCAGTGGCTCCCTCTGCTGTTACATTCTTAGCAGTTTCATTATAATTTGAACTTTTTCACCAGCATTTGACATTATTATACATCATAAAGCGCACAAACTTTGGAGAGTGGATAGTCAAATACAGGTGAGCCACAGGTAACCCTGTAGTGCAATTGTGGTCAGTTAAATAGCAGTTTGCCAGGGTTAAGCCTTCTTTTATGTTTATTCAGGGCTTAGCACAAGGTGAGTGCTACTATCAAACAACAAAGGCTACATTTAATATCTGTGCAAAACTAGCACTTTCTTATTCAGCATCTCAGCACTTTGTAGAGAAAGTCACATTTATTTGCTGATAAAAACATGTTTTCACCACTTGCAAAGGCAAAACTGTTCTGGGAGAATGAGCTGTAACCTACTTCATCTTTTGAAACCAACGGACAGAGTATCCAAACAAGTCTTAAAGAATACATTTTAAAAACAAGTGATGGGCCATGTCTATGGCACCTTTTATACATTAAAAAAAATAAAACAGAAAACAAAAAATTAAGTGAGCTAGAGACCCAAGCATTGCAAAGTCCTTGTCCCATGCCTTGTCAAGCCAAGGCAACAGAGGTGCAAGAGCTCCACGCTGTATCTCTCATACAGGTGAGTGCTGAAGAGTAACAGCATCAAGGTGTCTAGCCGAATAGCCTGTAATGACATTTTTAGTACATTTTCACTTGCACCTGCTGTCAAGGCAGATTCCCCATTCTGGCACTCTGAGTGCAGAAGGTAGGAGCCCACAAAGATTCTAAAAATTAATACTGGCCACTCCAGGCTTGTATTAAACTCCCAAGGTCACGGTTTCGCTCTGACCTTGGATGGGTAGATGCTGCCACCACCCAAGTGCAAAAAACCCCTTGGGACCCAGAAAAGCGCACTTGGGTAGTCCTGCCTGTGGGGTACCTTTCTCTCTCTCACACACACACACACACACACACACACACACCCACCCCTCCCCCTTCTGGGGAAGAGCTGAGAAAGAAAACAAAGGAAATTAGCTGTTGCCCCAGCAAATTAAACATGTACAAACCCCCTTCATTTATCACACCTGCACATGTGTGCATGTGTATGGTTGGTCCATAACCCCCCTATTGTCCACCAGAAGTATGTCTGAAGGTGAGTACAGGGGGAGGAAGCTAGTACACCTGAGGGGTGTGTGCAAGTACATTCTTTAGTTTGTGGCACAGCCCAAACCCATGCCAGTTTGCAGTGTGACTAGGGGTAAGGGGCACATACCAGATCTGGAGTTTCACTAGTCCTCCACCCCAGGTCCCACAAGGAACTGAACGCTTTTCTTCCAGACCCTTAACCTAATGTATAAAGGACCATCTGCCGCATTGTCGCCAGTAGTGGTAAGCTGCGCTGACCACATCAGAACAGCTTCCTGTTGCACTCTTCTGATCAGGACAGGTGAACAGTTGTCTAAGACAGGTTTCAGAGTAGCAGCCGTGTTAGTCTGTATTTGCAAAAAGAAAAGGAGGACTTGTGGCACCTTAGAGATTAACCAATTTATTTGAGCATAAGCTTTCGTGGCCGATGAAGTGAGCTGTAGCTCACGAAAGCTTATGCTCAAATAAATTGGTTAATCTCTAAGGTGCCACAAGTCCTCCTTTTCTAGTTGTCTAAGAGTAGCTGTCTGGTCCGCCGACCACATGCACGTGCTGATCAATGTGTGGGCCAAATACACCACCTTCCAGGAGTTCTCCTGGAGTGGCAGGAACATTTACCTCTACCAGGAAATTTTACACACTCTGGGAGCAGGAGGGCATTGAATGCCAGGGACACACCAAGCACTTGAGACTCCTGCACAGGAAGGCCAAAGACTCAAACAGTCACTCCCAGAGGGCATGTTGTACATGCCCATTTTGTGAGGAGCTCAACAAGTGCTCTCAATACCGAGCTGGAAGTGGCTCATGCCACTCTCCTGCACCCTGCCAGCCTCCTTCCCCAACAGGTCATTGATAAGGGCCTGGGTGAGGAGACCACAGGGATACGGAGGCTGTCCTGGAGGACATGGAGAATGTGATTCTGCATCTCTGCCCAGAGAAACAGGTTGAGGAAGCCCCTGTGACAAAGCTGAGGCAGACTCCAAGCCAGGGCAGGAACCAGAACCCCAAGCTGGTAAATTACAATGGAGTCCCGCCCTGCCCACCGCTATCCCTTCTTGCTCTGGTGCTACATTCCTGCTGTATCTCTGAGTCTGAACTGCAGTGCTGAAGCCACATTATCATGCCCCATCCCCTTACCGAACTCTGACAGCTTCCCCCAAGTCCTTTCCATCCAGACCCCTCTCCACTCCACCCCAAAATGATCCACAGGCAAGATACTTATAAATCAGTGATTTCTGATGAACCACTGTTATGCATTTAGCCAACGCCAGAGATCTTAAAAACACATTAAGGAAAATGATCATGCCCCTGTGTCTGTGCATTTCTTGGGAGGAATCAGGCTCTGATGGTCCCAGGGCTGTGGGGCCTCGGAGACGGGAGAGGGTGGATTAAAAAGGTCCTGGTTAGGGATGGGACAATTAGATAACCAATTCTAAGTTTTTTCTACAAAGTTGGTAATAGCTGTCTTTTGTCCCTGGGAAGATTACACAGTTTCAATGCTTCTCCCACCCTCACCCCCAATGGAAGCTGTGCAGAACAGTGATGGTGAGGAAGACGGATTGAGGCTGGGGTTAAGTCTGTGAAGAAGCAGGGAAGAGAACTGTCATAGGAGATGTTGGCTGTCTGAGGAAAAAGTTAGTCAGCAGTCTTTTTGCCCTTGGGAGTTTACGAATTTTTTTCTGTCCCTGACCCCCTCTCCGCACTGAGCTGTGCTGCACAAGCTGGAAAAAAATGAGGGTAGGAGAAGAATCTGGTTTGGTGGTCGGATAAACACAACGTGATGTCCCTTTGCAATGGAGAAGAGAGGGGCTTGTGTTGCTGATCTTGGCCTGTCTGTAAAGAAGGAATTGCAAACTGACAACATAACTGAACTTATGGGGGATGGATAGTTCCTTCCAGGGGTTTTCTTACCATTACTACTTCCTCACGGGCTATAAAAGTTATCTGAGAACCAAGGATAGTCTAAGTGTCGCATCCCTGGAATGCTGAAAAGTACCAAAATTGTGGCCTTCAACAGCAATATTATGTGGGGGAATTTCTCAGCTTCTTCCCAAGGGGAAAATTATTATATATATATATATATATATATATAAATGCTACCCTGGTCTTTGAATTGGCAGAACCTTTGGATCTGAAGAGAGAAAGCATTCCACAAGGAGGGCTGGAATAGCACTTTAGAGACAGCAGAGGCAAAAGGAAAAAGACCCTGGACGAGCTGTTCATAACCTCTAACCACCCCCCGGGACCCCACCTGCTATCCAACCCCTCCCCTGCACCCTATCCACGCCCCCTGACAGGCCCTCCAGGACTCCCATGCCTATCCAACCCCCCCGTTCCCCGTCCCCTGACAACCACTCCCTGAATCCTCAACCCATCCAACCGCCCCCTCACTGCCCCCAGGACCTCCTGCCCCTTACCCCCCCTCCATGCCCCACCCCGCCCCCTTAGCATGCCGCTCAGAGCGGCAGGAGTTCAAAGCCCCGCTGGAGCTAGCCACGCCGCCATGCTGCCCAGCAGGAGTGGTGGGCCAGAGTGCTGGCGGCACGGCAACCTGAGGCTGCAGGGAAAGGGGGACGGTCCTGAAGGCCGGATGTGGCCAACCTCTGCCCTAAACCTTGCACAGGAGAGATCCCTGGTTTTCCCCAAAAGTAATTTTCACTGATTATACAAACAGCATTTGCCAATACAGGCATTCACCGTATCTGTACCCTGTAAGCTGATGACATTCAAGATCAGCTGTCTTTGATGCGTCAGAAAATTCTGCCCAAATTTTATCATCTTCTCCACTGCATAACCATGTGTCCTGCAATAAGGAGTAGGAGCAGAATCTTATTGCTTCACGTTTCCCACCCACTTTTGCAGGGAACGAGGACCGACATGATGAAGAACCTCCATTGGACAAATCTGTCAAGGTGGGGGACAGTAACAGCACTACACAGCAAAGCAAATCCTAGAGTGCCTCTGTGCGGCAAATACTGTCTCCCCGGGATACTGCCCCTGAAATAGCAGCACTAACATCGCATAGCGGCCACAGTGTGGACTTGCAGGTATAAGCCTATGCATAGCTTTATAGTTGTGTCCAGAACAGCATAATGGGGACACTCAGCATGTATATAGGGAGCAGGTGTGAGCATGTACACGGTCCAGTATGCACACCAGCATAGATATAGCCTTTGACTCTCAATATTAGCACTTTAAGGAGCTTAGTGCCAACTACGCAATTAGGGGGTTGATCCAAAGTTTCCATTGGACTTCAGTAGTTTTAGGACCAGGCTCTAGGGGAACAGTAGTGAGAAACAACATTTACCCCCTACCTCCCAAACTGGATCTGGAGAGGGAATTTTTGACAGCACAATGACTATTATGCCTAGGATTTTTAGAACACACCATCCTTTACAACAGGTTCATTTCCATCAATAACTGAGAAACGGGACACAGCTGTTCGTAAGAACAAGCAACACAGTCATTTACAGTGCTCACCCCAAACATGACAGCATCACTCTTGCAAGATGCGCTGCAAGGATCATTACTGCAGAACACAGGAGTACTTGGTTAATAAGGATGCCTCAGCTTCATGAAACCATCCGAGACATATTTCAGAAGTTCAGTGACATTTAAGAGGGTCCTCATTTAGTGAGTGTAGCACTTCCTACATGAGCAACACTCCCCTGACCTTGACAATGCTGAAGGAAAATCCTTTGCTTATCGACACATTCTACTAATACTTCCTCAAAGCATATTTGGTTCCCGAGGTTAATGGAGTAAGTGTAGTGAATATTTCCATACCAGTCAGAGTCTGTCTCATCAGTTACCTCTGCCTGCTTTTTGCTCATCACCTGACACCACCCAACTAGAGACTATATTTACTCCATGAATACTGTAATGTTTCTCATGCTTCTAAATAAAGCAACTTCTGTCACATCCAAAAGACAAGCATCTTTCTTCTGTGTTCCTGTTCATTTTCTTGGCCAGTGTAGCATCCTTTGCAAGTACACAGCTATATACATTTGAACAGGCCAACATCTCAACAACCTGATGAGGAAATTGTGAACTAGTGGCTGCTCCACACATACCCATATTCCACAGGCATGAGCTTTATCGTTTTGCATGAACTCAAATCTGATACAAGAGGGTTTAGCTCCATTAGAGACCATAGTGTGACACCCCTTACACTAGGTTTGAATTTTGCCTAATGACACTCTCTTTCCTGGACATCTTCCTCAAGAAGTCAACAACAAACATGTTTCCACGCTTAGCGCATCCTTGGCTTAGCAAAATACTCTTTGGGTTTTTCTTTATCCCTTTAAAGATCTGAATTCTTCCTTTCGTTCCCTCCATTCATCTTTGGTACAGTGAGAAATAATTTCTCAATATGCAAATCAATTTACATATAGCCAGTCACACCCAATTTATTTTATCTCCTCTCCAGTTTATTTTTAGCAACTACTTTTTCTTTAAATAAAAAACAAAAATCTCACAAAATATTGCAAACTGAGGGCATTTTCCTCTTTTAGGAAATGTTTTTCATAGGAAATGGCTTTTCTTTGTAGTCTTACTGGTTCATGTGTATGGATTGAATTCTACCAGAAAAAAAATCCAGATAAGTACATGGCCAGAATTCTAGTTCTTTCTTGGACTGGATGTTCCCAATCTCGGACAAAGGAGGTTTATGGGAGACTTAAAGAGAAACGGAAGTTAAGGGTGTTTCATCAATATTAATGTGTTCCTATACTTAAAAAAATATATAAAGATATATACTAATCCCCCATATTCCTAATGGTGCAGGATTGTATGTCAGAAGGACCAGGGCAGTGAACTTCCTGAGGGCTTTCACCACCAGAGTATCTACGTGCCTTTCAAACCTTGACGAATCTCTCTTAAACACCCCAGTGAGATCAGGAAATATCTCCATTTTACGGACGTGAAACTGAGGCACGGAAATTGACTAATTTGCCCAGTCATACAGGAAGGGGGTGGCAGAGGCAGGAATAGGACTCACATTTCCTGAGCCCCAGTCCATAGCCACAAGATTATTCTTCCTCTTCCAGCAGAAACTGGCTTCTTCTGCAATGACTGATGCAGGATACTTTGGACACCAAATCTATTCACTACACCACAACCATAACTTATGCACTGCCCTACATATGCACTGAATGAAGCAGGTACCCTTTGCAGAACAAAACCAAAACAAAAAACTGTAATCAAGCTACCCACTACCCAAAACAAGTCCACTGAGCCCCAGTGACTCCTGAGCAACTCTGAAGTATGCCAACACTGAGTATCACATGACCAGAGAGCTGCAACTAGGCCAGGGTTATAAGCTTTTAAATCAAGGATGAACTATTTGAACTGTATACAAATCAAGTGCCTGATGGTCTCTGGTGCATCACTACATCTGCATACTAAAGTATAATCCAAATACACATCTTCAAAGGGAGGGGGAGAAAAAGCTGAATCCTTCGCACTGGCAGCAAGAGCTTGTAGCTCATTCTGTGTTCCAGGGGCTCTCAATTGCAGATCCAGTCACTCTCTCCTCATAAAAAGGACAGGAGTACTTGTGGCACCTTAGAGACTAACAAATTTATTAGAGCATAAGCTTTCGTGAGCTACAGCTCACTTCATCAGATGCATGTAGCTCACGAAAGCTTACGCTCTAACAAATTTGTTAGTCTCTAAGGTGCCACAAGTACGCCTTTTCTTTTTACGGATACAGACTAACACGGCTGCTACTCTGAAATCTCTCCTCATATTTATATTCCAGTCTTCAGTTATGTCAGAATCTTCATGCACACTGGCATAAACACTAGGGAAACTCCACAGCACAGAGAAGTGTGAGTGGAGCAGCAGCAGGACAGGCTAAGGTCTACTGAGCCCTACGTTGCCTATGGAAGGAGTGGGTTAGCCAGTTTATCCCACAACCAAGAGGATCTGACAATGCACCTAACACCTCCACCTTTCATTAGGGCATTTATTCAGCGTTCAGCTAAGGTTACATGGCAGAGTTTACAAGTTATATAGGTGTGAAAACTTTTTCTGATATAAAAATGTCCTTTTCAGTTTAACTTAAACCATGTCTGAAATATAAGCTAGACCAAAAAAGCCACTCTCATTCCAGTGAGTGTGTTAGGGAGCAGGGGAAGAGATGTGGTCTCCTAGTAAAATAAGGTGTGGATTTAAACTGATAGTTATATCAATAAAAAACCCACTTTAGGCCTTGTCTGCATGCTAATATCAAGGAGCACACAAGTCTGACTACAGAAACATAGCATCTGTCCCATCCTCTCCAATAATCTATTTTTGCTTCCTGGAAAATATGGCTGCTGTACTCCAGTATTTGTATTGTAGAATATACTTTCTCTAATACTTAAATAGTAATTGTTCAGCTAAAAGTAAAGTAAAGTATTCAACTGTCATATGGGAATAGTCCTTTATGTTACTTTCCATCCAAAGTGACAGGAATACAGTCCAAGAGATCAATAATTCCTGAAGGTAAAATAGCAGATTTAATAAATCTGAAATCAATAATTAAGCCAAACTCAAGCACATTATGTCCCTGTGAAGAGAAAAACAGTTGATCCAGTGGGAGTATCTTCCTCCATAAAACTACTATATTTAAAGATACTGTAGGTAGTTTCAGTTTGCTTTCTCTGGGGAAGGATGCCAAATGTTGTATTTAAAGACTAAAAGTTTGACTCACATTCTCTCCAATGGTAACCAATACCTGCAGCTCTAGAATTGTGTCAGTGCTAGAAAGACACTGTGGAAAGTCTGAGGAACTCCGGTTTGGAGCATACATTTCCCTTAATATATTCCTGTTTATACAAAAAAGACCTCGTTGAAACCTCCTACATGTGGAGTCTATATTTTCTTAGGTAGAACATGTATCATTTACTGACGTGCTCACCTGGTTTGGTTAGTTTCTTGGGGAAATAAAACTCAAGAAACTTATTTCTTTTTGGAATGTTCCCCATATCCTCATGCCATTGCAACGTCCAACTGAGTTAATTGTTCTATCTGAAGACACTGAGATGATCAATAAAGGCATAAAGTTGTGTTCTAGAATTTTCCTTCTTTTAAGTGAATTGTGGAGCCTATTCAAATTCCTTATAAATGTACGCATCACTTGCTCTTCATTTTATTACCTCAGTTTTACTTCATTTAGATTAAAAATGCAGTTAACAAATACTGTTGTAAGCAGCACAAAGATAAACAAGGTTGCCACACATGCACTGTTGATGAGCCTCACTACCAATAAATGCCTTTTATACCCAGTTATCTCATCCTTGTATAAACTATTTCATGATCTATTTTCCTTATGCAATTATTCTAAAGGTTAATAAGACTAGCAGGGGAACATGAGGAATTGAATTGGAAAGAGGAAAAAAGCTTTGTTGTAAACTAGAAAGAGGGACAGAAGCTAAGTTTACACCCATTGGTAGTGAGAAATTATTGCAAACTCCTGCCCAAGTAAGATTAGGTACATGTGTAAGGGGCTGCAAGATGCAGGTTTATGGTTAGAAGAAATGTCCATCACTATTTTTGCTGTGCTTTTTAAAACAATAAAAAAGCATTTGAATGGCAGTAGCTCATAGCAGCATCAGTCATGGATCAGGGCTCAGCTGGGCTAGGCACTGTACAAACATAACAAAGATGGCCCCTGCCCTGAAGAGTTTATAATCCAAGATATGTTTAGCACTTGACTAATGTAATCATTTAAATTAATGCACAGAGAAAGTACACATTCATAAGTGATGAGGAAAAGGGGTTAGCTTAATGTTCATTGACTAGTTTAGAGAAATTCATATTCAACTAAATAATGAGTAAAACTTCTTTATGGAAAGGCTCTCAAGCTGGTAAAGAGCAATGGATTCAGTATTTTTATACATTACATGTATATTTTGTAAGAATTTTCTATAGTTTAATCATTGTGAGAGTCAATATATTTGAAAGGGTTCTGTCAGGTTAATTAAAAAAATGTTTCTGGGTTACACCTTAGAAGTAAACATTGTGAAGTATCGTCTCACATTCTCCTCCAGCCCCACTCACCAGTTTCTCAGCTTAGGCAATAGAAACTAGTCAGCTTCATTTTTATTTATAGTCCCAATTTAAATTTTTAGGATCTCATGCATTTACACAATCCTATCAAAACTGTTGCAAAATATTAGTTTAACTGCAATTTAAATTTTAGAACAATGCAAACATTTCTATTTTTCTTGATTTTGCAGAAATTTATTTGTGCATAGAATAAGTTTTGGTCCATATTTCACCACACACTATTGCTTTAAACAACTATATCACTGATTATATAGGCTACATACTGTGATGAGATTAAACAGTCTTTATTATATATTTATGAACATTTGTGGTGTTACTTATCAATTAAATGAACATAATAATTTGATTAATTTTGCCTTTTTCCTTGTTCAACTGCCCATGAAAACATCAGAAAATTCTCAAATCTATTAATTTATGATGATTTATCTCGTTCTGTAGATTCTATTGATTACAAATATCACAAATATACAGACACCAATCCTGGCTTTATGAGGTCTGACTGCACAGAGTTGCAGAAATGAGAGCACAGATTGCAATATTAACTGTTTGCACTGTTGGCTATTTATGGAAATCAATTTAGAAAATTTACACTACTACTTGGAAGTCACAAACATTTGTGCATTCAAGTGAATGATATGCATTTTGTGATATTCAAATGAGTAAAGTTTGGCCATTCAAATGTTTGCAGGAACAAATACATTTTAAAAACTGAGTCTACGTTGCCTTTAAAACTTAAAAAATGAATATTGGGGCAATTTTCCACTATTTGCTCACTGCTGCATTAAGATATAGTTCACATTGAATAACTTGACAGTACAATATATAGTACAATAAGCGCAAATGTAATCCCTGTTCTGTTGTATCTGTTCTGACCATTTCAGTGACATAACACATTATTCCAGTGCTCTTTTTGGACACTGGTCAAATTTGGTCCCAAGTTTTGGATTTGTAAATACTGTATCTTTACACATGCCCCCCAGAAATGCAAGCTAAAAACTGTGTGATGTGCTGGATCAGATGAAAATATACTCATTCAGAATCAGATCTCTCAATTACCATTTTCTTTTAATCAAATAGATTAAGTCCTTACTCTCCCACTTTTGCTTCATAACAATGAGTCTCCATTACTTTGCTCTTTTCATTGAGCTGAGAATTATGGCTAGCTGAAGAGAATGTGCATAATATTGTGCTGTGGTCAGCTCCCTGGGAGTCCTTCCCTCAGTACAGAGTTTTGTTTTTTGAAGCAAAATTAATCCTCCTCTTCAGTAATTAAGAGGTCTCTCCTGCAGACAGAAAAGGGTAATGTGAATAAGACCCCAAACTGGAACACAGAAGACCTGGGTTCAGTTTCTGGGTTTGTCTGTAGAACAGGAATAATACTCTACTCCCACTCTGACTCTTGTCTAAATTAAAAGATACTCATTTCAAGTCCACAAATTGCATTGGCTTGAAGAGCTAGCTCAGTTACCACCCCAGCCCTAGGAACTGAAGGCAATTGCCCTCTGTATGTTCCATCATTGACTCACGTTCAGCTGTCCTCCTGCTCTTTTGAAGAGAACCAACTTAGGTCAAAAATTCACATTTCCCAAGTAGATGCTGCCTCATTTTAGGCAAGCCGGGACATGACAAACTATCATCATGATAGGTTTCAAGTAGCAGCCGTGTTAGTCAGTATCCACAAAAAGAAGAGGAGGAATGAAGTGAAGAGCATGAAGTGAGCTGTAGCTCACGAAAGCTTATGCTCAAATAAATGTGTAAGTCTCTAAGGTGCCACAAGTCCTCCTTTTCTTATTATCATGATAACACCCATTTTTGTTATTCTCAAACATCCTGTTTTTCTTGATCTTTTTAAACTATTAATAGTGGTTCTTCATGGGAAAAAACTCAAGGGAAAATTAAGCTCCTCCCCCTACTGACATTACTGTTATCAGTAGACCAAGCAAATATGAATAGCATTCCTATTGCACTCTTTTACTTATACATTGCTACATGGTCTTAGTTAAAGGTGTTGTCTCCCACCACAGTGTCTGGGGGAGAAGAAAAACAGACAAAACCCAGATTATAGCCAGTGATTAAGCGTCCATGGAGTTTGTGATGTCACCTCACAGAAAACCAAGGTACATAAATGGCTGAGTGCAAAAGGATACATGTCCAAAAGGCAAGCTTCAAGAGGAAAAGAAAAGGAAATGTTAAAAAAAGAATTGTTAGGACTCAAAATATTATATGCTAACATCTGAGGGCTGATCAAGAAATTCTGAAAGTTTTAAGGATCTCTCTCACCAAACTACATATTAGGACGGGGATGGATGCGCGTGCGCGCACACACACCCTTTTATCCCAAAAACATATGTACCAGTTACGCTATCCATACTTGATACATGTGATTTGTGATAAAAGGGCCAAGTTGCACGTGTCCCCTAATACACAGTGCACAAGATTTAAGGGTCTATCTCAGCAAAGACTGAAGAAAAAAAAAATTTGATTCCAATTTTTTTGCATGCATCTTGTTGATTGGATTCTCTGATTATTTTGTCAGTTGTTTCCACATAGGCTGTACTGTAGCTGGACAATGGTAGTAGTCTTTCAAGAGCTAGTATTTCATGTTCCTAGCATTAGAAATAATCGAAGCATTAGGTCATTTCTCAAAAGGTCCATTACACAGTAACTAGTTACTACTGCCCATTAGGATTATTTTGTAAGTCACTGGCAGTGTCGTATCAAAAGCTTATTTAACGTTATCTTTTTTGCTCTTCCTCCTGCCTGCCTTAAGTTTCTGTCTCTGGGTGACTGGGGTGTGGGGTTTGGAGGGAAGTTTATAAGATAAAACATGGGAAAAAAAGCTTAGAACCCTGATCTCTCCTCTTCCAATTTGAGCATTCATTCTAGTTTTTTGCTTCTCTATTTTTGTAGCTTTCAGTTCAGGTATTACTGGCTTGAATTATAAACAACTTGGCTCCAGACTGAAGTAATATGTCCACAAAATGCATAGTAAAAGATTGCATGGTACATAGGGAGAGAATTTTCTTATTTTTTATCCTGGCCTTGGATGGTTACTTTTCTGTTCCTTGCAGGTGCACTAATCACAAAATTCCATCAGTTTTTCTTCCTTCTTGGACCCACAACCTGCTCCAACCTGATAATCAGACAGCTGATTGTTGATTTTTACTTGGCATAAGTGTGATCAATGCAACTGCAAGGAAGAGGAGAAAAATTAAAAGCCGAGAAACAAAAAAGGTTAAAAAAAATCATGAGTGCCCTTTCATATGAGGGAGATCAGATGCATATAGAAATAAATTTATTGGGTATATATGTTATCTGAAATCATTCAACATTACTGCCAATTTTAAAAAGTTTACTCTACAGAAAGCTACCAATGTCCAAAAGCAGTTCCACCAAGGAGTCTCTAATATAAACAATGCAGGAGTGTGGTAACTGTTTAAAGGGAAAAGAACAATGAGCATGTTTTTTTAAACAAAGGCACAGACCCAAAAATGTAGCATAATGAAAGCTAACTAAAACCTGCAATTCTTACACCACTGTCATGCAGTCAAGGTGTGGTCAAACTACAGTTTAGCAAAGAAACTTACAATTTTTTTTTAAATACCAGTAATACAGCAGAAGTTACCCAAGCGTACACCAATATCTTATTTCTAATCGATTTAGTATTAAACAAGGCACAGCTGATGACAGAATTGTGTCTGGTGAACTATATGAAACAAGAAAGCATATTGGTCTTGTTAACTATTAAGATGAATATCAACCCTCAGTACCTGAACTGATTTATCAGATAAATGCCTAGTAATATGACCAATGTAATCCTGGGATATTAGAATAATCATTGACCTTAAGACTTAATGAAGGACTTCAGTAAACTGTGATATCTACAAATACAAATTAGAGACTCATTAAGGGCCAAATGATGAATGCAAATAATCTTCAAGGCTTTTGTACAAATAAGGTTATTTTGAAAAATATAAAAAAAAGAGATAGGCACTTTAAGTGACCTGAATTGCATGATGCTGATTCAAGCCTAGAAGGGACAATATCTTATCAACAGTGAAAGAAATCTCGGTAAAACTGAAGTTAAAAGTGACCAAATTAGGAATTTACAGTACAGGTACTAAGTACCTGCACACCTGCTCATCATCCATACCAGTTCTTTACTCAGAAGGAATTCCCAGCGTCCATAAGTGAATTATTGAACCATTAAAGAGCGTCTCACAGTATATCACTCTCCGCTACCATTACTCTCCTTTGTACTATAACGTTTTTGGTTTTCTGTTATTCCAGTATCTCATCCTCTTCCTGTTCCTGTCCCAGCCTTTGATTTTGTAACTCAGGTTTTCCAAGAAGCTATCAATACTCACCAGTAATCTGCAAAGTCAGACACCGTATTTATTATTATTAATATTAATATTCAAAATAAGCATAGATTTAAAGAACTTAAAAGTTTCTCTGCATCATTCTGCTAGCCATTCAGCACGATCACATTAACTTCTTCCTAGTAAACATTGGAGGAAAATTCATATAACTTAAAGATCTTGCATTACCATTAAATCTGAATTTGAATGGAACACAATTCAAGTTAAGAGCAATTTTTAACTTGAAGAAATTAAATGCACAATTTTACACATTTCCAGAAAAAAAAGCACTATCACGAGACCCAATGAGTATGTCATGAGAAAGAAGCTGTGAACCAGTTCAGCCTGTGGAAAGCAAATTGGCAAGGAAACCTGAAATCGGAAAAATCACATTAAGAATGTAATAGCAACAGCCTTCTAAAGGAGTAGGATTGATTTAACACATATTCCAGTCATGCAACACAAACAAACATCTGAATTATAACCAACTTATTTAACAATTCAGTAGCAGTTAGGAGATTCCAACCTTTTTTCTTCCATATCTAAAAACACTAAACATAACTATGTTGCTGCTTCTCAGAGCAGCTGCAATACTCAGATGGTATTGAACAGCAACGACATATACAAATGTCTGCAAAGCAGATGTTTTATACAGTTGGGAAACTAGAAACTAAAATCCTCCTTTTCCTGCCCTTTTGCTGAAATGCTAATCACTAAGGTTTGAAAACAGACTCAGCCTCCAAACCCCATTTTTGTTTGTTCAGAACTATTTGGGTTGAAACTTCATAAAAGGTGATTTTTTAAAAAAAAAAAGCAGTTAAAGAAATTCCCTGCAGCTATTTTCAAAACAAAGAAGGAAAAAGACTTACGTACTGACAATTCAATATTAAAATATAAGACTTCACAGGTAGTTTGTCCCTCAATGAGGAAGAGTTGCAGTGAATCTGAAAAACACTTAAGTTCCAAATTAAACAATTAAATTAGTTCAGGCAATGCGAAGTAACTGTTTCCCATTGCACAATTGCCTACAGAGCTATAGAATTGCACAGAAAGTTATGCAAGTGTTAACGTTTCCTAGATATGCCAGTGTGTCTACCAAGTGGGTGAATTTAAAACCAACCAAGTTGCAGAGTTCCACCGTGCTGCAGCTCAGGTCTTCCCTCCTCCTCCTCCTATTTGTTTATGTTGCTGAAAGGATACAAAATATGCCACTAATGCAACATTATGGCTATGTCTACACTTACAGCTGTGCCACTATAGCACCCTAGTGTAGAAGCTTCCTAATGCAACAGAAAGGCTTTTTCTGTTTGTAATTAAACCATCTCTTCAAGAGGCAGTAGCTAGGTCAACAGAGGTATTCTTCCATTAACCCAGCTGCATCTGCAATGGGGTCTTGGCTGACCTAAATATAGCACTTAAGGCATGAAATTTTTCACAGTCCTGGGCAACGTACCTAGGTCTAGCTAATTTTTAAGTGTACACCAGGCCAAAGACTGCAGTTGCAGGCACACACAAAGGAGGGTATGTAAACATTAAAAGTTCTAATCCTAGCATTAACTTACACACATCCATATTAAAAGGGACAACCAGAATTACACAATTCAATTTGGGTTTGGGAAAAAATTGTGTCCCCAAACCTCACCATAAAAACCACCATCTTCCTTTTTTTTTTTTTTTTTTTTAAAAGAAAAGCCAATGGAATTATATCCCTTCCCACCTTCCACATCAAAACACTGAGCGCCTGTTGAAACGGATGGACACTGTATGGTAATTTACACATGAGCCTGAGTTTATACACACAAAAGTTATGACAGGAATGCTTCTCTACCCACCTATCAGAAAACAAGTCCTGGGGAAAAAAGGAGGTGCTTCTGTACTGCTATGGATCTGGAAAAAAGCAGATTACACCAGGATCCCTCCACAAAAGGAATATGCAAAGAGCAGCTGGTAATCTTACCACACATCATGAATATAGCAGACGGTAGCCAGAGTTGTGCTTCTCTCATCAGATCCTAAACGAGGAGCAAACAAGGATATGAAGAGGAGCCCTCCTGCTCAGGAGTCCCCATTATCTGAAAGTGGGCTGGGGTGTGTGGGGGGGAAATGAGAAGCCTCTTACTGTCCCCCTCTTGCACATCTTATCTGGAAGGGGACCCACTTAACCCTGGGGATCCTCTTGGAATTAAATGCTTGAAGCCCCAGCCTGGGTGCTTCTGGCATGGCTGTGGCATGAGTGGCTTCTGATCGGGACAGGGGGAATCGGGTGAAGGAGAAATCCAATTAGTTTCTTGTTTGACTTTAGAGTAGCGATTAATGGCTGGGAGGAGGGTAATTCAAATTCTGGAAATATGAACACTTGGAGTTATTAATAAAATGTATTACTGTCCCAATGTTAGAGTGGAGTAGGGCCCCATTATGCTAGGCATTGTAGCATGTCACCAATATAAATCTGTTTCAGCATTTATATAATCTGGATAAAAACCAAACTATTCTCAAGGGCTGAAAACTGATACAGATTTGACAAATCTGTTTTGTTTCTGATACAGATTTAGCCAAAGTTCTCTCCTTATTCACGTTGTTAAAATGCATTTTGGGTGTAATTTATGTATAAAAACGTATAGCCTGTATAGCAATATAGGAATTTTAAAAGAAGCCAAAAACATTTATCTAAAATTCCTTATAACTCAGACAATTTTCCTCTTTTCTGGAATCTGATGATAAAGCAAATGTTGATATAAGGGAACACAATATAGTTCTATAAATCTGATAAAACTGAAATAGTCAGTCACGTCAACAGGTTCTCTTTATTGAAACCCTCACAAGGATTAAAAAGGACCAAATGGTGAGTTTTCATGCTAAACAGAAGCTCTCACCTAATTAACTGCAGTCTAATCCACATGAAGGAACAAACAAAATTCAAACACCCACGTTCTGCTATGAATGAAGTTAAATGAACCATTCTCCCTTAATCTTTTCCTTAATTTTTACCAGAAAAATAGATGAAGGATCTTTACATGGCAAAAGAATACACAAATGTTACTGAAAACAAGTGCCTCTCATTTCCTTAAAATGAAAATGGCAGCAAAATGAGTTGAAATGATGGAACTGCTTATATTGATTATTTTTCTAAAATTTTTCTAACAACCATTCCCCCCACCCCCCAATGAACAATGTTAGGTATTTGAATGCCTCTTCAATCTCAAGTATCCCTTTAAAAAAGTCAATGCTTCAAAAAACAAACCCCTTCCCCTCCCCCCACACAGGCCAGTTCTGCATTAGGTTTTCAAACTGTTAGCAACATCTGGAGAACCATTTAAACATCTTTCTTGCTGCAGAGGTATTAATTACTTTGAAAGCCTAGCCTAGACAGGACCAAAATAAGGCAGCTAGCACTGCATTGGAATTTACAAGGCAGTATTTATTTAACTAAATTTCTGCTGGGAAGGATCAACCAGCATCCATACATAGAGAAACATGGTACATTTTTGAATCATTTTTAACATTTGAAATGAGAATTTCCAACTATAAAAAAAGTAATCTCACGAAGGACTTTACAGGTAAGACTCGGTGAAAATGTCTCATCTTTATTATTTCAGTTATCTGCATTAGACCAACTCAATTTTTTGGTGCCACAGACCTGAGCTTTGAGATCAATTCTTTTTCCAATGAATTTTGGAAAAATTGCAGTCATGAATTCAGCAGGACGTCAGTGGTACAGGATCAAGCAGAAGAAGAGATTAGCTCTAAAAGGAGCAAACTTGTTTAAATGCAAAAATGTAATAAGTTACCAAAGGATATGCGGAAACCTAATGAGCTGAAATTTGCCTAAGTAATACTAGGTGAGAGTCTGTCCCAGTACAGAAGTCCCTCAAAGAAAAATAGTACCCATATTTTGTTAGGCCAGCAGCCTGGGAATTCAAGTGACAAGATGCATTTCTCATTAAAAAAAATTACAGTCAAGCAGCACTCAAAAGCTAAAGAATGGCAGAATTATGGCTACCCATGCAAACTTAATATGTCCCTCTTGTATGTATGTATTATGACAGTCTTTAGTTACACGATCACTTACTAGATTTTCTACCAGGAGCCTGACTTGATTTATCCTGGGTAACTATTTCAATATTTCATTCTCATTTTGTATGTGACCTTGTGCCTTACCTACTGCACACCATCCAAACCCTGCACTGACTACAGAATTAGTATTTTCTTCATGGGCTTTTCTGTGACACTCATCACGCATCTGAAAACTTATTTTAACAATACTCCAGTGAAATAGGGGATGACAAATCCTACCTTTGTATAGATTAACTTCTGTGCATCATTTCAAGGCCAAAAATGTCAAGTACTCACGAATTTTGTGTGTGCCCAATACCACTCAGGATCTGATTTTATAGAGTATTTAGTATTTTACAGCATTTTCTATACTTAAAGTATATTGATTTCAATTTTAGGTGTGAATGCTCAGGTCTCAATTTGGGCACCCAGAAAAGTTAAAACACAGTTAGCGGCCACCTCTGAAAAGTTTGTCTTAAGTGACTTGCCTA
Source organism: Natator depressus (assembly GCF_965152275.1). Classification (NCBI taxonomy): domain Eukaryota; kingdom Metazoa; phylum Chordata; order Testudines; family Cheloniidae; genus Natator; species Natator depressus. The sequence continues at coordinate 62,059,962 of NC_134235.1, forward strand.
GCATCATACAGGAACTCTATAGCAACTACCTTAGCCAGAAGATCATTCTGTCTCATCCTGCAATCCCACGTCATTTTCTTCACATCTTTTAACTTCTGGAACAAATAAGGCATAGCCTCATTCACTACATACAACCTGCTTCGTTCTGTGCACTGAATTAGGCTGGGTTCTTGTGGGAAAAAATAGTATGTGATCATATAATTAAAGACTAACAAGGTATATATACACAGAATCTGAATTAAGAGTACACTAACAAACTTGATTCTGGCATTTCCTAATTTTCGAATGCTTGACTTGCAAACTTAACATTCTTTCACTGTAGTCCCCCTGTAATATCAAACATTGTTTTAAAAAGCAAAAGGAAAAACAAATTCCATGGTGTGGAAACATGTTGATGCCCACATGGGTCACCAGCAAGATTAGACCCTTTACACTCACAGCATCAATATCTGCCACTTAAGCGAATAGACTAGCTGGTAGGAGTGGTAGGCTATTTTCCTCTGTAGACTAGCCAGTAGAGAGAGAGAGACGAAACATTCTGCCACTATTTTATAGCTATTTGCTATACAATAAAGGAATGCTGGGAGTCCGGGACGCAGGGTTCCAAATCTAGGTCCTGAAGGGAATTGTGCTCAGTGGTTATAGGCCCTTCTACCACAGTCCCCTAGCATGTAATTCCATGCGACAAACACAGCTTGCCCCTTTCTGTCCACCCCCTTTGTTCCTGGCCCCTCCCCATACCCCATAGCATTTGAATCAAGCTGCTTCCTTCTTTACACTGCCAGGTGCTATTACCTTTTGAACTTTCAGAATACTGGGACAAGCTAACATTTGTATTCGTAACGCTTTATATCCCATGCTCCAGGGTACTGAATTAAATCTCCACCGAGGGACTGTAAAATGTTTTAAATCAATGGACAAAGAATACTGTATATTCGTTGTGTGTGTTGAAGAGAAAAAAGTAGTGCATATATAGTAAAATAGCCTATATTTAAAAAAGCTGTGCTTGTCCCTACATGTCAGAACTTAGCTGACTAGAAGCTGTTGTAAATGCAAGAGATTCCAAACACAATGTAAACATTTGTGTTGGATAATAAGACACACCAAAGGCATTCAAATCTGCAGTATTGCTATTTTAAGCTTTAACATATCTGTCTTCTACACTGCTGTTCTAAAAAAAGGAAACTATCTCTGGAATTTGTACAGACTGTTCAGTATTTTATGCAGTTCATACAGCCGCTTGACATTTTTGATCATACAAATTCTTCCATCAGGTAAAATTCATGTTACTAAGAAACAGGTTATTGTAAAAAATAATTTTCAAAAGGTAAATTAAAAATTTAGCACAGAAATATTCAGATTAATATAGTATCTTAAACACTTTGTTAGAGAGCTCTAGCCAGTAACAGGTACACATGGATGTGAACACAGACTTGATCCACTGAACAGTCTTTTTCCAAAAGTATTTTGAAGAGAGAATGCCTGAATACTGTGATAATAGGAGGAAAAAAGCTGAGAAACAGTATATGCTTGCTAAACAAGAATTATGTTTATTTAGCTAGTGAATCACCTAGAGGAGTAAATTTTCACTTCCATGATAGCAATCTGTCAGGCTTGCAAACACCCAGAAATAGGAATTAAAGGTTTTAAATGTAGTTATAAAGGTCATAAAAAGTCTGATTTAGACTGAGGTACATTTACTCAAAACTGAGATTCATTGAGTGGTAGCAAACAAACAGTTCCTCAGACAAATGCACTTTTTTCAGTATACATATTACAGAAAAAATAAAGAAGTGTGCATTAACCGGTGCTGTCCACCAAGCTGCATATTAATATTCTCTTACACCAAACAGTTTGAAACAAGGGAAATGTCATTCTAATATAATTTCATGTTACGTTTCATTTGGCTAAACTGCATCTTAAAGTTGCTTTGCCATATTAAAAGTTTACTACAATAATTTTCACATGAACATTTAGACTTGAGTTTTACTCCAGGACTAAATATGGCATGATTTTGCTTTTAATCTGTTGAATAGCTAAAAACTGACAATTAAAAAAAAACTACAACAAAGAAAAAATAAGTTGAAGCAATGTGAATCTCACATCATGGAATCACTTCTAATGGTTAATTGTTAGTATTTAACAAATTCAAAGAGTTAATGAATCCTTGCATTCCTTCCGGCTCCTGTGCCTTAGCTAGGATGCATAAATACAAAAGACAGCAGATACTGGTAAAAGCTTCAGGACAGAAAGTGCTTGACGAAGTTACAGTTCTCAAGTGTGTTTGGTGAGAGAGTATAAGGGCAGATGCACTGATGAGAACCATTACAAGAAGAGTCAATTTCGTGTTAAAGTGTTCAAAGATGTCACCTTAAGCAGAAAAAAAGCTTTAATAACGTCGTCTTAGACATATTAGGCATTTCCAGAGTCTACATCATTAGTGTTGTAATTCTAGCAGGACATCTCCATATAGTTATTGTTTGTTTCTATTTCTCTCCTGCAAAAAAAGGAAATAAAGTTAAAACAAGCATTTTCACATTAAATTCTTATATTCCCCCCTCATTAGAACAGTAATTATGTCACCTGTTAAGCATATCAACTTCCTTAAAGAATGCAGCATGTTTTAAAGGAAATCAAATCAATGTTCTGTATGTATTCAGGCAAGTGGAATGTTAAGTTCAGGATAACTTTTTTAAAGTACAGTGGAAATTAAAAGGCAAATCTGTTTAAATGACAATTAGCTGTTGAAAGGAACAGAACACCTCCCATGGTACATTAGGCACCATACTGGAGAAATATTTGCTTCCACTAAAAAGACATTCCAGTGAACGAAATGAACACAGTCGGGGGAGGGGCGGGGGGGCAGGCGCTATTCAGCATTCATGTAAGAAAAAAAATTACCCTAAATTTGCTGCCTACGTTGTCAGCAAAATACTAATTAAATATATAATCCAGAGTGTTTTACGTTTCCTTGAAGCGTTTTATTCCCTACAGTTCTGGAGTCTGGAATGTTACTGAGGTGACAGTCACCAGAGATTTCATCCAAAACCCATCAAAGTCAATGTGAATCTATTAACTTCACTGTGCTTTGGCTGAATTCTGTGCCACTACTGCTGCACATACTGTACCCCACCCCGCCCCCCCCCCCATGAAAACAGCTGTCACAATTAAGGTCCACATGCACCAATAAATGTAGATAAGAAGGAACGAACAGTAGAGAATGTTGGGACAAAACCTCTCTCCCAATTGTTTTTGCTATTAACAGGCAAAAAGGTGACTGGGAGACAAGTGATTGTGCAAAATACTGTCTGAGATCAGTGTGGTTTGAATTAGAAGAAAACCATCTGCTTAATTCCATCCCCTTAAGAGAAGGATTAAGTTCCAACAGAGGCAATATCAGATACAGAACTGATTTAAAATTATTAAAGCTAATGTTAAAATTATAGAATACACAGGTTGAGAAAAGAGCATCTGTACATCTGAGTATAGTGCTTAGATTATCCACAACATTTGTTTTTAAAAAAAGCCATGATACATAGAGTACATAATGAACAATAACCCCAATTTAGGTGAATATATTTAAGAATACAGTTTAGGTATTAGTAGCCAAGTATTCGAGTACATCACTCATGAGAAGCTGTAGATATATTTTGATTTCCACAACCAAATCTATCAATGAGTGGAGATTGTATTTTCTAAATGGACAACCTACCCTAATTCTCAATTACTGAGGGACAAGCTATCAGGGAAGTATTTCAGTTACTTTTATTACACTAGATGTTAGCAAAAAGTTATCACTAACAGGACCAAAATGAAGGAGATGCTATCCATTTAAAAGTTTAAAAATAGCTATTTGTGCAATATCTTGATACCAACTGATAATGTGAGACAAATCTGGAAAAGCTGTACGGGCAATATAAAACTATCAGGAAAACATCTCTCAATATCTGATAGCTTAACTTGTCAATTGTTCTGCATCTCTACCAGTTTATGACCAAAACTCTCCTTCCTCCCCTGGACTGGTATAGAAGGAATATATTTCATGTTCTCTATTTCTAACATTGTCCATGTCATGCTTTAATACATATAAACAGACATATATGCAAACACATATACTGATTCCCTTGGAAGGAAAGCTGTTAGAACTGCCAATAGGGAAGTTCTATTGTTTCAAATATATATTTCTTAGTGAGATGGGGTTGAATGAAGATTTCTTTTTACCTGGCGAGCAGAAGCAGCAATTGTTTTCTAGGACTGACATATCTGAGTGTTTGCATATACACCTATGTTTTTATAAGTGCATTACATAGTATAGTAATTCAGTGATATGTAGTGAAAGTATTTTCAACATTTTAAATACTCTTCTGGAAAAGTCCACGTACAGAAAGTCTTCTGCTGTAGTCACAGGTAATTTTCATTACAATTAAAAAGGAGACTAGATTGACTTTGCTACATGTTTCTGGTATTCAACAAAAAAGTAGCATGATGCTAGGATGAGATAAAGAACCTTTTACATCTGAAGAATGATTGTCACGTAACATGCTGAAGCTACACAGTGTTCCCTCACTGTTCATATTAGGCAGGAAAGAACAGACGATTCTGAATGAATGCTTCCAGGAAGACAGACTACAAGAAAGAAGGTACACAGTAGTCATATATGACTGAAGCTCTTCTTATTAAAAGTTCAGAGTATGGCTGAGGCCATAAACTGTTCTTTGTTGCAACACCTTTGCAGCAGCTCACAATGGTGGACAGTTAGACCCTCACCACTCAAAATACAACCACTACACACATTGGGCCAGATTCTGACCTCCAAATTGCCTGCTTCAAACTGCTTTTGCAGATTATTTGTATTACAATAGTGCCTGGAGTCCTTAAACAGGATCCCACTATGCTGGATGCGACACACAAAAAACCTACCCCAAAGAGCCTACAATCTAAACAAGCCTATTTTAAATAGTAGGAAAGGTATTTCTCTGTTTTCCATTTTTTCATCATTTTATTAGGACCAACTTTTTATAGCAAAAGAGTATTTCATTGCATTAAAACCTTCAAAGGAAAGGATTTTTTAAAATGGGAAATTAATGAACCACTCATGTGCATTTCTCAGGTGGCTGAAGACCCTTGACCTTTGGCCTCATTTTCTCACTGTAAAGGCATGCAAAAATAGCCTACTAACGCACATTTTGTCACAGCTTATCAGTAGAAGACCTCCTCCACTGAAAGATGCAATATTGTAATGTGAAGCAGTGAAAAAGAGCACAAGACCAAATGATTTCAATTTAGGAAAGGTTTTGTTTTTAAACAATACTGCATTTCTGAAATACTTTACATTATACTTGCAAATGTTGTGAAGAAAGAGCTAACTCATGGAAGTAACCTCAAGTATATATTTGCTATGAAGTGTCTCCCATTCCCACCCAACCCCCAACATATTAACCATAGAGACCATCCTGATGCTTATTTGCATTTTTATACATAGCTTCTGGACTCAAAACACTTAAATCAAACATTGCCCTTCATGTCCAAGAACTTTTTTCTTAAGAATAACCTAAAAAGTAATGTCACCCTGAAGATATTTGTTGATTTGAGAGACTGAAGTTAGGCATCTTCCAAACTTGTAAGTCTCAGGAAAATCAGTCTTCAATTCCATCAGAAAAAAGAGGATGTGGTCTTTAAAAACCCTCCTTCTCCACGCCCATACTACCTGCATATTTTCAATTCCTGAATGTACGCATGCACTCCACAAAGAGAGAAACAAACTTTACATTTTTGCTGCCTCGTAGATTGTAAATTTTGATCTCATTATGAAGTGCATAGAAGAATGTGTCTCAAATGCGTCTGAAATGGTCTTTAGTATGACAAGAAGAAAGAAAGAACAGAAAGACGTTTGTACACTATACTGCTTTCCCCCCCCCAAAAAAAACCACAAAGTAAAATTCCATTTAATATCAATTGCCTTCTCCCAACTTGACGGCCAGGCAGGAGGGAGAATCAAAATGGATATCCAGGTCCCAGGACAGTGTTTTGGTTCTCGAAGAGTGAAGACAGACCAAACAATGCAACACCTTTATCCCAGGCTTTCCACTATTAGAACAGAGCATCTTCCTTGGGATCATTTTCCAGTGTACAGTCTGAACTCCCTCCCAGTTCCCATTCATCTATATTCTTTTCTTTACTTCTCAAATTCTATCAGAATCCTTGCCAAATCTCACCTTGACACTCCAGGATAGGAAGTTCCTTCAATCAATTCAAGTTCTTTGCCAACGGACAACAATGCAGTCTGTTTCACTTTAGAATTTATCGCAAGCAGTGATGTTACTGGGCTTTGGGTGGAGTTTATTAACGGCATATGGAGAGTAATTAGCATTTGAATTAAAGCTACAGGAGAATGCAACAGCTGGTTAATGATAACTGCTAGCTATAGACCACATGGTGAGCAGATTTTGCTACACATACTAACAAAATAAAATCCCTTAAAGGGGATGAACCTGGAAAACACCCAGGCTTTGGAAATGCATGCATCAATCCAGAATATACGAACATGTGGAACTGATAATATACCAACTTATGTTCAGCTCTTCCATATTGCCTTATATTTCATGCAATTTCAGTTCTTTCTAAATTCAGGTACCAACTGAAGGACCACCAGATGAAAAACGCTCTACAGGAAATTACCCTCAGAATTATGAATTCAGTGATGTACCAAGAAGTTATTTTAGCTTCCCCCCTATTTTTCCAAAATCCATGAAAATGAGTAGCTGGTTTAACTTGAAACTGCTTTCCATTTTGAGATCAAAATAACCAATGAAAGAAATGGGCAATATAACTTTAAATGCACTTCTTAAATGGAAGGGGGAGGAAAAAAGTCAAAGGGTAATTTTGGATGAAAAAATTAAAGCAGCAGTCTGACAAAAAGCAACTGCAATGTAAACAGAACATTTTATTAGTTCAGGCCCAAAAAGATCTGTAAAAGTTCAAGAGGATGGGGGATTTGTAAAATCTATTAATGGAAATTGTGAGAATATATTTATAGAGCCCTGCAAATCTGCTGGTATCCACGGACTACGTTTGCAGATCGTGGATTGGATGTGGATACAAATTTAGTATCTGCGCAGGGTTCTATGCATTTAGTTTTTTAATCTGAATGTTTACCACACAGTGTGTTGGAAATGCAAGCAGTCACAACAGGCCTACACATAGAAGGCTTTGCTGGTATACTACACCAACAAAGTAGTGGAACAGCATCTATACCAGGGGCTTTTGCTGACAGCTATATCAATTATAAATCACCCCTTGTCACCCATAGCCAACACAGTCATGCCATCAAAAGTCTGTACGGTAGGCCTGGCCCCAGTGTGAGAGAACAAGGAAGTGAAACTGACCTGACTAATGAACAAAATGCAGAAATATAACAGACATTATTTACAATGTCACCTGAAAGTGAGAACAGGCATTCACAGGGTACTTCTGTAAATAAGAAGCAGGCAGCATTATCTCCAGTAAATGTAAACAAACGTGTTTGTCTTCATGACCGGCTGAACAAGAAGTAGGACTGAGTGAACCTATAGGCCCTAAAGTTTTACACTGTTGTGTTTTTGACTGCAGTTATATACAAAAAATTCTACATTTGTAAGTTGCACTTTCATGATAAAAAGATTGCAACTACTTTACTAGCATAAGATGAATTGAAAAATACTATTTCTTTTTTCTAGTGCAAATATTTGTGATCAAAAATAATAAAGTGAGCACTGTACACCTTGTATTCTGTGTTGTAACTGAAATCAATGTATTTGAAAACGTGGGGAACATCCAAAAATATCTGAATAAATGGTATTCTATTATTGTTAAACAGTGTTAAGTTTAATTGTTAAACAGTTAAACAGTTAAACAATTAAAAATATCAAGCACGAGATTAAAAAATAATTACAATTATTGCCGTTTTAATCGTTTGACAGCCCTAATAATCATGTCTCACTAATCTATTAAAATTCTTTGGGGGGGGGGGGGTGTCAATAAGAATATGGATACAGGTGATCCAATCTATACTGTACTTGGACTTTCAACAAGGGCCTTCACCAAAGGCTCTTGAGCAAAGTAAAAAGTCATGGGATAAGAGGTAAGGTCCTCTCCTTGATCAGTAACTAGTTAAAAGATAGGAAACAAAGGGTGTGAATAAATGGAAAGTTTTCACAACGGAGAGGCAAATAGTGGGTTCTCCAGGGACCTATATTAGGACCTGTGCTGTTCAACACATTGATACATAAATAATCTGAAGAAAGGGGTGAACAGTGAGGTGGCAAAATTTGCAGACAATGCAAAGTTACTCAAAATAGTTAAGTCCAAAGCTGAGTGCAAAGACTTACAAAAGGAATTTCATGAAACTGGGTGACTTGAGCAACAAAATGGCAGATAAAATTCAATGTTGCTAAGTGTAAATAATGTAAAGCAGAAAACAATCCCAGCTATACACAGCTAATTTAGACCCCAATTTTGTATAACCTACTTAAAGATCTTGAAGTTATCATGCATAATTCCCTGAAAACATCTGCTCAATGTACAGTAACAGTAAAATAAGCTAACAGAATGTTAGGAACCATTAGGAAAGGGATAGATAAAACAAATTATGATAATGACACTATATAAATCCATGGTATGCAAACACCTTGAATACTGCATGCAGTTCTTGTTGCCTCATCTCAAAAGAGAGATATTAGAATTGGAAAAGGTGCAGAGAAGGGTAACAAAATGATTATGGTGTGGAACGGCTTCCATATGCGGAGAGATTAAAAACACTGGGACAGTTCATCTTCAAAAAGAGACAACTAAGGAAAGATATGATAGAGGTCTATAAAATCATGAATAGTGTAGAGAAAGTGTTATTTACCCCTTCACATAACAGAGGACACACAATGAAATTGACAGCAAGTTTAAAAACATACATAAGGAAGTTCTTCTTTACTTAATGCACAGCCAACTTGTTGAACTTGTTACCAGGAGATGTTGTGAAGGCCAAAAATATAACTGGGTTGAAAAAAAGAATTAGATAATTTCATGGAGAATAAGTCCTTCAATGACTATTAGGCAAGATGGTCAGGGATGTAACCCCATGCTCTCGGTGTCCCTAAACTGCCAACTGTCAGAAGCTGTGACTGGACCACAGGGGTTGGATCACTCAATAAGCTGCCCTGTTCTGTTCACTCCTTTTGAAACATCTGGCACTGGCTACTGTCAGAGAAAGGATACTGGGCTAGAAGGACCATTGGTCTCACCCAGTATGGCCATTCTTATATCCGTTGTATCCTCCTGAGATCTCAGTGAAATATTCATGGAGACACTCTTCAGTCCTCTCACAAAGGTTTCTAGGGATGGCAGTCTTATTTCTTCCTCCATGGTAGGATACTTCCCCACACCACTCCATTGTAGGTTTGGCTAGCACCACTGCAGGCACCAAACAGGCTAGCAGCATTCAGGCCTGGGCAGTTTCAGGATGCCAGCAGCACCTGTGCTCCCTGTGCCTTTGTTACCTCAGGAATGAGATATCAACTGCCTGGGGAAACTATCACTGCCTGGGGAAAACAGTGTCAATATTCAGTGCCATAGCCCTATACTTGTACCATGGAATAGGGACACGAAACAACAAAATTTCGTTCCTTGCCCCCCATATCAGCCACAGCCATGGTGAGTATGGCACAAGAGTGGTGCTGCACAGAAGCATTGCAAAGCTAACGTGTCAATAAGCACGCCAAATGTTTTTATGGCAATAAGGGAAGGGAGTTTTGATTATCTTTTTCTTTCCAGCTAAATCCTAAATCTAGTGATACATCTGTTTATCAGCAGCTGCTGCAGTCTTGAGGAATGCCCCCTCCACAACTGACCCTCACGAGTAGAAAGACGACGACTAGAGATAAAATGTTCTATAAATACATTAGAAGCAAGACGAAGACCAAGGACAGGCTAGGCCCGTTACTCAATGGGGGGAAGGGGCAGACCAATAACAGAAAATGCGGAAATGGCAGAAGTGCTAAATGACTTTTTTGTTTCAGTTTTCACCAAAAAGGCAAGTAACAATTGGACATCTAACACTAAACCTCAGTGAAAATGAGGTAGGATCTGAAGCTAAAATAGGGAAAGAACAAGTTAAAAATTACTTGGACTCCTCATTGTTTTAACTTGTCTTTGTGGCACCTTAGAGACTAACAAATGTATTTGGGCATAAGCTTTCATGGGCTAGAATCCACTTCATCAGAAGTTAGATGTCTTCAAGTCACCAGGGTCTGATGAAATACAACCTAGAATACTCAAGAGCTGACTGAGGAGATTTGAGCCATTACCGATTATCTTCAAAAAGTCATGGAAGACGGGAGAGATTCCAGAGGACTGAAAAAGGGAAAATATAGTACCAATCTATAAAAAGGGGAATAAGGACAACCTGGGGAATTACAGACCAGTCAGCTTAACTTTAGTACCCAGAAAGATAATGGGGTAAATAATGAAGCAATCAATTTGAAAACACGTAGAAGATAATAAGGTGATAAGTAATAGTCAGCATGGATTTGTCAAGAACAAATTGTGTCAAACCAACCTATTTACTTTCTTTGACAGGATAAGAAGTCTTGTGGACAAAAGAGAAGCAGTAGATGCTTGACTTTAGTAAGACTATTAATACAGTCTTGCATGACCTTCTCATAAACAAACTAGGGAAATACAACCTAGATGGCGCTACTATAAAGTGGGTGTATAACTGGTTAGAAAACTGTTTCCAGAGAGTAGTTATCAGTGGTTCACAGCCAAGCTGGAAGGGCATAATGAGTGGGGTCCTGCAGAGATCAGTCCTGGGTACAGTTCTGTTCAATATCTTCATCAATGATTTAGATAATGACAGAGTACACTTATAAAGTTTGTGGGTAATACCAAACTGGGAGGGGTTGCAAGTGCTTTGGAGGATAGGATTAAAATTCAAAATGATCTGGACAAATGCTCTGAAGTATATAGGATGAAATTCAATAAGGACAAATGGAAAGTACTCCACTTAAAAAGAAACAAAATCAACTGCAAACATACAAAATGCGAAATGACTGCCTAGGAAGGAGTACTGCGAAAGCAATCTGGGGATCATAGTGGATCACAAGCTAAATATCAGTCAGTGCACCACTGTTCCAAAAAAAAGGCAAAAATCATTCTGGGATGTATTAGCAGGAGTGTTATAAACAAGACATGAGAAATAATTCTTCCATTCTACTCTATTCTGATACGACCACAACTGGAGTACTGTGTCCAGTTCTGGGCGCAACATTTCAGGATAGATGTGGACAGATTGGAAAGTCCAGAAAAGAGCAACAAAAATGATTTAGAAAACATGACCTATGAGAAGAGATTAAAAAATGAGTTTGTCTGGACAAGAGAAGACAGGGGACATGATAACAGTTTTCAAGTACATTTAAAAGGCTGTCACAAGGAGGAGGGAGAAAAAAAAATTGTTCTCTTTTTCTCTGAGGATAGAGCAAGAAGCAATGGGCTTAAATTGCAGCAAGGGAGTTAGAAAAACTTCCTAACTGCCAGGGTAGTTAAGTGCTGGAATAAATTGCCTAGGGAGGTTGTGGAATCTCCTTCACTGAAGGTTTTTTAAGAGCAGGGTAGACAATCACCTGTCAGGCATGGTCTGAGAATACACAGTTCTGCCTTGAGTGCAGGGGACTCGACTAGAAGACCTCTCGAGGTCCCTTCCAGTCCTACAATTCTAGGTTCAGCAAAATTCTGAAAGCCAGTGTTGTCACATTGGTCCTCTAGTCTAATGCAGACAGCATGGAGAAGGAAAGTGTGGACAGGAGAAAGGTTCAGAACTACCAGCAGGAAGAGAGGGAGATGCACCAAAACAGAAAATCAGGCAAAAATCCAAATGCTGCAGGCCCTGCTTGACCTACAAGTCCAAAGATCACCCACTACCCACCCTTTGCATTCCTCAGAGGGCTAAATGGTAGCAGTCCCCTGCATTCCCCAACATACCACGATCACAGGCTACATCTTTACTCTTAGCACTCCATACTGGGGGACAGGAAGGAAAACCACAGCTTCACATACATTGACTTGTGAGAACTATGGTTGGTGTATGTGAAGCCGCAGCAGACTAAATTTGTACACTGAAATGGACAAAAAAGTTTGCTGATTTTCCAATTTTAAAGTCCCATTCTTGACGTCTACAACCACATTTGCTCCAATCCCTCAGACAGAGACAAACACCTACAGGATCTCTATCAAGCATTCTTAAAACTACAATACCCACCTGCTGAAGTGAAGAAACAGATTGACAGAGCCAGAAGAGTACCCAGAAGTCACCTACTACAGGACAGGCTCAACAAAGAAAGTAACAGAACACACGAGCCGTAACCTTCAGCCCCCAACTAAAACCTCTCCAGCGCATCATCAAGGATCTACAACCTATCCTGAAGGACCATCCCTCACTCTCACAGATCTTGGGAGACAGGCCAGTCCTTGCTTACAGACAGCCCCGCAACCTGAAGCAAATACTCACTAGCAACCCACACAAAAAAACCCACTAACCAGGAACCTATCCTTGCAACAAAGCCCGTTGCCATCTCTGTCCACATATCTATTCAAGGGACACCATCATAGGACCTAATCACATCAGCCACACCATCAGGGGTTCGTTCACCTGCACATCGGCATTGCTATCACATTGGTAGCTCTGCCATATACATTGGCCAAACCGGAGAGTCTCTACGCAAAAGAATAAATGAACATAAATAAGATGTCAAGAATTATAACATTCAAAAACTAGTCGGAGAACACTTCAACCTCCCTGGACACTCAATTACAGACCTAAAAGTCACAATTCTTCAACAACAAAATAACTTCAAAAACAGACTCCAATGAGAAACTACAGAATTGGAATTAATTTGCAAACTGGACACCATTAAATTAGGCTTGAATAAAGACTGGGAGTGGATGAGTCATTACACAAACTAAAAACTATTTTCCCATACCAGTTTTTCCCCTATTGTTACTCACACCTTCTTGTCAACTGTTTGAAATGGACCACCCTGATCATCACTGCAAATGTTTTTTGTCCTCCTGCTGATAATAGCCCACCTTAATTAATTAGTCTTGTTAGAGTGGTATGGCAACCCCCATTTTTTCATGTTCTCTGTGTATATGTATCTTCCTACCATATTTTCCACTGCATGCATCTGATGAAGTGGGTATTAATCCATGAAAGCTTATGCCCAAATACATTTGTTAGTCTCTAAGGTGTCACAAGTACTCCTCGTTATTTTTGCTGATACAGATGAACATGGCTACCACTCTGAAACTTGCATTATGATGTAACCCCACGAGTCAGTGCTCATTTACTGGGTCCAGAAAAGGTGCCCTACCAGCCGCAGCTGCTTTGTAAACACCAGCAACCTTGAATTGTGTTTTGCTATGTCCTTCAATATGTCCTTAAAGAAATCAATATGTCCCACATTGCTGCAGTACTTATTGTGGGTCTGCAAATTCAAGAGAATCAGGTGCTCTGTATTTGCAACATTAATGCAAATAGTGTAGAGCTTTGCAGGCTCCAGGCTTCTGTCTGAGATGGAGGACACCAAAAAGTGGTGTGCAGGTTTGTGACAATTTTTTTTTTTTTTTTTTTTTAAAAACACAAAAATGATGAGATACAGATGGCATATGCGATGGAGAAAGTTGCATGCTGGGAACCTGATCTCTAGCTCCAAAGATCCTTGTGCAACTTATTTCTACCCTACAATACATTGTGAAAAGTTCCCACAAGGCATCATGCCAAATGATGGACCATGGCACACTGGGATACCTACCCCTGGTGAATTGTACTTTCCATCAACAAATAGACATCTCAACTTCCTATGCACAAAATTTCATGCATTTTTCTACAATTTATTAATGTGATTACTAATTACCTATCTAAACACTTGAAACTACTAAAGTTAAAAACAGAAAACTCGTTTTCCTATACTTCTGACTCTGCAATTTCCCAGTTTCTTTCACAAGTCTAAATCATTAGAAGTTCAACTGGATTTCAGATCAGTATTCTGTGGATAGTTTAAAAACTGGATATTGGTCAAAGTTTATTCCATACCCATGCTCAAAAATACCAAGTTAAAGCCTGCATTTGTAGATTGTACTACATTTTGGTAAAAACATTAAACGGAGCAGATATATAGGTCCTGTAGTTTCTCACCCCCAATATGCAATATGCTCAGCAACAACAAACAGAGGTATTCTATTTGCTGTATTAGTGTTAGAATTGCAACAAACAGTGCCAATGCAGAGGGGAGAACATACACTGTGTGTGTATTATTGCAAATACCACATATTAACAAAGTACAGCATTGACAGATTTAAGCTTGCTGTCCTTCTTTCAAGAACTTTTAGTAATCTGGTACAACAGCCTGGCATCTTGCAGAGAATTAAGATAAATAAAAATTGATGGATAGTTTTGCTTAAAGACCAACTGCTCACAAACCACCACAAAAAACTTCAAGAAATAACCAGGAAAGGAGCATGGTCTTCCTATTTTTAAACCACTCCCCCAGTCTCCCTTTTCTTTTTTGTTACTAAAGATTTTTGCATAAAAACAGACTAAAAGACCTAGGCTACAGTGACAAGGAAGAAAGAAGACAGACCAAGCCCAAAAAGACATGAACTGCCCCCTTCTCCCAGACAGCCTAAGAGCTGCTGAAGGAGGACTACTCTCAGCACACTCTGATTGAATGTCTCATCACCATTTGGCCACATGCAGCAGATAGTTTATGGCAGAGCACCTGGATAAGGTACTCTGGAGAGTTTGTTCACAGACTTTTGATCCAGAAGGCAGCAACTGCAAAAAATTTAACAGGTAAGGGAAACCATCAAAGGAGCATGCAAATCAGATACAAGATGGGATCTAGTGGGAGAGACACTTGACATCTAGACACTTGAGAGCATGCTCAAAAAGGAGGACAGATATAGGCTCCTTAGTTGGTATCTGAATGTCTGAAAGCCACCAAATAACAGCCTGAACATAAGAGATGCATAAATGACTATGGCAATTTCCACTCCACCGACAAAGGTCTTCCTGTCTGTTCCTTTGATCTTCCTGTCCACACTATCAGAGGCTCGTTCACCTGCACATCTACCAATGTGATATATTCCATCATGTGCCAGCAATGCCCCTCTGCCATGCACATTGGTCAAACTGGACAGTCTCTACGTAAAAGAATAAATGGACACAAATCAGATGTCAAGAATTATAACATTCATAACCAGTCGGAGAACACTTCAATCTCTCTGGTCACTCGATTTCAGACCTAAAGGTCGCAATATTAGAACAAAAAGACTTCAAAAACAGACTCCAACGAGAGACTGCTGAATTGGAATTAATTTGCAAACTGGATACAATTAACTTAGGCTTGAATAGAGACTGGGAGTGGATGTGTCATTACACAAAGTAAAACTATTTCCCCATGTTTATTTCCCTGCCCCCTCCACCCCCCCACTGCTCCTCTGACGTTCTTGTTAACTGCTGGAAATGGCCCACCCTGATTATCACTACAAAAAGGTTTTCTCCTCCCCCCCGCTGGTAATAGCTCATCTTAAGTGATCACTCTCCTTACAGTGTGTATGATAACATCCATTTTTTCCATGTTGTGTGTGTATATAAATCTGCTCACTGTATTTTCCACTGAATGCATCCGATGAAGCGAGCTGTAGCTCACGAAAGCTTATGCTCAAATAAATTGGTTAGTCTCTAAGGTGCCAATAGTACTTCTCTTCTTTTTTCAAATGCCATAGTGAAGACTGGGGCAATATAAGTACAGCTAGATAAGATTAGGTAATGTTCAGCTGGATCTTCCCATCTATTTGGAGCTGTGAAGCCTGAATATAGTATTTGGATTTGTGGCCTTATGGGAAATATTAGCAACTTCTTTGAGTTTACCAACATGGTGAGTTTTTAAACCCCTTTTGCAAGTAGTGTCTTGTTGGAAGGAACCAGAAGCCTTTATATTCTTAGAAGGCAAGCTCTCTTTCCTGGAGTGTCGAATTCCTGAGAGAAAATTTCTGGTTGAGGACAATGACACCTGTGGCTTCACCTCTCTGTGTAGAACTTGTTTCCACTCATTCATTGCAAGTGACAAAAGCTAGACAACTACTTATGTTCCACCCAGCGTCTGCTCTTAATACAGGTGGAACTATGAGAAAAAGAGGATGCAGCAGAGAGCAGAAAATGTCAAAGAAAAAACAGTTGCATGCTGTATGTGCGTGTTTAAGAGAGTTGTTCATATGATTGAGGTTAACTTCCGTACCTGTGTTTTTCTCCAGTAAGACACTTTATTTAAGCCTTCTTTGCTTAAAGTGCAGCCATCTTCTGACCATAACCACAGGTTGTAACATCACTGAGGAAATGAGAGTCTCTCTCTCTTTCAGATTTAAGTATCTGGGCTAGAAATGTCGAATTCTGATATGCTACATTTCAGGTCAAATATCCTGCATCTGGGAATTTTATGGACCTGTCTACATATAGCACTGTGACGCATGGCTAGAAAGGGTTAAGCATCCTGCAAAATAAATAACCCTCAAAAGACATGTGGGGAGACAATATTTGTGTTTTTGTGTATTTACATATATATGAGCAGGGTCAACAATGTAATCAACAGTTTCTGTCTATGCTGTATTCTGGCATTATTTAAATGAATTGTACTGTGAATGGTGGAGGAACAAACAAATGGCCTTATGTTAATTTGTACAGCTAAGTACCCATGATGGAACGCCTTCAAAGTCATCCTAATTACCTTTTGTTCCCCGAGGAAATCCCAGCTTGTCAAAGAAGACATGAAATTGTATAAAAGATTCTTGGGCCTTGATTCTGTCATCTCAGATCTGCTTAGACTTCAACAGGGGAAGTTTGAGTTGCAAGACTGAGGTCCCAGTTATGCTGGTATGCCCTGAATATGAGATTTGGGGAATGTCTACACTACCCACATTACAGCGTGGCCGCAGCAGTGCTATAACGTGGGCAGTGTAGACGTGCTTTATCGCCAGGGGAGAGCTCTCCTGGTGATTAAAAAAAAACACGCCCAGAAGGAGAGATAGTAGCTTTATCACCGGGAGCCATACTGTCTATACTGGCGCTTTTCAGCGCTAAAACTTTTGTTGCTCAAGGGGGTGTTTTTTCACACCTCTGAATCACAAAAGTTTTAGCGCTGAAAGTGGCAGTGTAGACACAGCCTTGGACATTGGACTATGACCTATGAACTGAATTCTAAAGGAACTCTTTGCAACCACAAAGCTCACCATCTCTGCTATGAAACTGAACCTTAATGAATTCAACTCATGCCTGTACATAATGATCTTTTAACCGTACTCTCTCTCTCGTTTTTTAATAAATTTTAGTTTAGTTAATAAATGGCTGTAGCATGCATTTGGGTAAGATCTGAAACATTCATTAACCTGGGCGATAATGTGTCCAATCCTTGGGATTGGTAGAACCTGTTCTTTTATGTGATGAAATAAGATTTACAGAAATTTATCATAATATTTGATGTGGGTACCTGGATGGAGGCCTGAGGCTGGATCACTTTAAGGGAACTGTGTTGTTTGGACTTCTGAGTAACCAGTAAGGTAATAAAGAAGCTGTTTTATGCTGGCTTGGTGAATCTAAGTATTGAAATAGCCACCAACTTTATGGGGATTGTCTGCCCCGTTCTTTGCAGTTCACCCTAATTGAGTGACCATAGCTGGCTCCCCACCGAGACCCCAGTCACAAGCACCTACAACAACTGTGTCCCAACACTGACTGCAGGTCTGGGCACTACATTAATATAAGTAACCAGCTGTGTTCCTGGCTTCCCTATTAGGGTTCCAACTTCCTGCAAACTCTTATAACATTCCCAGTGAAACAAGAAAAAATTTAACTTCACCCAGAGGACTCCTCAAGCAACTGCTCAGCTGTTGCTTCTCCTCCAGAAAGGCAGTCCAGGCTGTAAAGGAAAATGCCAATGCTAGGAATTCTTGATAGAGCGGGTGACCACTTACTTTAATAGCTGGAAAAGGGAAAACAGCAGCAAGACCATATCCTTTGGAGAAACTGCAGGCAAGCAATTCCCAAGAAATTCCTTTTATTGAACGGAGCACACCCCTTGAATGGAACACTGGAAGTGGAGTCTTTTAGTTGGGAACTAAAAAGCCCCTTTCTCCTCCACAGCCTTAACAAATTTGGTGTTTATGCAGTATTTTCTGACTTGCAGTACTGAAACAATTTCAGTTTACAGATGCTCCCTGGGTTACGCAAGACCCAACTTATGCAAATTCACACTTACGGAAAAAATTCCGTAAGCCAGAAATAGGATTTTCAAGTTGTGGAAATATTTGTGTAACGTACAGGTATACGTTTCCGACTTGCACAAAATTCGAGTTACACAAGGCTTTCCAGAACGGAATGATTGCATAAGTCGGGGGGCGTCTGTACTACCACCCTGTTTTGTTAATATTCTATAATCACCTGGATCCAATATCAGTGTTTTCTACTGCACACTGGTAATGAAGTTAGTATTCCCCCCCAAAAGTTACTTTAAAAAGCTCAGATTTTATACTCTGTAGCAAGGAAGAGCAATAGAAGATTACAGGGTAAAAGCCACTATCAGATGTTAGAAAACAAAGGAAACATGATGGACTATCTGATTTAGGGTTAGGAAGATAAAACTTGAGAGACATGATCTTAAGAGTACTTAGAAACATTGCTCACAAAATATATTCATTTTAACAGCTGTGCCTTTTTATGCAAAGATCATTTCTGTTTTACTATCTATGTATTTGCTGATAAGTATTTACATGGCCACTACAGAAAATACATGACGACTCTTCTCAAATAGTGCAATTAAATTTTTTGAAATTTGTCCTCATCTCAAAAATTGCCAGTTTTAGAAACCTCTTTACCACTTTCAGTCAGAAGTCTGTCCCCAGGTGTTCTATTTTCTGAATTGTTTGTATAAATGCACAGGATTTTATACAATATTGAACAGTACATATTAATAATTAACAAGACCTCAGATGATTTCACATTACTGCTGACAGATCGCATATGAGAAACAAGATTATAATTTTTACAAAATTTTACATATGTACAATGATTATTGTACATATGTAAAATTTAAAAGCAAAATCTGTTTCCACCCTTAATGTTTGCTACCTTGCCCGTAATGGAGTAATGTCAAATAATGCTAAAGTGGAATACATCGAAAGGGGATTTATTCAAATGAATTTAGAGATGGCAAATAATCACTTAAAAATTTTACTAAACATAGGTATTTCAAAAGATTACTTTCATCCTGGTCAGATAAAACTGCGTGCACTTTAATAGAGATACTGCCATATTTTAATAGAACAAAGTCAAGTCCTATTTGAAATTAATTATTGATCATCCCAAATTGTTAGATTAAATTTTTAAAACCAATTATTCTAAAATAAGTTAGTTGGAACAGTTATAAAGGTAATTAAATCCATAAATAATTTGCTCTGTTTAGATAACTGACCAAGGAAATTTGTTATTACATATGCACAATAAAATCCTAATTGAACTTCAAGAAGTTGCAACTGACTACTGCTATTTAATGTATTTAATATTTTATTAACAGCAAAAAACAGCTTTTTTATGAAGAGTACACACACTGTTAAAAAGAAACAAAGCAATTATCACAGCTGCTATAGAAAACAGGCATGTACTTAACCCATATAACACCCAGAATGTGTAGTTCTTACTGAATATACCAATTTAGGTATGATGAAAATAAAAATCTAGCCTGGCACTAGAAAGAAAAGGATTATCCAATTATCTATAAACAGCACACAGTTTCAGAGATATAAATTACCGCATTTCTGAAACTGTTCTCCAATTAAAAAGAAATGGACTGTATCATATATTTATAATTGAAAGATGAAAACAAAAAATAAAAGTTATGCCATAGAAAGAAAAAAATAATCTACCAATTTTAAGGCAAAATTCTATTTGCCCAGTTAAGTTAATGATCAAGAGTTTGGATCTTTTGGTAGCCAGTGTTATATTTTCATTAGACTTCCTACTATGTTTTAAATATACATTAAATCCATTTTAGCAATACTTCAAATGCATGTACGATGAAGAATTAGTGGGATAGTTATGCAGTTCTAAACTTGTTTCTAAATTGTCAGATGTCTCCAACACTTTTGAGAGGACTGAAAATGAATGCAAAATATTACACACTTTTTATAAAAGCATCATGACAAATACTTAGTTCTTTGTTAGTTTTCTTTCAGTTAGCCTGTCATAGAAATACCATTGAGAAAATGCAACTAAATTATTTACCATACTAGAATTACATATGCCAGTATTTGAGCCATATGGATACTATATATTTCCTATTAAAGCCAACAACTTGGAAAATGTTAATTACACGAAATATATGCATAATCACACAACTGAATCCAGTCTATATTAAACTGTAGAACTTTGTGGTTTGGATTTTAAGATTTGAGAGAGAGTACATAACGTCACTGTACTGACAATCCAAGGTTCTTCCATTACATGTTATGGTTTTCTTTCTGTAATTAATGAAAAAAACAACACCATAACTAAGACCCATGGACTAAGGTCAGAAGGGACTACCATGATCATCTAGTCCAGGGGTAGTAAATAGGCGGACCGCAGACCAAATCCAGACCGCCAGATGCTTTTGAAAGGACCCCTAAATCTTTGTACTTACTTATTATTGTTATTTTTATTATTTTCTCTGGAGTCTGAACCTTCACAAAAAATAACTGACTACCCCGATCTAGTCTGACCTCCTGCACATTGCAGATCACAGAACCTCACCCATCCATGCCTGTAATAGATGCCTAACCTCTGACTGAGTTACTGAAGTTCCCTAATCATGGTTTCAAGACTTCAAATTACAGAGAATCCACCATTTACACTAGTTTAAACCTGCAAGTGACCTGTGCCACGTGCTGTAGAGGCATACGAAAACCCCACAGGGTCTCTGCCAATCTAACCTGGGGGGAAATTCCTTCCCGACCCCAAATATGGTGATCAGTTAGACCCTGAGCATGTGGGCAAGACCCACCAACCACACAGCTGGGAAAGAATTCCTGCAGTAACTCCGGGCCCTCTTCACCTATTTAATTTCCTCAGTTCTTAAAGCACTGGTTTTTGAATTACTAGCTCCTTTGATAAACGCTCCCACAAAGTAGTAACTCTCAAATTATCAGTTTAAGCAAATACAATAAGGGCATGTCTACACTTGCCATTTAAAGTGGAAAAAGTCCCTTTTTTATGCAAAAACCATGGGAGCGTCTACACTTGCCAATGACTTGTTGCAGTGCAACTCAGAAGTTTCACCACAAAAAGAAAACCACCTCCACAAGAGGCATACAGCTCTTACCGGTGATGCTTTTATGGTGATGTGCAAGTGAAGACGTTCTTCCTGTTTACACACTTTTTAGCCTTTGGAGGATATCCCACAGTGCCTAGGTGACCACTCTGGCCAGCAGCTCTGCTGCTCTGATGCCAGGTAAACAGACATCCACCCTTCCCCTTTAAAGCCCAGGGAACTCTGAAACTCCCCTTCCTGTTTTCTTGGCAAGTGCTCACTTATCTGGCCAAGTGACAATGCCTGCTTCAGGGAGCAAACGATCCTCTGCCTGGAACAATGCTGAGCTACTGGAGCTTATCAGTGTTTGGGGAGAGGAAGCTGTGCAGGGACCCAGGATCACCCCCCCCCCCCCCCCCACAAGACCCATCATCAAACTGGAGAGCGCTGCACTGTGGGATAGCTGCTCTAGACAGCGAAGTGCTACTAATGTAAACACTTTTTGATCCCTGAGGAATTAAGTACATACACAAACCAGCGCTTCACTTGTGAAACTTAGGGCTTGTCTACACCAAGAAGTTGTCGACAAAACATTCTGTCTTTCACCGGTACTTAAAAAAGCCCTCCTGCAAAAGAAAAGTTTTGCAGACACAAGCGACAGTGTGAACGCGGCTTTGTCAGCAGGTGTGCTCTCCTGCCGACAAAGCTAATGCCGCTTGCGGGGCTGGAAGTATTTTGTCAGTAAAAGTGCTGGCAAAGTACCAACAAAGAGCGTTTACACACACCGACTTTTAGTGACAAGGCTGCGTGGTGTAGACAAGCCCTTACAACGTAAAAACTCTACAAGTGTAGACATACCCTAAATTAAATGTATATTAGGGCACCAAAAGAAAAACAAACCGAATGTGTCAGAAACTTGGTAACCCCCCCTCGATAAACAGAACATAAATCTTTCAGAAACTGTAAAAGAATGCCCTAAAGAGATGAAAAAGTCTACAGATATATAAATCTGACAGAATTTTCATTGTATTAATCTCAATTGATAATCCATTTAAGTAAATTTCACGGAATTAGTAAAATGTGCATTTCTCCCTCTTTAAATTTAATATACACTAAAAATTAAACATTTAAAGGCTGTCTCACCTTCTCTATCTTCTATCAACCTTTAAACCACCTTCTAGTGACAGCTAACTGCAGAGGCATGCAATATATCTATGTACTGATCTCAAACAAAAATACCCATCTCTGGCCCATCAAAACTGGTAACCCAGAGAGACGCATCAAGCCCACCAGATCATTTTATTTGGCCTGCTTATAGGCAGAGTTGCAGTCCCAGAACAATTTTTTTTTTTTAAGACCGAGGCCAGGTCTAAACTAAAAAGTTAGGTTGACTCAGCTGCATCACTCAGGGGTGTGAAAAATGCACCTCTGACCAACGTAGTTAAGCTAATCTAACACCCAGTGTGGACAGTGACAGGTCAATAGAAGAATTCTTCCATCGACCTCACTATTGCCTCTCAGAAAGGTGGATTACCTATGCCTGTGAGAGAGGTTCTACATAGTATAGTGTCTACACTGAAGCACTATAGCGGTGCTGCTGCAGCACCTCATCTGTGCTGCTGCAGTGTTTCAAGTGTAGACAAGCCCCGAGCTAGGTTGCTGAAGGGCACAGATTTTTAGTAAAGATTGCTGCATGTAGCGTAGACTCATGCCACTCTGCTCAGATTTGCTTCTACATCACAGGCTTCACCCCTGCCCAATGTCACCTAGGACCAGTTACTGTGGACCCACTGACTGTCTGGAAGCTGAAAGTCAACAAGGTTTGGTGAGTGGGTAGGTCGGTCAGGGCACACCTCTGCCACTGGGGAAGTAATCAGAGGTGGGTCGCATGGGACAGAGATAGAACCTGTGTCCCATGTGCCAGGTTGCAATGCCACTCATCTGGCCCAATCACCTCTTCATCACTCACATAGGAGAGGGTCTCTGCCCCATACCACTCCGCTCTGGTTATTGCCTTCCCTTTGGCTGTGGGATGTGGAAGCCAATCTTACTGGCCAACGGTGGGTTGGGGGGAACCTCTGTCAGTGGGGAAGCAGTAAACAGAGCTGGGTGGCCTAATTGCTAAGCCCCTTCCCTGCAGGTATAATGGAGGAGCGGATGGGCCAAATTCGAGTAGCACTGCAACCTGGCGCATAGGCTCCTGCTCTTAGCCCTGAGCCTGTGTCTATGAGGCAGCAAAGCAGAGACTGGAAGCAGCAAAGACAAAACGTTGACATTCGTGTTTTTGTTATTTTCGTTTATCCATCCTGTGCTTTTCTGCACACTAAAAAAGGGTTAAAGAGTTATGTTTAAACTGTCCGTGGGGGTTTTTTGGGTGGGGGTTTTATTTAAAGGTTGTGGGATAAAGGTCTTTTCTATTTATGAAAACTCCTGTTTTATGTTAACATGCTGTATTTTAGCAAACATTCTGAGTTATGCAATACATGGCCTCCAAAAAATTTATAGCCTGTCAAACAGTTTTAATGGTTTTGTAGCCATCTATCACCTTAAAGCTGCCCATCCCTACAGCAGGCAGTCCTAGAGAGGAGGCAACACAAACGCAAAGTGCAGTGGGGGTAAACTCTGGTTTGAAAAACTAACTTGAAGTTTGTCCTAGCAAGTGATGGGACCATTAAACAAACCATTAATTTTTGCCAAAGTTAAAAACTTTCATTATGAAAAAATAGTTTGTACTCTTCTTGGTGTAAAATAATAGTTCCAAATATGAATGTAATGTAAGTCAATACAGTGTCATTTTTGTGAGTCTTTACACTATTACAGTGCCTCTGCGATCACTCAGCTATGGTAAGGAGAACTAGAGTAAAATTAACAAGACAACAGTTGGACTACTGCTATTTCAGAAACATATGGGTAGCACTGGAACTGTCAAGAATCATGCCAATTTCAAGATGAAACTGATTGATAAAGCAGTAGCAAAAGAAAAACAATTGTACGATTCACCAGAGAGGAAGACAGAACAGAGGTTAGGTAGAAAGCACTGTAGTAGAGGCCTCCTTCTGACAGCAGCTTGGAGGCCACTGAAGAGGGGAAAGGTATTAATTTCATATTTAAATGGAAATCCTCCTTCACTGCTACCAGGAAGCCCTTGAAGTGGACAAAAAGATAAGAGTACTAGGCAGCCAGTATGAGGTGATGCATCAAGAACTCCTAATAGCCAGGGACAGATACAAAAGACTGAGCCCCTTGAGCAAGGTGCAGAGAATACCTTGGTATAAATTCCAGGACCCTCATTTTACCTAGCAGCTCGTGGTGGCAAAAAGAGTTAAGGCTTCAAACCAGAGCAAAGTCCCCAGACTTCACTGATGCAGGCTCTTCAGTCTTTCCAGATTCTTGCACCCATCCCTGCAATATCTGAGCACATGAGCTAACAGGCTTATAGTAGTATTCTGACTAGTAGATCTGGTAAATTTTTCAAGCCATCAAATGAACCTTCCATAAATCCAACTACTACTCAGCTTTGACAGAGGAAAATAAGTCTAGCACAACTGGACTGTGAGGACCAGCAATAAATTTTAAAAAAATAAAATAAAATAAAAAAAATCAATGCAGGGGAAAGAATCTTCCCTAAAAATGCAAAAACAGAAATACCTAGTAGGGCAAAGGGTGGGGGGTGGGGGGGGAGGGAGGAGAGACAGGAAAGACAAAAGCAGGTGAACACCATAAAGCAACTTTAAGAGGAAAATTTATATTTAATATTTTCCGAGTAAATTTTCTGAAATTCTGACACCATGAATAAAAGCACAATTTTTAGAAATTTTCCCCAATGAAATTATATTGCTGCAGGCACATATTTCCTCTACAAACAACACAAGCATTGGCCTGCTAAACCTAGGGTTGTGAGTTCAATCCTTGAGGGGGCCATTTGGGATCTGGGGCAAAAATTGGGGATTGGTCCTGCTTTGAGCAGGGAGTTGGACTAGATGACCTCCTGAGGTCCCTTCCAACTCTGGTATTCTATGATAAGTTGATATATTTGAGACAACACTACTATTAAAGAGCCACTATTTCTAACACTGTAAAGGTGATCACTGTGCTGCTTACACATTTTAACACAAACTGACCTAAGCACAAATTTTCAGATTAGTATTCTGTTAGAATCTTGATTTAAAAAAAAAATCATATTTTACTTGAGACTTATCTGTTACAGCATTCAATACCTTTATTTCCCTTGTAATTCAATGCCCTAAATTGATTGTGGCACACCTAATTTCAATATGGCACTAAGAGTTGTCAAAAAATTGTTAACACTGCACTAAAAATGAGACTCCATTAGGAATGTTATATTACACTGAAAGTTTTTTCCCACTTTGTAACAATAAGTAAAACATTTTAAACATCTTCTTACACATAAACTTAGGTTAGGATTGTTCTGTTCATGTTAATCCACAAATAATTTTGGTTTAGCCACAAGAATTAAAAAACTTAATCTAAATAGTAGGAGCCAGTTACATCAACTACCAAAGAACTATAACCAGCTTCGGACAAAATAGCATTACTTTCTGCTTCAATGTATACTGCACACCGAGTTGTAAGAAATAACTAGCTTAAAAAAAACCACAAAGAAACTACAGGAAAAATTACTATATGAAATTGGATTCTTACCCTACGCATGGCTTCCTCCTCCTCCTGACGCTTTTCATAGTGTGCAAAGTCATCAAAGATTGAGGTGGTATGCTTGAAAGTAGCAATTATTTTAAGCACTTGCTTAGCTTTTTCTAGGGGTACCTCTTGAGTGTCCCTCGAATTGGTAACCGGTTTGTTGTCATTGTTTTCCAAACGAATGTGCCGCAGCTGGTTATTGGGAACGTCTTTGACAAAGATCCACTTAACATCAAACTTCCCCTTCCACTTATCCTGAGACCAGACTCCAGCATATGCATTGTAGTCCACAACAGACTTCATCTCAGCCACTCCACAAAAATGTCCACTGCCATTCACACTGAAGAGTAAATAGAGTGGACCTTTTCCATTCAGGGAACGGTAAGCAGCATCCAAGCGTTTATTACCATGTTCAGTACTACACCAGATAGAGTATTTAATGGAGCGGTGTATATCGTCCTCCGAATAACTTTTGATTATAAACACACGTCCATTCTTCAGATTCCAATCAAAGTCTTTGGGATTATAGTTGTTTATGGCCTTTAGTTTCTCCAGTACTGGGTGCACCTCTACACCAGGTGAAGAGCTGACAGGTACAACACCTAAGCCAAAGTTTTCGCTGCCAGCTCCTCCATTGTTCTGGCTGAAGCCCACGCCCCTGTTACGAGGAGCTACCCAGCGGTTTTGCAGCTGCTGTTGCTGCTGCAACTGGTGAGGCTGGGCCTGCTGCTGAGGTCCTTGTTGCTGCTGTGGTTGTGGTGGCTGAGACTGCTGTTGAGGCAGTTGGCTTTGCACCAATGGTGGTGGTTGAATTAATGGCTGAGGCTGCTGTATTATAGTCTGAGGAGGCAGTATTGGCTGGGAAGGGGGTGCTTTTACCACCGACCCTTTGTCATCCCAAGTTCCAATGTTCATGTTGTGTTTTATAGGAGGTGGTGGTACAGCAGGGCCCCCAATTCCCACATTACCCTTAGGCTTGAGTTTCGGCTGAGGTTTAGCAGGCTTCCTAGCAATGGCAGCCCATGAGGTTGGTTTAGGTGCTGAACTGCTAACTGGGGGCACACTATTTGCTGCAATGCTGGTCATACCTGTACTGCTCAGAGCTGAACCTACAGTTTTTGTCACAGCAGCTGTCATATCCCCACCAATTTTCAGTCCCGTCATGCCTTGCTCAATGCTGCTAATCCCAGGCACCTTGCTCAGAGTATCATTGCCAAATCCAGCCTGTCCATCTGCTATGGCTCTACCAAGAGAGCTAGGTGGATAGCCATAGCTGCTGCTATAAGCAGAGCTTTGTGTTGATTGTCCCTGAGATCCACTTGTCCCCCATGTAGAGAAATCTGCATTCCCAGGAAAAAAATTAAATCCATGTTGACCAAGGAATGGAGGGGTATTTCCTAAAGCCCCAGGTTGACTAAACACACCATCAGGTATATAGTGATGTTCACCATTGCTCATCTGTCCATAGGTTGTCAAGTATGGCATTGGAGGGTCACCTGCAGTGGACCATGCTGCTTCACTTAGAGAATATGGAAATCCAATGGATGGAGCATAATAACTAGGCATGTATGGGTCTGACATTGGTGGATAGCTGTTACTCTGCAAGAAAATAAAGTAAAATCAGCAGTGGAACTTTCCATCATCAACATAATTCAAGAGAAAATGGCAGGCATCAGACAACAAATGTTGATGCTCTGTTTACAGCATTCCCTTTTACTTTTCCTTTAAGGCTACAGAAATCTCAAAACACATTTTTATCTGAGAATATCGAAGCCCTTGAGCTCCAAACGTATCAAGTCTCTTTTTTCAAAGTTGATTTTAGTGTAAATCCACCTTTTCCTCTAGTAAAAAACTGCATACAGTAAAACCTCAGAGTTATGAACACCTCTCAGAAATGGAGGTTGTTCATAACTCTGAACAAAACATCATAGTTGTTCTTACAAACGTTTACAACTGAACATTGACTTAATATAGCTTTGAAGCTTTAATATACAGAAGAAAAATGCGGTTTTTAATCTTAATTTAAATGAAAAAAGCAGTTTCTATACCTGTCCAATCATTTTTTAAACTTTTCATTTTTTTAGTACTTTACGTTTAACCCAGTACTGTACTTGCTTTTTTTTTCCCCCCCGTCTCTGTTGCTGCCAGATTGCGTACTTCCATTTCCAAATGAGGTGGCTGACCAGTCGGTTCATAACTCTGATGTTCAAAACTCTGAGGTTCTACTATAGATAATATCAACCAGAGTATTAACTGTCATCCTAAAGGCTACCAAGGGTATGTTGATGTTAACCTTTAATTATAGATAGGTATAGAAGGATGAGATTTTTTTATTGGTAAATGTCGGTAAGCATTGATTTAACTGTGTACATACAAGCCAACAAAAAAAATCCTTTTGATAACAGAAATTTACAAATAAGCAAAGAAAGAAAAATGCTGCTTGAAAACTTAAGAGTTTGATTTAAGGATATCTGTATATTTTGACATGTGATGTTGACAGTGTTTGTTTTAATGGTTATTATGTTTTAACTTTTTGAATCTCAACATCTAGTGTCATTAAATAGTCTGATCCTACCAGGGTCTGACCCTCCCAATATCATCCCATATCTAAAAAAAATGCTTAAAAAAAAAAACCCACTGGTATCTGTCAATTTGAAAAAAAAAAAAAAAAAACTGAATTCTGTCATACCTAGTTATAGACTGACAAAGAACTTGAGAAATGTAGTGCTTAATATATTAAGCAAGATTAAAGATACCCAAGCATGAAGAAGAATCTATTCCACTAACTTGAAGCAGAACTTCAGTAGAGATGGAAATGCTTCATGCAAGTGCTGAGAGACTATTATAAACATAAGTACATACAACTAATGTAACAAGATGTGAGTTTTGCGAATTGTATTTGTTATAAGCAGCTCTTTCTTCAAAATACAAACCCATTCTCAATAGGCCTTATAATATTATATATTACTTAGATACATGTGAAACCATTTAACATTTTTCCTAAAATCCAACTGGTAGCAAAAGAGATCTCAGAATATTCATGTTTTACCAACTAACACTTTAAGTAACACATTTAACTGAAAGCAATAAATTATGACAAGGTGTGAATTCCAACATGAATCCAAATATTGGACATTCCAAGGCCTAGTCATGTGTTACTGCACTTAAAAAAAATTAGAAACGCTTAAAATAATTGTAAGTTTACTGTGTTTTAGAAAATAAGTTTCAAACAAGGGCCTTATCCAATCCTTAGAATTAGAATCATGCTAGCTATAACTAAAGAGGAACAGAAGGGGTATTTATCAGTAAACATCTACATTATGTATACCATCTAAATTTAAAAACTTCAAACCTGAGCATGCCACCAAATCAAATTCATTCTTAACAGCAAAGGGACTAAACTAAGGTATTTTTAAAATAAAAAGTAGCTCAAGAAATTAGTAAATAAGACAACATAATTTGTAAATATGACTGCAGTTTTCTTATATTTGTTTCTTGCTGAGGTTCTCATTACTATTAAAATGAAAGTATTTTCAGTGCTTCGTGGGAGGACAGCAGGATAAGAGATTATAAAAAGTACTCATGTATCTCATAAAAACAGCCCCACAATATTTAAGAGTGGATAACATCAAACATATGATTCAATTCAATGGTCTAGAGAAGTAATGCAGAATTTGCATACTGAGTTCACTCCTAGAGCCCAGGGCTTATGGAATAAAGATTCTCAGGAAGCAAAGCATTCAGCCCTTTGAAAGGTATAGCTCAAGTCACTTTAAAGATTCCCTGCAGATGACTCAAGTGGCACTGATTAGTTTGCAAAGATGGCACTTCCCATCTTCCTCCCACAGAAGACAGCCCAGTGTTATAACATCAAAGCAGATGGGCAGGAAAGGAAAATCCCCAAAGCCATTTCAACCACCTTCATTCCCTCCTCTCTCTCAAAAAGAGTATCCTGGAACTTTCAGGTTTATCTTAATTATTGAATTAAATGTTTTAATAAAAACTGAATTTAGTATTATGAAAGATGGAGGATTCACAGCTCCAGAAAGTGAAGTCATCCATTTACTGGCAGAAAACTTACACAACAGGCAATATTAAACTTCAGGGGCCTTGATTATGCTATCAATCATGTATTAACAACTCCCGTTGACTTCTGTGGAAATCATGTGTATACAATTACTACTACCTAGAAACCCAGGAACTATTGTCTCAACGATATAGCAGGGGTATACTGAACTCACTTAAAGTTAGAAGGCAAAAAAAGTCCTTTAAAAGTATAATTCTGATTCTAGAATGCACACATATGCATATCTATGTTAGACACATAGAACTGATTAAACTTAATTCCATCCTTTACTTGAAGCGTCACAAGAATGTTACTATTAAAAAGAGGACATGTTGTAGACCCATTACATGCTAAGCATTAAGTTATATTTCAAATATGCGTGCAGATACATAGTAAACTTTCTTAGTTCGGTGTAAGATAAGGAAATCTTAGCTAGACAATTAAATTCTGAATATACATCAAAATAGCAACGAATGCTCACCTGATTTGTCTGGCTACTTAGATATGGCTCAAAGTCATCATCATTTACTGCATCCTTTTGATGAATCGAACCGTTTTGTACTGAAACTGAAAAGCAAGCTTGTATTAGGCACTCTTTTAGAATTATTGTGTTGTAATTTTAATTCAAAACAAAAACCAGTTCAGTCTTAATTACTACTAAATTGTCATTTGTATGGTGAACTGCCTATTCTCCTGGGTTTTTTCGAGAAACAGAACATCTTGTATTCATTCAATTACCAGGACTGTGTCACATTTGAGATCTCATAAGTGTTTAAAAGCCAGTACATGATATTTCTCCTTGTGAGAGACCACCATCTAAAGCCTAGGCTATTGAATCAAATGAGGTAACAAATTTTGATGACAGATAAATACATGCAGTCTTCACAAAAGCACTGCAAATAAGTTTCGCTTGTAAAATTTAATTTCAAGATAATCATTTCATTAAACTATATATGTTATAAAGTACTTGTTACAAGTAATCAGGCAGACAGATTCTCTTCTATTTAATTGTTGCATCAATTTTAATGAGTGCTTAGATGACAGTTGTTTCTTCATTGGATTACTTTCTAACAACAGTGTCTTACAGCTCAGCTCAAGCTTTACAAATACGTGTTAGAAAAGGAAAACTTATGTTTCATGAATGACAGAGGTCTGATGGTTTACAATTCACTTTTTTCTGTGATAAAGCACCTGCAGACACACTCACTTGGCATAATTTCACAGTGCAGGACTGTGTCAGAGCAAACCATTTTTCCTGCAGTCATAAGGGGGAAAAAAAATCAAACAAATTCAGCATTGTTGTCTGCAGAAAACCTGTAGAATGAAGAACAAACCAAACTACCGCGTCACAGCTCAGTCTATAACACTACTAAATTGCTTAACTGTTGAAATGTCCTGTTTCTCAGAGCTTCCCATTTATACTACTATGGTCATAGTGCTATTTCCACTTTTTTTTTTTTTTTTTGAGAAATCTGAGTTTATTAATATAGCTATGTTACTTTCACTGCAAGAGGAAATTTGCCATACCAAGTTTGTATAACAGTTTTAAAAACTATGTTTACTGAGTACTCATTATGCTATACATTATACAAAGACGTAGGAAGGCAAGTTCCATGACCTCAGGAAGTTCAAATCTAAGGGCAAAATCCTGTAGGGAAACACACATGACTACTTGGGAGAAATGAATACATTTCCCAGTTCCTCCCAGCCATCAACAGCTTGGAACCAGTGCAAAGTGAGTGGCTCAACAGGCGGATGGGAAGTTCATGCAAATGAGCTTCTTACCCACCCCCTTTGGCGCCTACTCCTCTATCCCCTGCAACCTTGTAGTAACACTTGCAACGAGAGAGGAGAAAAGCAGGAGTTGAGTCCCTGAAGTGATGTTACCCTCCCTCCCCCCACACTTCCTGCTACCAATTGGGATACCTTTCTCCTCTTTCCTCTGGGATACCCTAGAATCAGAAGGGTGAAACACACGACCATCACATCACCCAGTCTCTC
The DNA here is from genome assembly GCF_965152275.1 of Natator depressus. NCBI lineage: Eukaryota > Metazoa > Chordata > Testudines > Cheloniidae > Natator > Natator depressus. The sequence goes on from NC_134235.1 coordinate 62,092,047, forward strand.
CCTCACAAATTCCAGATTGTTCTCATTTTTTTAGTATTTTGTTTAGAAACAAATATTATGAAGTTTCCACCACTTCCAATGGGAGACAAGTCTAGAGCCTAATACTTTCTTTGCTCTTTCTTTTTCAAGCTATCACTTGGGATTTCCATGTGAAAGGTGGGCAGACCTTCCATGACACCCCACAGCTGCATTATATAGCATATCTGCTTGCTTCACAACACCAAAGCACGATACTTAAGCACAACACTTCTCCAATGTTATACCCAAGGCTAGAGTTACATCCCATTCCCCAGATAGGGTACTGCGGCTACCTAACATATAACACAGTCACTCTCCAGTGGATGGCAACTGGAGCAAGTATCCCTCTTCACAATACCAATACCACTTTCCAAGCAGATTCAAATTGTCTTGACACAGCTTTGGTTGAGCTCCATGCAAACAGAATATGGACCTAAATTAGACAAGCCGGACAATATTACAACAGATAACTGACCAGTCTCAAAGCTGTGTGGGTGCTTTCCTAAAAGCAATTATTTCTATAATTATCTACCATCGATAGACTTCGTGAAAGAAAGGTGTTTTAAGGTTGTCATGTGGTACACTATGGAAGAGGAAGTTCCAAGCATAAAGAAAGGAATTTTTGTCAAGCTGGAGTCAGAAAGGAGAGCTGTTTTCCATGATTTCCCCCTTTTTGGCAAAAGCCTCTGAAGAGCATATACAGCCACGAAACTAAGAAAGCTGAGGATTTACAACTAATGTTTAGTGAAAGCTACGAAGTTTAAGCCTGCAAACTAGTTGGTGCCTGTGCCCAATAATTTTGCAAAGTTTTCATAGTTTTTATGTAAGTAAAGCCCTAAAGAGACTCATCTTGGGGACAAATAACTATACTGTCAGTTGAACTACGATGACTAAGAAGCAGGAGTAATTTAACAATAGCTACGGTTCTGAAAAATATATAGCAAAAACAAACTACTCTAACAGTTCCAAAAGGAACTGACAATTCACATCCTACAACAGGGCTTCAGCAATAACACTGAGCACATCTTCACTAGTTACAAAATAAAAAGTTAACAAGTTTGTCTCTTGTATTTCTTCAACAATCAAGGGAGTCAACATCAAAACCCCTGATGCTATAATGGTTTATAAAGACATATATTATGATACAGCAGCCAAATATTTATGACCATTACAAATGGGAGGGGATAAGTGAAGCACAAGTTATCTAATGTAGAAATATTTAAGGTTAATTTTTAAACTTAAGCAAAACAAATATTTAAAAGAATTTTCCCAAAAATAGATGGCTTGAATCATGAGCTAACAAAAAATCTAAAATAGACATACTCCCGATTAAACCAAGTCTGTAGACAATGAGAACATTTTGATAACCTAAAGAGTTCATTCCTTCTTGTGTTCAGCTGACACACAGGGATAGTAATCCACAAGTCTGTTGCTGATGTCATTAAAAGGAAGGGTTCATTGCCTGATCCTAGCTAAATGGTATGGAAGGCACAATAATTTTCAGGTACAATCTTTATAAAGAAACAAAGTATACCGAGAAACAAATTCCTCAAAAAACATACTATAAAAATAGTTGGAGAAATTAGATGTGTCACATCTCCAGAGCAGAATCTTTCTATTAGGTGTAATTCACTTATAACATCGGCATAACATCTGAATGTACAGAAAGGGCATTTATTGGTTTCAGAGGTATTAAGGATAAATCAAACCATTGAAAACAGATTTGTCAATCATTAATTCCTAGCTCAGATTTATTTTTAAAAAGTGGTTGCCTTCTTACTGTTGGTATCTATAATCTAAACCACAATGAGACCAAATAGTTCTGGATTGCCACACTGTCAATTTCCTAGTGATGAAGAATTCCAGCCCTGAAAATGTTTTATTTAGGCTCTTTGCTTTAACTTGAACTGGCTTATTATTAAAAAAAACAAACATAATACAGCACCACACATTTAGTCAGTACTTTTCAAACAGAGCCTACTTCACTTTCACCTTGCTTAAAATATTAACTGGTAATTAACCAACAGTTCCCAAAAGCGCCCTTACCTTAATGCTACCCTGAAAATAAAATTCTGTTGTCTACTTCTGTAAATAATTAGTCAATCTACTGACTAATCAAATTTACAGTATATTCTCTTTACTATCATTTTGCATTGAATGAAAATTTGTGGCAAAATATTCACGTGTCCTTTTTCACAAGTGATGGACACAAAAATGTAAGAATGAAATTTGCATTTGTGATGAATGGCTAGAAAGGGTTAAACATCCTGCAAAATAAACAACCCTCAAAAGACATGCGGGGAGATAATGTTTGTGTATTTACATATGTATGAGTAGGGCTGGCAATGTAATCAGTCTCTGTCTATGCTGTATTCTGATAATTCAGGTTGCAGAGTGGTAGCCAGAGATCAAAAGAACATCTTAGCATTAAAATGAATTGTAAACACTGGATACCTCTATATGCATCTCCCTCTGAAAGGTATAGCAAATAATCTGTGAAAGGTGGAGGAACAAGCAAATTGCCTTATGTTAATTCTATAGCTAAGTACCAGTGATGGACTTCATTCAAAGTCATCCTAATTACTTTTTGTTCCCGGAGGAATTCCCAACTTGTCAAAGAGGACATGAAATTGTATAAAAATTCCTTGGGTCCTGATTTTGTCATCTCAGATCTGCTTAAGCTTCATCAGGGGAAGTTTGAGTCACAAGACTGAGGTCCTAGTTATGTTGGTACGCCCTGAATAGGAGATTTGGGCATTGGACTGTAACCTTTGAACTGAATTCTAAAGGAACTCTTTGCAACTATAAAGCTCATCATCTCTGCTATGAATCTAAACCTTAATGAAATGAACTCACGCTGTATGTACATTGATCTTGTACACATTCTCTCTCTCTTGTTTTTTAATAAATTTTAGTTTAGTTAATAAGAATTGGCTGTAGTGTGTATTTGGGTAAGATCTGAAACAGTCATTAAACTGGGAGGTAATGTGTCCAACCCTTTGGGTTTTGTAGAACCTTTTCTTTTATATGATGAAATAACACTTTCAGAAATCACCATATTTGACTTAGGTACCTGGATGGAGGCCTGAGGCTGGATCAGTTTAAGGGAACTGTGTTGTTCGGACTTCTGAGTAACCAGTAAGGTAATGAAGAAGCTGTTTTATGTTGGCTTGGTAAAAGTAAGTATTGGAATATCCACGAGCTTTATGGGGATTGTCTTTGTCATTCTTTGCAGTTCACCCTAATTGAGTGACCTCAGCTGGCCCCCCGTCACAGCATTCAAAGAGTGAAGCTGATTTTTCTTGACTAGTGTGCAAAATACTCAATAAAACAGCCTATTAAGCTGCCATTCCTATGCTCCATTCTAGCTGGAGATCTCACAGTTAAATTTAACAGTATGATTTCAGGTAAGAAAACATAATACAGTGGAAGATGATAGGAAAGTACTAACATCTGCATGTCTTGTAATTCTAATACTTCTCAATCTGCATGTTTTGATGTAAGTGTTTTGGGAAAATTAATAATCAAACACTTTCATAAGAAAATGCTCCTTTTTATAGGTTGAAGCCTATTCCAACCAACAAGCTCTCTCAGTAATTGTCTAAGAGTTGACAGTTGTAACAGACAAAACCTTCAGAGAAACGTATATTATTCATTCAATTCTTGCAGCAACACAAACTCTTGGCTCTTTCACATAAACCCCGAATTATTATATATTACTACTCTGCTACGTATAGATCTTCCTGGATCTCTACTTTTGGTTTCCATAGTGTATGTGTTCCCTCAATTTATAATTAATTGCCAATAACATGTCGGAAAAGAAGTCTCACAAGACCACATAATTTAATTACTTTAACAATATTGTTTAAGGTATTTTACATTTTCAATGTTAACTGCTCTCATACAATATCTTACTACTGTTCCTACTTATCCACTTATACCTTACTGCATACTTCCTTCCCGTCTGCCAAAGATGCCACCCACAACTACCCTTTTTTCCCCCATTTTCTTCCATGTATGGAAATATATATATTCCCCAAACTAGTCTGTCAGCTCACTACTCTATCCTGCTTCAAAGACCACTTCAAACAGGAACCCTATCATGACCCCTGCAGATTACCAGCTGTTAATGTATAGCCAAGTAGGGACTACCAATATTTACTTTATTTATACACATGAAATAAGTAAAGTCTCTGAATGACTCAAAACCATCTAATTGTGTATATTAACTAGTCTATGTAACCAAGCACTCCTATCACTGTTCCCTTCATCCTCCTTCCCCATTCCCTTTATCATCTGTCATATCTTGTCTTATTAAACTGAGCTATTTAGGGCAGGGATTGTCTTTTACTATACATTTGCACAGTGCCTAGTGCCGTAGGTCAGTAATACAAATAAACCATTTTCACTAGCATCTAGTTATACACAGTTAACATAAAGTATTTAAACACGATGCAATCTAAAATAGTCTAGATCCAGTAGTTTAGGCCCAACATTCATGTTTTGGAAAAAGAATCCAAATAAAGCTCTTAAGTAAAACCTAAGACTATGCAGTGTTCATAATGCACCTATCACAAAATTATGCTAGTGCACATAAATCAAAGTAAAATTCACTAGGCTATTTTCATCATTAAATAATTACATGCAATCCATGCATCAAAATGTTTAAATTCTAATTCAAGTACAGACAATACAGATCAAGCAAAATACTGGATGAAAATCAAATTGGTGCAGATCTCTGTGAGATCACCTTTAAACAGCTTAGAAACAGTGTAGTTTAAGGAAAAAGTTGAAGGTAGAGACCTCTAGGCATAAAAGAACAAGAGGCAGTGCCATTCACAGGGGTAACATGAAGACTAGAGTAGAAAAGGAAAAAAGCAGGTGGTTAAAAGCCAGGCTTGAAAAGAGTGCAATGAGTGCCAAAAGAATAAGACATGAGAGAACAGAAATGGAGGAAGGAATGGAGTTGTGCAGGGCTTTGACAGCCAAGGAGAGAGTATTTAGGAGGTAAAGTTCATTCAGTGTTTCACCACAAAGACTGAGGTTACGATGGAACACTTTGAGAGGTCAAAGTTGGGAAGGTAGATTTGGGAGGCACCTATAAGGAGCTGTGTTGATGAAACTGCAGGTAAGGTTAATATTGGCTGGGGACAGAGCCTATATGTGAGACAAGACTGAGAACAAAATCCTAAAACAGTGACAAGTTTACTGCTTGATTAATTAAATGCAGTGAATAAGAAATCAAGGTAGTACACAAATGATACAAATGGTGAAACCTCTCTGTTGGATGATTTTTAGTAATAAATATGGCAATAAATACAGCATTTTAAAAAATGATTATGAATTTGATGGAATCGTTTTCAAGCAAACACTTTACAAAGAATATAATGTTCATAGTTTAATGACAGAATATTTTACTGCTATAAAAAATTTGAGTATCATCCACCAGAGATGTTTCTTACACTATGCATGAAGATATCAGTGAGAATGCAGAGTTGATCTATCACAGATTGCATTCTGTATGTGTGTGTTATTAATGTAATACAACTGCTGATTTCCCAGGAAAAAAAAACAAAACAAAAAAAAAAAACAAACAAACATTAGGAAACTGGAGAGGAGATGGGAGTGGGGGGAGGGCGTCACAGAATAAAATCTGATTACTGTATTAAACAAAAGATTATAAATTGCAGGACCGAGAGACGTTTCAGATAAAATATGATCTGAAAAGTCACAGTCATTTAGGCACAGGCTTTTCCAGGTACTTTTAGCAGGAGGAGTGTTAAGAAAAGTGAGTAGAGTTTTTGTGGGGGAGGATAAGCTAAGAGAGTATGGAATTTAAAGAGCATAAGTAAGGTGCTAACAGATAGAGGGAAGAAGTGAAGACAGAATCTGGATAACTTCTAGAAGGAATACTCTGTACTGGATTCTGAAATGAAGAAGATACCAGTGAAGATTTCTCAGAATAGAAGTGGTGATGTGTTCTGTTCATGGGTAGGAGTAAGAAACTAAATGAACACACATGATCATTGTTCTTTAGATCAAATGACCCTCATTAGACATTAATAAGTAACAATGAATAGGGTTGGTGTAAATGCCTAAAGGTATACTCAAGGACATCATTCCAACATTTTCACTGAAAGATAGCTAAATGAAAAGAACTACATCTTACCCCTTGATTACTCATGACTATTACTTTGATAAGCATATTCAAGCATTTTTACAGTGATGTATCATGTTAAAAATACTGGAAAAATACTCTCAGCACACCACTTCTAGTCATGCTGGTGTGATAAATCAGGGTGGCATGGTATTTACCAGAGGTGGTTTTTACCAGTGGTTTTTACTGTCCCAGGAAAAGCTAGTTAGTGCCAGTATAAGGCATTATCTATTTTTAAAACTGCTTCTTTAATAGACACCACAATATACTTAGTTTTAGTTACATATTCAAACTATGATTACATAAAGCTGTAGATTTGGAGATTAATTTAGAGTCGTACAAATAAAAAGTCAAACTGCAGTAAGCATAATACTAATATATGCCAGTATAACTGTGAACATTAGAATGTCTGATTTGGTATTTTCTCAAGCAAGTCATTACTCACATTTCAGTTTTCAATATTACATAAACAAAAGTCCAAAACATATTATATGAAAAACGACAATACTGCAGTGTGAAGCATTAAGCAATCAGAAGCATGCAGAGTTTCAGACTAGCAGTCCAGATCCATTTGGCCATGCAACATTCTGTAGCACAGGACCAACTTTGATGTAGTGGACAGACCAAACCTATCCCTCAGTTTTGAATGGATGTATCTAAAGTTTGAAAAAATTCATTCTCCACTTGCTGGCCACAGAAGCGATTATTTTTCCCAATTTCCTGGTCTAAACCAGGGTTAAGCTGGTATTTACCAACATCCTCTCGTAAATTAGTTTTTCCAAGGAAAAATTGCCAACCTTGGATAAAATGGGTTTTTAGAATATCTTGTAGTTACATTCACTTTATATAATTGGTTGAGAACATCTTTTCCCATATATTACAGGATCAGGGCCTCAGACATTATAAATAAAGGAATCATCTTACCTTTATTTCCCTGTCCTTTAGGTCTCTGTATATAAAAAGGTAAAAAAAAAAAAGGAAAAATATTAATAGGGAAATTAGCAAAACCTAAAATCCTTGAATTTTCCATTCATGATGGAATATGTTTGCTGATTTTATCATTTAAATTAAGTCAACTTAAATTACATTCAAAACTTAAAATATGGTAAAAATAGATTTTAATAAAATCTAAAACAAGTAGAAATGTCTCCACGTCCAAGAAGCTCTAGTGAAAACCACAGTTATTTTTAAATCAAAAACACTCCTTTGCAGTGTTTGAAACCTAAAAGCTGCAACACTGAATCTGCAAGGTAAATTGTTTCGTTTTTTTTAGATTGTCCAAGGTGAGAGAAAACCATTAAACAAAAGTAAAATAAAATGTTAAGAACATCTTTCCTTTTAGTAGGCTACGGCTATTGTAAATACAGAAACTTGTTTACAGCACGTGACCTTTTAAACTGACAGATGGGCACTACTGTTATGGAAGAATGGACCAAAATTTACGTGTAGCTCAGTGAGACACTTTTTATATGTGACCCACAAAAAGAATGGGATGAATGAAAGAGAAGGCACTCGCAAATACGAATGAAGAGCATAGAAAATACACTGCTAAGAAGCAGTATGGCAGCCCACACAGGTAGAGGAATTATGGAGCACGTACAGTATACAGTACAGATGCTAAGAGGTACAGACAGGATTTGAGAGGGGAGAGGAGGCGGCAGGGGCAGAACATTTTGGGGGAGTGGCAGAGGCCCAAGAAGGAGGCAAAGGCCTAGAGAGGATAGGGGGGCAAGAGGTAAGGATGCAATAGAGACCCGGTGAATAGGTAGAGAAGGGGACAACTGAGGCCCAGGGCAGGGAAGAGTGGAAGACAAGGAAGCACAAACCCAGGGAGAGGGGGTGTATGGGGGAAGAGGAGGTCATGCAAGAGAGAACTTTGAGAAAGGGGAAGTCAGAGGCCCAGAAAGAAAGAATAAAAGAGGACTAAGGACAGGAGGAGGGAAAAGAGGCAATATTACAGACCCGAAGGGCGTTTTGGGTGTACAAGGGAAGAGAAGGCTCAACCGTGACCCGAAGAAGGGGGTAGCAGAGCCCCAGATCCAAAGAACCGTTGGGGATATTGGGGGAAGACAGACTCCTAAAGAGGACGTGGGCCCAGAGAGAGGGATAAAGGGGAATCAGCGGCCCAGAGGAGGAGGAATGAAAAAGGACGCATCAAAAGACAAGATGTTGGGAAGCAGAAGCCCTGGGATGGAGGGGGTGGTGGTGGTGCAAGGAGGCTCGGAGCGGGGGAGGGAAACTGGCGCGGCTCAGATGCGGCTATAAATAGGGGGCTGCAGCTGCCTGGATCGAGGTGAGGATCCCACGATGCTGAGCGCGAGGATGAGGCCCGGGAAGCCGCGCTGGCCGCCCGACGGCGGAAAGGCCCGGCGGGATTCCGACCCGCCTGGCCGCGCAGGCCCTTCCGCCTGGGGCGCCTCCTCCTCCCGCCCTGCGCCCAGGCCGCGGCGGCCCGTACCTGGTCGACGCTAGTGGCTGACATTCTTCACGGGGAGTCGCGATCCCCTCGCTCCACCTGGGCCTCGAGTGACTCCCGCACACACGGACCGCGCCGCTCTCCCCGCTGCCGCTTGATTGTCGCCGCCGCTGCCGCCCGGGCTCGCCGCCGCCGATCGGGTTCCCGCTAGAAGGAGCCGGCCGGACGCAGCGCTGCTTCCCCCCCTGCTCTAGGCGCCGCTTCCCCACAATGGCGGACAGGCTCCGGCTCCCACTTCCGCTCCCGCCCTGACCTTCCGCTCCGCCGACGTCGCCACTGACCTTTCCCTTCCTCTCTCCGCCTCCATGTCACGTGAGGGTGGAAACGGTCCCGCGCGCGCACCATACCAGAGACTCAAAGAGCGGGGGGGTAGAGGGAGGGGAAGGAAAAAGTGACGCCGATAGCGACTACACGCTTCAGCTCTCCAGGATGCGCACGCGCACAAGAAAGGAGGCTGGTGGAGAATTCAGGGAACGCTCAAGAAGGGAGTTGGAGGCGTCTCAATTTACTCCGATGCGCATGCTCGCTGTGAGCTTTAAGGGGCAGCCTCCAGGAGCTCACGGGCTGCGCGTGCGCATATGAGAAGTGTCTCCTCTCAAGGGGTTTGGGCCAGCTGATTCTTGTCACTAGTGGGGCGGTCAGCCAGCTGTCCCTGGTGGCAGACGAGCTGGGGGCATTTTACAAGTTCTGGGGCTGTTTGCTACAGATCTGAATTGTTCCCCGTTCAGCTCGAGAGGCTCCCAAAGAGGAAATGGAGAGAGATGAAGGGGACAATTTATTAAAACTTGCAAAAAGAAAAGGAGTACTTGTGGCACCTTAGAGACTAACCAATTTATTTGAGCATGAGCTTTCGTGAGCTACAGCTCACTTCATCGGATGCATACTGTGGAAATTGCAGAAGACATTATATACACAGACACCATGAAACAATACTTCCTCCCACCCCACTCTCCTGCTGGTAATAGCTTATCTAAAGTGATCATCAAGTTGGGCCATTTCCAGCACAAATCCAGGTTTTCTCACCCTCCGCCCCCCCCCCCCACAGACAAACTCACTCTCTTGCTGGTAATAGCCCATCCAAAGTGACCACTCTCTTCACAATGTGTATGATAATCAAGGTGGGCCATTTCCTGCAGAAATCCAGGTTCTCTCACCCCCTCACCCCCCTCCAAAAACCCCACACACAAACTCACTCTCCTGCTGGTAATAGCCTATCCAAAGTGACCACTCTCCTTACAACCTGCATGAAAATCAAGGTGGGCCATTTCCAGCACAAATACAGGTTTTCTCACTCCCCCACCCCCATACACACACAAACTCACTCTCCTGCTGGCAATAGCTCATCCAAACTGACCACTCTCCCCACAATGCGCATGACAATCAAGGTGGGCCACTTCCAGCATAAATCCAAGTTTAACCAGAACGTCGGGGGGGGGGGGGGTAGGAAAAAACAAGGGGAAACAGGCTACCTTGCATAATGACTTAGCCACTCCCAGTCTCTATTTAAGCCTAAATTAACAAAAAAACTTCAAATCCAGAGTCCAGCGAGAAACTGCTGAATTGGAATTCATTTGCAAATTGGATACTATTAATTTAGGCTTAAATAGAGACTGGGAGTGGCTAAGTCATTATGCAAGGTAGCCTATTTCCCCTTGTTTTTTCCTACCCCCCACCCCAGATGTTCTGGTTAAACTTGGATTTATGCTGGAAGTGGCCCACCTTGATTGTCATGCACATTGTAGGGAGAGTGGTCAGTTTGGATGAGCTATTGCCAGCAGGAGAGTGAGTTTGGGGGGGGGGGGAGTGAGAAAACCTGTATTTGTGCTGGAAATGGCCCACCTTGATTTTCATGCAGGTTGTAAGGAGAGTGGTCACTTTGGATAGGCTATTACCAGCAGGAGAGTGGGGTGGGAGGAGGTATTGTTTCATGGTGTCTGTGTATATAATGTCTTCTGCAATTTCCACAGTATGCATCCGATGAAGTGAGCTGTAGCTCATGAAAGCTCATGCTCAAATAAATTGGTTAGTCTCTAAGGTGCCACAAGTCCTCCTTTTCTTTTTGCGAATACAGACTAACACGGCTGTTACTCTGAAACCTATTAAAACTTGCTGAACTTACCATTGTGTTTATATACAAATTGTGCCCAGTGAATCAGGGACATGATCAGTGCATGTGTGCCTGCGCCCCAGTAACTACTTGAGTCGTCCCCCTCTGTGTGCACATAGCTAATGTTGATGCAATCCCTCTGTGCCCCAACATAATCATGTGTGTAAGCCCAGTGAGCAAATTTGCACCCTGGTGAGTGTATGTTGAGTTTGTGTATCCCAGTAATGTGTGTGTGTATGTAATTCCATGTAATTACATAGGGTCCCTCTTTCTGTGCACCTCGCTAATCCTACATGTAATCACTCTGCACCTGGGTAATTGTGTGTGCAATCTCCTTGTGCATGTGTCTGTGTAATTGTGTTCAGTACCCATACATCTGCACCCAGGTAATCATATGTTCATACGTACGGGTACTGAACACACAATTACATAGACACATTCACCCAAGTAATGTGTACAAACCCCATATGCTTACATTGTGTTTGCAGTTCCTGTGTACGTTCATATATTGCTGCTGCAATTTAGGTCCAAACGTTTTGAAAATAGCCTCATTATGCATTTGGTTAGTAGTGGGTTTCGATCCTGACCTTTATAATGTGGACTAAAGACAGTCACGCTTCTAATTGAGCTATGCAGTGTTGCAGCTGTGTTGGGCCTAAGATATTAGAGAGCCACGGTGTTTGAGGTAATATCTTTTATTGGACCTACTTCTGAAATGATCCAATAAAAGACATTATCTCATTCACCTTGGCTCTCTAATTGAGCTACACCGCTTGAAGAGACTACAGGTTCTAAACTTCAATGCACCATCTGGATCAAAATGCCCTTGGTTAATCATGCCAACTCTTGTGATTTTTATCATGGAGTATTACAATATTTGGTGTTTTTCTTAACATGATTCCAGGAACTGAGTCTTTTTATTACATGAAAATATCAACTTTTATTTTAAAACCCCCCACATTATTAGCCCTCATGGTTGTGAACAAAGGCTCTAAAAGAAGGAAACTAAAGACTCAAGAACTAGATGGCGAACAAGAGAATCCAACACTTACTATTTTTTAAGATTTCATTATCTTTAAGTCATTTAGTGATTTTGAGGGGGCTGACTGATCATTTTTGAATACTGGTGGTTGCAAATATTGCTACTGTTTGTAGTTAGTCATTGGCTGCGTGTATGTGTTCTTTCTGTGTGCTGTGCCAGCTCTGCGCAGATAGCCAAGTCCGCAGATAGCCAAGTCTGCGCAGATAGCCAAGACAGCAGACATTGATCAAACTACCCACAAAGACCACAAGACTTGGTTTGTAGCGAAGACACCCGGTCAGGTTTATTGTAGACTAAGCAAAGTCCTCGCTCCCAGGATCACTGTCTACAGTTACACTAGTACATGTATGCCCATAACAATGGACCAGTGAATGGCGGGACTTTCCATTCCCCCCTTGGCTAGACAGAGACCCCCTCTGTGACCCTTCTTTTATACCCTGATACAAATAAGTTAGGTGTGGCCCCTCTGACGTGGTTAGTTAACACCCTTTACCTTGTACATGTTGGTTCAATCAAAATATCTCTATTCATCACTCTGTCATCCTAACCTTATCTTGGAGAGGGGTCACTCTGTCTTTGTATCAGCTTTGGGGAGAGTGTTTGTACAGTACTTGGTATTGGGGTGTTCTGGTAAACTCTTCTGGAATGTGTTTGTGTGAGTGTCCTGTGCCTAGTACTTCTCAGGAATGTGTGTGTTTTTGCAATACCATCCCTGTTCTTGCCGGGTTCTGTGAACTTGCAAGCAGGCATATTTTATAACAGGCCTGACTTCTGCTCCCAGCCCGAATTTGCTAACTGTGCATTTTGTTTTGTAGCAACAGGGCCTGAGTACTACTTTAGCTCAGGGCTGAGGCCTCATACCCAGCCTCATGTTTCAGGCTCCCTCTTTCAACTATACTGTTATCCAAATGAAGCACAGTTCAGTGGTACCTGTTCAATACAAAGCAGCAGTAGGAAGATAAGAGAAAATGGTCGGCGCATTAGATTTTTTTTTTTTTAAACTTTCACAGAAGCCAAATTAATTGTGACTAACCACGTGCCCATGGTTGTAATATTTTGATGGGTTAGAGGTTGTGCTGGGAAGGAACTCTGTGCCCCTTCTTATCTATATCACTAAGAATGAGGTAGAGTGAAAATTATCCTTTAGAAGAATGCAAGTTCAGCAGGATCCCAATCTATACTGCATGCCTCACAGATTCTTAGGCTCAAATGAACCCTTTTGATGGGAATATTATAAGACTCTGAGGACTCACCAGAATGCTCTATGGCAATTAGTCTGTAATATAATGGGTCAAGCATTAGGTAGCTCTAGAGATTTTTGCAGATATGTATTGTTCATTCTTTGAAGTACATTAGGCCTATGTGTAAACTTATTTTTCTATACCATTTTAATTTTTACAGCAAGAAAATTACTTTACGTGGGATGTGAACCATTATATTTTGATTCCAACATCTACCAGTATTATACTATAGAGCATAAGATTTGCATTATAGATGTCCATAACATACACACTCAGTGCAAATGTAGTCTTGGGGAATCCACTAGACCATCAGAAAGCTGAGGAAAAGAATAGTTCCCTTCATTTAGTCATGAAATCACTAGGTTGTATCAAAATCTTTCCTTTGGCCTCCAGAAACCTTTTGGATTCTTCTGGTCACTACTGTCAGCCAATTTAATGGCTGATTTAACTTAAGAGTAAAAAGGTGTCTAAGTTAGCCTCAGGAAACATTTTTCCCTTCAGAGCTAATAGACAAAGCTACTATACATACACATACAGTAAACAAACATTACTGTCAGTAGCCAGATGGTTTTAGATAATTTCTTCTTAAAAAGAAATACATTAATAAAAGCAATATATATACTCAATACAAGGGACGCAACAGTACTTCCTGAGTGCATAGAACAGAGTAATTATTAAGGAGATAATAAATAGTACTTTATAAACAGCTAAGTTAAATTACATCAGAATATGCTGTAGTGTATCTTCCGCGTTTAGATATTTGCCATGCTACATTTGTAACTGGATATCATCTTGCGTTCCTATGTTTCTTCCCTCAGTAAACTTAGAAAAAGCAAACGGAAGCCTTTTACACTGTAAACCAGATAGGAAAATAATAAACTCGTTAAAATAGGTCATATTTAATAATGTGTTACATCTTTCCATGGGTTTAGCTTTAATGGTCTGGACCTAAATTACACCCTCTAAATCCTTGCAAGGAGGAGAAACTAGACATAGGAGTGATAGGATTCCCCTGCAACAGCATCCTAGTTTTCGTTAGATCTCCTAGAAGGCTCTTTGTGTGGTTTTCAGGTGGGATGGAAGGGGACAGGGTCATAGAATCATAGAATATCAGGGTTGGAAGGGACCTCAGGAGGTCATCTAGTCCAACCCCCTGCTCAAAGCAGGACCAATCCCCAATCAAATCATCCCAGCCAAGGCTTTGTCAAGCCAGACCTTAAAAACTTCCAAGGAAGGAGACTCCACCACCTCCCTAGGCAACGCACCCCAGCGCCTCACCACCCTCCTAGCGAAAAAGTTCTTCCCAACATCCAACCCAAACCTCCCCCACTGCAACCTGAGACCACCACTCCTTGTCCTGTCCTCTTCTACCACTGAGAATAGTCTAGAACCATCCTCTCTGGAACCACCTCTCAGGTAGTTGAAAGCAGCTATCAAATCCCCCCTCATTCCTCTCTTCTGCAGACTAAACAATCCCAGCTCCCTCAGCCTCTCCCCATAAGTCATGTGTTCCAGACCCCTAACCATTTTTGTTGCCCTTCGCCGGACTCTCTCCAATTTATCCACATCCTTCTTGTAGTGTGGGGCCCAAAACTGGACACAGTACTCCAGATGAGGCCCCACCAATGCCGAATAGAGGGGAACGATCACGTCCCTCGATCCGCTCGCCATGCCCCCACCCATACATCCCAAAATGCCATCGGCCTTCCTGGCAACAAGGGCACACTGCTGACTCACATCCAGCCTCTCGTCCACTGCAACCCCCAGGTCCCCTTCCGCAGAACTGCTGCCCAGCCACTCGGTCCCCAGTCTGCAGCTGCGCATTGGGTTCTTCCGTCCTAAGCGCAGGACCCTGCACTTATCCTTATTGAACCTCATCAGGTTTCTTTTGGCCCAATCCTCCAATTTGTCTAGGTCCCTCTGTATCCTATCTCTGCCCTCCATCGTATCTACCACTCCTCCCAGTTTAGTATCATCCGCAAATTTGCTGAGAGTGCAATCTACACCATCCTCCAGATCATTTATGAAGATATTGAACAAAACCGGCCCCAGGACCGACCCCTGGGGCACCCCACTTGACACCGGCTGCCAACTAGACATGGAGCCATTGATCACCACCCGTTGAGCCCGACAATCTAGCCAACTTTCTACCCACCTTATAGTACATTCATCCAGCCCATACTTCTTTAACTTGCTGACAAGAATACTGTGGGAGACCGCGTCAAAAGCTTCGCTAAAGTCAAGAAACAATACATCCACTGCCTTCCCTTCATCCGCAGAATCAGTAATTTCATCATAGAAGGCGACTAGACCAGCCAGGCATGACCCTCCCTTGGTGAATCCAAGCCGACTGCTCCCGATCACCCCGCCCCCGTGCAAGTGCCCCAGGACCGACTCAAGGGGTGTGACACAGGGTGTAGTCCTCACTGCCAAACTGGTGCCTCCTCCTGGTCGCTCTGGGGATTAGCTTAAGGTAGACACCCCTGTCAGTGGTCTGCACACTGTCACTCCATTTCTGCTTCCACTATGGCCTCTCTCAGCTTCCGGAAGCTCAATGTCCTCTTTGCATCTCAGCCCTTCACATCGTCTGCCAGACGTGTTTCCCGCTTCCGGGGGTGCATATTACAGTCCTGTTGTCTAGCCACTTCCCCAGTTACCTCCATTGCTTCTTCTGAGGGCAGGGCATGGTTAATCCTTTCTGTGCCTGTGTGGGGTAGGCACACATACTCTCAGGTATGGATGCCTCTGGCCCTGCGTCTCCTGCAGCTGGGCTACTAGGGGCTTGTCTACACTTACCGGGAGATCGAGGAGCAGCGATCAATGCATCAGCGGTCGATTTAGCGGGTCTAGTGAAGATCCGCTAAATTAACCGCAGATCGCTCTCCCGTCAACACCTGTACTCCATGGGATCGAGAAGAGTAGGGAGAGTCGATGGGAGAGCATCTCCCATCGACCTCTCATACAGTGGACCCTGCGGTAAGTAGATCTAAGCTACATTGATTTGAGTTACACTATTCGTGTAATTCAAATTGCATAGCTTAGATTGAATTTCCCCTGTAGTGTGGATATCTTATTTTAGGCGAGTAGTGTACTACATTATTTGCCTACTTATTGTACCTCTTAGTCTCAAAAGCTTCTTTAGTACTGTTTGGCCTGTGACATTTGGCACTCCTGCACAGCAGCCCAGGCTTTCAATTCCTGTTTCAGTAACATTTTGTTTTGAGGAATTATAGGTAATTGTAGGCCGGTCTGGTCCCATTTGGGCACTAACTCCTTAGGCTCCTTTGAAAATCCCAGCCTTAGGTGGTAATGTGTTTTCCTCAGAAAAAGCTTAGAGGTGACAGTTCCAGCTCACAGAGAAGCATGACCTGAATTTATTATTTCCTTTGTTACTCATGAACAATGTCAGGTGTCAAATTTCATGATCAGCTAAAAGAAAAGCTGTCTGAACTCTCTCTTTCCCTGACCTCTGAATGAAAGATATTCTCATAGTTATACCGATATTGTTACATCAAACTAGACAACTATAAACTTACTGTGGTGTTTTATTTCAGAAAAAGGGTTAAAAAATTAGTGAGCAGATAAATGTTTCTACCCTTAATAGATGGGGAGTTCCTCATCATGCACAATGAGGCAGGCTAACAATAGCCATAAAACATTTCCTAAGTGTTGCCTTAAATGTAATAGCGTCTTTCTTTCTGCCTTCATTTGGTTCATATTGACATCTGGACAAAAAACCACTCTTTTATTTTGTGACAGTTGCCATGGCACAGAACTGACTTGTGGGACATTTTCCCCCCCAAAATAATTACTGATTATTTGCAGTGTGCAAGAGACTACCATTTTTTCCATTGGTGCCTCCTTTGTCCATTCTTGCCCTTGAGTCTGACAAGGACAGTCCTTGGTAGAATAATGTTGTTGGCTCAGTTCCCAGCATCTATTTCACCTCATGTTACATTAAGCTGATTTCTAAACTTGGGAAAGTTTGATCAGTTTTATAACCTTGTAAAACTTGTTAAAAAGCTGCTGTCCCTAATGCATGTCTTTTTCTTAGGGCTTTCTTTGCTAGGTACTTTAGTTTGTTAGTGGTCAGATTCAGGGGTCATATGTTGTACTAGATGTGCTATATAGAATAACCTATCAGGTAACTGGAAGAACATCAGTTCTAAAGCAAGCTCCAAATTAGCTTGCTGTGACTAATACTTGAAAAGTAAAAATAATTTCTCATCCCACACTTTATCCCTATTTATAGACACTTTTCTGTGCGGGTGCTCTGACTTCGGATGGGCGTTCTATTAAAGTTCTGAATAAGTCAAACCTTTTTTGTAATTATAGGGCTAGTGTTTAGAACCTTGTTGTTAAAGCTGCATCCCAATTACCTCATAATTCCTTTTAGGGATTTATAACACCTTATTTATAGAAGTATGTAATATCAGTCAAACCTCTATAAAAATTCACTCCAGCCTAAACATCAGATAAATCGCAGGCCAGAAGCAATATATATATATATTTTTTGGTCGTGGTTACTTTTTTGAGAGGGAAAAGGAGATGTTAGAAATACTGGTCATTTAAGTGACAAAATAAATAAAAATAGGTCAAGAAAAATGTTTCCTATTTGAGTGTGTCCGTGAAAATATTCATATTATCCACCATTCTCTAGGCCAGGGGTGGCCAACCTCAGCCTGAGAAGGAGCCAGAATTTACCAGTGTACGTTGCCAAAGAGCCACAGTAATACGTCAGCAGCCCCCCATCAGCTCCCCGCTCCTCCCACCCACCGGCAGTCCTGCCGATCAGCACCTCCCCTGCCCTCCCAATACCTCCCGATCAGCTGTTTTGTGGAGTGCAGGAAGCTCTGGGGGAGGAAGGGGGAGGAGCGAGGGCATGGAAGGCTCAGGGGAGGGGGCGGGAAGGAGTCAAGTGTCGATAGGGCCTGTGGCAGAGCCAGGGGTTGAGCAGTAAGCAAGCCCCCCGCAGGCACATTGGAAAGTTGGCTCCTGTAGCTCGAGCCCCAGAGTCGGTGCCTATACCAGAAGCCGCATATTAACTTCTGAAGAGCCGCATGTGGCTCTGGAGCCACAGGTTGACCACCCCTGCTCTAGGCATTTATACTCACTCCACTCATCAGGTACTTAAGCAGACACGTATTGTGTGTGTGTGTGTGTGTGTGTCTGTGTGTGTGTGTGTAAAGATAAAATGTATGTGATGTAGTGTACAAACCCTTCTGGCTCAACAGGGAAACACTTGTAGACCCATTACCACCCACTTTCTCTGCAGTGCACTGTGGCAAATCTTGTATTGGAGAACATGCTGGAAAGTACACATCCTCCTGGCAGCTACTACTCCTAGGGAAGTTGAAGCTTTGCCAATAGATCCTGATCTGGATTCTAACCAGGGTTTCTGAGTCCTTGGGAGCACAATACTTGCAGAGCACATGGCAGGTGTTTGTCCCTCTGTAGTTTGACATGGACTGGGAGGTCTCATTGTACAACACAAGGCCTTTAAGGGACTGTTTCCCCTTTTTGACCCGAGTGGCTAGTCAAAGGTCAGTGCTCTGGTGATGTTCCTGTTAAATTTGTTAGTCTCTAAGGTGCCACAAGTACTCCTTTTCTTTTTGCTGTTAGGAGGAGAAATTGGTAATAGTCAGGTATTTCTTTGATGCAATCTTGTTTGTTTCCAAGGAATGTATGAAGTCCTGTGTCTCTAAACATGGAAAGAATCACATAGCAGGAGACATCTTCTTTTGCTTACAACACCAAGAACTCATTTCAGCCTGCACCTTGATCTAAAAACCTCTCCCCTGGTTTCTTCCAGGGTCAGAAATGATGCGTCCAGCTGCTCCTTCCGGCTGTTTGTCTGTCTCTCCCAGTTTTTGTTCTGCCTCCCGCAGGCACACTTAGTCATAATAACCAGTGGAACCCTCTACTGACATCGTGCTAGTTTCTGGGCATATTTTATTAGTTGTTATGTTAGGTCTGGTCCCTTAAATGTTCTTACAACTCTCTCAAGTGAAGGGTGCATTCACTCATCAGTTTTAACAAGGGTTTCACCCAGCTAGTCTTCTTTCAGAAGAGGGCAGAGAGGAACGCCCTGGTGCCAGTGCACAAAATTAATGGAGTTGTGACCACTGATACAGGGGCTGAACTTGGCCTGCAAAGCACGGAAGATAGAGTAGGGAGATTTATCATTTTAATATGGGCTAAATGTATCAAAACTGTCATTAAAATATGTCAGCCCATGCACAAAATCTATCCACCCACCCTTTCATCATTACGATGATGGGGAAAAATTAATCACACTGGGTACATAGAATTTTGCAAGGCTGGTTTAGTTTCTCTACGAAACTGTTTCTCTGGACTTGTCCGTGTGGGAGACTATAGCTTATGACTCAGGATTTTTGATATTTTTATTTGAGTCTCTTGACTATAGCACATAAGTACAAACCTAGGGAAGGGGCTTAGCTTTTTAGCCGTAAATCTTATGACCTTTACCTATTTGGTGACACAGATCCAGAGCTTCCCACAAGATGATCATTAAAATAACATTTTTAGCCACTAAATAGAGAGAGACTTTTTGGGTGGGATTTTGGCATTTACATACTTACAAGCGAATATTATGAGCAAATGAACATAAAAATATGATTTTTCCATTTTGATAAGGATAATAGGAGTACAACTTGAATTCTGTTTTAAAGTGATAATGTATTTTAATGCACACACCCAGACACAAATATCTCTTCTATTAATAATCAAAATAAAGAAGGAAAACTAGTGATTCAAATTTAGAAGTAACCATACACTTAACAGGCATATCATTTAGTCATTGCTGCTCAACCAAATAAAAATACCTACCTGTTTTGTGTTTGACAGACTATGATTTAGGACTACTACTATGTAATTAGCTACACCTTCCTGACAAAGGATGCACAGGGTTTGGCTGGATGGGGGAGCAGCTCCCCATACAGTGACCCCTCTCCCCACAGCTGAGGAGTGATGGGGGGGGCAGGAAGTGAGGGGGTGGGGGTATGGCACTTCCTTCAGCCAGGGGAGGTTTCTGGAGGTGGGTCTGATCTGACTCTGGTCACTCCTTGCAGGGGAAGAGAAGTTGAGCCTGGTGCTAGGTAGGAGCCACCAGCGAGGGCGTCCCCATCCCTGCCCCATCCCCCCACAATGATTTACCTCTCTGCCAGCTGCTCCGGGCACACAAAACAACATGCAAAACAACGTGCCCACACTGCTGGGGAGGGGCACATGACTGCTCTTGTGGCTTGTCTTTGCTTCCCCATCAGAAAGTCATTTTTCTGCAGGGAAGCAAAGAAAACTGCAGGGGATATGACTCCTGAGCGTGCACAGTGGCACAGAATTCCCCCAGGAGTATTATATGCTTTTCATTAATAAAATCCAGAGATCTCAGTATCTCTTGCTGTCTCTAGTTTTAAAAGAACTTTTTTTGCTAGCTTCCTGCATATAAATGTTTGCATTAATTGAACAATTTTAGATTAATTCAAAACTGCTCATTAAATTTCATATAATTTTTAATGTTTGGGACACTGAGTGGGAAGGGGGACATTTTATTTTGAGGTCCAGTATGAAATATTGCAAATATTTGGTGCACTGAACATCTAAAATAATCATATTATTTGTCTTTTACTAGTAATTGCAAGGACTGGCTTGATGTGTTGTACAGGACCAATCACACTAGCTGAGGATAGCAATAAATTAATTATAATACTATTTAGAGATAAGAAACTGGTCACTGTTATGACTAGCTTTGTAAACTGACAAGATTTTTTTATATCACTTCTTTATTTTCTTAAACAGATCCACTAGGTGGTGCTTGAACTAAGCTACTCTACTCTGTGCTTGGTTTGAATTACCAGGCCTAACTCAGAAACTTATAATTAACAGTAAATTGATTTTTGATGCTCCATAATAAATAATAATTAATAATAAAATTAAGCCTTTAAAGATCCATATGTCCTACTACTCCATTTCTGATTTTACTTCAAGGGTGAAATCCTGGTCCCATTAAAGACAATGGAAAAAAACTCACATTGACTTCAATGGGGCCAGGATTTTACCCTAAGCCCACAAATACACACATAACTATGAAGATGACTCTTTAAATGCATTTCCCACTGCTGGGAAGACTGGCAGTTGGGCAGTGGGGCAGATAGAGAGTTATAAAAGTCCGGAGAGCATGCAAATCTAAACTCAGAGTCGTAGACACATGTCCTGACGCCATATAAAATGTGTCATTTAGGATTAAGAGCTTGTGTTGGAGGTCTCTGAAGCACATAAGCTCTTTTCCACACACAAATCTGGAAGCAGAGAAAGGTATGTAAATTCTGAGTTAAGATTATGCATATATGAGAGGTTATTCTGATTCTGCTAGAATGCCTGGAACATTCAGGTTCCCATTTTTATGTTTACGACATTGCCTTTGAAAAAATTGCCTGAGAATATTGATCTTGACTAAAAAAAAAAGTTTATTTAGGGCTTTAGAAAGATAACCACCTATAGAGAAGAAATGAATCATTAACTCAGATGGCATTACTTGAAAAGGGGAGTTAGAGGCTAGAGTGAAAGAGTGGAAAGAGTAGACACATTTGATTATATCTGTAATACTTTTTGGAACAATATTGTATGCAGGATTAGACTATATAAAGGCTTCATCTCAGTCAATATTAAGTAATGGTTCAGTATCTTCCATCCACCTTCTCGCTTTCTCGATCATTTTGAGTCAAACCAAAATGTATACAACTGTTTTCTTTCTATGATATGTATGCAACTGTTTTCTTTCTTCATTTTATGTTGCTGTTATGACAACATAATAAAAAATTGAACATTAAAGTGTGAGTTCCATGCACTTCACTTTGATAAAATTGAAGTCTGTGTCACCAAAAATCTCAACTGGGTTTGATGGGTTTATTAATTATTTCAAGATCTAGTTTGCTCTTTTCTAGTATCACTTCAGTTTCCTGGAGTACTGCTGTAGTGACATCTGTAGCAAAAGCATCTGAGCAGCACCCAGGTAGAATCCAAACCTCTGCAATTTGTATGCCTCTACCTTGGCAGGGGGCATTTATATCCCTCTAACATTGGAAGAAGAGTTTATGGGGGACAGAGTATTTGGGGAGCTGAAGAAAGGAACCTCCAGTCTCAGATTTGTGAGCCATTACAAGGAGAAGGGAGCTGTTGGTTGTACTGGCCCACTAGACACCACTTCTCCAAATCTGCATGGGTAATTCAGAAGGGACAACCCTGGACCAGGCTATTTCTCCTGCCTGTGCCTCCCAGAATCACACTTATTGTCATCAGCTGCAATTTACTTGGACTAGTGAGGATTCTATATAATTCAAGTTTGTGTTAGCCAGGGGACAAAAAGGGGGCTAGCAAAATTTACTTGCCTTACATTTAATTTCTGTGGCAGTCCTTTAGAAATTCAGAGATTGATTGCTATAGTTCCCACAGAATCCCAACTGAGTCACATGGAGAAGCTGCATGTATAGTTCACTCACAGAAGTGAACACAAGCATTCATTGGTGTAAGCCAACTTACACTCTTAGTTTGTTGCTAAAAGAAATAAAATAACTAATACAGCAACGAGTAAGTTCCTAGACTATAGAAGGAAACCTTGCTGACTTACTATTTTTTACTCCTGGGGGGATTCTGCACCAAAAAATGCAAAATTCTACAATATTCTGTGTACTTTATTTGTCAAAATTATGCAATATAATCATACCAGTTTCAAATGTTTTGGTAATTTATTTAAACTACAATACAAAAAAAAGACACAGTAACTATTTAGCATTTCCTAAACACATGAAAGTTAATTTACAAACACTTGATAACTATTACCCTGCATTCCAGTTACAATCCTGGATTTTCATTTAAATTATATTACAGAACACCAAACAGGAGAAAACGTAGAATGTTATTTTAAATTAATCAGACATTCACACATGAAAGGCATACACTTTTGCTAATTATTGTCCTGAACCTGGCTGGGTACTTTGGGAAATGCTTGGTTCTGATTGTCCTGACATTTTATTGACTGTTTGGAAAATATTTTATTTGCCCTCAAAGTCTTTTTTATTAAATGGGTAAGTAAAATAAATCCTGAGCTGTAATCTAACCCCACTATGCCACTTTGGCACAGGAAAAAAGTGAAAAAGCACATAGATCTTCCTAGCTGAGGATTCCCTTACTGTCATTTATAATAAGGCTCCTTTACCTCACTCTGGCAATGTAGGGGCCTTAAAACTTTCACAGGTTTTATGCTCCTGGGAGAATTGACTGAGAATGGGAACAGTTAACTAACTCTAGAAACACTAACAATGTTAGCAGGCTGCTACATTTTTGCCTCAGAGAATGAGGTCAATTAACTCAGGCAGGCTGCTACATTTTTGCCTCTAGCCTTCCTCATGCATAATAAAAAGCCCCATCCGTCCATGCCAGCAAGCTGCAGTCGCAAGAGATACGCCCAGCACGTATACCCAGCCCTGCACCCCCAAAGGTGCTGAACCACACAAGGCACGCACGCCCAGCCTTCCTCCCCCGTCTCTGTAGCTGCTCCAGGCACCCTGGAACAGACATGCTGCCTGGGCTGCCAGGGAACAGGCGCGTGTCCCCTGGCAGATCTTTTTTTTTTTGAGTTTTTCTGCCCAGGGACACAGAAAAATGTGACCATATGAATCCTGCACCCCCATAGGGGTGCATAATCCCCCCAGGAGTAACTTTCTGAGTGTTGAAAAGAAACAAGATTTGGGAGAGGAGGAGAGAGACTAAGTATGTTTCCATTTTCTTCCCCGTTAGTCACAATAAGCAACAAGTTTTCCCATCCCTATGTACAGGAGTTGCTATTTGTTATTAAATGCGCCATATTCGTTCCTGGTGCAACTCCACCATGTATCACAGATATTAGGCTATACTGAAACAACTTCTTTGAATGGCATTGTGAAAAAGAAGTACAGATACTGAGTAATCTGATGCAGAGTCTAGATAAAGGATAGAACTGAATAAGTATAACTTGATAGATGGCCAGACCAACACAGCTTCTGTAAGAGAAAAACTGTGCTTTTTTAGATGGCATTTGACAAAGTTAATGAAGTAGAAGATAAAGATGACCCCATGGGCATAATTTATTCAGTTTTCTGACAAGCTTTGAAAAAGGTTATCAAAGAAAATGAATAACCACTGCGTTTTTGCATGACGTAAACAGTGAATATGGGATGGAAAATGAAAAGCTGGAGTGAATGGCTGCTTTTCCAACAGGAGAGCAGTTAATAATGGACCCACCCAAGGGTCTGCATTAAGACCATATTTTTTCTTATTTTAGCAAAAATAATTATTTATGTATTCTAAAAATAAGTGTATATGGGATGGGAAGACATCTGTTAGAAGCCAAAACTATTTCAGGTCTAGTTCCCATTGGGAAAACATGGTATTACTTCACAACCAGATATATTCAATTGAGAAATGCTTAAAGACACTACAATATGAACATGTACAGTATTCTAATTATACTGGACTCTCAGCTAGTGCTAACCTTAGAGGAAGTACAAGAAATCCTTCTGGGTTGGGCCAATTTCATTAATTCAGCTTCTCCCTTCCCTTCCATGAGGCTCCTGCTATTCTCATTTCGTTTTTTTATTTCCTTGCCATCACACCCAGTTCCAGTGCTCTGGTGGCAAAGAGGATGTGTCAGGGAACAGATTGACATGTGTGACCAGTGTGGGTCGCTCGTTAGCTTCACAATCTAAAAGGAAGTAAAATGTTTATAGAAGTCACAGAGGGAAACATTAGGCCACATAGTACATCTCCTTGAATATTACCATACTATAGGCTGCAAAGATGGGAAACAGAGCTCTGAGAATCAGAAAGTAAGTACTTAAGGCACCTTCATTAATTTTTTTAAGTTGAATTCAATCAAGGAATCTTTAAAAAAAATCAATAACCGGCTGTAACAGCTGTGTAATTCACTTTTTATGAAATCAGATGAGTCAGCAGTTAAAAAACCCAACAAGTATAAATCTTGGTGACAAGTCTGTACAACATTCATGGACCCAAATACTATTTCATATTCTAGATCATGGAACAAAGGTAGAAGTAAACAAGGTGTCCCTAAAGGTTGCAAGTCGGGGTGATGCAATCAGGGTTATTTATTAGCTTTGGTTTTGCTGTGTTGAGAGATGAGTAAATACTGCATTAAGTATCCTGCCAGTGGTATTAACCAGAAATGATTGCCAGGGTGATTGTTTGGCTTCCTTTTGCTTTTACTGAGAAAACATTAAAAAATAATCACTGCTGGAGACCGATGCACTACAAGAGAGAGCATCAAATGATGCCAGCCAGTAAATGCTTGCTCTGCACTGAAATCACTCTCTGTTCTTTAACATAATGTTGCTATTTACTATAAATGAATTCAAAAGTAGACTAAAAGAAAATTTTAAGCCAAGATTTTCAAAAACAAACAAACCTACAAATGGGTGTCTAGGCTCCTAAGCAAATGGCCTGATTTTCAAAAGTCAATGGCACGGCAGCTGGTGAATACAAGCACTTTTGAAAATCAGACCATTTATTTAGGCATCTAACTGTGGATGCATTCAAGAGCCTAGCTTAAGGCACCCATTTTAAAAAACTTTGGCCTTAATTTAAAAAATTCCAGAACTATTTCATCTTCTTGTTCTTAAAAACAACTTAACTGGCAATTTGGAAAGACTGGGTGAAATGCTGGGACCTCTGAAGTCAATGGCGAAATTCCCAGTATCTTCAGTGGGGCCAGTATTGCACTCTCTATATGCATTCTTCATCCCAGTGGATCAGCACATCATAATATAATCTCTTTGGAATGAAAAGTTAGACCCTCTGCATAAATCACAGTGTAAAAGCATTGCTGACAACACCACTGCCCTTTGTTATTTTAAAGTGGTTTGAAACGACAGGACCTGATTCAGGAATAGGAAAGGCCTTGTAGGTTATTCACTTACTGAGGGACTGAGATCCTAAATCCCTTAGGTGCTTTTGAAAAATTTTACACTCAAGTCCTTATGGCAATCTCCATCACTTATAATTTTAAATGCCCTGGGTGGGATTTTTGAAAATGCTTAAGGCTCAGATCCTTAAGGTGTTTAGGCACTAATTTGGGAGTTAGGTGCCTAAACACCTTTGGGGATCTGGGCCTAAGTGACTTAGGAACACAGGTCCCATTGAAAGTGACTTAGGGCTTTTGAAAATCCCACCATCAACCTTTGAGTCTTGGTCTCTCACATGATTTTTTTATTCTTCATATCTCCAATGGGGACTATACCACGTACAAAATTGCTTTCCAGATAGATGAGAAGAGAGAGTAAATGAGGTGCTTACCACATGTTCTGAAAAAAGAAATCATAATTCATCATATAATGCCTTCGCTTTCTGAGTATGCATCAGTACTATACTCATCACTTACGAACTTCGAACAGGTCAACAGGGAACTTTTATAAGCAGGGCTTCTGATGAATAAATCTATTTTAAATCATGAGGGATGAGTTTCCTCATATTGCCTCCACATAATCATTTCTTCAGTATTAGCAAGTTCTGTAGCTGTTCTTTGGATCTCTCCTGTTTGCCAATCTGAATGGTGAAAATATTGCAGCAGCTGTACGGAAAGGTTTACTTCAGCAACTACGATGTACAAAACTCCCCATGCTAAATCTGTTCTATGACATGCCACCCAAGATGAGATGCATTGCAACCTGTTCTTAGTTTGCACTGGATAACATTTCTCTGCCTCCAAGGTTAGTATATTCATCGTCTTGATCTGGGGTTATCAGTCATCAGCCAGCAGGGCATATATGGTATCAACAGGAAGCAATGGAATTCACATCCATGACCCTAGCTCTAACGTAGTATCCCAGAAAGGCAACTCAGTGTCTTCTGTGTCCAAGCTGTGTCATGAAGGCAGAAGGCAGTGATGATGCATGCATGTCAACACATTCATTATAAAGCCTATTAGATGCAGATGATCTTTCAGCTAGAAGCAGAGAATCAGGGGACTCAACAGGATTAAAAACAACTGCCAAGTGCTCATCTGAAAAAATTGGTGACTTCATATATAGAAAGTACCAAAAGGAGGCAGCACAGACCAGGTTTTTAATTTAGCATTTTCCATTCCAGAAGCAAAGGTGTGGTAGAGGAACAGCTTGATTAGCTATTAAGAGAATGATTATAGAGCACAGTGAACAGTGCTACACTTAATGACATTGAATGAGACTGTTTTTTCTTGACACCAGGCGCTAATGCCTGGTTCCTATGTACAATGCCCAGATCATTACAAGATAAATATTATGTGATGGAAATTAATTTTTATTTTGCTTTTTCAAAGGTCATAACACTGTATGATATCTTCCTATCCCCACCACAGAAGTGTTCAGGTCAGTTATAGCAGTAAATCTGAGAGTGGGGAAACGTGCTACATTGTCATTCTTTAAAGTGAAAATTCTTAGGAAAGTGAGCAATTAATGCCACTGGCTTGGTCCAAGCATAATGCAATAGGTGTTGTACAAAATTCCACACATAGCTTTACTGTGGTTGGTGAATCTTGATCATGGCATTTCTGCTGTCCCAATCCAGAGCCTCTCTTGAGAGCAGAGCGTCCATCAAACCAAACTGTGTTGAACAGAGCTGTAACTAAGCATTTTAAGTGCCTGGGTGAGCAAGTATATTTACACCCCCTAGGGGCGATACATGGGGGGTCATGCAGGGTCATGTGCCCCTGCCCCAGTTTCTGCCTTCCATTCAACACAGAGGTTTCCAAACTGTGGGGTACACCTCCCACCAACCATAGTAAAGCTATGTGTGGAATTTTGTACAACACCTTTTGCATTATGCTTGGACCAAGCCAGTGGCATTAACTGCTCACTTTCCTAAGAATTTTCACTTTAAAGAATGACAATGTAGCACTAGCATAATGTCCTATCACAATGTGCTATCCCTCTCCTTTCTCATTGGTCCTGTGATAGCACATTGTGACAGGGCTTCAACCATCCATCACAATTTGCTAATACTAGACCAGACAGTGACAAAGGTGAGAGGTAGCAAATTGTGACAGGTGGTTGATCCATACCCATGGTTCACCACGCTCTGGCTAGGCTCCTCTGGGTAGAAAAGAGCTCCTGGCTGCATGCATCTCTGGCCTCCAAGTCATCCTCTACCTCTGGGTCCCCCCCCTCTCTTCGTCCAAGATTTCCTCCTTCTGGCTCGGTCCACTCTCAACTGGCACGCAAGCCAACGAAGTATCCACAGGGGCCTTTGTAGTGGAGGTGGGGTTGCCACTGAGTATCGCGTCCAGCTCTTTGTAGAACCAGCAGCTCATGGGTGCAGCACGGAGCCGTGGTTTGCCTCATGCGCCTTGTGGTAGGTGTTCTGCATCTCCTTCACTTTTACCCTACACTGCAATGTTTCCTGGTCATGGCCCCTTTCTATCATGTATCGTGAAATCTGTCTGTAGGCATCATCATTCCTATGGCTGGAGCACAGCTGGGACTGCACAGCCTCCTCTCTCCAAATGCTGATAAGGTCCAGCAGCTCAGCATTGCTGCAAGCGGGGGATCGCCTGGTGCGTGGAGCAGGCATGGCCACCTGGAAAGATGCGCTGAGACCACTGCACACATCACCGAGTAAACAGGAAGGGGACTTTCACATTTGCAAAGGAATTTATGGGGTGGGGATGACAGTTGGTCACCTGAGGGCAGGGCAGTAGAGTTCAAACTGATGACAGAAAGATGAGAACAGGAATTGTGGGACACCTCCCAGAGGCTAATTGTAGCACTCTAATTGCCTTGGCGTCTACACTGGCACTGTGGCACTGTACCCCCAGCACAGAAAGCTGTACGCCTGTCATCGGGGTGGTTTTTTTAGAGCACTACAACTGCACAGTTTCTGTGCACTAAGTGGCTTGGCAGTGTGCACACCTCGGGAGTTGCAGCGCAGAAAGCTACTTTACTGTGCAAAAACTTGCCAGTGTAGACAAGGCCTAAGTCTACACAAGTGCTCCTGGTGAGTGCACTCATCATCAACACAAGGAGCCAAGTCGGCACATGCCCAAGTGACATTTTAACTGCAGCGACTGTATGCTGACGTAACTTGAGTTAACGTAAGTTTGAGGTGTAGATATGGCCTTAGGTATATGAATTATTTGGGAGAGGTAACAGCAGAAGTATGAAGCTAGGCCAAGATTCACTCAGGGGGTTAACTCCTACTTTTGTGGACTTGGCCCTAAAGGCTCAGGAACAAAAAGGCACATAAAAGAACCCAAAATCATTTATTTCTTTTTTTAAATGTCATGTCTTGGGGGTGTATAACTCATGATTTTTGAATTCTTGTGGTTGTCTTGGGGTTGTAGATGTGTGTTCTTTATGTTGTGAAGGCCAAAACTGGGTTCAAAAAAGAATTAGATAAGTTCCTGGTCCATCAATAGATGCAACCCCACGCTCTGGGTGTCCATTTCCCTGGCCTCTGACTGAGAGAAGCTGGGAGTGGACGAGAGGGGATGGATCACTCGATGACTGCCTGTTCTTTTCATTCCTTCTGAAGCACCTGGCACTGGCCCCTGTCAGAAGACAAGATACTGGGCTAGATGGAGCATTGGTCTGACTCAGTATGGCCGTTCTTATGTTCAGTAAAAATTAAAGCAGAGGTCTTTGAGAAGTATTTAATAGGACATAGTATACTGCCCTTAATGAATATTTGGCACCCAAGTTCTACACACAAGCAGTGACGTGTGAAAAAGCACTAAGGGCTGGATTGAAAGGCAAAATAACAGTTGAGAAAGGCAGTCCCCATGGGTGGATCAAATGAAAATGAAGCAGACCAGCAAATCAGCCAGCAGACCAGAAAATCAGTCAGATTGGAAAACACAGGATCCAACAGAATAAGCTTGTGCTATAAAAAAAAGAAATTAAAAATTCCAAATTAAAAATCACAGTAAAAATATAGGAAGTGCTTTACTAGAAACAGATGTCATTGCTAAAACTACTAGCAACTGTTTACTTATAAATATTTTTAATGATTATTTGCTATTAAAATATCAATTAAGTAGCACATTGACATCCATCTGGACAACGCTGACAAAGGCAAGTGATGAAGTGCTAAAAGTAATAGGAGTAAAATAACATTTTAAAAAGTAAACAATTTGAAGAGCAAAACTATATTTAAAATGGATTACAAGGAAGGGAGTGCAATTCAGAGAATCAGCAGCAAATAAGATACATTTGTGAACTGCTTTGAGACTTTATACAGACATATAAACTGATAAGGGGCTCTAAAACACTAAAAAGGGTGAGACACAGTTTTTGGGGGGTGTATGTAAAATAGTTCACTGAATCAAGTCTCCTGTACCACCTCAGTATGTTATATAAAATAGAGAAGAGCTGCCATGTCTAGGCCTTGGGATGCCCTGTGCCTTTGAGAACACAGCCCAGGGAATCATGTGCTGTGACCTACACTCCTGTGAGAGGGGAAATAAAAGAGCCCCTCTGCCCCACACCCCATTTTTACAAACATGGCAGGTGACTCATCCCATCAGGTAACTGTTACCCCCTCTACCACCGTCAGGCAGTACCTCACCCCGGGCAGGGGCATGCACAAGGGGGGGCAAGCAGGGGCACAGCCCCTGTGATAATCAGCAGGGGCACAGAACTCCTCCAGCCCCTTGAGTGAGATCCTCTGGGTTGCAGCTGGGGCACAGAACATGCCCCTCCAAAAGCTGTCAAATTTTTATTCCTGTACACGCCCCTGTCCGTGGGCTTAACTCCGACTCCTACCCCTGCCTGTCCCTAGTTTTGCTCCTCAGCTCCTTTCCTACCCCTACCCCCAGCTGTTTGACCCCCCTGCCAGTCAGTTGCCAACCCCTGGTCAGACACTGCCCATCCCCCGCTCTGATTTGCCCTCCTTTGTACCTCTGTGATCAGCAGGCAGCAGATTTTAACCCTGAGCAAGGGCTGCAGCTTCTCCCTGCGCCCCCTCTCTGCGCAGCGCACCCCAGGCACTCAGTGCAGCTGGTTTCCTACCTCCAGTTTAGGAAACAATTATGCAACTTTTCATCCTGTTTCTGCATTACTGCTAAGATGGCCCTCAGAGCCCTGCCCGCCTGCCACCACGGTCCTAGTGCCCGGCAGAGCCTGCTCTGGCTGGGGTCACTGAGCCTGCAATCCTGCAAGGATTGGGGGCACTGAGCACCCTGGTTTCTGCCTGACGCTGCTGGGCCCGATCCTGCACCCTTGTTGGCTTTGCGCCCTGAGCAGCTGCCCCTCTTGCCCTGCCCTAGTTATGGCCCTGGTGTCGAGATTTGGTGACGGTGACATCCCCCAGGGTGCAATCTGGACTGTTGGATCATTGTGCCCCCTTAATTCTCCAGTCTGGTGTGCACTATGCCCTGTTTTGCTGTGTGAGCTGCCACTCAGTCCATTCACCCCAACCTCTAGCATGCAAGTCACGCTCAGACAGATACCAGAGTGCTATGCCCAGCCACTCTTGAATAACATATCGGGTGACACCCACGTATCCCTAGTCCCAGCCTGTCACCCCAGAAATGTGCATTTTACACTGCTCAAGGCCTGCTTGATCAGAGTAAGCTCATTACTCAGTTCATCATAGCATCATAGGGTATGAATATGACCCAGCCTTTGTAACCTGAGTAAATTCCCCAATCTTCAATCAAAACCACAGTGGCTTAGATAAAAGATTCAAATAAGTTTATTAATTACAGAAAGATAGATTTTAAGTGAGTATTAGTGGTATAAGCATAGAAGTTCAAAATTGGTTACAAAAGGAAATAAAAGATAAAAACTGCAAGCTACTTCCTGAACTTTATCAGGCTAACTCAAATTTGAAGCAATAACATTTCTCTTAGCACAGACTGCTGTAGGTTTTTGGGTAACTCGGAAGCTTTTCCAGTTAGGATCACTCCCCTCAGTTCAAATGTTTCTTTGTCTTCCAAACAAACTTGTTGCCTTCAGTGTAGGTGGGAGAGGAGAGGTGAAGTGGTGATGTCATTGTCCCTTATTTTATACTCTCCTCCAGGTGTTGGAAAGATCCTTGCTGTGTCATGGGGGTTGGCAGCCCCATGGTGTACGTGCTCCAGCAACTGTCTTTCATGTGAATTGTAAATCTCCTGTTTACAACTCGCCTGCTGGTGAATGGCCTATGGTGGTTGCTTAACACTTGCCTACTGAAGAGCTAGTCTGTGGGCATTTCCCTGACTCGCAACATTTCAGTAACAATCATATAGCAAAATCTCATAACTTCATAGACATGGTGATACATACCTTTTGACAGAACAATGATGCTCAACATATTATAACTTTCCTCACAAGGCATATCTTAATCATATAGCCATGGTGAATATGAGGGTTTTGGGGTGCTATTTTGAGGTGCAGTGCATCACAGTGTCACCGAAATGATTTGCACTCTAGCTATCTCAAAAACTGCCTCCCTCTCTGCCTCCCCCTGCCTCCGTGACTATGCTAGAAAGTTTGACAGAGCCTGGTGAAGGGCATTCTCAGTGGCAGGCCTTTGTCTCTGCAGTTCAATCCCATTAGGGTTGCCAGACATTCCGATAAAATCCGGACTGTCACTATATTTAGCTGTTTGTCCCACTTCCCAACTGATGTACGGTCAGGATGCCATTTGTCCTGATTTTTGGTGCGGGGCTGGACCGATCACCCTAGCTGGCAGGCTCCCTACCTGGCTTCGCACTCACGGGAAGCAGCCGGCAGGACTCTGTGGCCCCTAGGTGGAGGGTCGGCAAGGGGGGTCTCTGCATTCTGCACCTGCCAGGAGCACCAGCTCCGCAACTCCCATTGGCTGGGAACCGCAGCCAATGGGAGCTATGGGGGAGGGGCCTACGGGCACGAGCAGAGCCCCCTGGCCGCCCCAACCCTAAGAGCCAGAGGAACCTGCTGGCCCAGGTAAATGCTGCTTGGACCCCGCCCCAACCCCCAGCAGGTCCCTCTGCCTGCTAGGGTCAGGGGCGGCCAGGGGGCTGTGTGCGTTCCTCATGCCCGCAGGTCCCACCCCCACAGCTCCCACTGGCCGTGTTCCAAGCCAATGAGAGCTGTGAAGCCGGCACTCATGGCGGGCGCAGCATGCGCAGATCCCACAGGCTGCCCCTGACCCTAGGAGCCAGAGGGACCCGACGGCTGCTTCCAGGGAGCTGCCTCAAGTAAGAGCCGCCTGGACCCCACCCCCACACCTCCTCCCCTTGTCCCAGCCCTCAGTGAGGAGTCTCACGGCGGGCAGCAGGGCTGGCCAGGGGCAATGGGGCATATGTGGCATGGCCAGACGCACATTGGTTCACCTGACCCTGTGCTGTGAGCGTGCCCCTTCGTGTTGGGGGTGGGCCCATGCTGCGCCACATAGCTCACATGCCAACACCCCCCAGACCTGCTATGCCCAGCGCCCCCTGGACCCGCTATGCCCAATGCCCCGCACAACCCCCCTGTGCCATTATCTGATTAAATATGACCATGTAGATTATTGTTGCTACCACTGTTATATAACTGCAACAAAACTTGTACAAATTATGTCAAGTAAGGTGTCTATGGAAAGGTTATGATTTGCTGAATGTGATTATGCTATTTGTATGGCATGTATCATTTTTGTATTTGAAGTTGTGAGTATTGGCTCTATACCTGTATTTCAAATATGTTTGCAGCGGTAATGCCCACAAGATATTTAGCCTGCACATCTTGAAGGGACTATTCAAATTAAGTAGGTCATCAAGGAACACTTAACTCACACTGGACCATGGGAGACGCACATCTACACTTAATGGACTTTCCTACTGTGACTAAGCAAAATCATGCATGGACATGTGACTTGCCCATGTGACTCCAAACACCATCTTGCTACCTGTAATTTTTAACTAGCTATGCTGAGAGCTTTGTTTGAAACAATGGATTTCCCTCTGTGACAGCTTGGATCACCGAAATCCCCATGGGGTTGCCAACTGATGTGCCAAGACTACTTCTACTCCTGCTTTCCCTTGCAGTTTGGGACTCCAGCACCCTGCCTTGCTGAGCCAGATATGCCAATCTGCTCCAACACAGACCCAGGGTCTGAACCACGTGCCCCAAAGCTGCAGACTTAACTGAAAGCAACTTAGGAAGTGTTCCGGTCTTTAACACTCAGATGCCCAACTCCTAGTGGGGTCCAAACCCCAAATAAATCTGTTCTACCCTGTATAAAGTTTATACAGGGTAAACTCATAAATTATTCACCCTCTATAACACTGATAGAGATATGCACAGCTGATTGCCCCCCCCCAGTATTAATACATACTCTGGGTTAATTAATAAGTAAAAAGGGATCTTATTAAATACAGAAAGTAGGATTTAAGTGGTTCCAAGTAGTAACAGACAGAATAAAGTGAATTACTAAGCAAAATAAAATAAAACACGCAAGTCTAAGTCTAGTATCGTAATAAAACTGAACACAGATGAAATCTCACCAGTTCCAGTAAGCTTCCTTTTACAGACTAGTCTCTTTCTAGTCTGGGTCCAGCAATCACTCACACCCGCTGTAGTTACTGTCCTTTGTTGCAGTTTCTTTCAGGTATCCTTGGGGGTGGAGAGGCTCTCTCTTTGGCCAGCTCAAGACAAAATGGAAGGGTCTCCCACGGGCTTAAATAGACTTTCTCTTGTGGGTGGAGACCCCCTCCTCTCTCCTATGCAAAGTCCAGCTCCAAGATGGAGTTTTAGAGTCACATGGGCAAGTCACATGTCCATGCATGACTCAGAACTTACAGGTGGCAGCCATGGTTCACGTGCTTCCTTGAACGTCCTCAGGTAGACTTCTTATGTGGATTGGAGCCTTACAAGAGTCATTGCCCTTTAAGTGTTTCTTGATTGGGTGCCTAATTTGTACATTCCTTTCTCAAGGAACTGACCAAATGCTCTACTAAAGTTACTTAGAAATCAAGCCAGTACACAACCAATATTCATAACTTTGAATACAAAAATGATACATGCATACAAATATGATTAATAGATTCAGATCATAACCTTTACATAGATATGTTACATGGCATATGTAGCATAAAACATATTCCAGTTATGTCATATATATATATTCATGAGCATATTTCCATAAAGCCTTATGGTGGGCACCCTCCACATGGCAGAAATTATAAAAGGTGCTGGGAACATCTCCATTTTGCCTCTTTCCTGCTCAAGTCTCTTGCCTGCTCAAACTTCTGGACTATGAACTTAGAATGCTCCCATTAGTGTAATCAAGGGACTGAGGACCTTCCAATGATTTGGAAACAACCAGATGTTATGCTTATAAGAAGCACATGGGATCTTTTTTAGGGGAAAAGGCAATATGCCGCATTTATTGAAGATACAAAAATTAGCATATGCATTCAATTAACCTCCCCCCCCCACACACACAGTCCACCAGTCGATGTTATAGTTACCAGTCCAAAGTTTGGATTAACCTAGTGGCCAGCTAGCTGATCACCGGTAGGGAGGAGCCGGGTTCCATCAGTCGCAACACGATGTTCTGGGGAAGTCTTGGCAGGATGAACCCAAAGATTCATGGCAAGGCACACTGTTTATATAGTGATTTTTCTTCATTGGGACCAATAAGTTTTGCACCATCATGCTGTAATAAATTGTTGTTTGACAAGTGCTTGTTTTTTTAAATTGTCCTTATTTTTTATTACAGCTATTTTGTCCTCATTGATAGGTGCCTGTCTCATTTTTAGAGTCGTTAATTTGCTCTCCTCTGACATTTCAATAGGGGCGTGTTGCAGCCTCTTGGCGCCCTTGCGTCTGTTTCTGGTTCCTCCCTCGTACGTCTGGCTCAGTGATGACCTTTACACTTATCTCTTAACACATACATTCCTCCTTCACACACAAAACAAAATTAATTTACACAGAACATTTTGAACAGGAACATCAAATTGCAATGCAAAAGAAAAACAATCATTGCGTTCTTTTACTTATTATAAAATGCTAAATTGGTGACCCTTTAAGGTCTGTCACTGCCTTTGAAATTAGCACAGACACAGATTCTGGTTGATGCATTTTTACCAAATGGCCTATTAGGCCATTCCTTTTTGCCATTCAAAAAGGGTGGCTGGCAGAATATGATCAAATCATACATCAATACATGCTACATTATTATCTCATTTATTCTTTATTTTAAATTATACAAAATACAAACATAAAATCCTACTACTACACAGAGACTTGACTTAAGCCAGTAGTTTATTCCATCACTGCTACAAGCCTGAACCAAAAACTTTGCAGTTATTGTATGTATTTGATTCCTTTAACCAATTTTAACTCTCACCTTTCTCTCTTTCTTTTTGTAAATAAACCTTTAGACTTTAGATACTAAAGGATTGGCAACAGCGTGGTTATTGGGTAAGATCTGAGTTGTATATTGACCTGGGTCTGTGGCTGATCCTTTGGGATCAGAAGAACCTTTTTTGTTTGATGAAATTGATTTTAAAGAACCACTCATCTTTAAGTCTAGTGTTTTTGGGATGACACAAGCACTGGAATACCCAAGGAAACTGCTTTTATGACTTCTTGTTATCCAGTGTGGTGAGACAGAAGTTTACTTTTGTTGCTGGTTTGGTATATCTCATGGGAGAATAACCACAAGTTTTGGGGTGTGTCTGCCCTGTTTTTCAGCAGTTTGTCCTGAATTTGGTATTCTCCGTTGTAACCCACAGAGACACGGTTAAACCCCTTACCACAAATGAACAGCGTCCTGCACACCACCACCCCTGCCCAGCACTTCCCCACCCACAGCCCCACCACAACTGCTCCCCACAGAACCCCCCACGCCCTAGTTCCCCAACACACACAGATTTTCCCCTCCCCCACTACCCATTGCTCTTCCCCACAGCCCCACCACAACTACACAGTGCCCCATACAGACCCCAACTGCCCAGCGCCCTGACACACACAGATCTTCCCCACTGCGCAGCGACCCCCCACTGCCTAGCACCCCAAAACATACAAACCTCCCTCCCTGCCAGCACCCTCCCCCCCCAGACCTCCCAGACACTCACTCCCCCACACCCTGACTTCTCCCCTGGCCGCAATCGCTGGCCCTGCTAGGAGGTAAGGTGACTGTCAGCTGGGCTGAGTGAGCAGCGCAGGCAGGAGTGGAACTGGGATCATGCCCCCCTGCCCTGTGGCTTCTGCCGGGGGCTGGAGCCAGGGTCTTGTGCCCCTGTCCCGTGGCTTCTGCTGGGGCCATAAGCCCCTGCCCCGTGGCTTG
Source organism: Natator depressus (assembly GCF_965152275.1). NCBI lineage: Eukaryota > Metazoa > Chordata > Testudines > Cheloniidae > Natator > Natator depressus. The sequence goes on from NC_134235.1 coordinate 62,129,367, forward strand.
TGACAGGGGCTGCAGCAGGGGCCATATGCCCCCGTCGCAGCTTCCTAGGGCTGTGTACCCCACTCCCCATGGCTCCGGTCAGGACTGTGCACCTTTGGCTGGTCCCCCCCAATGTGTGCTGATATTTTACTCTTGTGATCTTGGTCACCTAAATCCCATCAAATATACAATTTGAGCTCCTACCTGGCCCTAGCCAAGAAAATGTATGATGTCACTTTATGTAGGCTTTTCAGTAATAGAAGGCTCTGGATTCCCCTGAAATGTAATTATATGATGCATTTCAGAAGCAAAGTTCTGTCCTCTGGCTCTATATACTTTCCTCTTAATAATGCATCCCACTGCATCTTTTCTTTGAAATGAAGTCCTAAGGGTCCATTCTGTCACTGATAATCCCTGTTGAAAACTCTCACCCCAACATAGAGACTAAAATTTAGTGCTACTTGGGGACACCATAAATTCTAAAGCTGAACCTAGGGAAATAAAATGTAGAAAAAATAAACCTGTTCTGTGGGAAAGAAATATGGAGCCTCTTCTTGGTGTTGAACATTGTAGTGTGTTTGCTTAGTACACTGGGAACTTTAATTATACAGTATAAACACTCAGGCATGTTTTACACATCTCTTTTACTACAAATAAAACATTCATTCACTGAATCATTTAACACAAGTTTTACTTTTCAGATTATTTCACAGGGTAAAATAACCCTTAAAAATACATTTGTTCAAAAAAAATTGCCTCAGCTCCAAGTGTTGTAAAAGGAATACTTGAAATGTCACACATGGTATAAAATAAAAACAAAGAGCTTTAGTGTGTGAACCAGATCTGCATATGAGGACTCTAAGTACTGCATGAAACTCCTAGGAAGTCAATAGGACACCAGTGGGAATAATATGAGTTTGCAGGATCAGCCTCCAAGTATTACACCTATTTTATATTCATTAACAAACTATTGGCCCTATGCTCTTCTTGGCTACAGCTGAGGATCTGGACCACGGTGTTCTGTGTTCCTAGGATAAGGAGGCAAGAAAATGAGCAAGCAAGCTCATGTGTCTCACTGAGAACATCCCACATTGCACATCACTCTCCTTGTCATTAATTGGTATTTACTCTAAGACAGTCTTTAAAGTATCCCCTGACTGATGAAGAAGGATCAGGTTGTGTTTTTCAATAAATCGTTTACAATCTGACTCACTGAATTCTCCCCCACTAATACTGTCTCTACTTGGCTGCTGTGGACGTTCACCATGACTCATTTGAAGCATGAGAATACTACAAATAAGAAATTGAAGTAAACCAGACAAGCCCTTTTCTACAGCACATGTTGCTATACCAATTTTATGGATGTTCAGCTAGAAGAATAGAGGAACCAAATTTTCTGATATGGAAACAAAATGCATATACAGTTACCTTTGGGTGTGCAGTTTTAACATACAGACTTCAGTATGTTATGTGACTTTCCCAAGGTCACATCAATGCAGAATCAGAGGTAGACAAATGGGAATTTCATGACTAGGCCTGTGGACCTCACTATCCCCCATACAGCATTGCTCTATGTTTAGAGCTCTCAAACCCCAGTGACTTCAGCAGGAGTTGAAGGTGCTCAGAACTTCACAGCATCAGGCCTCATGTGAACAAAGTTCACTTGATACTATACTCATAGACAGTTCTCTGAAAATGTCTGATCTAATCTTCCCAACCCATCATTTGCCATGTAAATATTTTATCTGACATTTAAATTTTATTATTTTTACTGTGGATCATCTGGATCACAAGATGAATCAATCCTATTGCTTAAAATATCATTGATCCCATCATGCACTATGTTTGTTTTCCAAAGCATTGGCAATCAATAGTATTCATTGATCATTGGCTGGAAATACAAACATATATAAAATTAATTTGAGCTGGGGATGGGGCACTTAAACATGAACCCTATAATCTTTTGCTGGAACCAGTCAGCTGACCAGCAGCAATGTTGATTTGATTGTATAAATAGTGATATCATTAGGGCAATGGTTCTCAAGTTTTTCCACTTCAGGAGCCCCCCGAATTCCCTTTCCTCGTAGCTCGGTTCTAGCTCAGGCCCCCTCCCATGTAACAATATGATAAGAACAAAGTGGCCATGACCCTCAGGTTGAGAAATAAAAACAAGCTGATGATAATGAAAGCACTGCTTTTCCAAACAATAGGCCTATTCCTATTCTCACTGATTTCAGTGGGAATAGGATTAGGTGCTATCATTGCAAATTATGTCCGAGTGCAGTAATTCAGTGTTTATTTATTCTAATATTGTAATGGGGTAGTCTGTCCCTTAAGGGTAGCGGTGCCTAATGGTCAACCCACCCTGGCATGTGGGATGACTCTTCAAGAGGTTGAAAGGTCTGATTTTATATAGAAAAGGACCTGGGAGAGAGGAAGCGGTTCCGGAATGGGTTTGGGAGGAAATTCTGTCATGGTTTCTTTCTGCCAGGAGCCTGGCAGAGAGGGCAGTGAAAGGGTCCCCTCGCATCCAACCAATTAGGGATGAGCTGGAAAAAGGGGACTAGCATAAAGGCTGCCTCCTCTCTTAGAGCAGAGTAGACACCAGCAGGGAAAGGCTAACCTGCTAGGCAGCCTGAAGTCTGATAAAGGAAAAGCGGGCCAGCTGAAGGAGAAGTTGGCAAAGCTCTTACTGCTGGCTAAAACACAACTCAGCTCCAGAGAGGAGAGGTGATGGCTCCTTAAGGACAATCATAAAATCTGATCAACAGCGTCAGAGAAGAGAGCTGAAGACTCCTGTTTAAGGAGACAGTGAGGGGACTAACTAACTACATCCCAGTTTGACAGGACAGCTGGTGATTGCTGCCTAAGGAAGGACTGAAAGATATAACCCAGAGAAGGAACTGAGAAGGGTTCCAGAAATAGAGCCTCTTTATAGTCACAGGAAAGAAGAGTCTCTGGAAGGAAGGAGCTAGAGACTGCATGTTGGATGAAGCCAGAGTTGATGAATGTCCCTGGGTGTCGCTGAGTAAACTCAAATTTATGTTTATGGCTCTTGTTAATAAATGAGACCCTTGGAAAAGGGGTGCTCTTTGATTAAAAGGATCTGCCTGGACTTGTTTATAAGTAGGGTGAAGGGAGGCTGGGCTCACCTGGGGTACTAGTTACTAAAAGGGGGTGCACTGGGGGAACCTGCATGCCCTCACAGATACATATGAAACATACAATGCTTTTGAGGGACATAACTAGGTTGTCTGAAGTTTGCTCTTCCAAAAACGCATCACAACATGCGTACTTATAGTTGTGTTGGATTTAGACTAGCTGTACCAGTGGCCTATTGAGGTTCAACAGTGGTTGTTCAGCACACTAAACGGATGTTGTTTTTATCTTGCAGAACATAACATGAGGAAATATAATGCAATCTCCTCCATCAAACGTATGCAAATTGGGAGGTGGAGATGGGTACAACAGGGATCTTGCCTTTTATTCTCCTGCAGACTATTTTCCAGATAGCAAACAGGAACAAATTAATATGTTGCATTAGTTTACAACCATGTGATCTACTTGTAAAGATGGATAAACAATTAGTGTTTGCTGAAAAGGACAGGAAACATTGCACATTTCAAACCTGGTTAATCCATACTTTGTTAGGGCCTGATTCTCCATTGCCTTCCACTTTCTGTCTTTATTTATAACTGAATGGGATGGGTGTAAAATGCTACCAAGTCAGGGGCAAAGCAGTGAAAAACCATGCCTTGAGCCCCACAGAAATTACATGCTGTATCAGCTGTTGACTTTAAAATCAAACACTATTGGAATTTGCAACTGCAAGTCTTGCACCACAGCAGCAGAAGCAATAATACCAAAGGTAAGGGTTACATGATTAAACTCAAAGCAAATGAATGTCCATAAATACACAAATTCACCCACCTGATTCTGCTTGTTTATTTTGCTCTTGGTTTTTCAGTTGCTGTCAGCCCCAGAAAACCTGAGTTAGCATCTTTATTGTTTGCGGGCTTGCACAGTGAAAATCTTGACAAGCTGCAAAAGCAGCAGAGAGTTCTGAGCCTGAGTCCCAGGGGTGTACATTAAAGAGAGCCATATTGAGCACACAGTCATAAACATGAGTTGTATATGAACAGATGCAAAGGATAATGAGAAACTTGCTGAGAGGTTGGTGCTTAGTCTTTCTTACTTTCCATCACTACCCATGTTTTCTGGAAAACATAGCTCTTGAATGAAAACCCTATCATATTAATTAGATAAAAACTAAACAAAGGAACTGACTGCAGGATAGCCACCAAAGGAATTTGTTTTGTATGAAAGGTACAAATGAGGCGCCAGCTTCCTCCGGACCCCAGCGGCTCGGACCCCGGCGGCTCAAACCCCAGCCCTGCCCCAAGCCCCGCCCCTTCTCCCAAACCCCCAGCCCCGCCCCACCTCTTCTCACACAGTTTCGCTCCCTCCCCTGAGCATGCCCCATCTAAGTGCCTCCTCCTCCCTCCTAGCGCCTGCTGCAAAACAGCTGATTGTGGCAGGCAGGAGGCCCTGTGGGGGGAGGAGGAGGAGTTGACCGGCAGGGCCACCAGGAGGCACAGGGGGTGGAGGGGAGGTGGCTGCACCCACTAATATTTTTCAGCCCTGGAGCACCCACGGAGTTGGCACCTATGAAATTGGAGCCTGATGTCTTTTACAGAACAGATAGCAGCTGTGCAAGTTTCCCCACATTGCCTCACCAGCTTGTCTCAGCCCTCAACTGGAAGGACAGCCTCTAGAACTGAGAAATAAGACTAGATGTGGCTGGATTGCTGCACCTTCTTGCAATAAACGGTATGGTCAGGGCATTAGTTTCTCTTCTGATTCAGTCCTTCACTGAGACTGCCAACTAATGGTTTCTGTAATAGGTTCACCCATCCACTAGGACCTGGACTGAAACCACCAATTCATTTTACATAAAGGCCACAACAACTGATCTAGACTAGATTTTAAATCAGAGACTTAGATTATTTCTTCACTGGGGGTGGGTGGGGAGGGAGGTGTGCTTTTTGCACAGCTGAGCAAATAACGTTTTTTTTCCCAGTTTTGATAGCTGAACCAAAAAAAAAGTCATTCATTTCAAACCAAAACCCAGCTTTTTGATTTTTCTGGCTTAAGCAGAAAAAAACAAAGAAAAATAAATAAATAATCAACCAAGTTGATTCAAATGGATATTTTAAAAACCAGATTTTGAAACAAAATGGTTTGTTTCAACAATATCAAAATAAAACATTTCAATTTTTGAAAAAGTTTTCCACATTTTTGATTGGGCTGAAACTCTCTGCTGAATTTGATCTGAATTTGCAAATAGTTATGATCCCCCCAGAACTGCATTTTTGGGTGACTTTACTCTTTGTCAAAAAAGACCTTGTCCAGCCTCTCACATAGAGATAATTAATGTGCATTAGCTATCTCGCTATAAAATCCTGAGGGAAAAAGGCTCTGTCGTTTTTACCACAATGTAGCTAGATAAGGTCAACACTATGCCCTATCTGCAGTTGACCTCACTTAACTATATCACATAGTGAAAGATTTTTAAGAGTCTTTTACTCTTTTAAAGAGTCATTCATTTTCTCCTCCAGAAAGTATGTTAAGCTTCAAGGCCCAGTGCAATAGTAAAATTTGTTGAAGTTTTAAAGCCAATGGCCTGTGGGTGAAGGAACACAGCAAGGTTAGATGATATGGTCGCATAGGTGCTGGAACTAGGGGTGCTGCCGCAGTCCCTGGCTGGAAGTAGTAATAACAACCCAAACATATGGTTTCCACCTTCAGTGCCCCCACTATAAAAATTGTTCCAGCACCACTGTATGGTCGTTAAAAAGTGCCAGTGACCAGTCTACCACTGGTGGAGTCACACAGGAAGTAGAACACTTGGAAATGTGAAGGCAGAGTGGAGAGAGCAGTGGCTGCTGGCTGGGCGCCCAGCTCTGAAGGCAGTGCCCCTACCAGTAGCAGTGCTGGAGTAAGCCTGGGTGGGGGGCCCCAAGAGAAGCCCTTGGCCCATGTGCCCACCCACTGGGGCATGCCGTCCAGGGAAGGTGGAGGGTCCAGGGCTCCCCACAGAGGCCTAGACTCACCTGCTTCAGCCCGGGCTCCTGGGCCCCAGCTCCCACGGTCACAGCTTCCCTAGCGTTCTGTCGGCCCCAGAGCTGGGTCCCCGCACTCAGGCAGCCATTACCAGTTGGGAATGGTCGAAGGGCAGCGGGGAGCTGAGGAGCAGACACAGCCTGAGACAATAGCAGGAGATGGAGGAGCACTACAGCTGCCTGCATCATGGCACCAGCCACTGCCAGCACAGCAGCCACCCTGCACTGCCTGGCTCCAGCTTCTGGCATCTGACCTGGCCATGGGGCAGTGCCTTGGCGGGGGGGGAGGAGAGGAGAAGGTAAAGCCAGTACTCACCTGAGGAGCAAGGCATGGGGCCACAGAGAGGAGCTGGGCTCTGTGGCAGGATTTTACGCCTAGCCCTCCTCACATCTTGGAAGAGGCTTGCACTGACCCCTGCCCTTTAATGACCAGAGATTACTTGAACTTGAGGTTTAAGTGTCAGCTGAAAGATGGCACCTCCAGCAGCACAACACCCAAATACCATACTGAAGCATTAGTATGGTACTGATTCAGGGGAAGAATTACACCTATTTACATTTTCTTCCTGCAGCACTAAATATTTCTTGGCAATACTGGAACTAACTCTCAACTCAATCTTGCTTAGCTTATAGGATCTGATGATAGACAATGTATTTTTTCTTCATGAGTAAGGCTGTGATCCTGCAAAGAGCTCTGCATGGGAAGATACTGCACCCTATAGGAGCCCCCATGATTTGACAGTAAGTTCTTCACTTCAGTAGAAGCTCTGTGTGGGTGCAGAAGTCTTCTTATACTGAGCTCATTGCTACACTGAAGCTTAACCGTGATAACTCTCTGGAGCAAACCCAGCTGCTTATTGACAAAGGGCTCCAGTAATAATGGAAAAACCTTCAGTGAGATGTACCATTTTACCAGCACTTAGCTTTATACCTTTTGTAGGTAAACTGGTAAAATATTTTTCCAAGCAATTTATCCATCTTTGAGAACATGCTACATTTGAAGCAGGAGGTTTGAAAGTTCAGCATCTTTTTAGTGCTGTGATCAATAACAAAAACAAGCCAACAACATAATGTTTTCTTGAAAGATGAACGCCCCCCTCAAAAGTAAGCCATACAAAAAGACTCTCTGCATCACCCCTCCCCTCATACTATTCCCCCTTGCTCTCCTATCTCAACAACTGCATTGATTTTAGTTAAATGTAAGCTGCTGGGCAAAACTCCAGGACCTATGAGTCAAACATTCTTTGCTGGTTCTTGCACTGAGCCACTGTGGCAGGTTAGGTAAGGCAGTTAGTGTTGATTTTCAGAGATATTGAACACCTGCCACTCCCACTGACTGCAGCTGAAGTTGTGGGTGCTCAGCACCTTTGAAAATTAAACTCTTAAGCCTGATCCTGTAGACACATGTGTGCTTAACATTCAGCATGTACATAAGTGTCTGAGGCTCAGTTAACACCTGCTAATTCTATCTTGGGTTTTATACCATGCCCAGCAGTCAGTACTTCCCATGTAACATGGAGAAGTCCCCATTGGACTTCATGGAGTTTTCTGCTCTTCTCACTTTCTTGATTTAAAGGCTTTGCTTTGGATATGCCTCTAATTTTCACCTCTTCTGCTTGCTAACCCGCCCTGTACCTCATTATTCTGGTTTCTATTTGTGATTTGAATTGAAGCAATGCTTAATAGTTCTGATTAGGATGCAACTGCACTAGGTACTGTGCAAACACAAGAGAGTGAAATCCCTTCAATTGACTTCAATAAGTCCGGGATCCCATGAGGCTAGGATCCTTATTTGTTGATTTCTTATTCAAAGGCCAAAATAATAATAAAAATAATTAATTGGTGTAAATTTAATTTTTAGAAATCTCAAACCAAACCCTAGATTGAGCTTTAAAACACTATATAGTCATGCTTTTAAGGATACACTTTTCTGAGATGCAAGCAAGACCCCAGTCTCACATGATGGAATTGCCTCTTAATTTGAAAAAGTAATATATTTGATGATGTGTAAATGACAAAAATACCTTTTGGATCACATCTAAAATGAAACATCTGTGCAACTACTGGACCATTCTGAAGACTCCAGAGAGCATGTCACACCCTGACCTGTAGATTCATTTCTGTGCAAAATGTGTCACACAACCCCAATGTGCCCCACCACTCTCCCCATATTTTGCAAGTGATCTTCAGTAAGGAACTGTGGTTTCAACCCACATAAACGACAAGAAACTTTTCAGTCACCCCAACCAACACATCCCTGCCAAATTTAGACTGTGGTGAAGAGACCTGGATATGCCACTCCCCGATTCAAAGCTTAGTTTCTTCCATCTCCTCCCCACTTACGTTTTGGGAATGGTTCATGAATAAGCAACTGAGGCTGACCTGGTATAAATAACAAAATAAGTCATGTCACCCCATGTGACACATTTATGCAAGCATTAAACCGTTATGAAAAGTCTAGGATATGCTACTGCCTGACCTAAAGATTTATTTCTGAACAATCATTCACATATGTTACAGCCTCCCACCCTTTCCTTTTTCAAATTGTTCTTAAATAAGCAACAGGGGGGTTCAACATACATAAATGACAAAATGCACCACTCCTACCTTTCTGGGCTTCCTGCCAAATATCAGACCTGTACTTACACTTTGCCTGGTGTTTCTGAGTAAACACACATAAACCCATAAAAAGCAACCAAATCCAACACTTCATTCATTTGTTGCAAATCCAGCTGCAATATTTTCTCAGACATTATTAGATAAACAATTACGAATAAAGAAGATCTACAGAAACTCTCTTCTTTGGACAATTTAAGAACAGGAAAGATGGCTAAACACATCACATTTGTTCAGTTTTTTTTAACCAGTGTGCAAATATTTGTTATGATGAGTTCAATCAACTATTTTCCTTCGCCTTGCTGTGATATCTGTTGTCACAACCTCCCCCTTACGGGGCAGCACACCTTATTCAACACCAGTGTCAGTGGCTACAACTGACAAGTGCAGCCTTTTTACCTCTCTAATTTTCTTCTCAGGACACCTGCCTGTAAATGTCAGGTGCTCTTGGCTGCTTTTCATTACTGTATTTTGAAGGCCCTTCGGATCTCTTCAAAACCCACCGACTGACTATGCCTCTGACTCCTGGGTTTGACCAAACACTAAACTTTTATCTAACTGAGTAAACATAACACAAGCAAAACAGTAACATCTAGTGACCGTCCTACTTCTTACTCTAGCAGGGACAGCCTAAGATTATAAGAGCCCAGCAGAGCTTCCTCTCCTTCAAATTCAACCTCCCAAATTTCCAAGTGAGGAGTCTGAATGGAGCTTCTGTCCAGAAGTCCAAGTCTCTGTGGGTACGTCTACATGATACCCGGTTAGCACGCTAAAAATAGCTGTGTAGACATTGCGACTCAGGCTGGAACTCGAGCTCTCTAGCTCGGGTGGGGATGGATTTGACAGCTTGAGCTCCAGCCTAAATTGCAGTGTCTACACAGCTTTTTTTTAGCATACTAGCACAAGCCCCACCAGCATAAGACTGTGGACCTAGGCAGGGAAGCTAACTCCCAGATGCAGTGTAAACATACTCTGTGTCTCCATCCACCTAGCGGTATGTGTTCTTTTTGGTCTTCGTCCCATAACATACCTCACTATATAATTTCACTTAACATTTATCCTATGACAGCATCTCACATCCAGCAATTTTCAAACTAATGTAGTTCATGCAACATACCCATACATCAGCAGCGTGACTGAGGCCACTTTTCTTTAGGTGATATTTGGAGAACATCTCTTGGGTGGCTGAAATATCTCCATTTGCTTTGCTTTAGAATTCAAAAATGCCATCATAGAAATGTCAGCTCTGAGCTTTCCCAAGCTTGTGGAAACATACGAAATGGTTTCCAATATTGTAGATTATTCCAACAACTTTACATCTGTAATGACAGAATTTTTGCTTTAATAAATACTTACTTTTCTGGCCAAGCTCTTTGACGTCCTCTACTGAACTAATCAATGTTTGAAATATTATTTTTAATATTAATGCTACATTCACATTACATGGAAAAGAGCGACAGGGGGGCAGGTGAAGGGAAATGCTCCTAAAACCTTTTCTGCATAGCAATGAATGGTATTTAAAATAATACAATTAATTTTTTTGATAGAACAGCCAAAATGCACCTTGGTTTTCCAGCTTACTTGCTGTCATGCACAGAAATCTCTGGTGCAGGTGATAGCAGATAAAATATTCTGGTGCGCAAGGGCCAATAAAAGTGGTGATAAAAGTCTGGCATCTCTGGGGGAACAGTTAAGGTTACAGAGCATGGTCTGTATTGTTAGTTTTGACAGTGGTAGGGAGTGTGGGAGGAGGAATAGATTAGAGGACTTAACTTTTCATTTCCTTGTTTTTTGTAATTTTGCACCTGGCAGGGGTTCTCAAACTGTGGGTCGGGACCCCCAAGTGGGTCATAACCCCAATTTAATGGGGTCTCCAAGGTTGTCATTAGACTGGCTGGGGCCCAGGGCCAAAGCCCAAGCCCCACTGCCCAGGGCCCTTGGTGGTGGGGCTCAGGTTATAGGTCCCCTGCTCAGGGATGAGACCCTTGGGCTTTGGGCCCCCTGCCCAGAGTGGTGGAGCTCGGGCTTTTGATCCCGGGGTGGCAGGGCTCAGGTAGGCTTCGGTCCCTCCTCCTGGGGTCATGTAGTAATTTTTGTTGTCAGAAGGGAGTCACAGTGCAATGAAGTTTGAGAACACATAGCATCAGGTGTGTTAACTGTGTAGAAAACTTAACAGATTGACAACAAAGGGTTTTGGGTTTTTTTTTTTGGTATCTTAATATAGATAATATGTATAATTGTAAAATGGAAAAGGTGTGTATAATATTTGTACATTATACATAGGTGTGTATAATATTTATACATTATATATCCCTTCATCTGTCCTTTTTGTAGCCAGTCTACAAACCCAGTTGTTTATTATTCAAGTTGCAAAATGGAAGATGGGTGTAGGGAGACAGGACAGTGCTTTGCACAGAAAAAAAAGTTTGGAGTCAGAGAGTGGCATGTTCAAGTCTTTCCAGAACAGTCCAACTTTTGCTGGACGTGACGCTTGACTCGAGAGGTCTCTTGTTATTTATGTGCGTTGAAACCACAGTTCCTTATTGAAGGATGATTTGCAAAGCTGGGGCTGGCGGTGGGTTGCAGGGGCGCATGAAGCCCGCACCTTGCACGGAAAGGAAATTTTGGACTGGGGGCGTGTCCCGCTTCGCCCTGCCCAGCGCTCCTGCCGGGGAGCGGGCTCGGGGCGCGGAAGCTCCCGCTCCTCCGCAGGAGCGCCGGAAAGGCGGGGCGCGGGGGCGCCCGTTTGTCCGGGCTCCCCCAAGTGGCGGGGACCCCTGGGCACGGGCTCGTTGGCCCAGGGACTAATGCGCCACTGGCGTCCAGATACTAGCCCCCGGCCCCATGACAACCCTCCGCCTGGCGTCAGCAGGCCCTGCAGGGGTTAAGCCTGACCTGGCGGGGGTGGGGTGAGCGCTCCCGCGTCCCTGACTCGCTCTGCCTCTTTCGCGATGGGAAGCGGCGCGTGCGGCATTTGGCCGCCGCTCGCCTCCCTTGCATGGCGCAGCAGCCGTCGCTGCGGGTCCCTGGCTCTACAGCCCGTATGTCTCAGGTGAAGCTGCCCGCCCCGCCGGGGAACCTTAACGAGCTGCCCGACCAGTCCCTGCTGGTGGGAGCCGCCGTGGCGGAGCTGCGGCGCCTGGCCTTGGCTGACGGCAGCCAGCGCTGGCCGCTCGCTCTCACCGACTCCTTCCTGCTCAGGTTCCTGCGAGCCCGGGACTTCGACCTGCCCCTGGCTTGGAAGGTGAGGAAGGGCTGGGCGCGGGGCCCGAGGCCAGCTGGTCTCCCTGGTGCTGCAGCCGGCCCTTTCCCTCGGTCCCCCGCAGGGCTGCAGGGGCTCAGCGCTGCGGGTTCGACCGCCGCCCTCGGACGATCCTGCAGGGAGCCGGAAGGTGCATGCCCCGGTTGCTGTGTGAGATCGCTCCCAGGTGTGAGGAGAGCAGTACCAGACGCCCGGGCCATGCCTGCTTGTCTGTAGCGTGAGCCCTTCTGGTCTAAACTGTTGGTCTGTCTGTCAAGTGCCTAATAGCTTGTGTAGGCACCCTAGAAGTAATGCACAGTAATGACAATACAGGCACTAATCCCTCGCGGGGAAAGGGAGAGACAGGTCATGAAACCACACGCCTGCATTTTATGGGAGAAATTGGGGCCGCTGTGTTCCAGGAAAAATAGAGACAACACCCAAACTAAGGTTTAGGCCCTGCTCCTGCCAAGAGCTCTGTGTGGGCTGGGTAAACTCACGTGGCCACAGGGAACCCTGGTGAAGTCAATGGGACTACTCCTAGTGCAGGATCAGGGTCCCGTCTTGGTGGTGTAATAACTGAGTAAAGTAGGAGTAAAGGAAATGGCTGTAGCATTTAGTAGGGATTGGACTGGAGCAGCTGTTTTGGTAGCTACGGCACATTCTAACTTCACAAAGTAGGAGCTGGATGCACATATCCAGCGTGATGCTAGAGAAGTGCACAGTATGACTATTAGCTTTCTGTAATCTTACTTATGCAGCATTGAGTACAGATTTAAATACCCTAATATCAGAAAGTGAAACACTTAAAGGGATGCCATTAACATTAAAAATCATATTCTTGTCTTATAGATAACACCTGGAGTTACTATAGCACAAAGAGATTAGGAAAAACATATTTTCCTCTCTTTCTAACTTTGTTCATTTAGTGCATTTGAATTCATTCAGTATATAGTGAGTTTCACCATTTTCCTGGTTGTTTATGTGGTAATTACTTAAAAGTTTTTTTTAAAACTGGTAACAAGTTCAAGTCATGAGTGGGCCTTTAAAGTTTCTCAGGGAAATATTAACTTACCAGCATTGAATATGTGTTGTATTTTAATTGAAATTGATGTGGATGAGTTAATGTTGCCCAGCAAACCTTATATTTATATTTCCCAGCTGTAATATTGCCTTAGGCTGCGATTTTTCACTTATTAATATATCAGAGAATCAGTATGGCCAACTCTGCGTGTTCAAAAATCATGAGACAAGCCTGCTAAAATCTTTAATATTTTGCATTCTATTTGTCTTCTGGGTTTTGAGCCTTTGAAGCAGTGGTGAGCAGCCCACGGGCCGCACACTGTCCATCAGGGCAAGCTGCTGGCCAGCCAACAGACCATTTGTATACATTTGCACGGCCACCCGCAGCTCCCAGTGGCTGCGGTTTGCTGCTCCCGGCCAATGGGAGCTGTGGGAACTGGCGGCCAGAGCAGCGCGAGGCCAGGGCAGGCGCAGGCCCTGGAAGTGGCCAGCATGTCCAGCAGTGGCTCCTGTGGGAGCAGGTGGCTCCGCGCGCTGCCCTCACCTGCAGGGACCACCCCCGCAGCTCCCATTGGCTGCGCGTCCTCATTCCTGGCCAATGGGAACTGCGGGGGAGGTGCCTGCAGGTGATGGCAGCGTGTGGAGATCCCCTGCTCTTCCCCCCCCACAGGAGCTGCTGCTGGACATGCCAGCTGCTTCCAGGAGCGGTGCGGGGCCAGAGCTGGCAGCGAGCCTGTCTGAGCCCCACTGCACCGCTGGACTGCTAGTGGCTGATCTCCCAGTTTGGCTCCAGGAGGGTTGGCAACCCTATTGTGATTGACTGGTTGATCATAGAGCCTCTGACACTGGGTCTCAGTCTCAGTGACTGAGACTGGAGATCGCCTGTCTAATACAAAAATGATAGTCAACACAAAATGGGAGTCATAATTCAGTTCAGACATATCCCACCTTGTCACACTGGGCATGTCTGAAAATTTGGGCCTAACACATTATGGAAATATTACTAAAGGAAGGATGATCAGTTAGACATTGGCAAAATAGTGTATTTTTAAAATAACTGTTTATAATAACTCACTGGAAACTTGGAACAAACATTTTATACCAATTATTCTTCCATACTCTGTGCTCACGGGCTATTGTGGGGTTGCTCAGGAGTGTTAGGCTGCTGCTATTTTTTAATTAGAGAAAACCCAGCCTTGAAGCATTTAATTTTTGGTGGAAAAACCCATATCAAGGATTAGAGATGTTAAAAATCCAGAGGTGCATCCCATTAAGCCTGACACCAACTATTTCATATGTGGTCCTGCAGAGTTATTACAAAACTTTTTCTTTTTTTCTCAACTCCTTTTTCTATTTACGCTGGGTCAGAGGTGCACATGATTCTTCTCCACTCCTTGTGGATCATAGCATGGGCTCATCACACGTCTTGTCGTTCCTGTTCTTTTTCTTTTCAGATTTCTCTTGATGGAGTCTTTCCATCATATCCTCAGTCTTCCACATCCTCTTGCTATCCTCTTCCTCCTTGCTGGTCACTCTTCTCCCATTCTTATCACATGTCCATTCCACCTCAAGTGTGTGCTGTCCAGCCTATCTATCACTGAGAGCCCAAAGTTTATCTTCCCCCTAATTTCTTCCATACACAGTGTGATACAGGGTGCTGGGGTACCCCTCACTGGAAATGCCAAGGTCAGGGCAGGTTGCATAAGGGAGAGCAGACGCTCCCAAAACTAGTGGTTAACACTAAAGTTAAACTCTTCAACCAGTCACAAACTGTGCTCCTGATTCCCCACACTGGTTATCAAGAAGCAAAAAAAGAAATCACACAGTCCCCTTTATTACATTCCACTACTCTGGCTCCCATTCAGCACATAGGTGCAGTAAGGTGAGGTTATTTTAAAACTCTGCTCACATATACAAAATGTTCTTCTGACCCCAAAGGGCCAGCCATGTTACCAGGTCAATATGAGTTTCGATCTTACGCAAAATACCAGGCTGCCAGCCAATCCTTTAGCATCTAAAACTAAAGGTTTATTATAAATAGAGAGAACAAGAAGAGAGTTGTTAAATGGTCAAAGCAATCAGATACATACAAAGACTTCAAAGTCCATATATCAGGTTCTTACCAGTATTGGTGAGTTTGCTGGCTTGAAAGTCCCTCTGGAACACATCCACAGCTCAGATGATTCATTCAGTCATTTGTTCAGAGCTTCAGTATGTAGAAAACTTACTCCAGAGATAAGAAGCAGGATTGAAGACAAAAGATGCAGCTGCTTTTTTTAATCTTGCCATGCAGCTTGTATTTCTTTTGTTCCAAACACAAGCTGCCCAGCACATGGCATGGAAGCTTTAGAGTTCTCGGTCCACAGGCATACCACATGCTTTGCTGCTGACTCATAAGGTATCCCTCCTGGTTGCTTTCAAGGGGTTCATAGGCGGCGCGTGAACCGCTGGCTGGGGGAGGCTAGCCCCCAGCCCCGTCCCTTCCACAAGAGGCCCTGCCCCTTCCGTGTGCCCCAGAGCCCCCCACCACAGCCCCTGCCCCAGGCTGGCTAGTGCCCGCAGCCGCCCCCAGTCCCAGAGCTCTGGGAGGGAGAGCGCGCAGCAGTGCTGCTGCAGCCTCCCCAGTGCTGGGAGGGAGAGTGGTGTGGCCCCAGCCCCCTGGAGCCCAGCACGGCACCGCTGAAGCGGGACCCTGGGTGTGGAGTGTGGGTGGGGCCATGCCTGGCTGTTTGGGGAGGCACTGCGTCCCCCAGCCTCCCTTACCCGCCGCCCGTGAATGGGTTCATCGTACAGTTGATGTCCCTTAATGGGCCATCAAACAGGCGAGGCAGTGCTGATACCCCCAGACAGATTGGCATCACCCAGAAACACGGCACAAGTTTGGAAATACAGATATACCCTACATATCTGTAATTCATAATACAAAGGTGATGCGAACATATAAACAAGATTATCATACTTGGCAAATTGTAACATTTTCTCAGATGGCATATCTGGTCAGATTCCTGGAAAATTTATAATATCGGTTTCAACAGTATCATAAATTGTCCCACATATTCCATACAGTGTGTCACACACTCTTTCTACGCTCTGCTTGCCTGCCATTCTTCACAGTATATTATTTTTTGCTACCTGTACCTTCCTTTCTTCCATCTCAGTAAGACACACCATTTCCAAACCATAGAGCAGGCAGGAACAAACACACACAGCATACACTTTTACATTTTTACTTTTACTAATACAAAACACTGAAACAAATTCAATTAAGCAACCCGTCTGACTCCCAAAACCTTAATCTTGAAATGCTGGTGGGACTGTATGCCCTGACCATTTAAACACAGACTCCAAAAGTAGAAGAGAAAGTAACTGAATAGCTTTCGGTAAAGGATTACAAGGGTAAACATTCATGAGTAGGAAAGCGTTAACTCAGTCTAAATGGAATATTGGCAGAGATTTGTCTTCCTTGGGGTGAAGCAAGAAGTCCTTTGACACAGAAAAGATTAAGCACAGACAGACAGGGCACTGAATATGTGATATGGCTTGAATACACAAACAAGGAATTTTCTTCTCCTGTGCAACTTCAGAAAGAAATGCTGGCAGGATGGTCACCTACTGGGGAATAATACTGGCAAGCAAGGGAGTTGTACTGTCATTGATTTTGCTGACACCTGTGCAGTAACTAATCTCCCTCCACCCTGAGGGAAATGCAGGCAGGGATCAGATGTTAATACTGCAATAATAACACCAGTACTTAGCTCTTATAGTGGTTTTCATCAGTATGTCTCAGACTGCTTTACGGAAGAGGTCAGTATCACTGTCCCCAATTTACAGATGGGGAAACTGAGGCACGGGTAGGCGCATTAACATTTACCTGGATATATTTTAGTGTTCAAAAGGTACACCTTGTCTGTGGGATCCACGGAGGGACTTGGGTGTTGCAACACTGAGCGTTACGGCACCAAATTTTTAGGTGCCTAGAAAAGTCACAGGATCAACATTGCGATGCACAAAGCCTGAATTAGGTGTCTAGGCTCCCTGTCCAGAGCCTGGGCAAAGATTAGGTGCCTTAGACTGCAATCCACAAAGCCAGCATGTTAAGCGTGGAGCTGCCTAAGCTAGCCAACGGGAGACACCAACCAGAGTGTTCTAAGTCCCACCCCTCCCTCGTGATAGGTGCCTCAGTCTGGGCTGCAGGGAGGCATCTAGCTCTCCTTGTGGTCCACGAACCAGGAGAAGGCAGGCGTTCAGCCCCTGAAGTTGCATGTGGGATCCAAAAAACCCACCCAGGGTGGGGGGAGAATTTCCCTCAATCTTTAGCCTACTGGATAGGGAACTCCCGGTTCAAGACTGGGAGAGCAGATTTGAACTGGGATCTTCCACCTCTTAGGTGAGTGCCCCAAATAGTGGTCTAAAGAGTCATTCTAAGGCTCTTGCTGGCCCAATTAATAATAATATTCACTTGTTTAATTAAAATGGAACAACTAGGGACACCTATATCAGAATATTCTGTGGTCTAGTGGTTAGAGCACTCACATGAGAGGTGGCAGATTGCTGTTCAAAACCCTTCTCTTCCTTAGGATGAGGGGGGACTTGGCTGGGGAGTCTCTCACATCCTGGGTGAATACCCTTTCCATAGCCTAAAGGTTATAAGGGGCAGGGTATCTTCCTTCTTCAAGTATTTGTGAGATCAGGACCTTAAAACATTGGCGGGGTTCTGGGCTCCCGGTGTTTTAGGATCCTGTTATTAAATCCTCTCCTATTAAGTTTTTCTCACCACAGTGGTTACTGAGATCTATGAAGGGTGAGACAAAGTCTTAATAATGTTACAAACTGCAGCATCTGTTTTTATTTACCGGTGATGTGTGGATCCAAAACAATGGCATGCAGTCACTTTTTTCCTAAATGCTTACTGGATCAATAACAAATCTATGAAAACTGTCATTCTCCACAGCTGGATTTTTGAGTGAAACAATATAATCGCTGCCATGTTGGACACTTTCCTAAGCTTGCTTGAGAAATAGCAGATAGTAACCATGTTGTGTTCTGAGGTAATCCTGCACACAGTATGCAATAGGGCCCCAAATGAAACATTCCTAAACTTTTCAGCTTTCAGTTCATTATTTATATTGCAGCACTACAATACAGAATATGATTACTACAGTTCAAAGTCAGCTGGCCATTTTAGGCATTTTTCCTTCACAGTCACCAAATTTCGTGGCATATAAAAGGAGCTAGGCATGCCGCAACTTAGTTCAAGATGTTATCTCAAGATGGTGTTCTGCTTTCTATATGTTAACATACATTATGGAAAATAAGCTGCTTGTTTTGTTCTTTGCAAGAGTTAATTACAGCCTTATTGTTTCCCTTCACTGACTTCCTCTTGCTGTTCTCATTGATTTCAAAATTTTCCTCACTTTGAAGGCTCTGCATGAGCCAGCCCTTGCTATGGTTCTGCCCTTATCTTCCTGCCCTCCACCTTGTTCTTTCTGCTCTGCCCAAGCCTCTTGTCTAACTGCTTCCATTAGATCTGTTCACACTAGGTAAATGACCCACTGCTGACAGTTGTCTCCTCCATCTCTAGCTGGAGTTGAAAGTGGCCAACTGCTAGTGCGCAGTAGCTGGGACACAATTTTTCTATTGCCTTACAGAAGCATCTGTATAACACTTTCCATAAAGATGCTGAAAACAGTTATGGTAGGACTACACGAATAGCTAAACTGATCTCAATATCTGTTCAGGAAGGCTGGCAATGGGTCCTTTTCCTACTGTAGTCAGGGCTAAAGTTTCCTTAATCCACTCCTCTTTTTACACCTTCTTCCAGGTGGTCTAAAACTCTGTCGTTCTCCAGATATGTCAACTGACCACCTTACCTCATTCTACTCCCTCCTTAAGACATACTCTTTGTAGCCTGGCACCAATCCACCCGTGAAATAAGTGTTACCTTTACAAAAGCAATTTTGAGAGACAACCAACTTCAGATTCACCAGTACATTACCGTGGGTCTGTATTGTCTACTTTAGAATGTATGCTCCTTGGGGCAGGGACAGAGACTTCCTCTATTTTGTCCAGGACTGAGCAAACTGTTGGTTTCAAGTAATAACTATGTGACAAAGAAATTAGCCCAGTATGTGTGATCTGATCTGAAGAAATTAAAGAAATACCATTTCCTTTTTATTTTCTCTTCTGGATCTTTCATTATTATTTTTAGATTGTAAATTTTTCTGGGGAGGAACTGTTTCTTCTTATGGCCTGTGTTTGCATAGTTTCTACCACAATGGAGGCCTAGTTCTGATTGGTGCCTCTGGCAATATGCTTTCATAATTATTGATCAGGAAAAGTTGAATTCAGTCATTTTTCATTTATAAATGCATTGTTTTCTTTAAATCAGTTCTAGGTCAGACACTGAATTCGCACTCTCTGAGGTTAATCAATAACTTCTTTGACATTCAGAAATCCTGGACTATATCCCTGGCATGAAGACACTCATGATGAAATGGTTGGTTCCACAGACATTGGATTATGTTTCTGATTAAATTTATTCCACTTACCAACTTAATTTATATCCATCATCAGTTGCCAAACAGACATACAGTTGCTTATTCAATTAATAAACTAATATAATTATGTATTGAATTGTTTTTCCACATACAATAACTGTTCCACAATCCTGAATGATTGGAACATTGCCATTACATCTGTCATGATCATCCCATCTGTTTTTCCTACAAACCAGATGGGAACCCGGTATTTTCAGGTTGCTTAGCCCTCTTATACCCACATTGACACCTACAGCTCTTTATAGCCAATATATAAACTCAGTACACCTTCCCTTGACTCCCTTAGCAGAACAGATATATTCCCTTCAAAACTATCAGCAAGTAATCCTTGTACATGAGACCCTGAGCCAATTTATACCATGTTAAATTAGAGATTTATTTTAAAGATAACAGAGAGCTGTTCTTCAGAGCTTGTTCAACAAGAATAGTCTGATTTTGCAGGCCTTATTCACATGAGTAATCTTTAAACATGCAAGCAGTCATTTGCAACTTCAGTGGAACTACTCAGTAGAATAAGGATTAATTTGCTTGAGCAAAGTTTGCAGGATTGAATCTTAAATGCCTGCTGGAGATAACCCAGAAAGTCCTTTAATGCTAAGCTCACACTTCAGTTTTAGAACAGGAAATAAATATTTCAGACATTTAGGCTCAGTTTTGCACCCCTTTCACACAGTGAGTAGTTCATACTCCAGAAGTAGTCTAATTAAAATCAATGGGACTACTTACAGAATAAGATGATAGTCAGTGTGAGTAAAGGTAGTAGAACTGAGTGCTTGGTCATTTTTAGCTATTTGTTGTTAGCTTTTGGTAGAAATAGATGAAAATAGCATCTGACACCATCTAATGGCAGGCTGTATCTCGAGATGGTATAATTAATCTCTTTTTTCACTATCTTAAGTGATTTATAGGCAAATGTTCAGGCCAGGTGTCATTTGGCCTCCCTTATGTGCCATTAACATTGCAGGTACAAACACTGCTGATTTTAAATCACGGCTGCTGTGGCTAAAAGTATGAACTGGCGGAAAAAGTTCTGCACTGGTAGGGAGATTGACTAGGTGATGGAGAGAATTGTTTTTGCACACATCTTGATTTCTACCAGCAGTAGGGTTGCCAGGCATCTGGTTTTCCACTGGAGCGCCTGATCGAAAAGGGACCCTGGCGGCTCCAGTTGGCACTGCCAACCAGGCCATTAAAAATCTAGTCAGCGGGTGCAGGGGGGCCTGGGTTCAAGGCAGGCTCCCTGCCTGCCTTAGCTCCATGCGGATTCCAGAAGTGGCTGCCAGGTCCCTGCAGCCCCTAGATGTGGCGGTTCAATGACAAGACAGAACACAGCTTTTAGCAAGCAAGCAGGCTGGTCTCTAACGGGCTTCTCCCTGTCAGCTTTCCACCTTCCCCTTTATTCTCTCTCTCCCCCCCGCGCATTACATTCTCCAACAGATAAAAGGAATACACTGGCTTTGTTTAACATTCTTATTTACCAATTTCTATCTACCGCATTCCTTGCTCTCGGGCCTTGAGCCCAGTCCTGAGAGGCTTCCCACGGTTCATGTCATCTTGGCGAGATTCCAAGGTTGATGCCCTTGGATGGAGCAGTGTGTGCACTACTCCTACACAACACTTCGGGTGTGCCCTGAATGTTGCCAAGCGCATAAACCTTTATGAATCCTACATCCCCTCCTTTTTTGTTTATTTGTGCTCGGCCATCTCATGGTAGCCATCAATTTGCATTTGCAAGCCAATTAACTCCCGGACAGACAAGGTCATAACTCGTGGAGCCTGCCAGGGCGGATCTCGACAAAGCCTTAACAAAGAGGGAATACATTGTACACAGCAGCAGCAAAAAATAAGCTTAAAAAGGTAAAGTGTGATTGGCCGGGCCCCAATTAGCCATGCTAGGGTACTGGGAAGAGAGGTTCGAGTAAGCGGCGAGCATCATCTCATTCCCAATTTCCTCAGGGTGATGACATACTGGAATAAGGCACGTACTTAACAATTCTTCAGCTGCTACAAAATCAAATAAACAAAAGAGGGTAACATTTGCTATTGAAGCCAATCTTTCCCATAGGTTATATGTCATTCGGGCCCGTAATGGAGGAAGCGCTCCGAGTCAACCCCTCCAGGAAATAGCAGGCACAAAAGGCATACAATCAGTACAGAATTAGCAGTAATTTGGGCGAAAATTGCCACAAACAAAGTCTCAGGAGTCTCTGGCTGTTGGTTTGCTGCCAGTCTTCGTTGAGCTGCGGCGACCAATGCTTTTACTGCTCCCCATGTCACGGGCTAGCTTGGGACGCTACGCCTCTTCCGTTTACGTCCCGCCGTCGTCGACCCGGGAGGCACCGCGTTCTCCTCCAAGGTCAGCTGAAACTCCGGTATGGGGTTCGACAGCCCCTGGTGCCACGCCATGCTGTTTCAGGTCCGGTCGCACACACCGGGCTGGAACCCACAACGGTCCTGCAGGAAGAAACACAGCAGCATATCCCCGACCCCAAGTGATTAGAGGCACTGGGCCCAACCATTGCGGATCAGGCAGCTGATGGTAATAGACACGCGGTCTTTCCATTTGTGAAAATGCCAATCCGCGGGGGTCTGCTGATCTGCGTTCAGCGTTAAATTATTTAAAGTAAACAAAAGGATATGCATTTGTTGCTGAACGTCTCCTAAGGTTCGGAGACGCAGCTCCCCTTGTTTTAATTGTTTGTCAAGCAAGGTTTTTAGCGTGCGATTTGCACGTTCAACAATAGCTTGGCCTGTGGAATTATAAGGGATCCCGTGTTCGAGACAGACGTCCCATTGGGCACAAAAGGTGAAAAGTGCTGTGGAGCAATAGGCTGGGGCATTATCTATTTTTATCTGGCTCGGGTGACCCATAACAGCAAAACAGGCTAGCAAATGGTGAATAACTTTGGGAGTGGCTACCCCACACTGTGGGGTCGCCCAAAGGAATCCCAAATAGGTATCAATGAAAACATGTAAAAACGAATAGGGGCGGAATTGTGGCACGTGAGTGACATCCATTTGCCACAGCTGATTCGCTGCAGTACCTCTGGGGTTAACGGCATAAGAAAAGGTAGGGGCAGCAGCGGCACAGTGGGGGCAGGAACGAACAATAGAACGTGCATGATCAGCAGGAATATGAAACTGTCGGGCCAAGACAGAGGCAAACTGATGAAAAAAGGAATGGCTTTCAGTGGGGTCAGAAAAAAGGGAATTTACCTGACCACATAATGCGCGATCAGCGCGCGCATTGCCTTCAGTGAGTAGCCCAGGCAGGGGGTATGACTGCGAATATGAGCAACAAAATAAGGGGAATTACGAGTGGTTAGAAAATACTGTAAGGACAAAAACAGGCGAAGAAGGTCCACATCGACCTAAGGGGTAAATGATCAATTACCTAATAAACATAATGCGTGTCCACAATCAAATTAAAGGAACAATCAGCAAAAAATTAAAAGGCCAAAATAACAGCAGCTAGTTCCAAGGACTAGTAAAGCTCTCCAAGCGCTGTGCATGCAAATATTGTTGTACAAGTGAATGAAGCGCTTTCAGCTTTTCTAGAGGGAGCGGCCACTGGTCAATCCATACGGGCTCTAAGGATTGCCATACCAATGGTAATGCGGATGGCAAGGTGGGTGAGGGAGGATTTTGGGCCATTATATATTAATATCAAGGGTGGTGTCCAACTTTGTAAGTAAATCACGGCCCCAAATATTGAGGTGGACAGGGAGTACAAAAGGGCGGATTGTAGCAAGGGCACAGCCTCCTGGTTTAGAGACCGTGACCCAAGACAAACTTTGGCACCCGGGTTTGCTACCCCCGATCCCCCACAACTCTTTAGAAGGAACTGTTGGCCAACCGACCGGCCACTCCGGATCACGAATCACCGTAACGTCAGCTCCAGTGTCCACCAGCCCTGTAAAAGGAACATTATTTAAGAGAAGTGTTAACTGAGGTTTCGAGGGGTGGATCGACATTGTTAGAGCAACAAGTGGAGAGGACGTGTTGTGAGACAGTGACTGAGCCAGCGTCGATCCAAAGCCGCCTCTGCCCCGGGCTCGATCCTCTGCGGCTGGCACCTGATAGGGGACTAAAATCAATTGTGCAATTGACCGTCCACGCGGGAGCGACTGCGGAAGATGGGTCCATACCTGAACCTTAATAACGCCGGTGTAATCGGCGTCAATGACCCCTGGGATGACAAAAAAACCCTGTTTCCCAGCATGTGAGCGAGGGAGAACCAGACCCACAAATCCGGCAGGGAGAGGTCCCGTCACCTGTGTAGCTATGGCGCAAACCTCCCCTGGCAACTGAAAATCAGCGTCCTCCTGCATAATCAAATCAAGCCCTGCACTTCCAGCAGTCGCCGCCTCATAGAGTCTATGGATTTTAAGGCAGAGGAACAGTTGTCTGAGTGGGAAACACCCCCGTTTGGCCCTGGGTTCGGGGGGGACCCGTCGTGCGGTTTCCCGACCCGCTACGACACTGATTAGCCTAGTGATAGCCCTTCCGACACTTGGGGCACTTCTTTGAGGGGCGGGCAGGTGCCGTCGATGAGCGGCACTCCCGCTGAAAGTGACCCTCCTTACCACAGCGGTAACAACTCTTCCCCTCCTTCCCGCTTTTCCGCAGGGCGGCGGCCAGAACCCCAGCTTTATGTGCTTGGGTTCCGATGTTTTGGCACGCCCGCAGCATGTCCGACAGCTCTAGAATTCCAGAGGCTTGTGCAGCCTGGAGAGCACGGCGGCAATCCTCGTTCGCATTTTCAACCGCCATTTTTAACAGGATCTCCTGAGCTGCTGCAGGGTTATCCACCTGTCGGAGGATAGCCTCCTGCAGTCTATTGGTAAAATCCATAAAGGACTCTGATGCACCCTGATGGATACTGGCAAAGCTTTTGGTAGGCCTGCCCGAATCCGGGACCTTCCGGAAAGCATGCTGGGCGCAGGTGGAAATAATGGGGAAGACGGCCTGAGGGAGTTGAGACTGCAGCTGAATAGTAGCAAACTGGCCCTCCCCTGCCAACTGCTCATAAATGATACCTTGCTCTCTATATACCTGGGCTTGGCGTTCCGCCATCTGCCGATACTCACTAAGCCAAATAACATACTGACTGGGCGTCAGCATCATGCGCAACAGCGCCTTCCAATCTTCAGGGATCAGGGAGTACCCACTAACTAGCCCTTCAGTGAGACCACGCACATACGTGCTAGTCAGGCCGAACTCGCGAATCGCTTTCTTTACCTCTCTGATCACCGAGTAAGGCAAACTGACCCAGTTTGCTACCCGGTTGCCCTGGCCATCATCCTGCCAAGTCACCGGACAAACTGAGACCAGATCAGCCAGCTCCTCTGCTGTAATATCTGAGCGTTCTTCGCTGCGTGAACCATTTGTTGCACCAGTGAAAGCCCCTGAGCAGACGCAGACGACCCCCCGGGGGGCCCCGGAGCATGGGGCCCCACGGGCGGAGGGTGATCACACACCAGCTCCGGTGGGGAAGGCCAGGGAGGCGGTGGTAATAGAGGCACTGGGGGCGAAGCAGGGGGAGGGATGGTGGCAGGAGCGGACGTGGGTGGCGGGATCGGCATCCCCTCTGTTGGCGCGGGAGAGGATCTTTCCGAGGCGACACACTGTGTTGCATCGGTAGGAGGGGGGGTGGCTGCAGGAGCCGACGGGCGTGGCGAGATCACCAGCCTCGCGAGGGAGGGCCTGTCCGAGGCAACACGCTGTATCGCGTCGCGGCAGAGGTGCCAGGCATGTAAAGCCTGCACGGGCACCCGAGGCTCTTTGTGCAATGTCTGGCCCAACCGCTCCCAGTCCGCTAGCTTAAGGGTTCCAGCTTCAGGGTACCACGGGCATTGGGCACTCACCTCCTGTAGCAGGAGAGTGAGTTCTCAAGTGGGGCAGTCATGCTGAGCCTTACGCAGCAAATACTGTAGCTCATTGCGGTGTTGCACTTGCAAAGCAGAGAGAGAGCTTCCCATACTTACCACAACGAAAAATACTCACCGGGATCTGCGAGGCGGATGAGTGACGCGTCTGAAACCCTTGCCGGGCGAGGTGAGTGCTGAGGGCCCCACGTTTGGGCGCCAGTTGTGGCGGTTCAATGACAAGACAGAACACAGCTTTTAGCAAGCAAGCAGGCTGGTCTCTGCTAACGGGCTTCTCCCTGTCAGCTTTCCACCTTCCCCTTTATTCTCTCTCTCCCCCCCGCGCATTACATTCTCCAACAGAAAAAAGGAATACACTGGCTTTGTTTAACATTCTTATTTACCAATTTCTATCTACCGCATTCCTTGCTCTCGGGCCTTGAGCCCAGTCCTGAGAGGCTTCCCACGGTTCATGTCATCTTGGCGAGATTCCAAGGTTGATGCCCTTGGATGGAGCAGTGTGTGCACTACTCCTACACAACACTCCGGGTGTGCCCTGAATGTTGCCAAGCGCATAAACCTTTATGAATCCTACACCTAGACGCATGGGAACCGTGACCAATGGGAGCTGCGCAGGTGGCGCCTTCGGGCGCGAGGGCAGCACGTGGCTCCTCCCTGGCCGCCCATGTGTCTAGGGGCTGCAGGGACCTGGCGGCAACTTCGTGGGAGCCGCGAGACACCAAACTCTCTCCCGCACCCCAACCCCTTGCTCCAGCCCAGAGTCCCCTCCCACACCCAAACTCCCTCCCAGAGCCCGCACCTCCCCCAACACCCCAACCGCCTGTCTCAACCCCCTCCACCCCAAACCCCTCATCCCTGGCCCCACCCCAGAGCCCTAAGCTGGAGGCTGCACCCCTTCTCCTGCACTCCAACCCACTGTTTCAGCCCGGAGCCCCTTCCTTCACCCCCCCAGCTGGAGTCCTCACCCGCGCCCCAGCCCAGAGCCTTCTCCCACACTCTGAACCCCTCATTTCTGGCCCCACCTAGAGCCCGTACCCCCAGTCCAGAGACCTCACTCCCCTCCCGCATCCCAACCTCCTGCCCCAGCCCAGTGAAAGTGAGTGAAGGTTGGGGAGAGCAAGTGATGGAGGAAGGGGGAATGGAGCGAGTGGGGACAGGGCCTCAGGGAAGGGCTGGGGCAGGTGTGTTCGGTTTTGTGCGATTAAAAATTCGGCAACCCTAACCAGCAGTACCCTGCTTTTCCAAGTTTGAGTCTCTCATGGAGCAGAACTCACTAGCTATGTACAGTGGTTTTCTTTTAATAGAATAATTAATTATTGAAAACGTGTGCACAGCTCCCAATAGAGGAAAAGGGCAGAAACCAATATTACAGATTTTTGGGAAGTGTGTGGTTTTTTTTGTTTTGTTTTTTTTGGCAAGGTAAATATTTTGCTGCTGATTCAACTTGTATGTATGAAGGACAACAGAAAAAATACATAGTGTTGCCAGTTCATGCTGTCTGGTTATGCAATTCTGAACACTTTGTGCTAATCAGTGTTGTCTGTAAGGAGGTAAACATGAAGTAAAATAATATCAAGTTCTGGACTGCTGTTTACCAGCACAGTGAACTTCTAATCACATTATTCTGTCACAGGGGTAGGCAACCTATGGCGTGCATGCCAAAGGCAGCATGCGAGCTGATTTTCAGTGGCACTCACACTGCCCGGGTCCTGGCCACCAGTCCGGGGGGCCTCTGCATTTTAATTTAATTTTAAATGAAGCTTCTTAAACATTTTAAAAACCTTATTTACTTTAAATACAACAATAGTTTAGTTATATATTATAGACTTATAGAAAAAGACCTTCTAAAAATGTTAAAATGTATAACTGGCATGCAAAACCTTAAATTAGAGTGAATACATGGAGACTCGGCACACCACTTCTGAAAGGTTGCCGACCCCTGCTCTATCGATTACCAATAGCTTATATTCTTGCATACCAAGAACATTAAAAAAACACCCCTCAGAAAACTCTCTTCATATTATTAGCCTAGACTAAGAGCTAATTTATATACTTAATTAAAACGCTTAACAGGCAAAACTGGGTTGTTTGTGTATTGTTTGGTTAAGGAATGATTATTTACCACCTTCTGTACAGTGTTCAAGATAGATGGGGCTCTAGCCTGGTTGAGGTCTTAAGCCACTACTAAATAAATCATTATAGGGTATGTGAAGAATGGAGATGTACATGACTGTTAATCAGTATATCTCTCCATCTCTTCCTATCTGTTTTACAAGTAGAGCTGATACACATTGGGTCTTTTCAACCAGTTTCCTTCTTGACAATTTATTTAAGACACCCTTCAAATAGCCTACAACTTTATGCAAGGAGAGCGGGGAAAAATATGCTGCAAAAATACACTTTTTTTAAAAAAGACAAGAGGAACTTGAAAGTAGAGGAATGGGTAAGAGGTCAGTAGTCACAGTAAATATCCATCCTTAGCTTGCCACAGGATAACAGCAGAAGAGGATTAGATTTCACTTTGACTCTTAGTCTGCAATTCAAGACCCTGGAAAAACTGGTTAGACCAGGAAGAGCCTTGCATAGAAGTGAGAAGTTGGAAAGCTGATACTTTGTTCTACTTTATTAGTTATTAGAACTAATAACTATTTATTTCTAGCTATGTTACTTGGGCTCTTGAAAAAAGGGGTAACTAGAGAGATCTAGTCGCTTCAGGCATAATGTTACTTTGCTATGGAGAAAATGTTTGATGTCTTTGAAAATGTGCTGATGATTAGAGTTGTCTTGCTGGTCTGAGAGCACTAATAACAAAATAAAAAAAAGTAGTAATAGTTCTGTAAGGCCCTATCCTTGCTACCGTTAGGATTTAAAGCTGGCTATCCTCATTTTTCTTCAGTTATTTGTGAAATTAGGCCCCAACTTCCATTGAAACTCTTAGGCTTCTAAACTGAGATTTTCAAAGGAGCCTAACTTCCAAGCTTTTATTTTTTTGAAAATCTTAACCAGAGGTTTAAGTTACTTGGTTAAGATCACCAATCAAATTAATGACACAGTCAGTGGAGAACTCTCAACTCCTGGAGTAACCAGAAGCACTTCCATTCCTGTTTACCTCTTCACAGTATCAGAAATAAAGTGAGGGAAGTGGTGGTACTCGGTGAAACCAATGGCTCCTTTGCACAGCAGAGCTTTCCTCTTAGTGGCAAGTAAAGTCCAGATTCTCAAGCAGGTGAATTTTATTATAGTGAATTCTTTTATTCTAAGAGGAAAATATCTGATCAGATTTGGAAATCAGAACTACTGCACCATCAGCTTAATTCTCTAAAGGAAATCATGAAACTATGGATAATTCAATTTTCTCCAGCAGGATCTAACCTCAAAAGTCAGCACTTTTTAGCTAAGTAACTCTTCTTCAGAACTTCTTCATATCACTTCTGCGCATAGCTCTTTTGTATCATTCAACAGTTCCAGAGTATAATGCTGCCCAAATCTGTTTTGCCTCCATCTGAACAACAGTATTTATGTTCCTGACAACAGACATGATCTCTGTTGTTTTGGCAATGACCGACCTCCATTATTTCCACTCTCAAAAAGCATGTCTCTTATGGGCAATCAGAAAGAGAGAGACATCCATTGCATCATTATTTGATGCTCTTTGTTGCCATGTAGGCATTGAGCTTCCAGCATTTCTCAGAGTTATGTCAAGGGCAACTAAAAGTTAGACATGGCTTTGAGCATATTGAACTTGTGTAGGACATGCCCTAAAAGGAATGGTAATGTATTTAGGGTGTCACCCATTTTCAGACCGTATATTTTCTTTTGTAGCTGCATAGGGTACTTTTAACTGCATATGTGCTAGCAAGTGTGACAAATAAGAAGATATGTGCTTATTAGATAAAATGGAATTGGTTCTGTTGCTTGAACAACAAGTAGTGAAATTGTACCTGACACAACACGAAAGGAATGAATAAGTAGACATGTTATAAACAAACATAATTGGAGGAACTGAGTTAGGTACCAAACCTGAACCAGACTTCTGTAAATCTTCGCATAGAGAAACAATGGAAAATTGCTTTCAGATGAGTATTGTATTGCATATAGAATGGAAATGTACAGGAGCCAGGAATCGTCTTGCAGGTGTACAGGAAATGTTAACGTCATATTTGTGGTTAATATGTGATTAGATAAGGTAAGTATGGAAACAACTGCGAAATGTAATAGGCAAATAAAATATTTGCAAAGAAGTGGGATATAAAACAGAGTTGTAATCAGATTGGAACAGAAGTTGTCCCTGGAAGGGTGAGTTCTATTAACCTTTGCCTTTCTCTATTTGTGTTGATCTGTCTTCACTTAATAAAAAACGATTGGGCTGAATTATCTGACATCTCATTGATCAATAATCTAATCAACCTCGTTCCCAATATCTTACATGGAGAAACCTTTATGTCTTTGAAAATGTGCTGTGGATATGCCAATGGTCACGTCTCTTGCAATGGCACAATGATCAATCCAGTGGTCTCAAAATGTGATCAGTCTCAAAATAAAAGTTTGTGTCCAATAAGATGGCTTAATACCCTTTTGTTTGGGAATTCCTCTTATGAGATGTGTAAGTCTCTACTTAGTTCAACATGCCCCTGTATGAGCCTGACACTGTATCAAGTTAAATAACACAAGGAGGATTCAGTTTAGAAGCCCATTTCTATTTATTTTGTGTAGTAAAATATCCTATTGCCAGTATTTTCTGTCTACCACGTGGCACTGAATGGTGATTACATGCTATTAACAAATGGATTGGGTTCTAAATTCACTGTAATAACTCAGGGCAGAGAGCAACCTAGGCATCATTGTGGATCACTCAATGGAAGCTTCTGTTCAAGTTACATTGGCAAAGGTTCCTCTCTTCCCCCTTCCAAAAAAAAGCTTATTGCCTGATATTTCATCTAACTAATGGGCAGTTAGGCAACTATTTTAGGCTTTGTTGCTTTTTCCTCTGAAACATCTGATACTGGCCAGCCACTGTCGGAAATAATTCTGGTCTACTGGTGTGATCCAGTCTGACAATCTCCTTGCTCCTAAAATTCATTTGTTGAAAGTAAAAATAAAATAAGGAAGCATTGGAATAATGGAAGTTCTAACACAGTGGTTCTCAAACTTTTGTACTGGTGACCCCTTTCACATACCAAGCCTCTGAGTTTAACCTCCCCCTTAATAAATTAAAACCACTTTCATATATTTAACACCATTATAAACGCTGGAGGCAAAACAGGATTTGGGGTGGTGGCTGACAGCTTGCGACCCCCCACATGTAATGACCTTGTGACCCCCTGTGGGGTCCCAATCCCCAGTTTGAGAACTACTGCTCTAACTTGTTAATTCTGTGACTTGGACCCATCTGTCCAAGACACTTGAGACTGGATTTTGCTTCCCATTTCTACTGATATTCCTCTAACAAGAATGCTTCTCTTGTCCCCAGTTATTGAAGAACTATCACAAGTGGAGAGCTGAGTGCCCAGAATTAAGTGCAAATTTACAGCCTTGCTCTATTCTCAATCTCCTGCATGCTGGTTACCATGGAGTCCTGAGATCAAGGGACCCACGTGGCAGCAAAGTTCTTATTTATAGAATTGGTAAGTAACAATTCTATGGCCTAGACATTGATTTGTGTACTGGTATAACTCTCTTCGTTATGGGTGTAATTTTTCTATCAAAATAATTAAACAGTACAATCCCTTAAACTGGTATAGCTTATTTCCCTCCCCTGTGGATATAGGTGTGCTAGTAAAGCACCACCTTCATACTATATAACTGTATATTGTAGAGAAGTACTCAGATGGGAGAACTCCTGAAGCACTTAAGTGAAAACTCTAGTGATAGCCAGAAACCTCTTTAATTTTTCACTATTTACCTATGAATAGCTATCTCATTTAACATACCTGGATAAAGTAGTGTTCATTTGCTGTTGAGAGAGAGTGTGTGTGTGTAATAGCTATCTGCCGTGTTAATTATTATATTTAGCACCCCACCATAATTAGTTATTTCTGTTACAGTGGTTCCTAGAAAACCCCGACAAGAATCAGGGCCAGACTGTGCTAGAGACAAGTAACACAAACCTTGTCTTCACTAGGAAAAAAGGTGCATTTTTAATGTGTTAGCTAAAATATGTTCAAATCTTAGTGTAGATAAGGCAATTTCTCATTTTTAACACATATTGGTTGAGGTGAATCCTAGGGGTTTCCCTCCTAGATATTGTACTGTGGAGCTTTGGCCAATGACTTTCCAATTTAATTACTACTGTCACTGCCAAACCTAGAGGATTCTTGAAGCAAACATTGCAAGATTCTTTTCTGAAAACTTCTCGGCAGGTTCCTACTGATAGTAGAAATGAATTGTAGAAGGTGGAGTGATCGTGCAGGGTAGAAGAGGAGCCAGAGGGGTGTAGAGTAAATAGTTTCTGTACTGACAAAATTACTTATTGCAGAACAGGAGAGGGCTTGAAGGAGGAAAAGGAGATGACTTCACACTCCATATTGCTGTTTACTCATTTTGTATTTGAGGAGTGCATTAGAAACAATAGCCAGTGGGAGTATATGTATACAGAATATATGTGTGGTAATACAGTACAGTCTATTTGTTCTTCAGGACGATGGGATCCAAAGATGTTTACAGCATATGATGTGTTTCGTGTAAGCCTTATCACATCGGAGCTCATTGTAAAAGAGAGAGAGACACAACGGAATGGAGTCAAGGCTATCTTTGATCTTCAAGGGTGGCTATTTGCTCATGCATTTCAAATCAGCCCAACAGTGGCCAAGAGGATTGCTGCCGTGCTCACAGTAGGTTTGAGGCTTAATTTTAGTTTCTTTATTGCAATAGTCAAAATGTTTCTACTGTAAATTATGGCACACTTTCCTTTTGTGTAGGACCTTGTCATGGTAACACCGCTTGAAAGAACAAAATAGTGCTATTTAGAGCTATTAGAAGTGAGACAGACTTAAATGATTTAAACCTAAACTTTATTTGATTTGCCTTCAAATTGTTATAATCAAGTAGTGAATATCCTCCAGATTCTAGTTACATATTTAAAAAGTCAGTAAGCTCCCATAAGAACTCAATAAAAATAATAA
This sequence comes from Natator depressus, assembly GCF_965152275.1. Classification (NCBI taxonomy): domain Eukaryota; kingdom Metazoa; phylum Chordata; order Testudines; family Cheloniidae; genus Natator; species Natator depressus. Next base: position 62,161,914 of record NC_134235.1, read on the forward strand.
AGCCAATAGCTGATATTACAGAGATGAGCCAACTAGATAATGGCTGGCTTCAGACTAGCAAGGGTTTGGGTGTGAGGCTTAATCAGAGTTAGGTCATTGATCTTTTGGTGCAGCAATCTCAGCTTTTCTCATAATATCTCTACCTGAGAATTTCATGAAACCAAGCCTCACAGAGCATCTGCCGTCTTAAATGGGGGAATTCTTACATGATTGGTTACTCTTACGATGATTCTACCATCTTGGGAAAAATCTCACTAGAATGGCTGTTCAGCTGTACCTGAACCAGTAAACAGGTCCCTGGTATCTTTAGAACTTGTTTTGGGGGTGGGGAAAGAGGGTGCCTGGTTAAATCTAGGGATTTGGATCTAGTACCCCCATGCCAGATTTTTTGGATGTGAGGTGTCTACTTTCGTATTTACCCTTTGTTTTTCAAACATTTTAAAGTACTACAAATAAGGCAGCAGAGAAAATAAATCAAAACTATAAATTGTGAGTAGTGCTTCTTCTAGATTTAGGATCCTAACTTTCAGCTCCTATTTTTTTTAAACTTTACTGTTATAGCTCTTGTAAAAATATGATCTTGCACTGCATGAACAAATATGAGGACATACACAGAGAGAGAGGTTAATTGCAATGTAGAAAGGGAAAAAAAAATAGCATCAAAATAATAGTATTGCCTCTTTTTGACCCAAGTAGTTAGTCCAGTTTCAGGGTGCTGGGAATGTTCCAGTTGGAAGCAAAAATTGATAAAAGTCTGGTATTCTCTTTGTTGCCATCTTGTTTATTTACAAGGAATGTACAAAGTCCTGCTTCTCTGGACACAGAAAGAACTAAGAAGACAAGCTGTTTCTTAGCTTCCAGTCCCAAGCCTCATTAGCTAGCAAGAGCATTTAATTGTTATGGACTGTAGCCTAATCTGAACTGTGCAGTGCCCATAGCTGTGGATCTTGAAAAAATCTGTTACCACAGATATGGGTAAAAGCAGATTTTGGTGAGATTACGTAGCAGTGCTCATTGCATACATTTTACAAGATTAGAATTTGATGCTTAAGTTTTTATCCCACTGTTTCAAAAAGTTCCTAAAAACAGTTACATTTAGCAAGCTATTTTTTAATTCAGATAAGAGCCCATCAATCTGGCCCTATCCAACATGATAAGAAAAGAGAGGCTAGTGTGATATTCATGGAAAAAACATTTATGATCAGTATCTCCAGTTCACCTCTGGAAGAAGTAGAAAAATTGTAGTCAGCAGAGCTGTAGCAATGAAATGGGGCATGAATGGAGGCTCTTCTCCCTCTAGTGCAGGGGTTCTTAAACTCTGTGGTGATTTTGTTGATATGTTTGCAGGATTCCTTTCCACTAAAAGTTCGTGGCATCCACTTGATTAATGAGCCGTTATTCTTCCACCCGGTCTTCGCTCTAATTAAGCCCTTTCTCACTGACAAAATAAAGGAACGGGTGAGTGAACATAAATACATATTTCTTTTTTTCTACAATAACAACTTCCATTTGGATCTGGGTTCTGCAGTGCCTGAGCATTGAGTAGGATAAATCAATTTTATACTTTCCACTTCTGTAGAACTTTCACTAGGGGAATCTTTAAGCACTGTACAAATATTAAATATTTCAGAATTACAACACACTGGTGAGGTTGGTCTTGCCACCATTTTTACAGATAAGGAACACTGGAGTACCAAGAGGTTAAATCAGTTGCCCAGTGTCATACACCAGATGTGCAGTAGAGCTGAGCATAAAACCCAGATCTCCTGAATTTGCTTCAAGCGATAATTATTACTCAGTGGGCACTGACACTGCTTCTCTCCAAACATAACTGAATGCACTGGTCTTGCTCCAAAGAGCCTATACTGTAACCCGAACACAGACTCATGGGTCAGGCTAAAGGTTCAAATTTCAACTGACGCAAAGTTGTTTTTTAAAATAGCTTTTGCGTGACTTTAAATGAATTCATAGTTGTTGTTTACTTAACCTAAAATCCCTGTTGTATTTGGGTGTAGTGGCACATCAAGCATTCCAGCAGGATTGCTCTTGCATGGCAAGCTGTGTGGCAGTTATTCCAGGCAAAGTAGGTAGGAGTGACTCTGGTTAACAGCAGGACTAAGCTGAGGAAGAGAAGAAAAGAGTGAATGAGAGAATAGAGAAAACTTCAAAGCTGATGAAGTGGAACAAAAGCAGCCTGGGGTCAATAGTTAGGGCTAGACCAGGCCAGGGAGTCTGGGAAGTGACTAGCTCAGGTGTGGGAAAACTACGGCCCACAGGCCGTTAAGCTGGCCCCTGAGCCACATCATGCTGCTTGGCCCTGCTCCAGCCGGGGTGCTGGGACGGAGCTGCACAATGTGGCTTGGCCCTGCTCCGACTGGGGTGCTGGGTTGGAGGCCACACCATGCAGCTCAGCCCTGCTCCGGTGCTCCAGCCGGGGCGCTGGGACGGGGCCGCACCATGCGGCACGGTCCCGCTCTGGCTGGGGTGCTGGGTCAGGGGCTGCACCATGCAGCTCCCAGAAGCCGTGGCAAGGCACTGCTCTGACTCCTATGCGCTCCAATGGGAGTTGCAGGGGCGGTGCCTATGGATGGGGAAGCAAGCAGAGCCTCCTGGCCGCGCCTTTGCATAGGAGCCGGAGAAGGGACATGCCACTGCTTCCGGGAGCCACTTGAGGTAAATGCTGCTTGGAGCCTGCACCCCCTGAGCCTCTCCCCAAACCCTGCCCCAGCCCTGATCCCCCTCCTGCTCCCCAAACCCCTCGATCCCAGTCCGGAGCACCCTCCTGCACCCCAAACCTCTCATCCCCAGCCCCACCAAAGAGCCCACACCCCTAGCCGGAACCTGCACCCCTCCCCGCACCCCTGCCCCAGCCCTGATCCCCCTCCCGCCCTCCGAACCCCTTGGTCCCAGTCCAGAGCACCCTCCTACACCCCAAACTCCTCATCCTCACCCCAGAACCCATACCCCCTTCCACACCCCAACCCCAATTTTGTGAGCATTCATAGCCTGCCATACAATCTCTATTCCCTGATGTGGCCCTCGGGCCAAAAAGTTTGCCCACCCCTGGACTAGCTGGACTGGCTTCCCGTTAGCTTCAGAAGGAGGCGTTGCTTTCTCACTCTGTCTCTCAGATCTTGCTCAAGAAGCCCTGAGCACAAAGGCACTTAATCACATGTTCATTTTATTGTGCTTTGATACAATAAGTCTTTGTGTCATACACATTTGCAGAAAAGCCTGTTTAAATGTTAAGAACTAGAGACTGGAAATGAAACAAGCATTTGGCGGGAATAGTGCATGAGACTTCAAAACAGCACTGGAGAAACAACAGCGGTTCTACTGATATTCTTAGAAGTACAGGCTCTGCATCTGATGTTTCTAACCACAGAAAAAGCCTTTGAGGTGGTTGAAATAATTACCCCCATTTAGAAATGTTTTATCTTAAGTGTTGTAAAACTAGAAATAAATGTTAATATCATAGAATTATAGAAATGCAGGGATGGAGGGGACCTCAAGAAGTCATCAAGTCCAGTCCCCTGTCCAGTCCTTACACAGGAGTAAGTAAACCTAGACAACCTCTGACAGGTGTTTGCCCAACCTGTTATTAAAAACCTCAAATAATGGGGATTACTCAATCTCCCTTGGAAGCCTATTCCAGAGTGCAGCTACCCTTATAGCTAAAGTTTTCTCTAACATCTAACCTAAATTTCCCTTGCTGTGGATTAAGCCCATTACTTTTTCTCCTACCTTCAGTGGACAAGGAGAACAATTGATCACAGTCCTTTTTATAACAGCCCTTAACATACTGAATGGGAAGTGAGAGGGGACAGTAACTTGCATAATCACACCCTTAGGGCTGGTCTAAGCACAGCATAGATGGGGTATGCATTGTATACCCCTACCTGAAATAGTTAAATCGTGTAAACTAGGCCTTGGTTTCTACATTTGCAGCAGCATGAAACACAAGTTGCATTTCATCCTGAACTAAGCAGCGAATAGCTGTGAGTTTGGGAGCTTTAGGAGAGTATAGTGAAGTTTATTTGCACAGTGTGGCAGTGAACGTACATTAAAAGAAGTGAGGATACAGTGCGTTAGTGAAATCTAGCTTGTGCTTCAGTTCCCACACCTGAGGTTCTTGCCTTTCCAATGTCTTCACTAACTGTTGTGGGATTCAGATGGAAGTAATGTATGTGTGTATTATGAAAACTGGAAAGCCATTTTTAAACAGCTTTTCTTGTTTCAGGTGTATATGCATGGGAGTAATTACATACAGAGTCTGACGCAACATTTCCCAGCTAGCATTCTCCCACAGGAGTATGGTGGGGAGGATGTCTCCATTGAAGACCTTTCCCAAGAGTGGACTGACTTCATAATGGAATCTGCAGATTACCTTCAGAGTATTTCTCTGGTTTTTCCAGCGAAGCAACCATATTAAAAAGTAACCTCTTGGTACTGAGGCAATTCATTAAAACAGAGAGCTGCAGTTAATTCCTAGTATTATGACTGCAAGCCAGAATGAACTTCAATCAGAAATTTTTTATTTAGATTTGTCATTACTTTAAAGGGACCTGTGTAAAACTTCTGGTAAATCGTTGTTGAGGGAAGAAATGCCCCATTTGCTGCATTTTTATATTTGCTTGGAGAGGATATCAAGTACAATTACATCTCAATTAGAGTACAATTGCTTGGAGAGGATATCAAGTACAATTACATCTCAATCTGTGAGGATTCAGTACAAACCATATGCTCAGCTCTTGCATTGTAGCTGCTCAAGTTGATGCACTGACATAAAGAGCCAAATGATTTCGAGAGCTGCAGAGCAAGTCTGCTTTGGAGTTACAGTCGTTTGGCTTGGAAGCACATTTGTACAAAGTAGTGATTTTTCTTAGGCCTAATGTTAGCAGGGGATGGGGCTGGTCTTTGGATTGATTCTCAGGGAAGTGGATTTCCAGTCAGTTCACATAGCTGAGCTCGCACTTTGGATGAAAACTGATCAGCAGTGGTGGAACATTGCTGTGCCAGTGAGCAGCACATATCCATGCAGGCATTTAAGTTAGTAAGCATCTAACATTGTAAAGGGATAATCAACTTGGAAACTATTAAAAGATCACGTGAATCACAAAGAGGAGGGGGGCAAATGGATTAACTTAACTTTGAAAAATAATTTTTCTTCCCCGGCAACAAATGTTCTGTTTAGATAAGTTACAAGGCAGCTCCTGTGAAGTGCCAGACACCCTTAACTCCTACTGTGAAGTCCTGTAGAAGTAAAGGGTGCTTAGCAACGCCCAGGACTGGGCTGTTTGAGGGGAAGAAAGTAGGTCTCGCTTCATGGATTTGACGATAGAAATAAACGTGTCATGTGGTTTCAGTATTCTCACTGAATACTGTTGCTGTTAGATGCCAAGCACCTTCCTTTTTATTCCAGGAGATGCTAAGGGTATTTAACACCTCCTATGCCTGGGCATTTTGCTAAGCACTGGCAGAAATTTTTTACTTAAATGTATTTGATATTGACCCCGATGCCTCTTCAGCTATTACAGGCAATTGAAAACTTTCCCACTGTCTTTACTAAAAGCGGTTCTTAAAGGGACGCAACCAGATCCAAATTACATCTTTTAACAAAACGAGATATTTTCTTACCTGCGTTACACAGCAATAACATAGATTATTTAAACTGAAAGGATTTAAACAATGAATGTACTTTGATTTTGTTTGTTTTTTAGCAGACTAACTTCCTAGCTCTTATTTCTTATGGTTTTTTGATGAGGCAGGAATTGTTTGACAGATGTATTAAACAGCTCTTAATGATTCCTTATGGACCCTAATGTTAAAAGCATTTATAAGAACAATGTCTTTTGCAAAGTTGACTCAAATGTTTATTTTGCTTCTCTTGGAATCATCAGTAGATTTGATATTTGTACAAACTTGCTATTTAAAATGAAGAGGAAGGAGAAACTAAGAGTGCCATATTAACATATCAGTAAAGTCTTCTGTAAGATTAGATGATCAATGGTACTGCTCAGGCCATTTCATCAGCAGCAAGAGTGCTCTTAAATGGTAGTTATGGTGTGGTCAATGCCAATGAACAGACTCATTTTAAAATTACAAAGCCAACATGGAAATAAGAAACTTTGTTGCCTCACTCCCACGTGCACAATTTTTCTTGTTGTCCTGGACACCTTTGATCTGTAGTCTCAGTTTTAAAATATTTTAACCTTCAAATTGTAGTCCAAAGAATTTTTCATTATACTTTCTTGTCAGAGATTCAGCTTAGAGCATGATACAATAATATCCTCAGAGAAAGGAACTTTTGGAAGATATTTCTTCTTGTTTAAAGGGAAATAGAATAATTACCATAGTTGGCACCTTGTACAATGCACAGCTACACTGAGCTACACAACTCAGATACTAAACTACTGGGGAAAAATGTTTTTCTAGTGAGAATTGGAAGCTGATGCTCTTTCGTATATTGCTTTAATTTTAGTTCCTTGGAAAGAAACTCCATCAAGAAATTGTTTGAATTAATTGAAAGTTCAGTACTTTCCTGTGAACACAAAACTTTGTATTGTAGCTATTTTACCTGGCAGAGACCAAATCTATTCTCAATTATAAATATGCAGCCCTGTTTACGTCATTTGGGTCGCATGCTTGTAAACAAAAGTAAGATTTGGCTTTAAGAGGTGTGGGGATTTGGTTTTGTTTAACACTAGAGTGCTGAACTAAAATTGTAACCATTCAGTTAAAAAAAAACCACCCCAAACTCATGTTAAATGGTGTTGCAAATCCATTACAGGTATTGGCACCTCTGCTGTGGTGTGGCTGTGATTTACTTTCTTCATGGGACTCTTATTTGATTTTTAATGGTTACGCCTATTGTATCACAACAGAGTGAACTGTACGTAGGAGTCATTTGATTTGGGTCTTACCTCAACAGTGAGTTTTGTCAGGTGGGTGGAAGGGCTATTATTTTACACCCACAGAAGGAAGAGGAGGCACTTTGAATTGCAAAGGACACATCTGATTGTACAGTGATTGAAGCAGGAGTACCTCTTTAAAGTACTAACTTTCTATAAAATGCTGACGCAGATATAGTTTGCTACTGACTGTCAGCACACTGTAATGTAAATTGTTTTTGTAATTTTGTACATGTTATAATACCTTTATATTAAAAAAGAAGTAAACTTAATATAACATTCTAGGTGGATCACGCAGTCTTTTTGGTCTGTCTCTCTCAACTTTTTATTAAGAAAAATTTACAATTAAAGATTAATGTACTGTGTCAAACATTGCTTATTATTTAATCAGGATCAGGTTAATATTCAAAGTACCTGGCTAAAGATTCTGGCTTGCTGGCTGGAGAGTCATCCTGCTCCTCTGAGTATGCCAAAATGGGTGACCAAAATTCGGAATCCTCTTTTTGACGCTTCTCTTATGTACATACTTTGTGTGAAAGCTTTTGCATTACAAAGGCAGTCCGTATTTTGCAATACCACATTTCCAGAGAAGTCACACTTTTCCCAGTAATGTTCAATACAAAGTCTTGCTGCTAACAGTAAAAAAGGAAATTAATTTGTTGCTCTCTTTGAAATGTAGAGCCTCTCCTGGAGCATTAAGGAGGCAAGTCAGCTCTGGGAAGCTGGCACTTTGCGATAAGAGGAATCTCTTTAATAATTTCCTCCCAAAACCATCTACCTGGACACAACTACTACATGTGCAAGTATGTTCACCTTTTCCCACAACCCCTCCACTTATTTGTCTGTTTTTAAATGCTCAGGAATTATGGAATAGTGTAAGCATTCCTTTCCCAAGTAGCTTCTCTTTCTAGCTACTGCTTGCAATGTTAACAACAAAAGTAGGTTGTCAATACAGCTTCTAGCAAAATGCATATGGAAAACTGAAAAGTCCCCTCCAACTACTGTAATATATTAACTGAGGAATAAAGCTGTCTTTTCAGTTATGGTCCATTCAACTGCCCCTTCAAATGGCATCAAGAAAACAGAGATAACTTCTGCACCCCAAGTAAAGTCATTCAGGTCCCTTAGAAATAAGGTTTGTCTTTCATTGTTTTGTATTTAAAACAAGGTGCTCTGACAGACAGCCACTCAAAGTCCCTTCTTTACTCATGACAACCTGTGGCAGGCCAGGCCCTGTTGACTCCATCTGCAAACTGTTTAATGTTGTTTCTGGACTCCCCACCTGACTGTTGCTCAGACCAGGAGTCTGCCTTCATTAGAGCTCTAGGATGGGATTTTCAAAAGTGCCCTAGATATTGCTCTACTAGGGACTTCTCTCTACCTGGCCACTCCACGGACACATGCACATCAGCTCCCTAACTCCAGTTAGTGGCAAGGTACACTAATTTCTGCAGGCATATAGACTATACCCTTCCCTCAAGGGAAGATTGTCTAATATAATTTTAGGGCCTTCAGTCCTGTTCACCTCTCCACTTCCTATGTGGGAAATTCCAGCTGTTCAGCTGTACTCTTTCAGATCACTTCATTCCTAAAGCAACTTATCCATTGGGTTGGACGGTCCCACCTAAACCCACAGCTAGCAAGCATAGAAGAGCTACTGTAGCCTGACTGCAGCCCTGTGCAAAAACCTCCCAGATTCTCAGCTACCAATGCCAAGCTGTCCACAGGGTGTCCAGAATAGGTTATTCAGGTTGGTTTTGGCACAACAAGAGGAGGCACCTACAGTTCTGCCTTTAAACTCCTGCTTGTCTCTCTACTGAAGCTTCATGCGAAGAAGCTCATAGCAGCAAGTGTAGTGGGGATCCATATCTTGGATTAACTCCATACTCCAAATTTAGAGGAGCTTGTGTACAATTCCTTATGAACAGGCTAGTAATCCACCACCAAAAGATTGACTTCAAACATGGAAAAAGAGATGGAATTGTGACGTTTCACCCCATAATGCTTTATAGAAATATGCTTATGAATGTAAATATGACATAACTGGAATATGTTTTATGCTACATATGCCATGTAACATATCTTTGCAAAGGTTATGATCTACTGAATATATTCATCCTATTTGTATGCATGTATCATTTTTGTATTTGAAGTTATGAATATTGGCTGTATACTTGTTTAATTTTAAGTAGCCTCAGTGAAGCATTTGGTCAGCTTCTTGAGAAAAGATTATTCTCAGTAAGCGCCCAATCAAGAAACACTTAATCTGACAACAGACTTCAATAGATGCCAGTCCACATCTGAGCTTTCCTGGGAACATACCTGTAGAGAACTAAGTCATGCATGGACACATGACTTGCCCAGTTGACTCTAAAACTCCATCTTGTAGAGGGGACTCTGCACAGGGGGAGGGAGGGGTTTCCACCCACAAGAGAGAAACTATATAAAGTCCTGGGAGATCCCTCCATTTTGTCTTCAGCTGGCTCAAGGTAGCCTCTCCACCCCCAGAAGGATACCTGAAAGCAACTGGAACAAAGGATAGTAACCACAGGAGTGTGCGTGATTGCTGGATCCAGACTAGAAGGAGGCTAGTCTGTAAAAGAAGCTTATTGGAACATCTCTGAGGGTGAGATTTCATCTGTAATCACTTTCTTACTGTATTAGGCTTAGACTTGCATGTTTTATTTTATTTTGCTTGGTAATTCACTTTGTTCTGTCTGTTATTACTTGGAACCACTTAAATCCTACTTTTTGTATTTAATAAAATCACTTTTTACTTATTAATTAACCCAGAGTATGTATTAACAGCTGGGGGGGCAACAACTGTGCATATCACTCTATCAGTGTAATAGAGGGCAAACAATTAATGAGTTTACCCTGTACAAAGCTTATACAGGGTAAAACAGATTTATTTGGGGTTTGGACCCCATTGGGAGCTGGGTACCTAAGTGGTGGAGACAGGAACACTTCTTAAGCTGTTTTCAGTTAAGCCTGCAGCTTGTGGGGGATGTGGTTCAGACCTGGGCCTGTGTTTGTAGCAAGCTAGTGTGTCTGGCACAACCAGGCAGGGTTCTGAAGTCCTAAGCTGCCAGGGAAAACGGGCTTCGTGGTAGTCTCAGCACATCAGTTGGCAATTCCCAAGGGGGTTTCTGTGATCCGACCCATCCCAGGAATATTAATATTCACTGTCTAGGGAAAGGTCATTGACATTGTGGTAGATGAAAATCATTAAAAGAAGTCAAGTAAGAAACACAGACTTAGTCTTTTATCTGGAAAGTGCTGAGAAATGTTCATCCTAATGTAGGGGTGGGCAAACTTTTTGGCCTGAGGGCCACATCTGGATATGGAAATTGTATGACAGGCCATGAATGCTCACAAAATTGGGGTTTGGGAGAGGATGAGGGCTCCAGCTGGGGGGTGCAGGCTCTAGGGGGGGGCAGAAATGAGAAGTTCAGGGTATGGGAGGGACTCTGGGCTGGGGCAGGGGATGGGGTGCAGGGGGAGGGAAGGGCTCCAGCTGGGGATGAGGGGCTGGGGGGGGCAGGAGGGTGCTCTGGGCTGGGACTGAGGGGTTCGGAGGGCAGGAGGGGGATCTGGCTTGGGACAGGGGATTAGGGTTCAGGAGGTGGTCAGGGGTGCAGGCTCTGGGCAGCGCTTATCTCAAGCAGCTCCCAGAAGCAGTGGCAAGTCCCACCTCTGGCTCAAACGCACAGGTGCGGCCAGGTGGCTCTGCATGCTGCCCTGTCTGGAGGTGCCACCCCTACAGCTCCCATTGGTTGTGGTTCTCGGCCAACGGGAGCTGCAGGGGCGGCGCTTGGGGCGGGGGCAGCATGCAGAGCCGCAGGGGGACATGCCACTGCTTCTGGGAGATGCACAGAGCGGGGCAAGCCCCCAACCCTGCTCCCTGGCTGAAGCGGGGCAAACCCTGGACCCCGCTACCTGGCAGGAGCTCAAGGGCTGGATTAAAAAAAGGGCCAGATGCCACCCCCGCTCCTCTCCCGACTGTAGTTTGCCTCGCCCTGTCCTAATGGCACAGCTGGTTCATTGTTTTATTACTGGTATTATGGTTCTATTTGGATTATTGATTAATGAAACATCAGATAACTCTACTCAACTGGTGTTTATAAGATAGATCAGCACTGCATAAAATGGGCTAATACTTTACCTAATTCGGAGGACAGATTTTCAGCTTACATTCTGTTTCAAGTTGATTGCAATTCTGTGGGTTTTTATATCCTGCTTTTTTACTTTTTTTGCAGTCGTGATTACCCAGACCACACGTCTTAACCAAGTAATTCATTATACCCTTTGCAGCTGGGACATGGGATACAGATGCTATGATTATGGCTATAACTTTAGCTTGGAGGTCATGGTATTCATGGTATAATGAACTGGAATCAAGTCCATGACAAACCCACCCCACACTCACCTCACAGCAGTGGCTCCTGTCCTGGGGGGATGGGCCCAACTCTCCGCTCTGGACGTTACAACCTGGTGCATGTGGTTACAGCATCACTCAAGGTTGACACGTGCTTCCCTCTGTAGATGGAAACTGAGGAGTGGGGAGCCAAATTTGATTGGCACACTTAGCACATGGAGTCACAGCGCCATTCGGGTGTTGTGTGTCTGTCCCTCTGTCTCTATCTACAGAAGACTGAGAGAAGACAAGATTTCAAGGAGAAGTGTATAATCCAGGGTACCAAAAGCAACTGAGAGGTCATGGAGGAAGAGGATGGAGCAGAGACATGGTAGTGGTGGAAGGCAAGCTGAAATGTGCATTTTCTACACTTAGGAAAGAGTGAAATTTTGCGTGCATGTAGCAGTCAAGGCAGAGGATGTAAAGCAGTAACACTCAATTAGATCTACCTGTGGGCCGATTTGAGAATTTTATGACAAGAGGCGTGCCATTTGTGGGGGGGAGGGATAGCTCAGTGGTTTGAGCATTGGCCTGCTAAACCCAGGGTTGTGAGTTCAGTCCTTAAGGGGACCATTTAGGGATCTGAGGCAAAAATTGGGGATTGGTCCTGCTTTGAGCACAGGGTTAGACTAGATGACCTCCTGAGGTCCCTTCCAACCCTGATATTCTATGATTCTATGCAGAAGGCTGACAAAATAAACAAACTTCAGTTGGCACTTAATAAAGACCTTGATTGCCACATAAATATTAGAGTTTCTATCTTTTAACAAAGTATAAAAATCAACATTATTACCTGTGTTTGTGATAATCTCGAATGGGAAAGGTGACAGTGACGATCCCTGGCAAGCTTTATGAAGAGTGTTTTGGAGGAGCTCAGGGCAAGGCACATGCACCGGTGAAAATGCTCATCTATCAGACAATTGCGGTGTTGGTTTTTTATAACGCCCATGGTAGAAAACCCAGATCCACAGAGGTATGTTGATCCAAACATCTTTAAAAGATAGAAGGGTAGATTCTGGCTATTCTGAAATTGGTCAGCATTTTAAGTCCAGAAATCACAAAGTCCCACTTCTCTGAATTTTGCTTCCAAGACATCTGAGCTCTGGAGCCTTAATTGTTTAGGAATTCTTGCATCATTTTCATCGAAGTTTCACCTCTACCAAAACACGTAATGTGGAGAAGTGCAATATCTTTCCTGTTAAGACTGTCTGAAAGGCATGGTTTTTTCCAAACAGATCGCCGACACTGCTTGCACAGCCTTGGAGCTGCAAGTTGAGGGAATTCAAGTGACCAGTAATATCACACAGAAAAGCTACCTGTGACACAGAGAGGACATCATTCATAAATTCCAGGACCTTGCAAGCTTTGTTCATCTTGTAGTTTGAAAGAAATTCTATTATTTCTTTTTGAAGCGCAAAAAACCTCTTTAACATATGCTCCCTACTTAACCAGCGAACGTCACTGTGCTGCAATAGGTCACTGTATTTGGCTGAAATGTCTTGTTAAAAGAGCTTTAAAAAGATGGTGTTGCAAGCTATAATTTGAGCATGTGTAGTTCATTAATTTCCTCACAATACCCATTGTTTTTTCAAGTCCCCAGACAACTTACCGCATAGGACAGTCTAGTGAATGGTGCAGTGAAGTATATTTGATGAAGGGTGTATCACTGCCAAACATGAATCAAAGCCCTTTTCTTTTTCTGTCATGGAGGGACCCCCATCTGTAACAAGCAGATTTGTTTTCTGCAGATCTAAGCCATTTTTTTCAAAAAAGCCTTTTACTTTTTCAAAAATGACCTCTCCGGTGATGTAGGTTTCTAATGGTATTAAGCACAAAAATTCTTCCTTGAAAATGTCACCACCATAAAATCTAACAAACAGTGATAGCTGGGCAGTGTCGCTTAAATCATTTGATTTATCCACTGCAAGAAGCATATATTTGGCATTTTTTAAATCAGAAAACAGTGCTGACAAACAATCCCCATAAATTACCTCCAATCTTCTTATTGGGTGGAATCAGACAGGGGAATTTGCTTCACACGGTTCACAATGTCATCTTTGTTTTTATCTCTGGCAAAAAGCTCTTCCAGCAGTTCCAACATGCACTCCTTCACAAGCTTGGCATTCAAGAAAGGCTTTTTCTTTTTAGCTTGTACCAGCTGCAACGCTGTATCAAATATGGGTTTGTAGAGAAGTTACTGTGAGATGCAGGATTGAAGACAAAATGGAGGTGATACAGCTGCCTTTTTATATTCTCTGCAATATGGCTTGTATTTCCTTTGTCCCAAACGCAAATTCACAGCAGATAGGCATGGAAAAGAATTTGGAGACCCCGGTCCATAGGCATATTCCTATATGTCCTGCTGACTCAAAGGCGTAGCCCCTGGCTTCTCTCAACAGGTTCATTGTACAGCTGATTGCCCTTGATGGGCCTCACGCAGTCTGGATAGTGCTGTTGTAATTGGTCTAGAGGTGTCACCCAGAAACACAGCACAAGCTTGAGATATCAATGTACCACACATTTATAACTCACAACACAAAGATGACATACATATAAAAAGCTTATCATATTTAGCAAATCATAACTTTTCCACTGGCACCTTACATAGCATATCTTGCATAAGATTCATTCCAATTTTGGTTTTGGGAGGAAATTATTAAAGAGATTCCTCTTATCGCAAAGTGCCAGCTTCCCAGAGCTCACTTGTTTCCTTAATGCTCCAGGAGAGGCTCTACATTTCAAAGAGAGCAACAAATTAATTTCCCTTTTTTTACTGTTAGCAGCAAGACTTTGTATTGAACATTACTGGGAAAAGTGTGACTTCTCTGGAAATGTGGTATTGCAAAATATGGACTGCCTTTGTAATGCAAAAGCTTTCACACAAAGTATGTACATAAGAGAAGCATCAAAAAGAGGATTCCGAATTTTGGTCACCCATTTTGGCATACTCAGAGGAGCAGGATGACTCTCCAGCCAGCAAGCCAGAATCTTTAGCCAGGTACTTTGAATATTAGCCTGATCCTGATTAAATAATAAGCAATGTTTGACACAGTACATTAATCTTTAATTGTAAATTTTTCTTAATAAAAAGTTGAGAGAGACAGACCAAAAAGACTGCGTGATCCACCTAGAATGTTATATTAAGTTTACTTCTTTTTTAATATAAAGGTATTATAACATGTACAAAATTACAAAAACAATTTACATTACAGTGTGCTGACAGTCAGTAGCAAACTATATTTGAATCAGCATTTTATAGAAAGTTAGTACTTTAAAGAGGTACTCCTGCTTCAATCACTGTGCAATCAGATATGTGTCCTTTGCAATTCAAAGTGCCTCCTCTTCCTTCTGTGGGTGTAAAATAATAGCCCTTCCACCCACCTGACAAAACTCACTGTTGAGGTAAGACCCAAATCAAATGACTCCTACGTACAGTTCACTCTGTTGTAATACAATAGGCGTAACCATTAAAAACCAAATAAGAGTCCCATGAAGAAAGTAAATCACAGCCACACCACAGCAGAGGTGCCAATACCTGTAATGGATTTGCAACACCATTTAACATGAGTTTGGGGTGGTTTTTTTTAACTGAATGGTTACAATTTTAGTTCAGCACTCTAGTGTTAAACAAAACCAAATCCCCACACCTCTTAAAGCCAAATCTTACTTTTGTTTACAAGCATGCGACCCAAATGACGTAAACAGGGCTGCATATTTATAATTGAGAATAGATTTGGTCTCTGCCAGGTAAAATAGCTACAATACAAAGTTTTGTGTTCACAGGAAAGCACTGAACTTTCAATTAATTCAAACAATTTCTTGATGGAGTTTCTTTCCAAGGAACTAAAATTAAAGCAGTATACGAAAGAGCATCAGCTTCCAATTCTCACTAGAAAAACATTTTTCCCCAGTAGTTTAGAATCTGAGTTGTGTAGCTCAGTGTAGCTGTGCATTGTACAAGGTGCCAACTATGGTAATTATTCTATTTCCCTTTAAACAAGAAGAAATATCTTCCAAAAGTTCCTTTCTCTGAGGATATTATTGTATCATGCTCTAAGCTGAATCTCTGACAAGAAAGTATAATGAAAAATTCTTTTGACCACAATTTGAAGGTTAAAATATTTTAAACTGAGACTACAGACCAAAGGTGTCCAGGACAACAAGAAAAATTGTACACGTGGGGGTGAGGAAACAAAGTTTCTTATTTCCATGTTGGCTTTGTAATTTTAAAATGATTCTGTTCATTGGCATGGACAACAACACAACTACCTTTTAAGAGCGCTCTTGATGTTGATGAAACGGCCTGAGCAGTACTATTGATCATCTAATCTTACAGAAGACTTTACTGATACGTTAATATGGCTGCTCTGTGCTCAGGGGCGGGGAGTTGTATGGGCCCGTGGTTCCCAGGCTCCAGCAAATTCAGGGGCACGGGGATGAAATCACTACAGGGATCTCCTTGAAGAGGTCATCCCACCAGGGGAGGATTTACCGTGAAACAGACTGTGCTGTGGCATGGGGCCCCCAATGACAGGGGCCCCACAAAATGCAGGACAAATCTCATCTGACAACCTGCTCCTGAGTCCCGGCTGGTGGCGCAGCAGTCTCTGCATGCCCCTGGTGGGGGGAGGTGGCTCCGCATGCTGCCCCCACCCCAGGCAGCGCACGGAGACCCCCTGCCCTCCTCCTCCCAAGGGGCGTGCAGAGATGTGCCAGCAACAGCGCAGCAGGGCTAAGGCGGCTCCCTGCCCACACGGTCTCCCTCCCGCCACGCCGCACTGCTCCTGGAAGTGGCTGGCATGTCCCTGCGGCCCCTGGGGGTGGAGTGCCTCTGCACGTTACCCCAGCCCTGAGCATCAGCTCCACAGCTCCTATTGGCTGGGAACTGCAGCCAATGGGAGCTGTGGGAGCAGTGCCTGTAGGCAGCGGCGCGCAGAGACCTCCGCTCCCCCCCGGCCTAGGAACCACTGCCAAAGGAGTGTGCCGGTCACTTTGGGAGCCGCAGCACCCAAGGTAAGCACTGCCCCCCTGACTCCACCTGCACCCCAACCTCCTGTCCCAGCCCAGAGCCTGCACCCCGCACCCAAACTTCCTCCCAGAGCCCTCACCCCATCCCAGACCCCAACCCTCTGCCCCAGCCCAGAGCCCAAGGGGGGGCCCCCGAAAATGAAGCTGTGCACAGGGCCCACTAACTCTAAATCCGCCACTGCATCCCACACTCTTGTTGTAGGTCCCTCCTTCAAATCTGATGAATCCCTAGGGATCTGGAAGATCCTAGGGGATCCATGGGAGGGCAGAGTCATCCACATGAGAGCCCTATGCCTCTGCATCATCTCTGGCACCATGTCTCCAGTGGAGACACACTTCCAGGGATCAGAGTAGCAGCCGTGTTAGTCTGTATCCGCAGAAAGAAAAGGAGTACTTGTGGCACCTTAGAGACGAACAAATTTATTTGAGCATTGTTCCCAAAGCCTCATGGGTTGGAGGGAGGGGCCAGGGAGACTATGTTGTCTTTTCTGACTAAGTTTTTTGAGGCTTATTGGTATGGAGACAGGATCAAGAAGTTGATGCAGCCCCCACTTCTGTGTGAAAAGGGTGAGCTCTGTATGCAGACCGTCCTGTCCATGTGTGGCTCCAGGGGGCATGAACTGGCCCAGTGAGACTCCCTAAAGAGTAAGGTACCATTCATGGAATCATAGAAATTTAAGGCTGGAAGGGACCTCGAGAGGTCATCTAGTTCAGCCCTGTGTGCTGAGGCAGGATTAGGTAAACCTAGATCATCACTGACAGGTGTTTATCCAACCTGTTCTTAAAAACCTCCAATTACAGGGATTCCACAAGTTCCCCATGGAAGCCTATTCCAGAATTTAACTATCTTTACAGTTAGAAAGCTTATCCTAATATCTAACTTAAATCTCACTTACTTCAGATTGAGCCTAATACTTCTTGTCCTACCTTTAGCAGCCATGCAGAGCAATTGATCACCATCCTCCTTATAACAGACTTTAGCATATTTGAAGACTGTTGGTAGATCTTTCTTTAGTCTTATTTTCTCAAGACTAGACATCCCCAGATTTTTTTAATCTGTCCTGATTGTTCAGCTTTTTCTAAACCTTTTATTGTTTTGGTTGCTCTCTTTTGGACTCTCTCTAATTTTTCCATATCTCTCCTAAAGTGTGGTGCCCCGAACTACACATAGTAATTCTGCTGAGGCCTCACCCCAGTGCCAAGTAGACTGGGACAATTACCTCCTGTGTCTTACATATGACATTCCACTTAATACACCCAAGAATGTACGGGGCTTTTTTGCAACTGCATCCCATTGTTGACTCATATTCATTTTGTGGTCCATTGTAACCCTCCGGTCCTTTTTAGCAGTCCCACTGTCTAGCCAGTATTTCACATTTTGTAGTTGTTCACTCATCATAGACTATCTGAAAAGTAAGGTACCATTCATAGCAGTGAGGGTGGCAGATTTTGCCTTTAATGACCTAGAATTACTCTTTTCTTTACTTTTCATACATACATCTTATACACTTTCCATGCTCATTTCAGATGGTTTGTATTAAGTATCTTTGGTATTTTAATGGTAAAATGTGGTGAAGTTTCAGATCGATCCTGTAACTATCTTTGTTGGGATTTCAGACTAACTCTTTTAGAAGAAGAGTATGATGAAATTTCCCAGTCTATTAATGGGTAAGTTTTGTGCATCAGTCTCCTATTGAAATGTTCATTAACATATATTTTAGAAAGGCTTCATGTTATCAGAGCCACTGTTGTTTTACTGTTAAGTTCTTGGTTTTACCCTTGGTGATTCCAAACTCAGATACTTCATTTTCCTAAGTAGGGAATGCAAGTCTAATCTTCCTCTTTCTTGCAGGTGTGTGCTAAGTACTGCACATGCACACACCCCTGCTAAAAGAGGAAATCATTTGTGTCCATTCCTTAGAAATGTGTATCTGTCAGATAGCAGCATGGCTGCAAGTACTTCACTTTACACCCCTTTCTGCTTGTGTGCAGGGTGATAGGAGCTGCATTTGAATGGAAGCCAGCAGCCCACCATGTTGTCCGTACCTCCTTTCAGTGATGGCCTTCATTTTGCCAAAGCTATTTCATGGCCCTTGCAGTTTGCTTACTCACTGTTCCCCTCCTTACTCCTTCTCTTCTCCTCTTCCAACCCTCTCCATGCTTTTTCTACTGTCTCACCCTCTTCCTCCCACACTTCCTCCTTGAAACTTCTTCTGCCTTGTTCCTTGCTCCACCCAACTCAACCCTTATGATATTGTGTCAACAGAGGGCCTGATTCTGCCACCCTTACTCATGCCACCTTACTCCATGAATAGTTTCATTGGGATTACTCATGAAGTAAGCTGTGACTCAATGTAAGTAAAGGTGGCAGTGCTAGGTTCTTAGATTGCAGACTGTTTTTGACAAGGACCATGTCTTTATGTTCTGTAGAATGCCAAACACACCTTGAGTGAGAGGTGGCACATAGGTGTCCAGCACCAGGATGACCTGTAACTCAGAGTGACAAGTCCTTCCTTGCTCCCATGGGGAGGGAGTAACTAATTTCACTCCTTTTTGTGAAGACTCTGTTGTCAACTTGGCCAACATATCTGGCTGGCTATTGGAGAGGACAGAGCCAAGTCTATTCCCACTCTTTCCCCCTCAACACCCACCTACTTGCAAAAGGGAGCAGTGGTCAAGTAGCTGCTGCTTACTTTTCATCCCCATACTTTTCATCCCCATCTGATCATCTGTGATCAGAGGTGCAATCTGAGGAGGGCTGCACAAGTGAGTAAGGGTGGGCCATACCCAATCTTGCTGCCCTGCTATGTTAAGTAAGGGCTGTGAGAATCTGACTCTGTAAAAGAAAGTATCTGCATCCATTGAATCGTATATGGAAGCTTCGGATCAGAATGCTATATATGTCCTTTTATCTTATAAGGCTTGTATGTTTTAGCTTCAGGTTCTTTTCACTCTGAAAATATTATCTTTAATTATTATCAGCAGGCCCCACCTCTTTTTTGAAGTGTTGGAATTTACTGTAGCACATAGGCATTGTGATCATATGGTTTGGTGTTTGCCTCCAGTGAGTTTAGGTCTAGGGTTCTTATCAGTCTTGTCCATGTTTACCCATTATATTATGCCTGGACATGTAGTTATTTACGTGTAATAATACTTTATTGTTTTTCAGGGTACTTTTCCCAGGAGGTGGTGTTAGTCTTAAGACTTCAGAATATTCTAGGGTTGCTAGGATATTTTACAAGAAGGCACTAAAAGTAACCACTTAAAGGAAAAACTGTTCTGGTTATTGTCAATGTTCATGGACCAAAATCATGGGAGGCTTATATTTGGACAGTCTCCAACTGGAGTGCAGTATATTCCTGTTAGCCTGTTAATAAGCAGCTGACTGTTAGTATGTGTGTGTAACAAATCATCTAATAGCTTTAGATGCAGGTCTGAACTGAACACCTCCAAACTTCAGAAAATTAGAATCTGAACTTTAAGGTTTGAGGCCCATCGCTAAATAATTTAAGTGAAGTCAATTGTTAATTTCTTTATTTGTACAACATTACTTGTAAAATTTAGCTTAGTCACCCTTATTGCCAACACTTACACAAACTTTCTTGGTATCCAGTGTATTTTTTATGAAGTAGAAGTGCTCAGATGATCTGCTCAACACTAAATCAGGCCAAGATTTTCAGGGGTTTGGGTGAGTGCTCAGCACTTTCTGAAAATCAGGCCCTTTAAGTGTTTCAGGTTGAGCACCCAAAAAGTCAGGACCTCAAAATAATGGGTCACTTCTGAAAATCTTGGCTACACTCTTTGCTAACTGTAGTTAACATACTTTCCCCAACATATTTAACTGTACAAATCTATCCTAACAAAATACAGATATTTTGCCTCTCTTCTGTTATGCATAATGAAGGCAGATATGAGCTATGATGAAGGAAATAGCCTAATAAGTATGCTGCAATGAGAAGAAGTGGCTAAGACAAGTTGATGCTGCAAGAAAGGGACTGGAAAAAACAGAATAGATCAGTTAGCTAGAAGTCAGCTGTGAATTTCAAACTATAGCCCGTAGGAAAAGGAGAGGTGCCTGGAGTAGAAGTTTAGGTGCATGATACATAGCAATGCAGATGGCAAGCTGGGCCTGCTGTTTACTCTACCTGTGTGAATTTTACTGTTTCATCCTTTTTCCTATCTGTTTCCTCCACCTCTTAGATTTCATCATTGTCGTAGACTCTGATCTCTGGGAGTTGGGACAGTCTTGTTTACATGTGTATACAGAGCCTAGCACAATGAAGCCTGTATTCTTGACTGGGGCCTCTAGGCACTGGTGCAATAAAAATAGTAAATAATAATGATACCATCCAAAAACAGGGAATGTTTAAATGTTAAATGCATTAATTCTGTACATATACAGTTTACTCAAGTCATATCATTATATAGCATTAAAGGGAGTCTAAAGAGACCCTAAAGTGATGTTATTTACAACTTCTTTTGGCACTCACCCACTCAAATTCCCTTATTCTTACACATGGGCAAATAGATTTCAATAGATCTAAGTGTGTCTTAGTGTGTGTGTGTGGGAGGGGAAAGTGTAAGTTAATGTGAGTCACACATTTTACAAATTTCCTTTGAATTTGACCCCCAGTAACTGCAAATCAGTACACAATACCTTAGAAGTGAGCTTGATTCATCGCACAGTAAGGCAGCCGGGTAGAAAAAAATTATTTACAGAGAATTATCTAGATTTATATGGATAACATAATTTATAGTGAGGCTGTTTCTTCTGGAATATGCCAGTGATGCTCTGATTCATCACTGAAGATAAATAATTAATTCTCATTTTCTAAGAGTCAGTTTTTTCAAAGGTTAGTTGTGTCCCACTTGGCCTATCTTGAAGTAGAAGTCTGATCTTCCAAGGTCCTGGCGGCAGTGAATCTCTCCATTTTACTAATCTTTTACCTCAAGAGAGGTCAGTCTCTCTCTCTTTTGGTGGGAACCTTTATAGTGGAGCTGGTCAAAAAAGTGATTGTTATGCATTTTTTTCATCCAAATTAAAAATTTCAGTGAAAACCACTGTAGCAAAGTCTAATTTCAAAAAAAATGTGACCAGCCCTAAAGCATAATATGTACAATGCATAAACTGATGCAGCATCAGGAAACATTAGCTTGCAATCAGAATTCCTACATACCCTGCTGTGCAGAATACAGCATACAGCAGCCAAGGAAAACACAGTGATATTTTCTCACTGGTATTGGTTTATAGAGATTATTTCAAAATGGTAGGTGCTTCACCCTGGATAGTGTTGTGTATGATTGTCTGTGCTCTGGGTCTTTCTCATTGCACAGGTGGCCACTGTGAAATAACTGGGGGTCAGTACAATGTGTGTTTGGTCTGATGTATACACGTATCTGAGGGTACAAGTCACTTTTCTGTGCAGTTTGTGTTCTCCCCGCCATCTTTTTTCTTGGGCATTGCCATCTGGTTGTCATAGACCCTGATATTGCAAAGACTTGCTTACCTTTCTGTAGTGTGAGTAGTCCCATTTACCTCAATGAAACTATGCACAATGTGTTAAGTTAAACATGTGAGTAAGCATGCAAGGGCCATAGAGTCTGATGGGGGGACCATACAGTAAACAGTAGTGATCATGAAATATGAACATTTCACAGCAACTCAATAAATTGCTTGTGTCGTTCTTTAGATACAGAGTTTGAGAGAAGATCTTTGTAGACATGGTCTATGCCAGGGATTGGCAACCTTTGGCATGTGGCCTGTCAGGGTAAGCCCCTGGCGGGCCGAGACGGTCAAGAGCATGTTTGCATGTATGAAGATGACTGGAATTTCTACTGTTCTTTTAAATTCATGTCCATGTCTCTTCCCACTTTTCCTTGTCAAATTCAAAATAAGAGATTACTTGGTGTGACTGTGTTCTTAAATTACATGTACACGCAAGGGGTGAAATCCTAGTCCATTTGAAGCCAATGGGAGTTTTGCCTTACACTTTTCTCAGCTACATTGAAAAAAAAATTCAGTCTTTAGTGATGTTAAATATGTGGTTAGCATCTAGGCTCATTTTTAGGGACAGTGAATATAAGGGGAGTACATGTTAAGGGCTTGATTATGGTTTCACTTAAACTCTTTTGACATCATTCATTCCTCACGTGCACCAGAGTAAGTGAAAGGAGCAGCAAGCTTTACACATCTAGTATTTACATGGCAGATGACTATAAATAGGCTTGCCATAATTTGTTTTAAGTTTTTTAATATTTTTACAGATAATATTGATGTTTATTTTGAAGCATTTTTTTAGATTTTTATCAATTTAAATTTCCACAGTTGCAGGAAATTATGGGGAGAGTGAGAAAACAGGGTGGGTGAGATAATTATTTAATGACAGTAGATGCTGAAATTCAACATGTTTAAAGCTTTATACCATTTAAATATAAATTGTCATGACCACATGTGCAAATATACAAAAGTAAATACCCTTAATGAAACTCTCATAAGTTCTGAAGCAGCATTTTCCTTACTTTGCTTATTTGTACATTTCAGTTATCATTGATGGAATTATTTTTTCATGGGTTTGTGTATGTATGGTGAAATTGACTTTTACTAATATGTATCTAATATCTAATCCTTCCAAGCCTAGCTCTAAATATACTGTGATACCGTTGGAGCTTCTTTGCATAGATATTCAATATTTCAACATTTTACTGTAGGAGCAAGGACCTATGTGAGCTTTTAGGGTCACAGTGTCAGTGATATAGTTAAGATGGAGGTAGCACCTTAACGTTTGGGAGACAACAGAGCTTTTAAAACCTGTGTGCGGTCAGAAAAACTACTGTGTAAAAATGCCACCTTCTCACTGTCCAGATCTCTCTGAGAATATTCAGAGCCATATGTGCTTCTTTAAGTTACAAAAACTAGTTTCATTCTGCTTTTTATTAGCTATTCTTTCTTTCTTCCCTTACCCCAGTTTTGCCCTTAGCTCAGATTTCATATCAGTTTCATTGTTTTTAAGGTAACAGTGCCACTTTCTATTTTATGTTGTTTAAAGTCAGAATTTTTCCTCCAGGAACCTAGAGCACAAAATTGCTGGCTATGCAAGCGTCAAGCACATAAAAGGGCTAGATGTTGCAGAACTCCCTGTCCCCCATAGAAATAAAAGGATGTACTATTTGTTAATGCATAGCGCTGTGCTTGCCTCATAGTAGGAATGTCCTCATTTCATGGTTCTCATGTCCAGGCCACTCACAAGATTATCTGCCAATACCCTAGAAAGGTCCAGTGCATGTTAACATGTACCTAAATTACTCTATGTGTTGACATATTTCTTGACTTTTTTTGCTTCTTATTTTAAAGACTAATGATAAAGGAGACTATTTTCCTGTCTGGGGAACATGTCTGGGACACCAAGAGCTTACATATCTCACCAGTGGGAAGAACTTACTGGTTAAACCGAAAACTGAGAATATTTCACTCCCATTGAACTTTACCACAGGTGAACACTACAAATATCATTTGGTTTCACAGGAATCATTTTAGAGCTTCTCTCTCCCCTTTTAATGTTTTTCTTGTCATGAACCAACATTTAAGGTTGAAGATTTAGAACAGGTGCGACTAATGTTTTTATTATGTTGATATTGTTCTAGCAATAGAACTCTATGAATATAAAATAAGAGGTCTGAGAGCAAACTATTTGCAGGCCACAGGTACATACAGAGAGGCCAAAATCAAAATTGTGGCTCTGAACAGCCATGAACTTTGGGGAAGTTTCGTCCGAGATCCAAAATTTAGGTCTAGTCCCCCAACTCTGTAATGAGCTGAATAAAATGTTTGGATCCAAACACCTCCAAGCGTTGGAGACATTTGGATTAGAACTTCACAGGTTGGCTCACTTCTAATCATAAATGGCAGCACTGTTCTTCTTGGTGGTATAACACATAGCGTTGAAAGCAGTTGGTCTGCCTCCAGAATGAGATGCAAGTCAGCATATGGGTAGCAGAATCTGACTCTGAATGATGCTTTCTGTGGCTTTTTATCTCACAGCAATGAGCAGGATTTCTCCAATTGATTGCCAGTAATTAATGGACTAAATGCTGTTGCCTTGCCTTATTTAGACAATTCTGCCTTTCTTAATTACATAGAGTAATACCTTATCTTGTGGGTAGTCCCACTGAAATTAATGGTAGAATAGGGTTCTAATCAGTGTGAACAAAGGTGGCAGAATCAGGACCTCAATAGATCAGGGCTTCAGCATATGGCCTGGTGAGAAGTGCAAGGGTGAAGTCTGCTGGAGCTGTATTACACACATGTGAGTATATTTCAGGGGTTTTCTTGATTAATAAAGTCTAACAAAAGAACAGAATCAAAAGGATTTGAAATGAATTCAGTCAGTACTTTATCACATGTATCCCCATCCTATTAATGACGTTCCATTGATAATACAATAGTCAGAATATTCCTTTCTTTTTTTGTACAAGCTGCAAAAGACAGCAGGATGTTCCAGAATTTTCCAGATGACTTGTTGCAAAAACTTGCCACTGAGCCTTTGACGGCACACTTTCACAAGTGGAGTGTCTCCATTAAGGTATTTGACTATTTGATTTAGTGAATTCAACTGAGTTTATTCTTCTAAATCTATAAATATAACAGTTTTTTTCTGTCATTTGTTTGCTGCAGAATTTCAGAAAGAATGAGAAAGTAACCAACTTCTGTAAGGTTCTGACAACTAACACAGATGGAAAGATAGAGTTTGCATCCACAATGGAAGGTAGCGATCAGTTTCCAGTGTAAACCGTGATTGTAATTATTATTATTGTGGAAGATCTCAGTGAGCGTGGTAGCGGTGTTACTAGTTCATAATACACATTTAATGTTAGGATAATCAGAGGAGTGTCAGCACTGCCTGCCTTTCAATTGATTGGACTGTGTTCAGTCTGGACTCTAGAGATAACCTATGTCTTTGCACTTGGCTTTTGATGTGCATGTCTCTGAGTATACGTGTTCCCTCTCTCACCCAACTGCTCCACACCAGATACGTCAGCACACTTTATCAACAGAATATTTTCAGTGCTGAGGGACAAGACGTGGAAGCACCACTTCCATTTTTGTAGTTTAAACCCCTCCTTAGTGCAATGTGTCTACTCTGGACTTCTGCTGCTGGCTGTCTACTGATACTGATGCTGCCTCTCCATGCTGCTCTGTTTATCTGTGCCTCCAGCACAGGGAAAGCTGGTAACTGCTCTCTTCCAAGAGACTCCTGCATTACCAGTGCCTTCGTCTGAATGTTTAACTCCAGAAGCATATGTCTTGATTCACTAGAGAATGCTAGAGAGAGGATTTAGTCATTGTTCTGCTAGAAGCTATGCAGCAGGCTAACTGTATGGTGTATGTACATTCTAGACTAGTACTGGAGCTCGATAGTAACTGCTGTGCAGTTAACAAAACTCCTAGCACTCGCTCATTTTTTTAAATGAAACAATTCTTTTTTCAGTTTTTTAATACTGCAACTAAAACAATCAGATTACGAAGGGGGAACAATAACCTGCAGAAACTTGTTTATATAGCATGAAACCCTTTTTCTTTTAACAATATACTTAATTTTAATTGTAACTTTAAGTTCTCATACTATATAACTGGCCAAATTATTTTTTTAAACTTAAATAAATATTGTTCTTGGCCTGAAACTTTTTGGATAGGAATAAATTTTCACAACAGAGATCCAACTTGCTGCTTAAGGCTTTGTGTTCCTGTTAGAGAACCCACTAATTATTAGTGAGAACTGTAGTAATGTATTCATTGTAATAAAATTGTGCATGCAATGACTTGAGTGAAGACCTAATATGTGCACTGATGGAAAATTTGTTTATGGCAGCATATAAATCCCCTGTTTATGGTGTCCAGTGGCATCCAGGAAAAAGTCCTTTTGAATGGAAGAATGTCTCAAGCATACCACATTCCCCATCAGGTGTGAAAGTAACATATTACATTAATTAATCAAGGTAAGTTTTTTTTCCATTTATATATATAAAATTCAGTTTCAAAGAGATAAAGTAGTAGAATGTTCTCTGGGGCGGGGAAAGGTCCCCTTTTCAAGTGTCAAAATACTATACCTTTGATTGATCTGTGAGCACATACTATGCAAGCTTAAAGGCTTATTAAAAGGAGGGACACTTAATAGAAGGGTTAAGTAAAAATAACAACAAAAGCCAAGCATTCTGATGGAAGCAGACAAATTCCTTTCAGTAGAGAATAATTTGCCAGAAGGAGAGTGTTGATTTTTAATTTGAGATAAATTCTTGAGCAGACACCAACAACCAATGAAACTTTAGAATTGTTAAGGCTGCAGTCTAGGAGAACTGAAAGCTCTTATTCACATCCCACTCTCACTCTACCTTGGGCAAAGTAGGTAGAATGAGATACAATCTCCTATTCATTATTTCCAGAAACTTCCTCAGTTTTGTTTTATTTGGAGTAATTACAGCAGATCCAGAAGAGGGATGGACAAAAATAAGTAGGAAACTGTCTCCAGGCTCAGAGAAAGACCAATGCATTTCCTCTTGAAGTGCAACAAGGCAGTCCAGCCTAGCCACATTACAAACTCTTCCATGTTAGTCTCTTAAGGTACAGAACTTAATCCTCACAGCCTCTCTCTACAGCCCTTACTCCATTTGGCTGAAAAAGCTTCCACAGCCTGGGAAGGGGTCTTCAGACAAGGTTGATTACAATGCTATAGGCCAACACTGTCTCCTGAACACTCTTTACATAGTTTGCAAAGATCAGAATCCCTCCTGCCTATTTCTTCCCTACCATAAAAATAAAATGTAGAGTGAGAAACACAAAATATTTGTTTAATAGGGAGCAGGTTTAATACAAACAAGAGAAAGTACTTTTCTCATAACACAGAACTACCCTGTGGAACTCATTGCCATGGGATGCTGTGATAGCTAAAAGTAAGCTGGGTTCAAAAAAGCACTAGATGTGTGCAGGGAGGATAGGTCCATGAATGACTATTATCCAAGATGATCAGGGATGCAACCTCATGCTCAAGGTAACCCTAAACTTCTGACTACCAGAAAACCAAGAGGAGAAGACAGGGATGGATCATTCCAACTGCTCTTTTCTGTATGCCTCCCATCCTAAATCTCTGATACTGGTCCGTATGGAGAGAGCACACTGGGCTAGATGAACAATTGGTCTGACCCAGTATAGCTTCCTATGATTGACGGAGACACAGAATCTATGAGCATTTAACAGTCAATCCGTTCTGCTGAAACATAATTGACTTTTGATCAATGGTATTTCTTACAACGTTGTTAATTTTAACCTGAGCATGCTCCCAGAAGTGAAAAACTGAACTGGTAGGATTTTTGTTTTCAGTGTTGTTTCAGCCATATTGGCCCCAGGATATTAGAGAGACAAGGTGGGTGAGGTAATGTCTTTTATTGGATTTAGGTCTGTTGGGGAGTGAGACAAACTTTTGAGCTATACAAAGCTCTTTTTCTGGCCTGGGAAAGATACTCAGAGGGTCACAGGTGGATATTTAGACATCTGAAGAAGCGTTCTGTGTAGTTTGAAAGTTTGCCGCTTTCACCAACAGAAGTAGGTCCAATAAAAGATATTATCTCACCCACCTTGTCTCTCTCAGAAGGATTTTGTTTTCCTTGCAAATACAATCTTTCCCAACTTTGCAATTTCTTTTTTAAAAAAAACTATATTTTTATTGTTTTTATATAAAATATAAACACATAACATATATACAGGTTTCAGAGTAGCAGCCGTGTTAGTCTGTATTCGTAAAAAGAAAAGGAGTACTAGTGGCACCTTAGAGACTAACCAATTTATTTGAGCATAAGCTTTTGTGAGCTACAGCTCACTTCATCGATGAGCTCACGAAAGCTTATGCTCAAATAAATTGGTTAGTCTCTAAGGTGCCACTAGTACTCCTTTTCTTATAACATATATAAAAACACGCACAAGATGGAAATACCATATATCAACAAAAATTGTAAAACCTGGGGGAAAATGAACCCAAAATAAACAAACCAACCCCCCAGACTTAAAACGTGCCCCAGTGTGGGCACGTTCAGACCTCTGATGGCTTCAGTTCCATCCTCTCTTCCCCTCCCTATATTATCTAATAATAGTCTAAACATTTCTAAATACAAATATATTTTAAGTCAAATATAATTTTGTATATACTATTGGGCATTCTAGAATATGTATAATATATTCCTACCTACAGATTTTATGTATACTTATAGAATCATAGACTCATATAAGATTAGGACTGGAAGAGACCTCAGGAGGTCATCTAGTCCAACCCCCTGCTCAAAGCAGGACCAATCCCCAACTAAATCATGTCAAGCCAGGCCTTAAAATCCTCTAAGGAAGGAGATTCCACCACCTCCCTAGGTAACCCATTCCAGTGCTTCACCACCCTCCTAGTGAAACAGTGTTTCCTAATATCCAACCTAGACCTCCCCCACTGCAACTTCAGACCATTGCTCCTTGTTCTGTCATCTGCCACCACTGAGAACAGCCGAGCTCCCTCCTCTCTGGAACCCCCCTTCACTCAGTTGAAGGCTGCTATCAAATCCCCCCCCACAACTCTTCTCTTCTGCAGACTAAACACCCCAGTTCCCTCAGCCTCTCTACTATGTACAGTAGAATCTCAGAGTTATGAACACCAGAGTTACGAACTGAGCAGTCAACCACACACCCCATTTGGAAATGGAAGTGCCCAATCCGACAGCCGCAGAGACCTAAACAAAACAAAACAAAAAAACAAATATACTACAGTACTGTGTTAAACATAAACTACTAAAGATATAAAGGAAAAGCAGCATTTTTCTTCTGCATAATAAAGTTTAAAAGCTGTGTGAAATCAATGATCAGCTGTAAACTTTTGAAAGAACAACCATAGCATTTTGTTCAGAGTTACGAACATTTCAGAGTTATAAACAACCTCCATTCCCAACGTGTTCATAACTCTGAGGCTCCACTGTATGCATATACATATAAACAAACTCATCACATCTACATTTACAACTGATCTGGTAAATCAAATATAAATTAGTATGAAATCTAAAAATGAAAAATGCAAGATAAAATGATATTCACAGTATGTCCAATGCTCTGCACAAATTGAATAACTAGTGCTATTTAAGGTTATAGTGTACTTTACATGTCAGGAGTGTTGCCTATTCCAAAGGACTTGTGGTCACCGTAACACAATCCATGAGAGGCAGAGCTAGTGAAGAGATTCTGTCTAGCGGTGCAAGTTGCGATGGTTAGTGCAGATAATACTTCAGTCAGCAGATATTGCTATAAACCTCAGCTTAGTGTTAAATGGTTAGTCTATGCACTGCAGCATTATTCGGTTGTCCTTATTGCTCAGTTCAGATCAACAGAAGAGTTCAGTCTAGCTGGTTATCTGCTAGGAGCTGGAAAATGATATAAGTGAATATTACTATATATATATGAGGATGCATGGGAAAACAAACTAATTTTTAAACTTCTTGAGGTATGCTTTTCAGGATGAAACAAACATTCTGCTATTTTTGGTCAAATCTGGTCTCAGTCTTTGAAGTGTCTGTGAAGCTTCAGAGGGGGTTATGCAAAATACTGTGGAACCTTCTAAATCTATAGTGAAAGTGGATGGGTATTTGATGCTGTATCTGAGGTTGGTCCCCCTCAGGATTTGCTTTATGCTATTGAATTATAGGTGCTGAGTCTGTGGGTGCTCCGGAGCTGGAGCACCCAGGGGAAAAAAAGGTGGGTGCTCAGCATCCACTAGCCACCCGCCGATCAGCTGTTCGGTGGCAGGGGGGAGGTGCTGGCGGGAGTGGGGGCAGGGACTCGGGGTGGAACACCCACCCAGGAAAATGAAAGTCAGCCCCTGTGCACTGAATGCAACCCTTTTTTTTTGCTAAGCTCAGCTGAGAAGGCAGGAAAAAGAGAAAAATTGTGGCCTTTGTACATAAAGGTTTTAGGTTTTCTGGCAGCTTTCATTAACGTTACTTTATCATCTTCAAGCTAGTCAGTAGCTTGAAGACGATGAGTCTGGGCTTGCCAGAATCCTGGCTTGTAGTATCAGGCATTTGATGAGCCCTTTCAATATCTAATGGGAGCAGCTGGGGCTCCAATTTAAGTATGTCAGAGAGCTGCTTCTGAAGAAAGCTGATAGTATTCTTCCCCTCTAAACCCTCAGCAATGCCCAAGAGGCAAAAGTTGTTTATTTGAGATCTGTTTTCTAAGTCATCCTATTTTCTTCCACTTTGTCTAGTGTAAGTTTAAGGAGGCTGTTTCTTCTTTAATTTCCCTTTGTAGCTCATTTTCCAAGTCAGCCATTTGGGATTTTATATCACATACATCCTTAGAGAGACCACAAATGTCTTTTGACATTAAATCCAGTTGTGAGGAATTCCTTTGGTGCCATGATATCCTGAGTTAGGTTTTGCTGAGGCCCTGCGGTCTCCACTTCCAGCTGCTTAGGTGATGCAGGGTCAGATCTTTTGTTGCCTTTTCATTGGAATCCATAGTCAAGAGTTTAAAGTTTATTCAGGGGATCAATTTCAACATTGATGACAGAAACTTACTGCCAATTTGCCAAGAAAGTAATTATTAGAGATGAATTGATATGTAGGGAGTGAAGAGGTCCGAGACTAGGTAGCCACCTTCGTCATGGGTACCACATGACCCCCAACTTTGCGATTTCTGATAGGATAGAATTGCAGTGTATTAGTTCTGGTTTTGCAGATGTCTCCAGTGCTTCAAGAATCAAATTTTTAGTAGCAGTCATTGCTTTTAAAAATGAACATAGCCTTCCATGATAATAAAGTATCTTTATTACCAGTATCCTTTGGAAAAGGTAGCTCCACGATTTCCACCACCAATTTAAATTATGATGTTATTATTGTTGTTATTTATTATTAAATTTTTATACCACTGTTTGCTATAATTGCATATAGAATAACTGACTTCACCAAGCAAGATACTATCATAGACGATGACAGTGAAGTAATTTGTACTTTTAAAATGTCTTACAGCCTGGAAGAGCCTGCACCGTTTTCCCAGTAAGAATGAAGAGACCGAAGCATTGATTTATAATTATGCCCCTGTTTTTAGTAGTGCATTTTCTATATTTCAGCAAATCTATTTTTTTGATTGAACATCCATTCCATGGGGCAGGGTAGCTATCTGTAAATAGAGTTATTTGTTGCAAGTTTCATAATTAAACTCATGTTGTGCATTGCAAGTGGCAGAACACCAGAATGCTTAGCTTACCTTGCAGTGATTTATCTTATGTTACCTCAGTAGAATTGGTCTATTAATCTGACAAATTTTCATTCAGTGACATAATAATTGCCCTAGATCACATTTTAATATCGCTTACAGGAAAATACATTTTACCTCCAGGGATGGAATCTTGATTGTGCTTATAAATTAGAAAAGAATCAGGTTTATTAATCAGTGCCAAAAAAATGAACAAGACTCTTGTCATGTATTTGAAAGAAATAAGTTTACTTCTTCAGAACGCTATGGGCTCTGTGATAGCATGTGTGTTGTTTAATCAGATCTTTTAGCATAATTCTGTTCTTTTGGAAAATGTCCAGAATTGGTAACTGAACTGAACCAGAGCCCCACAATGCTTTATGGCTTGACCAAAGGTGAAGCAGAAAACTATTGTCTGAGAAGCTATAGTGCCATGTTACAGTGGTAGTTTCACCAGATAAAGAATGGATTTGTATTAAGGACTCTGAAATCAATTCTCTCAGACATATTAACCCAAATATATATACTGCTTTATTACTGTAATTATATGGGTAATTGGATAAGGTGTGTTGTGTAACTAAACTAAGAAAGTTATTAACAAGAAAGAAGGAAGGTATATCATATATTTTTAGAACGCTTTAGACTTGTGCTAAGTTTAGAACTGTGACCTATACTCATGTTCAGCTTATTGTGGCAATCTACTAGCAGTTAAACTCTTGCAGTCCCTGTTTTTGTACAGGTAGTTCTGTTCTTTGCATGGGTAGAGTCTGTCAGAAAATGAGATGTACGTTCTGTTGAGGCTTGTGAAATAAGCACCGTCTTCCAGGTACAGATAGTTATATGAACTGGATCTGTTTGGTACAGATGTCTTTATGGCTTGCGAAATAGGTATAAGACTAGAGGAGAAAAGAGATATAAGGCTTTGTTAATACAGTGGATTTGAGGATTTTCTATCTGTTGTAAACAAGTGGGGCATAAATATAAGTCAAAGGGAGCTCATACTTTGGGACAAACTGAATGTTACAAGACTGCTCTCCAGACCGGTGATGTATTAACTTTCTGTATTGTGCTGATTTATCTATTTTTGATTAATAAACTGATTGAGCCTAAGTAATGTCTTATCAATAAAAGAATTGAACTCATTGGTATCAACAGAATGAAACACTGTTTTGATCTTGAGCTTGACAGAGGTGTGGCTTGTGGCTGAGAAAATGATTTGTGCTTTAGAAACACGACAACAAAAAATAGGGAAACATTATTGCAAACTGGCATACAAAAGTGCATGCAGTGCCATTTGTGAAATGGTATCTGCTATACATTAGGCATCTGTGTCTGGGGAGCCTAAACCTTCTAGAATTTATATAATAGTGAAGGTGCAGTATAATCTGGGGACTACACACATCAGTTAATGTAAATCCATTTGGAGCGGAGAGTTTAAACATTGATTCACCTACTGCTCCCTCTTTCAAGTTCAGACTCACATCTTTCTTAAGCACCTGATCCAAAGCTCACTGAAGTCAGTGGACAGATTTTGCCTCAGGCCCTGAATTTAAAAAGAATATGACTGCCTAGTGTTCTCAATAATGATATTATGTATAATTAGGCTTTTTCTGTAACTGTTGGGTGAAATCCTGATCCTTCCGAAAGTAAGGGGAGTTTTGCCATTGACTTCACCAGGATTTCACCCCTTGTTTTTAAACATTTTGATGTGATGCCTTTCAGAAAAGTTACTAGCTGGGATCCATACTGCAGAGATGAATGACAAAGACCAATCTTTTAATGCTGATATGATGTAATGCTTGTAATTGTTAGGCAGCTGCATTTACTGTACTGTTTCCTTTTGCTTTGCCTTACAACACATTACTTGAATTGAAATGAGTCTTCTTGATTCTTGAAAAGTTTATTCAGTAGTTTTGTGATGTGTCAAAATGGGACAAAGTTGGGGCAATCAATTTCCTTTTCCTTTTCCCTCTACAGGCCCAAACCTCCCATTGAAGTAATTTTGTTATGCTTTTGAAACTTTATTGATTTTATATATAATCTAAACACATAATGAAACAAAATATGTATAAATATGTGGACAAGGTGGAAATACCATATAAATAACAAAATTCAATGTTTACTATTTGCAAAACCTGGAGAAAACAAACCAAAAGCAAATACACACAAAACCTAGATCCATAGACTGGTCATGCAGGGCATCAATCATTAAGTGACTAAACAGCTAAATAAGTGAGAACATAACCTATGGGCATCAGAGACAAATATATAGGAGGCAGTTTCTTTTTTAATTTTCCTGGTTTCAATGGCAGTTTTGTGTAGCTCATTTTCCAAGTGAGCCACCTGGGATATATATCTGGGATTTTATATCACATACATCCTGAGAGAGGCCACAAATCCTTTTTGAGATTGAGTCTGCTAGGACTTCTTTCAGTGCCGCCCTGTCCTGAGCTAGGTTCTGCTGTGGCTTCAGCTGCTTAGGCGATTCTGGCTTACGTCTTTTGTTGCCTCTCATTTTTTTCATTGGGGAGGATAGTCAACAATTTGAAGTTTATCCAGGGGATTAATTTAAACTCTCTAGGAAAGTAAATATTAGAGTAGGGCCGGGACTAGGCAGCCAACTTCCTCATGGGTACAATGTTCCACTGAAGTCATTTTGTATCAGTGAGGAATTCAGGTTTTGAACCTAAGGTCTCCAGAATTGAAAGTTAGTAACACACAGTACTTCCGGGCAACACGTCTGTAGCACAGGTGCTGCATTTCTCAGGTCATTCAAGAGGGTGGAAAACTCCTTACTCACTACTCATGACCTCACAGCCACATTGGCTGGCTACAATTTAACCCTTAACAAAAAATGACTGGAGATGCATTCATTAATATTCTATAAAGCAAAAATTGCATCTCTAACTACTGTCAAGAATCCAGCCCAGTGCTCTCAGAAGCATGGGTGTGGATTGGCTGGTGAAGTCAAATTCAGTGTTTGCATTTCACTATTTCTGGGTACTATTACACTTAAACTCAGGAAAGCTTAGTTGATGTGGGACATTGTAGGTTACTTCTGCAAGTGCTTGACTACTTCAGTTTAGCACAATGCAATTCTGTGCTGTATTATATATCAACTAGTAGCCGAAAGTCTATGCTATCACACGGGTGTAATTCATAAAATCATGTGGCTGAGAACTTAAAAATTGGATGGTAACAGACCATGAATCCCAGTGATGATTCAGCCTGGTGATATTCTCAACAAAAAGAGCTCTCCACCATGCTTGTATCTGTTTCCATTGCTTCACATTGACTCACCAGACACTCTAAACTTCAGAGTGATGCACAGAGTGACAATTCTGGACTCTTATATAGAATACTGTGAGCCTGATTCTCTTCTTACCCCAGTTTTACATTACTGTAGTATAATCCTGATGTCAATACAATTACTCCTGAGTCCTGAGAATCAGGCCCTATATCTTCATACAGGCACCATAGCTAAACTACTTACACACTAAGGACAAAATCCTACAGTTCTTACTCAGGTAAAACTCCTAGC
Organism: Natator depressus; assembly: GCF_965152275.1. Taxonomy (NCBI): domain Eukaryota; kingdom Metazoa; phylum Chordata; order Testudines; family Cheloniidae; genus Natator; species Natator depressus. Next base: position 62,197,079 of record NC_134235.1, read on the forward strand.
AATGTCTCTTAGCGCTTGTCTACATGGCAGTGCAGTCCAGACTAAGGGGGTGTGAGCTGTAGAGCATGCTAATGTGTTGCATTCTAACTGTCCCATGTAGATCCTACTGGTGCAAATTAAAAGGTATCTAGTTCACATTAACATAGTCCTGTTTGAAACAGGACTACATCAAAGCAAAGTAGGTACCTTTTTGGTTCATGCTAGCAGGGTCTATACAGGGCAGGTAGAGTGCAACACATTACTGTGCTCTACAATTCACTCGTACCATAGTCCAGACTCTGCTGCTACGTAGACAAGCCCTAAAAGTTTGCTCGTATAAGGAATGCAGGTTTTGGTCTAAAATAGCAGGGACCCATCCTGCAAGTGGAATTCCTATTAACTTTAATCATAGTAATCCAGCCCAAAGTATGTGTGTGTGTGTATTTTTTCATGAGCAAGGAAATAAATCTTGCTGTTTTGTTCTGCTTTATAAAGCAATACTTCATTGAACTGATTATATTAATGATGTCCTTTAATACTTGAAATAAAATCTACACAATCAGTTTTGTATCTTCCTTGCAATCTTCCTGTACACAGACTTGGAAAAAAAGGGTTAAAGCTGCTTGATTCTCTGATCTGTCCCGATGCAATCACAGAGCAGAGCAGTCTGGAGGCTGCTCTGAACTGCACCACCTGGCTATGGTCCCCGGAGACCATCTGTGGATTGCCAGAATGCATTGCTCTCCAGCCACTCCTTTTGTTCAATGACTCTGCTGATTTCCCTCCTGCAGTGGATGGTCCCACACCTGTGATAATTCCAGTGGGGGGGTTGCCATCAGTCTCTGCTCCCTTTGCACACCTCTAGCATTGTAATGGAGCAGAGCAGGGCAGAAAATGTCTCTTCTTTCTAATAACTAATCTCAACTCTGAAAAATTAATGTTGTTATGCTGGAGGCTGAGTGGCTCCCAGGGACTGTGCCTTTAATCTACAGGCAGTCCCAAACCTCATTCAAGCTGATGGGTATGATACCTGCCTGTTGTTCCGGCTAAATGAAGGAGCAGGTAAATGCGTTTTTGTTTGGTGATAGCTGAAGCCACTACCCAAATCACAGATCAGTATGGCAAGGCTGGAATAGAAACTGATCCTTGAGGTCTGAGGAGTTTGGACTGCTGATTGATTGCAAGCACAGGGGCTGGGTATTGTTTAGTGCAGCTGAGTGCGTGTGTGAGTCAGAAGGAGCCAGAGGCAGCAAAGAGAAGCACTGGTAAAATGGCCCTGGGAGAAAGCCAAGAGAGAGCTTTTTATTGGACAGAGTGCTATCTGGAAAGAGGCTAGAACTCAGAGCAAAGAAACGGTCTCCTGTTACTTAATTCCTAGTGTTCAGGGAAACAAGACTTTGTGCACAATCTTTGTAAATAAATAGGATTTTATCAAAGAAATGCCAGACTCTATCATCGATTTCTTCTCCTAATGGAAACAATCTGTAGGACCTCGAAATGGCTTATAGCATCAGGGGGTAGCCGTGTTACTCTGTATCCACAAAAACAACAAGGAGTCCGGTGGCACCTTAAAGACTAACAGATTTATTTGGGCATAAGCTTTCATGGGTAAAATTTTAAATATATAAATCTTCCAATCTATAAGGCTAGTTCTTAATTACTTAGCACATGTATATAATAGCTCAGTTTTAAAGACGTCACCATTTGCATTATTGAAGTACAGTTAAAATGTGTTTCAGAATTGGTGCAGGGGATGGGCAGATACTGATCTCATTCAGACAACTGTAACTGAGATCAGAAAGTGGCCCACTATCTTGAAAATCTATCTTCTTTCCATCAACTCCTTAATTCTGTCTATTACATATATTTCAACACCTTTGTAAGCTAGATTTTAAAAATGGTTTTAACTTTGTGCTACTACAATGTTAACACTAGGTGGCCTAAGAGGACCAGTTTATTTAGCTTGCAATTTCTTAAGCAGATGTATAGTTTGTATCATCAGATCATTTTGAAGTTTGAATATAGCTTTCTGGTCAACACCAAAAATGTCAAGTGTTTGAATAGGATAGTTATAATACTGTGGTATGTTACTTAAATAGGAGGGGGACTGAATGAAATAGGAAGTAATAATTAGATATATATTAGACTTTTGGCATTTCTAGTTGAGACGTAAATTGTATTTATTAACTATACAGAGTGACATACTCCCATCCCCGGCACAAAGCAACAGAAAGGAGAAGTGGGAGGAAAGGGTTTGGACATACCATAGGAGGAGTAGTGTTCCCCCAACATTCTCCACCCCTGTCCTCAGGGACTACAGAAGCCACACGGTGTGAAAACCCCTTGGTCACAACTCTAGGGTACTGAATATAACATGTCCTTATGTGGGAAATACTGATGCAGCAGGGAGCATAGTGTGCGAGTGGAGGCCATTTCTGAGTAAAGTTCAGCTTGACACAATGTCCTCTGCACTGAGGGGATGGCTCCAGCTCCAAGTATACCTTCTCCCTGGTTCTCAAGCATACAGAGTGAAAACAGGGTGGGGTGAAGGTAGACAGTGGGTGTGTCTCAGTAGACATAGTCTTAAATACAATCCTCATCCTGCTTCTAAAGTGTTTAGCTATATGTTCTCCTTGTTCTTCTCCTTGCTACTAGTTAGGAGTAACTTGGTGTGGGATTCATAAGGGAGATTTTGAAAATTCCAGCCAAAATGATCTCTGATTTGAATGTTTCTTAAATAGAATATAAATGCTGAAACATTATGATGAGGGCGTGTACAGCAAACCCTAACCTAGATCCTTTACATCTGTGCTTCACAAATTGCACTGGGTTCTAATTCAGTTCCAGGTACAATTCTAGCTGTTCATTTTGATTAATAAAGATCTTTATGTTTTTGGTCTCAGATCTGGTTTACTGCTCCAGCAGTTATCTGCTTGCTAAGTGGTGGATAGAGCACCTTACACACAGCTCCTTCCTGAGGGGTAGATTTTGCTTTGGTTTTCTGTATTCTATCACCCAACTCAGTTCTGTTCCACAACACAAAATACATGTCTGCAGCTAGTTTTCTTTGGAAGTCCTTATGCAGCTAAAAACTGCAAAAACACTTCTATCCAAGAAGTTTCAAACTGCATAAAACTTCCATCAAAATTTAACAATGCTCCTTAAACCAAAAGTTTAAGCTCCAACTTAAGAGTTTTTAAAAAAATTCCCTTTTCCTTTTCAGTCTTTGGAAAAGCAATACAAAAAACAGAAAAAAAAAACCCCAAAACCCAACCAAGCACCTTTTCATTCCCACCGAAAGGTGAAAAACTAAAGCAAATATATGTACACAGAAATTTCTAAATAGCGGTAATTATAGCATCCCATAATTTAAAATGATTGGATTGAGTAAAATTAGCATAGGAATATGTACCTCTGGGAACAAAAGAAGCTTCCCTTCTTTAATTCTACATAGTAGATGAAGTCTCACTGTATTTCATTGTGTTTTATGCAGCTTGGTATGGTATCAGAGAACTGGATGTCATAGATTATATATGATGATTCATTTCTTATCATTTTTCTAAAGCTAAAAGGAATTGTACGCATCCCAAAAAAGTATACCTTGTGTGTTTGAAAAAAGAAAAAACACAAGAAGTGAGCTATAATGGGGGAAGGATGGGCCTGAGAGGAAGGCACAGAGGTGGAACTCAGATCTCCTGAGTCGAACTCCTAGCTCTGCTACAAAATTCCTGTGCCACCTTGGGCAAGTCACTTCGGGCTTGTTTACATGAACAATTGGACAATGTCAAGCTGGTGTGAATCTGCTCTGCACTAGCCTGCTATGGTCTAACTGTCCATATACACCATGCTGATGTATATTAACAATTTGTTCAAACGCCATGATGTAGTCCTCTCTGAAAGGGGACTAGATGAAAGCACATTAACAAAATGTTAACATGCATCAGCAGGTTGCACACGGATAGTTGGCATGGAGTAGATTCAGGCCCCAGCTTGCTGCAGTCTAATTGTTCATGTAGGTGTCAAAGTCAGATTCAGGACTCACATAATTTGTCAGACCACTCTGTTTATTAGCAAAGCGCTTTCCTAATGCACCCAGATGTGAGCCCCTCTCTGAGGTTCAAGATAACTTATTTATACAGCTAAGCCAAAGCCAATTTAATATAAGAGACAAAAGAAAGAGAAACTGACAAATATACATACACATCTTATTTGCATACTAACGTTTACCAATCTCCTAGCTCAGTAGGAGCTCTAAGTTAATTAGTTTGAGGACCCCTTGTCTCACACTCCTTAATGTTTCTCCTCCTGACAACTATATTTCAACAAACCCTTCAAGTAGCGTTTCTTTAATGAATTATAATTTCAATATAATTCATTCTACTTTCACATAGGAAAGCCTTCAATCTCTCTCCATCTCAGTTCCTTATCTGTAAAAAGGAAGTGTTATCCCCTTCCTCCCCTTTTGTCTCTCTTGTGTATTTAGATCGTAAGCTCTTTGGGGCAGGAGATTTCTCTTACTAAGTGTTCATGCAGGACACTGCACAGTGCTTCCCCACCACCTCACTTGGGGCCTGTAAGTGCATCGCCATAATTTCCCCTCCGGGTTTGGTGCCATGCCTTAGTTTCTCTTTTTTTCTCAGCCCAGCTCCACGAAGCTGGAAACACAATGTTGCATTTCGCAACAAAGTTTCCCCTCCACTGTTATGAAACAGAAGTATGCTCAACTCCTTGTGCTTGGCTCCAGATTCCTCAAGTCCCTTTTGTCCTGCTCAAGGCTCAATAGCTCTTTCTAGCCCTTCTCCAGGGGATCACGGTCACCCTTGTATCAGGTTTTCCCCTATCTTGTTACCGACCTCCTGCATTCCTGCCCCAGCTCACTACAGCCCATTTAGCTCTCCCCAAGCTCACCCCAGACCCTTAGCCAGGGCTCTTTCCCAAGACAGCTGTCCTCCTGCCAGCCTCCATGGAAACCAAAATGCCAAGGTCATTCCAGACTCTATCTTGTCTTAGGGTAGCCTAGAGCGTGGCTTTATACAGTCCCCACAGGCAGTCACATGTTCTACAGTCACATGCTCCCTCCTGAGTGTCTGCACTGATTGCACCCATCTGTGGCCCTTCCTAGGCCAAAAGGATGAACTTGGGTCTACCTCCCCGTCACAGGGCCCCACTACAAATAATAGTGTAAAGACAAACTCACAGGGCCGAATATGGCCTAGTTATCCATAAAAAGAGCTGCCTTACCAAAAGTTTAATCATTTAAAATAGTCAAGCTAAGCAAAACATAATTTTGAATGGAGATTTATTTCTGATGATCTGGGCCTATTTTTCATTTCTCCCAGTGTCCTTCACAGAGGTCCACCAGTGGAATAAATTCCAGCAGCAGAGCGGTACTGGAGTCATGTTATCAGAGAGCCAGTTAGAGCAGCAGGGAAGCCATTTGCTGGCATGATGACCTGGCCTGCAATGAAGCGCCAGAGATCTACAATGTTGAGGTCAGGCTGCTGAGCTGCTCCCAAACAGAGAAAACCATGATTTATGATGGCATAATCTGGAGTCTAGTCTACATGAGGTGCAGCGTCAACTGCTCCTCCTCAAGTGCTTGCTGACATCTGACGTTTATGTACAGAAGAGTGACCTCCATGAGTCAAGGAGTACTTGTGGCACCTTAGAGACTAACCAGTTTATTTGAGCATAAGCTTTCATGAGCTACAGTTCCGATGAAGTGAGCTGTAGCTCACGAAAGCTTATGCTCAAATAAATTGGTTAGTCTCTAAGGTGCCACAAGTACTCCTTTTCTTTTTGCAAATACAGATTAACACGGCTGCTACTCTGAAACCTCCTGAGTCAGCGGAGCAACAGTGGACATTCTGTATGGGACCTTATTTAGTGCTCTAGGGAGCCCTGAGTGGGTATTCTGGGCTCCCTGGAGGGCAGGAGAAGCTGCCTGTTCCCTCTTTATCTCCAGTACTTTTTCCTGAGGTAAGATTCTGCCCTGCAGCTGGGGACAAAACTCTAGCAGAAATTTGATTTACTGCCCTACTTTTTCTTTCATATTCCTATCAACAATCATATCTTTTTGGTGTGGGTGTGGAGATATCCCCCAAGGAAGAACTTGGAGACTTCAGCAAGAGTAGTGTCCAGTTCTGGTTCCCACACTTTAGGAGAGATATGGGTAAACTGGAGAGGGCCCAGATGAGAGCAATAAAAATGATAAAAGACCTATAAGGAGAAGTTAAAGAAAACTGGGTGTGTTTAACCTTGAGGAAAGAAGACTGAGGGGAGACCTCATAACAGTCTCCTAATATATAAAGGCTATTATAAAGAGGACTGTGAAAAATTGTTCTCTATATCCACTGAAGGTAGGATAAGAAGTAATAGGCAATTTAGGATAAATATTGGGAAAAACTTTCAACTATAAGGATAGCTAAGCCCTGGAATAGGCTTTCCAAGGGAGGTTGTGGATTCCCCACCACTGGAGGTTTTTAAGAGCAGGTTGGACAAACACCTGTCAGGAATGACCTAGGTTTTCTGGGGCCTGCCTCAGCGCAGGTGGTTGGACTTGCTGACCTCTCAAGCTTGCTTCCAGCTCCACATTTCTATGATTCTATGAAAATCGCAGTCATCTCCTTTACCTCCATGATCAACTCAATTAGATTTTTGCACCAAGAGAGCTGAGTCAAACTAATAGTGAAGCTGGACTCATTTTGAACAGTGGCTTGGCTGAAGGAGAAGTGGGATTGTTACACTACAGCTGTAGCATGGAAACTGTTGTTTTTAGATCCACTTTAGTGCAGTAAAGGGTGAAAAATTCTATTGTATTTGAAAAAAATAATATAATTTATTTAAAATTCATTTAAACATTGATTGAATCATCTCATATAAATTCAGGTAACAAGAGTCCAATCACTATTCCTGAGCAAACAATTTTTTTTCTGGAAGCCTCCAGCTTTACACAGCTCTCACTTGAACAGTTTGAGAAGGGGCTAGAGACCAGTTTATGAGCCTCTTTGGCTTCTGCCAATCTAATCAGTCCCCTCCACCTTTCCATTCTTTCCCTCAGTGCTTTGTTAGTGTGTTTAAACCATCACACCAGTCTTCTCCCTTAGGCCTGGTCTACACTAATGAGGTAAGTCAATCTAAGTTACACTAGTTAAGTTACGTAAGATATGTAACTTAATTCGACATAGCTTAGATCGACTTACAGCAGTGTCTATACCACGCTATGTCAACAGGAGACACTCTCCTATCAACATAGCTTCCGCCTCTTGGGGAGCTGAGTACCAAAGTCGATGGGAGAGTGTTCTCCAATTAACTTATCCTGTCTTCACCAGACCCGCTCAATCGATGCCTGCTGCATCTATCTCAGCAGTGCCAATTTAGCCCTTAGTGAAGACAAGCCCTTAGCCTGCTCTGCTCAGCAGGAACCAAAGGAAGACAACACTACCCACCTGTGAAAAAATAGAACAACAAAAACAGAATTACACACAACAAAAAGTGTATTGATCCTGCAAAACCAAGGAACTATGCTGGGCATTCTTGACCACCATCTACTGGGACCATATTTATCAACTATTTAAATATGTACAATATAGAGAACTGTTATAACCCGGTGTACACAAGTGCTCAATCTAATTTTAAGCGCTTTAGCAATGCGGCCTCCACCACTTCCTTTGTGACACTGTTTCACAATTTACCAACCCACAGAATTAGGAAATGTTGCCAGCTCTCCAGCCTAAATTTTTTTTAGTTCAGTGTAATTCGTTGGGATTGGATGAACTCATTGATGTAAGACACAGAAAAAAAAAGTTTTCTCAGTTGGCCATTTTATTTTTCATTTAATGCACTAAAAATATCCAACCAGCTTATAACCAAAAAATAGCTTCCAAGAAAGATGTAATAAATGACATCTGAGACTTGGAGAAAGTACATAGATTAAAATGTCAAATAGATGAAATATTAGCATTAAAACTCTTTCAGACAACTGTTTGAAGTTTTGAATTTGTTTTGAGTTTACAAAAAAATATTAACTTTGGTTTTGTCAAATAAAATTATTGTAGGGGGGCTAGGTTACATACATGCATATATTCAGATATTCCTATCTTATACATGTATACATAAACATATTCAAAACTTTCAAGCCTTTTGTGGCTTATTTATAAGGATACAATTTAGTTACAGAGGTCACGGAAGTCACAGATTCCGTGACTTTACCGGAACTCTGTGACTTCAGCTTCAGCTGTCAGTGGCAGGGGCAGAGCTGGAGCTGTGCCTCCCCGGTCCATGGCTTCGGCCAGAGCCCGGGCTGTGCATCCCCCTCACAGCTGCAGCCGGAGCCGGGGCTGTGCACTGCCCCCATGGCTGCGGCTGGAGCTGCGGCTGTGCACCCCTGACCTGCTGCTTCAGCTGGGGCCGGAGCCTGGGAATCCCCCCCAGCTCGCCTCCTTAACCCTCCCAACCCCCCGTCCCCTAACCCCCCGATTGCCCCCACCAGCTCCCCTCCCATAATCCCCCCAACCTGCCGCCCAACTCCCCTCCTCAACCCCCCTTCCCTAACCTGCCTGCCATGCACAGAGAGACTCCCAACTTCCCCCACCCCCCAACTCACTGATCCTGGATGCTTGCACCTTCTCTTTCCCATGTGGTTTATTCATCCCATCCCTGCACTTCTACCAGGGACACACTGCACGGCACAGTGGGGCTCAGCTGCTGGCCCCCTGCTGTGGGGGGGGAGGGTTGGCCCTCCGCTGGGGACTGGGCATGGCTCCAGCCCCAGCTTGGCTTCAGCCCTTTTCACCTTTGCGTTGGAAAGTGTGGATATGGGGGTGCTAAGGTAAATTTTGGGGTGGATATAGCACCCATAAGCCCCGCAGCACCACCCTGCCGCCTTGTTTCTCTAATATCTGGGACCAACACAGCTACAACAATACTGCATACAATATAGTTTTCTATGTCAAGTATGAAGGAATTATGATGATGCTTAAACAGGCAATGATATAATGGTCTCCTGTTTATTTAAATAGAAGCTGAAGTTTATACCTGTGTAGCAATAGGGGAGGGTATGTCAAGCTGTGGTTTTAATTTAAAATTACACTTTGCAGCCAAGAATAATGTATTATTCTCCCACTGCTTGAGGGTTTGTCAAGGTTTGAAACTTCAGCACCCCCCTCCTTCACAGATATCAACCCCCATCTTCATTTCACTATCTTCAGCCCCCACCAGCCTGTAAAGAAGTCGAACTATCAGATTTCTGTAGCGTGACCTCTTAACTGTGTTTTTCTGTTTGGACGTTGCCACCACTGCTGTCCATAAAAGCATGGCAGGAGCAAGGACAAGTCTTTCATGCACTTCATTAGAACTGAATATTCAACCGAGAGGCTTCTTTGTTGACAAGTCTGGAGCATACATTCTGAAGTCACAAATATCAGCCTACTTAGTAGTGCTGTGCCTGGCACTAGGCTGAGCCTTACTGGGATTACTCATCATCAGGTTGAAGAGTGCCTGCTCAATTCCTTCCGGCCTGGGGCTTACACTGAGAAATAGCTATTTGGGAGAAACTACTTTAAAATGGGAGTTGATGGCTTTGTTCAGCACAGAGGAACTCAGCAATATGGACAGGTGCCCAGTGGGCAGTAACTGAAGGGGTAATTCTGCATTTTTCAATTAAGCTTACATGGACTGCATTGCAAACTTCAAATCACTAGCAAACATTACTAGCTACACCTTTACTGTTGTATGACAGCTTATACGCTTAGCTTGCCATGAATTCAAGGCATATTTTTTACGCATGGCTGTAATATAAGGTACATTGAGGATTACGATCCAGACAGATGGATGATTAATTATATGAAAAGAAATTAAAAATAAATACCATCTCATAGTTTAACTACCACCAGTGTTTTTGATAGTTTCTTCATTGTGTACTTATGGGTGAACTTTTTGATAAACTATAATCTAGATACAGAGGCTTCAAAAGTAGACAAGAAAAAAACAAAAGTGCTTCATTTAGGCAATTTTAAATTAAATGTAGGCAATTAAAATTTGGGATGTCTCTTCTGCCTGATTAACCACCCAACAAGATGTATGTGTGACACTCCTCTCCAACCTTCATTTATTTGTTTAATATTTAAAAACTCCTCAGATGTATATAAGCCATCTGCTGTTCTCACAGACTCACTGAGCCCTGCTGTATTATGTATGTGCGAAGCATTTTACTTGATGCTATCCAGAATGGAAATATGCTCATTAAAAATATTGGCAATAAAATCTGGGTCTGTTTTAGAAATTTCTGATTAAGGGACAAATCTTTTTATTTTTATTTTTAGCCAATGTCATTATAATGTCACCACTGTATCTAAGCCTTAGGCCATGATTCAGCTTTTGAGTCATAGACAGCATAGGCACAGTCACAATAATAGTCTCCAGGCCAGCTTCTCTCCAATTTGTCGTGCTTCTTTGCACTGAGCTTACTACTGCACTCGGGCAGTCCCTAGCTAATGATGGGGCCCTTGGTCAGCAGGCTGACTTCAGAGGAGCCTGGGAACTGAAGAAATGTGTGATGTCTGCAGCTGAGCTCACATTGCCAAGATCAAGGTGGGTATGGCAGGAGAGAGAATGTGCTGAATTTAACTGGGGAGGCAGCATCATTGATTGGACTTGGAGTCAGGAGACCCAGGGTTTATTTCTGGCTGTTCCACTGACCTGCTTCATGACTTTGGGCACCGTTACTTCCCCTTTCTGTAGCTCCCTTGCTTCTCCCACCTTTTGTCTATCTTATCTATTTAGATGGTAAGCTCTGTTGTGTGTTTTGAATTTAATAACAATAACAACAATGCAAGATGTCAGATAATTGGCTCAACTGGAATTATTTAATCAGAGGTTATTAGTCAAAGATTAACACAGCACAGTACAGAAAGGAAATGTATACATACCAAACCAGTCTGGGGAGAGGTTTCACTGCACTGCACTGTTCTAACTAGCTCACAGAATTACATCTTACATACTGGTGTAGGACATGGAAAATCCTTTAAAATCGTTCTCTCTCATGCTTTGATCTTATTTTGAAAAATCTGAATTTACCTAATCAAATAAGCCAATGACATCTGTAGCTATTTTATTACTACTGGGACCATCTGTAATCACAATAAACTCTTAATTCTTAGACATTAATCAATACATGATTTGCTGTTATATCGATTATAGACACATCTGCTATACCAAATGTTTCCTGTCCATTTTGTTAATTACTAATATTTTATCAGTTACAGTGAATTTATGATAGCAAGCATCTGTGACAGTCATTTCTGATAAACTAAAAGCATCTCTCGATAGATCATTATCTTATTAATCACAGAAAACACCTGCATTCATTAATTACAAACGGTTCCTTTCTGGCCACCTGGACACATTTTCCTAAGGGTTGAGAGTCAGAGTAGAAGAACACACAATCCATTATTTTATAACAACTAAGGTCCAGCTAAAATTCAGCTTATTGATAACTCACTAGGGTCAGCTAAAGTTCAGAGTAAAAACATCATTAATAATTGAGCACCAGCCTACTATGATTACAAACATTCATTAGTCCAAAAGAAAACACTCTTTAACATTGGGGTTTAACAATACTTTTGGCTAACACAAAAAAAGATTCTGGGATTTTTTTTGGCCAAGAAATCATGAGAGGTCAATATAGAAAAGAATCATAATGATTAATATTTACTAATAGCTCTCAGTATATTAGTACAGTAAGAAGTATGTTAGGTCAACTGCTGTAATACAAAAAGCATATAGTAATAACAAGAAATACATAACTGCCATAAGAGAAGCTAATACCTCTCGAGAGAATGCAAGTTTAAATGTGAGTGTCCAACCACAAAATGATTTCCCCCCCTTAGTTACTTAATGCAGTGAGTGACTTTAGGCATTTGGCTAATTTCCTGGCTCTTATTTTGGTTGATTTGACCAAACACACAGTAGTTTCAGTCATTTGACCATATACTACGTGCAATGTCTAAAAGGTAGAGAAAGAATGAATTTTAAGTCCCAATTACTGATTTCTTTAAACCTTTATGAATCAGGACAGGAATAAAATTCCAATGTTAAATAGGAACATAGCATTTGTCAATGATAAAGTATTGGATGGAACCAAGAGGCCCTCATGTCCGGTAACCCACTTCCACCGGTGACTTATAAACGAAGCTGCTGAAAAAAGTAAAACACAAAACAAAATACACTTTACTGTAATGCTGCCCCATGGTAATCGTGCATTACCGACCCTGGGAAATTCGTTCTCATCATCTGGGGACATCAGCTGACACTCTGAAGCATGGGGCTTGATTATCTCTGTTTTACTGTAGCAAATATTATAATTTCCTATTCATTTATTTATTTGGGGAAGATTGTGGCTCTCCATATGCACCTGAGTAAGGATGCATAAGACACCACTACATGCCTATGTAGGTTACTTGCATCATGAGCCACTGCTACTCCCCCTTCCATGCAGGTTGGGAGAAAGACTACACCTCGTCCCCAATCTCTCAGCCAGCACTGCTGAGCTGGCATGAAGGGGGACATAATACATGTCAGGTAAAGTGCTTCCACAGATTACATCTCTCCCTGGAGCAAAGTGGGAATAAAGGATTGAATCATGACTCCCTGAGACTCAGTTCAGTCTCTGATTTGCTCCTGGGGCACCTTAGGTAAGTGCTGTTTTTTACTTAAAGCTTGGAGTGACTCCACAATCAATCCCTTACATTACAGTAGCACCCAAAATGTGCTGTACAGACACAGAGGGGAGGCAGTCCCTGTCCCCAAAATCTTACAACCTAAAGAGATTTAAAATGACAGATGAAAGGTGGGGAAAGGAGATACAACATACTGAGCAGCTGGGATGACGATGGCCATGCCTTTTTGGCTCCATAGGTACTTGAGTGTATTTATATTTATTTCTCTCTTCTCCCTTTTTCCATCTGTCTCCGGTACAACCCTTCCTTCTGCTTCTTCCTTCCATATCATGGACCTTGGGATGGTGTAATAGCATTAACAAGCGACAAATGCTGTTATAAGGCACACAATTATCAACTCCCTTCAGAATTCCAGCTACAGTATTTGACTTTGTGAACTGATTACGTATGGCTGCAGGCCAAATCCTGATCCCATTAAAGTCAATGAGAATTGTGCCAAAGGCTTCAATAGGATAAAGATTTGGACTAGTGTGAAGAATTATTTCATTTTATTTTAACTACTTGCCATTAGTGACCCCTTAATCTCCTAGCAGCAGAGTAAAACAGGAAAAAGACAAGTTTAATTCACGGTGGTCCTCTGGATATTATACGCAGGGGCACTGGAAAGTGACATATAGAATTTTTGGCTGAGATGTGGAGAGAGGAACATTTGAGAGTTTCATGAACTATGTTTCTGGTCTTGACACAGGCCCAATTCAGCAAAGCATTTTTAACATATTCATAAGTCCCATTTAAAGTCAATAGGCATAGACTGCTGAATTGAGGCCATTATACCTGTAGTAGGAAGAGGGCCTGAAACATAAGCCCATGTATCAGGGGCCTTGTATCAGGCCTGAGGCCTGGGCTGATATAAAGCAAAGTTATATAAAGCAAGAGGCAGGCTCTGCTCACAGAATCTGGCAAGAACAGGGCTAATACTGCAGAAACACACATTCCTAAGTACAGTAGCTCCTCACTTACCGTTGTAGTTATGTGCCTGAAAAATACAACTTTATGCGAAACGATGTTAATTTCAATGTTAATTAAACGAATTTCCCCATAAGAATTTATGTAAATAGGAGGAGTTAGGTGCCAGGGAAATTTTTTTTCCAGATAAAAGTCATTATATACATATACAGTATAAGTTTTAAACAATTTTAAACAAACAGTTTAATATTGTAGACAGCAATGAATGATTGTGAATCTTGGTTGAGATGGTGGAGTAAAAGGGTGGGATATTTCCCAGGGAATGCCTTGCTGCTAAATGATGAACTAGCACTCGGCCGAGCCCTCAAGGATTAATACGCTGTTGTTAATGTAGCCTCATGCTCTACAAGGCAGCATGGACTGAGGCAGGAGGGAGCAAACACAATAGATGCAGGGCAGTAGCTGCAAACACTTCCCTGCAAAAACTGAACATGATGATGAGCCCACCCTATCCAGCTGGCGCACACCCCTCTCTCCTCCTGACAGCACATGCACGGCTGCACAGGGGCTGACTTTCCAAAGTGCTGGGGTGTGCGTGCATGAGTGAGAGAGAGAGACGTGCATTGCCTATTCAAGTACATCACCCTTTTAAGCAGATCAACTAGTTCAGACAGGAAGCAATAGTTTCCAGCAAGCTCCTTCCTTTCTGTCCCTGAGCCCTGTCCCCCTCCTCCACTTTGTGGAGAGGGGATATGGAGTGGGAGGGAGCAGGAGCAGGGGGACATCCTGATATCAGCATCCCTCTCCCCCACAGCAAGCAGGAAGCTCCTGGGGGCAGCTCCAAGGCAGAGGGCAGGGCAGGAGCAGCACAGCCGTAGGGGAAGGGCCACCTGAACTGCTGCTGGGCAGCTGCTGAGCCACATACCTTACAGGGAATTTGGGGAGCTGATGGGAGGGGGGGCTGCCAGCCCCCCTGGTTCTAATCCCCCCAAGGAGGGGCTGCTCTTCCAGAGAATCCTGCAAGCAGCGGACAAAGCAGGCAGCTGACAAACGACGTTATAAGGGAGCATTGCACAACTTTAAACGAGCTTGTTCCCTAATAGATGAAACAAAGTTAACCAGGACAATGTTAAGTGAGGCATTACTGTGGTGCTAGGCATATGAATATATATGCAAACACATTACAGAAAGGTGGTACTAGAACACCTTGATACCAGCACATTCCCCAAAGATAACGGGAACACTCTGACCCACCCTAAAGATAAGATCAGGATGACAGCATGATGGATAGAGATGTTTTGATCGAACCAACATGTACAAGGTAATGGGTGGCACCCAAATACATCAGAGGGTGGCACCTAGATATGTCAGGAGTAATACGTAACTTCTTTGTACCTGTGCATAAAGAGGTATCTCAGAGGGAGTGTCTTTGGCCAGCCCAGGGGAAAATGGAAACTCCCGCCATTCACTGAGCTACTTCCATTGTCACAGGCGTACATGTGCTAATGTAACTGTAGACATTGATCTGGGGAGCTAGGACTGTGCTTTGTTGACAATAAACTGGATCAAGCACCTTCGCACCTTAACAGATTTTGTGGTCATTGAGCAGTTTGCTTGAGGTCTGCCATGCCAGCTGTCTACTCAGAGCTGGGACAGCACACAGGGAAAACACACACACACACAGCTGAACATCTGACAACAGTACCTATTGAATTCACATGGGCATTGCTGACTTTGCTGGGCATTGTATCAACCCTTCAGTGTGGTATCATTACTGATCCCTATTACCACAGGCGATTTTTGACATTTACTTCAAAGGGCACAGGATCAGTCCAATTGCCTTAGTACTGTGCGCTTATTTATTTTTTCTCTTTCTCTGTGTGAGCGTGTTGTTTTAGACCTGTATTGGCAAAATCTTTTTTTAAAAACACAAAAGGAAGGAAAAAAAAAAAAGTAAACAAATGTAGCCCAGAGCTTTACTGGAGGCACTGGCACTGCATGCAGCAGTAGCAGCTAGTATATTATGTAGTATCACTCAGTGTGGTGCACTTTTAGTCAGTATTTCAGAGAGGATCTGGCAAGGTGAAAGTGGAGGCCAGTGAACATCATGTCAGCTTTCACAACTGTGTGCTTAGGCTGCATTCAGGGTCGGTTGACAACAAAGACAACAACCGCACTTTCAACTACGACCGAAGAGCAATATGTTCGCGCTTGGGCCAGTTTTCAGCCACTTCATGGAGTTTATCTGAATGCACCCGCTTTGAGGGGAGGAAAGAGACACAGAGAAACCACAATCCTTTAAATAAGAGCCTGCTATTTTTAGTTCTTGAACTGGAGCTAAGTTTAAAGCGCTCACCAGTTGAGAAAGCACAGAGACGCCTGAGTGCTGTATTCCCGGACAGAATTCCTGATAGTGCAAACCACTTCCACACAGATCTACAGCTCTACACGAAGAAAGGGCCAGAGAAACAATACAGTACAAATGTGGTCCAAAGAGTTGTGTATGCAGGAAGTGAGGGAGCCTTTGACAAAATGAATATTGCCCGCGTTTCCTCCCAGAGTAACAGAGCGAGCCAGGGATGCCCCTACCCCAGGACAGTCCGTCGGTCGCAGCACACCTGGGAGGAGCGAGCCAGCCAGCAGGAACGGGGGTGGGGTAGCTTAGGCATTGGTACAGCTCAGGCTCTCTGCTCTCGTGTTTACACCTGCTCCTCCCCTGCCTCCAGCTCATCCCACCATCCGCTGGGGCTGCCCCGCTTGCCCCGGGGCTCTGATTGCCTGGCCCGTGGTTTCGGGCACGTGGGGGAGGCCATGTGGCCCCTTCCCGCAGAGCCCCTTCCTCTGGCGGAGCCCCGCAGCGGAACTACGTTTCCCAGGGTGCAGCCCGCAGCCCGGGGAAGGCGGTGCCCGCCCCGCAGGAAGGGCGGCGCGCCCGGGGCACTGCTGCGCCGCAGAGCCAGTGCGGAGCCGGGCGGCGGCGCGGGAGCAATGCTGCGCTATCCCGGGCCACGCTGCCCGTCGGGCGCCCGTCTCCTCCTGCTGCTCCTCCTCCTCCTCTGCGCCAATGCTCTGGCCTCCGTGGTGTCGGGGAGCCGCCGGGGGGGCAGCAACGAGAGACCCATCATTGGTAAGAAGCGCAGGGGCAGGGGGCCAGGGCGCGACGGGCACCGTGACAGCCCCTGCGTGCGAGAGGTGTGCCCCGTGTTCGCAGGGGGGGAGAGCCCCACACCACCTTGGAGAGAGGAGGGAGCAGAGGGGTGGTTAGGGCAGATGTTAACACGAGAGGGTCAATTGGGGCAAAGCATTAAAATAAGGCAAAAATACCTTCTCCTTCCTCCAAAACTCCCCTCCTCCCCCTCCCTCCAGGTCTGACACCTCTGGGGAGGGCGGTGTTGACATCCTGAGTACAAAGTTTCATTGTGTCAACAAGGAGCGATCTTCTCATTGCCTACCCGTCTCACCTGTTAGGATGGTGTCAGCCTCAGCAATAACAACGTAGCCTGCACTGACTCATCAGGCGAAAGACTATTTGACTGTATCTATCCAGTGCGCCCATATACTCCCACTGCGGTAGGATCTGAGCGCATCCTAATCTTTTAGAGCAGTGTTTCTCAACCTTTTTGATACCAGGGCCTGGCTTGCTGCCTTCCTAAACTATCGGGGAGATCTCGGGGACCAGTGCCGGACCTGCCATTGAGAAACTGTTTTAGGGTAGGTCTGCACTATCACTTAAGTCAATATAACGTACGTCACTCAGGGATGTGACAAAGCCACGCCCCTGAGCGATGTAAGTTACAGCGACCTCAGCACTGTCCACACAAGCGGTATGTCAGCAGGAGAGGCTCGCCTGACCACCTTCTGCCTCACATGGAGGTGCAGTAATTATGCTGAGGAGAGAGAGCTCTCCCGTCGGCACAGAGCATCTTCATCAGATGTGCAGCTGCACTGATGTAGCGCTTCTAGTGTAGACTAGCCCTGTTAGAGTATTCATCTTCAGAACACCTGAGAGCTAAGGAAGTACAGTTATCTCCATCTTACAGATGGGGGACCGAGGCACACAGACACTCAGGAGTCCCCTCCCCCCACCCACCCTCTCAACTTTTTCAGAAAAGCCCCTCTGCTCCCTTTTGAAGTCAGAACAAGTGTTGATTTTGTTTAAAAAAAAAAAAGATTCCTTTTCCAGAGCTGGTTGTTTGTTACCAGGTCTTTGCTTTCCATATGTAAAGTAAAAATAGTAAGCAATTAGTCAGCAAGCTAGTTTTTTTTCATTTTCGCTGTTTCCAGAAGCTGTGATACAGTGAGTCATGTGGCACAGTTGCACAACAGTCTAGAAAACGTTCTAATGTAGTGTTCTGGTCTGGCTATGTGCTGCATAATGGACATTTAG
Source organism: Natator depressus (assembly GCF_965152275.1). Lineage (NCBI taxonomy): Eukaryota > Metazoa > Chordata > Testudines > Cheloniidae > Natator > Natator depressus. Next base: position 62,215,088 of record NC_134235.1, read on the forward strand.
AAAATGTCCAAGTATCTTTGTGTAAATCCTCATAAAAAGGTATTGTCTAAGGCCCCAATCCTGCAGACCTACACGTGCTTAACTTGAAGCACATACATTGTGATTTTAATGGGACTACTCACATGCTTAAAGTTAAGTGCAAGAGTAAGTGTTTGAAGGATTAGGGCCTAAAATGGTATTAGTTTTAGAATTACAAATGGACCTTATTGTAGGTTTTTGTATGGCTAATGTTTAAGATATGGTTTTTAGTATTTCTGATGTTTTTGAAAATATAAATCCTTAAAAATGTGAAAATGGAAAATTCTAAAACACTGCCTGCCACCACAAAAAAAAGCCTGCAACATTAGACGTAAAGTAAATAATCTGTGTTGCCTGTCATCTCAACTCTGATACATATAACTATGGTCCCAATATTGCAGTCCAATCTGTGTTGATGAGACTGAACTCTTATGGAATCCTCTCGATTCACTGTGTGGGGCCAGTGGTCCAACTATAGAGATTAGGCTGCAGGGTCAGGGATTTGATTTTAAACTCTTTGGAGCTGGGACCTTGTCTTTAAAGTGCTTTGATAAATAAAGATATTTTAGTTATGCTCTAAACAAATTAAATATAGAAAATATGTTTATAAGAAGTTGTGGAACTAATCAAATAAGGCAGGGAATTTAAAGTCAAACTGTTAAAATGGTTTCATTTGATACCCCATTACTAAGCAAGCTTATTTGCTTATTATTCCAATTTTCTCATACTTCATGGTAAATCATTAAGTATAATACTACTCAATGTAGTATATGAATCAAATCAGTTAGTGAAAGGAATGAGAGTTTTGATTTAATTTGCCTTCTTCTGGACTATAACTACTGTCATTTGTATAGCAGCAATCCTCTCTGTTTTCTGGACACTGTAGGGATATTGGCACAGGAGTGTGACTTTACAAGTTTCAGTAGATTTGGAAGTTCCTACATTGCTGCTTCATATGTGAAGTTCCTAGAATCTGCTGGTGCACGAGTTGTGCCAATAAGGTAGGCTCTCATATAGTTACAGGTGGTAATTCCGGGCCTTTTGTACTGCAGAAATGCCTAATCTTGAAAGGTGCTTAATGCGTAAGTGCTGACTCACTTTATAATTTTAATTCCTCACAGACTAAAGAAAGTGCACAGCACTTTGCAAGATCTCTAGGAATGGAGGCTAGACTCACGGCAAGCTGGTGCCTGCCAATGCAGTGTATTAAAAGTGTTTCTTCATCTTCAGACTTAATATATGTACCAGCTGCTAGCTGTGATCTGTGAAGTTTCCAAATACATGCTATTGCCTTTAGGGCCATATATTGCCACGTGTACGTAAATAAAGCTAGGACTCAGGGTATGGAGGGAGACTGCCACTAGTGCTTGAAGTGTTCAGATCTGATTCCTCTCATACTCTGGCTCACTAACTACTGCCACAAAGAGCTCTATGTTTTGCAAATATTCCAGGTTCTGGATCAGAGTAACATTCTGGCTTATGCAGGCAATAGGCTGCCAGAAAGAGCACTTCGTGGCCAACGGTAAAATGTAAAACTGTAACCGCAAATACGATATTAGTAGGAATTAAAGTAGTAGTTGGATACTGCTACAAAACAAGAACACAACCAAGTGTCAAAACTGCATGAAATCATTCTTCATAGCCAATGTTTTGATGATCCCATTGGTCTTCCCCAGCTTTCTGAATCTCCCCGGGACTTTGATCTGAGAACCTGTGGCAAAACACGCTCCTTGTTCACAGAGACTGGCTCTTAGCTAAAAAGGTGGATGGGGCAAATTGAGAAAGCTAGGACTGAGTGTGGCAGGTGATAGTCAGAGTGTGTGTTTAACAAGTGGGGCAATTCTGACCTTGCTGACACAGGTGTAAATCAGGAGTAACTACTCTGAAGTCAGTGAACCATAAAATCAGTGTGAGAATGGAATAAGATCTCATGTTTATAAATCACTGTTAATCATATACTCACATGGTTGCTCTATACCTCTGCACCAGCTCTGACACCATGCTCCAAAGGAGACACACCAGCAGGGGTTGTTCCCAAAGCCCCATGGATTGATGTGAGGGGCCATGCAGACTGTATTGTCTTTTCTAAATTCTTTGAGGCTGACAGGTGTGGAGGTAGGATAAAGAAGTTGGTGGAGTCTCCACTTCTATGTGAAAGGGGTGAGATCTGCATGCAGTCTGTCACATCCATGCATGGCTCTACGGCAGGGGTGGGGAACCTTTTTTCTATCAGGGGCCACTGACCCACAGAAAAAAAACAGTCACGGGCCATACAGCCCTGCGGGGGAGGGAGGGTGGAGGCTCCAGGGTGGGGCCAGAAATGAGGGCTTCAGAGTGTGGGAGCAGGCTCTGGGCTGGAGCAGGGGTGCGGGCTCTGGGGTGGTGCTGGGGATGAGGGGTTTGAGGTGCAGGAGAGGGCTCTGGGCCAGGGCCAAGGGGTTTGGAGTGTGGTAGTGGGCTCAGGGCTGGGGCAAGGGGTTGGGGTGGGAGGGAAGGCTCTGGGAGGGAGTTAGGGTGCAGGAGGGGGTTCCGACCTGGGGCAGAGGGTTTGGGTTGCGGACTCCGCTGGGCAGCGCTTACCTTAGGCGGCTCCTGGTTGGCGATGCAGTGGGACTAAGGTAGGCTCCGCGCTGCTCTGAGAAGTAGCCACCATGTCCGGCCCCTAGGCGGAGGGGCCAGGGGGCTGTGCGCGCTGCCTGCGCGTGCAGGCCCCACCCTCATAGCTCCCATTAGCCTCGGTTCCCAGCCAATGGGACCTGCAGAACTGGTGCTGGGAGCAGGGGCAGCACGCAAAGTTTCCCCAATCGCCCATGCTCCTAGGGGCCGCAGGGACATGTCAGTTGCTTCTGGGAGCTGCACGGAGGCGACCAGACATTTAATGGTCTGTCAGCCCTCCCCCCGCAAGGGGCAAGCTGGCACTTACAGCTCCAGCCCTGCGGGGGGCTGCCGAGACTCAGGCTTCTGGCCCGTGGCATGGGGACTTGCTGTGGGCCGGATAAAGGCTGGAGGTTCCCCACCCCTGCTCTAGGAGGCCTGAGCTCACCCCGTCTGACTCCCTGAAGAGTAAGTTTCCATTTATGAAATTTAAGGCTGGAAGAGTCCTCAAGAGGTCATATAGTCCCCCCCCACCCCCACGGAGGCAGGACTAGGTAAACCTAGACCATCCCTGACAGGTGTGTATTCAACCTGTTCTTAAAAACCTGCAATTATGGGGATTTCACAACCTCCGTTGGAAGCCTATTTCAGCACTTAACTATCCTTGTAGTTAGAAAGTTTTCCCTAATATCTAACCTAAATCTTGCTTGCTGTAGATTAAGGCCAGTCCTTTCTTGTTCTACCTTCAGTGGCCATGGAGAACAATTGATCATCGTCCTCTATAACAGCCGTTAGCATATTTGAAAACTGTTATTAGGTCCCCCCACTCAGTCTTCTTTTCTCAGTAGTAGACATACACAGTTTTTCTAACCTCATAGGTCAGGTTTTCTAAACCTTCTATCATTTTTGTTGCTCTCCTTTGGACTCTTACCAATTTGTTCATATGTCTCCTAAAGTGTGGCACGCAGAACTGGACCCAGTACTCCAGCTGAGGTCTCACCAGCATTGAGTAGGCAGGACAGTTACCTCCTGTGACTTACAGATGACACTCCTATTAATACACGTCAGAATATTAGTTTTTTGTAGCTGCATCACATTGTTGACTCATATTCAATTTCTGGTTCACTGTAACCCTCAGCTCCTTTTTACACTGCTGCCACCTAGCCAGTTATTCCACGTTTTGTAGTTGTACGCTCTTCATAGACTACTGGAAGAGTAAGGTACCATTTATAACAGTGGGGGGGGGGGGCAGATTTTGGCCTTTAGTGACCTAGAATTACTCCCTTCCTTAGTTTTCATACATGTTTTTATAAACTTTCCATGCCCATTGCAGATGGCTTGTATTAAGTATCTTTGGTATTTTAATAGTAGAATGTGATGAAGTTTTAGACATACCTATAACTATCTTTGTTGGGATTTCAGACTAAATCATTCAGAAGAAGAGTATGAAAAGATTTTCCAGTCTATTAATGGGTAAGCTTTGAGCATCAGTTTCCTGTTGAAATGTCCATTAACACAAAGTCTCTCTAAAACAGATATTATCAAAGCCACTGTTGTTTTACTGTTAAGTGCTTGGTTTTGTCTTTAGTGATTCCAGACTCAGATACTTCATTTTTCTAAGTAGGGAATGCAAGTGTAATCTTCTTTCTTGCAGGTGTGTGCATTAATCGTGATTAAAAAAATTAATTGTGATTAATCACAGTTTTAATTGCACTGTTAAACAATAGAATACCAATTGAAATTTGTTATATATTTTGGATGTTTTTCTACATTTTCAGATATATTGATTTCAGTGACAACACAGAATACAAAATGTACAGTGCTCACTTTATATTTTTATTACAAATATTTGCACTGTAAAAATGATAAAAGAAATAGTATTTTTCAGTTAATCTCGGACAAGTGCTGTAGTGCAATCTCTTTATCATGAGAGTGCCATTTACAAATGTAGATTTTCTTTGTTCCATAACTGCACTCAAAACAATGTAAAACTTTAGAGCCTACAAGTCCACTCAATCCTACTTCTTCTTCAGCCAATCGCTAAGAGAAACACGTTTGTTTACATTTACAGGAGATAATGCTGCCCACTTCTTAATTACAATGTCACCTGAAAGAACATGCATTCGCATGGCACTGTTGTAGGTGGTGTCGCAAGATGTTTATGTGCCAGATGCGCTAAAGATTCGTATGCCCCTTCATGCTTCGGCAACCAATCTAGAGGACATGCTTCCATGCTGATGACGCTTGTTAAAAAAATAAGGTGTTAATTAAATTTGTGACTGGACTCCTTGGGGGAGAATTGGATGTCTCCTGCTCTGTGTTTTACTCACATTCTGCCATATACTTCATGTTATAGCAGACTCGGATGAAGTTGTTTGTTTTAAGAACACTTTCGCTGCAAATTTGACAAAATGCAAAGAAGGTACCAATGTGAACTTTCTAAAGATAGCTACAGCACTCAACCCAAGGTTCAAGAATCTCAAGTGCCTTACAAAACCTGAGAGGGATGAGGTGTGGAGCATGCTTTCAGAAGTCTTAACAGAGTAACACTGATGAGGGAAACTACAGAACCCAAACCACCAAAAAGGAAAATCAACCTTCTGCTGGTGGCATCTGACTGAGATGATGAAAATGAACATGCATTAGTCCGCATTGCTTTGGATCGTTATCAAGCAGAACCTGTCATCAGCATGGACATATGTCCTCTAGAATGGTGGTTAAAGGTGAAGGGACATATTACTCCTGGGAAAACCTGCAGCACTGCGCATGCACAGAATTCATGTTCACCGCAGATTTCTTTGCTTCCCTATCAGAAAGTCATTTTTCTGGGGGGAAGCAAAGGGAATCTGCAAGAGTAGTCACGTACCAGTCCCTAGCTGCGCAGGTTCATTGTTTCAGGCAGCCGTCAGAGAGGTAAATCACCGCAGGGCTGGGGACACCCAAGCTAGTGGCTCCTATCCTGAGCCAGAATCAGCTGTTAATCCTGGCTGGGCTGGAGGCAGGAGAGGACAGGACTTCCCTTTCCCCTGCAAGGAGTGGCTGGGGCTGTGTCCGACCCTCCCCCAGTTGCAGCATCCTCCCATGCTCATCATTCTCCTCTGTTTCCTGCCCCCATCACGCCACAGCTGCGGAGGGAGGGGTCACTGTATGGGGAGCTGCTCCCCCATCCACCCAACCCCCGTGCATCTGGACCTCCCATACCCAGACACCCACACCAAGCCTCACCCCATACACCCAGAAGCCCCTAGCACACCATACCTGAACCCCACCCCACTGAACCTCAGCCCCTGCATCTGGAGCCTCCCTGAACCCAGACCACGCCCCCACTGAGCTCCCTGCACTTAAACCCCCACCCTGATGAGCCCCACCCCCCTGCAGTCCCCGGAGCCCCCACATCCAGATCCCCATGCCACTGACTCCCAACTAGCTGCACCCAGACCCCCACCCCACCAACCCCCACTTCCCCAGCACCCAGACACCCCTGCTGAGACCCCCACACCGAGACCTCTCTGCTGAGCCCCAGCCACTGTCACTTTGAAGCTCCTGTAGGGTCCCATTGCCCACGCTCCTAGAATACCCACTGAGCTGCCTGCACCTAGATAGTCTCACACAGAATCCTCTCACCCCACACCTGGGTCCCCCCACACTGAGCCCCTCCACAATTGGATCCTGCCTGGTTGAGCCTGCCTGCTCAAAATCTGGTGCAGGGCCCAAGAGTATTTCTGGGGCAGGCCCAGGCCTTATGCTGTGTCAGGGTTGGGTGCAGCCTCACCACTGAGTCCATGTCCCGAGGATGAGGGGTGGGGAAGCTGAAGGGTGGTCCCCACCTTCACACAGCCAGTAGTCTGTGCTCCCCACTGCCGTGCTGGAGCCTCTGCATTTATTTATTGACAAATAAAACTTGAAGAATTTTAAATTTTTTGGCACAGAATGCCCACAGGAGTAACATATGAAGCTTTAAAAACAACAAGGAGTCTGGTGACACCTTAAAGACTAACAGATTTATTTGGGCATAAGCTTTCGGGGGTAAAAACCACTTCTTCAGATGCAATTGAAGAAGTGGCTTTTTACCCACGAAAGCTTATGCCCAAATCTGTTAGTCTTTAAGGTGCCACCGGACTCCTTGTTGTTTTTGTGGATACAAAGTAACACGGCTACCCCCTGATATATGAAGCTTTAGCACATCTGGCATGTAAATATCTTGCAACGCTGGCTACAACAGTGCCATGCGTTTGCCTGTTCACTCTTTCAGGTGACATTGTAAACAAGAAGCGGGCAGCGTCATCACCTGCAAATTTAAACAAACTTGTTTGTCTGAGTGATTGGCTGAACAAGAAGTAGGACTGATTGGACTTGTAGGCTCTAAAGTTTTACATTGATTTATTTTTGAATGCAGTTTCTTTGTACATAATTTTACATTTGTAAGTTCAACTGTCATGATAAAGAGATTACACTACAGTACTTGTATGAGGTGAATTGAAAAATATATTTTTTTACAGTGCAAATATTTGTAATAAAAATAAATATAAAGTGAGCACTGTACACTTTGTATTCTGTTATAATTGAAATCTATATATTTGAAAATATAGAAAACATCCAAAAATATTTAAATAAATGGTATTCTATTATTGTTTAGCAGTGTGAGCAATCACGTGATTAATCTGATTTTTTTAGTCGCTTGACAGCCCTACTTATTTTGGCACCCCTGTCTGCCTGTGAGCAGGCTGATAGGAGCAGCATTTGAATGGAAGCCAGCAGCCCACTTTCACTTTTCTCATGTTGTCTATATCTCCTTTCAGTGATGGCCTTCATTTTGCCAAAGCTATTTCACAGCCCTTGCTGCTTGCCTACTCGCTGTTTCCCTCCTTACTCCTTCTCTGTCTCCTCTTCCAATCCTCTCCATGGTTCCTCTACCCTTCTTCCTGTCTTCCCCTCTTTGTCCTGCACTTCCTCCTTGAAACTTTTTCTCCCAGGTTCCTTGCTCCACTCAACTCACCACTTATGGTATTGTGTCAGCTGAGGGCCTGATTCTGCCACCCTTACTTAGGTTGAATGATATTTTACTCCATGAATAGTTTCCATGGGATTTCTTGTGGAGTAAGATGTGACTCAATGTGAGTAAAGGTGGCAGTGCTAGGTCCTTAGATTGCAGACTCTTTGTGACAAGGACAATGTCTTTATGTTCTGTAGAAGGCCAAACACGCTTGCATTTTGGGCTAGATGGTGCAGTAGAACCTTAGAGTTACAATGCCTCGGATTGGAGATTGTTCGTGACTCTGAAATGTTAGTAACTCTGAACAAAATGCTATGGTTGTTCTTTCAAAAGTTTACAACTGAACATTGACTTAATACAGCTTTGAAGCTTCAATATGTAGAAGAAAAATGCTGCTTTTAACCATCTTAATTTAAATGAAACAAACACAAACAGTTTCTTTACGTTGTTAAACCTCTTTTTTAAACTTTCCCTTTATATTTTTAGTAGTTTACATTTAACACAGTACTGTACTATATTTGCTTTTTTGTTGTTGTTGTTGTCTCTGCTGCTAACTGATTATGTACTTATGGTTCCAAATGAGGTGTGTGACTGACCGATCAGTTCGTAACTGGTGTTTGTAACTCTGAGGTTCTACTGTAACTTCATCTTCTGCCCTGAGCAAATGGGCATATCTGGCTGGCTATTGGAGAGGGCAGAGTCAAGTCTTTTCCCACTCTTTATCCTCTTGCCACCCAAATACTTGCAAACGGGAGTAGTGGTCAAGTAGCTGCTGTTTACCTTTCATCCCAACTCATCTGTGATCAGAGTCACAATCTGAGGAGGGCTGCACAAGTGAGTAAGGGTGGGCCATACCCTGTTTCGCTGCTCTGTTCTGTAAAGTAAGGACTGTGAGAAGCTGACTTTATATAAATAATAAATAAAATCAGTAAAAGAAAGTAACGGCATCCATTGAATCGTAATATGGAGGCTTTGGATCAGAATGCTAATTATGGCCTTTTATCTTGTAAGGCTTGAATGTTTTAGCTTCAGGTTCTTCTCACTCTGAAAATATTATCTTTAGTTATTCTCAGCAGCTAGCCCACCCCCTTTTTTTTTAAGTGTTGGAATTTACTGTAGCACATAGACATTGTGATCATATGGTTTGGTGTTTGCCTCCAGTGAGTTTAGGTCTCAGGGTTCTTATCAGCCCTGTCCATGTTTACATATTATATTATGCCTAGACCTATAGTTATTTAGATGTAATAATATTTTGTTGTTTTTCAGGGTGCTTTTCCCAGGAGGTGGTGTTGATCTTAAGACTTCAGAATATTCCAGGATTGCTAGGATATTTTACAACAAGGCACTAAAGGTAACTACTTAAAGGAAAAACTGTTCTGGTTATTGTCAGTGTTCAGGGACCAAAATCATGGGAGGCTTATATTTGGACATCTGCAACTGGAGTGCAGTATATTCCTGTTAATAAGCAACTGACTACTGGTATGTGTGTTTAACAAATCATCTAATAGAGTTAGATGCAGGTCTCAGATGAACACCTCCAGAAAATTAGAATCTGAACTTTAAGGTTTGAGGCCCATCGCTAAATAATTTAAGTGAAGTCAACCGTTAATTTCTTTATTTGTACAACATTACGTGTAAAATTTAGCTTAATCACCCTTATTGCCAACACTTACACTAGATGCTAAGAAAGATTGTGTATTTTTTATGAAGCAGAAGTGGTGCTCATATGTTGTGCTCAGTACTAACTGAGGCCAAGATTTTTAGGGGTTTGGGTGAGTGCTCAGCACTTTCTGAAAACCAGGCCCCTTTAAAGCGTTTCAACTTGAGCACCCATCTTTGTTCATGGGCATTGTCATCTGGGTATCATAGCCCCTGATATTGCAAAGACGTGCTTATCTTTATGCAGTATAAGTAGTCCCATTTACCTCAATGAAACTACGCACAATGCATTAAGTTAAGCATGTAAGTAAGTGTGGAGGATTGGGGCCACAATGTCTGGTGGGGGCACCATTACAGTAAACAGTATGATGAAATTGCATGAACATTTCACAGCAACTCAGTAAATTGCTTGTCATCACTTCATATACAGAGCTTGAGGAAAAATCTTATTTGACTTGCTGAATGTAATCAAGATAATTGAAAATTTAGAAAGTAATTTCCAGTTCTTTATAGATGTCCTTTCCTGGCATGCTTTTCTCTGTTTTACTCCTGAAATTGTGTGCTCTGAACTGCATCCTTTGAGACTTAATTAGCACTATAAAATACTAATACATTTTATAAGTGCAATGTGAATTATAGAAGTCAAGGTGATGTTTGCATGTATGAAGATGATTGGAATTCCTACTATTCTTTTAAATTCACATCAGTGTCTCTTCCCACTTTCCCTCATCAAATTTAAAATAAAGAGGTTACTTGATGTGACTGTTTTTAAATTACGTGTACACACAAGGGGTGAAATCCTAGACCCATTGAAGTCAATGGGAGTTTTGCCATTGACTTAAATGAGGCAAGGATTTCATCGAAGATTTTTTCCTCAGCTTATAAATTATAAATTACAGACTTTAATGCTGTTAAATAAGTGGTTAATCTCTAAGCTGCATTTTTAGGCACAGCAAAAGTAAGGGGAGTATATGTTAATGGCTTGATTATAATTTCACTTAAACTGATGTAACTCCTTTGACATTAGTTGCTCCTCATTTGCATCAGAGTAAGTGAGAGGAGTAGCAAGCCTAACATATCTAGCACTTACATGGCAAATAGCTGGAAAGATACTGTAATGCTTTTGGAGCTTCTTTGTAAAGATATTTTATATATCAGTAGTTTACTATAGGAGTAAATATCTATGTGAGTTTTTACAGTCACAGTATCAGGGATATAGTAAAGGTGGAGATGGCACTTCTTTCTAAGCCCCGAGTTTCAGTTGCTTAGATCTTTCCAGAAAAATAGCTTTTGAGTAATAGCTTCTCAAGTTGGGTCACAATTCAGAAATTTGTTTTAGAAAGAAATTAAGAAAATGCACTGAGCCATCACAAAAAAATAATGTTCTGGGGCAACAGAGCTTTTAAACCATGCGTATGGTGTAGAATTGCCACCTGCTTGCTGTCCGGATCTTCTCTCTTTAGAGCTTTATGTGCTTCTTTAAGTTGAAGGTTTCATTCTGCTTTTGCTTAGCTCTTCTTTCCTTCTCCTAGTTTTGCCCTTAGCTCAAGTTTCACATCGGTTTCATTGTTTTTAAGGTAACACTGACACTTTCTGTTTTATGTTGTTTAACATTAAAAAGGTTGCAGAGCAGTTTTTAAACTAAGAAATGGGGGAAAGCTGATTGCTGCAGAGGCGCACGTGGATCGGACAGAGACTTCTCTTAGAGGAGAATCTATTGATAGAGATTCTCTAGGTTTTAGTCAGGAGGAGAGGATGGAAGAGGATAAAGTATGGGCCAGTTCAGATGAGAAGTATTCACATAAAGAATCTGACACATCAGAAAAGGGCAGACAAATAAACAGTGACAGGTTTTTAAAGTGCTTGTACACAAATGCTAGAAGTCTAAATAATAAGATGGGTGAACTAGAGTGCCTCGTGTTAAAGGAGGATATTGATATAACAGGCATCACAGAAATCTGGTGGAATGAGGACAATCAGTGGGACACAATCGTTCCAGGGTACAAAATATATCGGAAGGACAGAATAGGTCGTGCCGGGGAGGGGCGGGGGGCACTATATATGAAAGAAAATGTAAAATCAAATGAAATAAAAATCCACATGTTCCATAGAATCTCTCTGGATAGTAATTCCATGCTCTAATAAGCATAGAACAGTAGGGATCTATTATTGACCACCTGACCAGGACAGTGATAGTGACGATGAAATGCTAAGGGAGATTAGAGAGGCTATCAAAATAAAAAACTCAATAATAGTGGGGGATTTCAATATGTCACCTCAGGATGAAATGCAGAGACAAAATTTCTCGATATTTTAAAAATGGCTGCTTCTTGGAGCAGCTGGTACGGGAACCCACAAGGGGAGAGGCAACCCTCGATCTAGTCCTGAGTGGAGCGCAGGATCTGGTCCAAGAGGTAACTGTAACAGGACCACTTGGAAATAGTGACCATAATATAATAACATTTAACATTCCTGTGGTGGGAAGAACACCTCTACAGCCCAACACTCTGGCATTTGATTTCAGAAAGGGGAACTATGCAAAAATGAGGAGGTTAGTTAAACAGAAATTAAAAGGTACAGTGACTAGAGTGAAATCCCTGCAAGCTGCATGGACTCTTTTCAAAGACACCATAATAGAAACTCAACTTAAATGTATACCCCAAATTAAAAAACACAGTAAAAGAACTAAAAAAGAGCCACCGTGGCTTAACACCCATGTAAAAGAAGCAGTGAGAGATAAAAAGGCATCTTTTAAAAAGTGGAAGTCAAATCCAAGTGAGGTAAATAGAAAGGAGCATAAGCACTGCCAAATTAAATGTAAAAATGTGATAAGAAAAGCCAAAAAGGAGTTTGAAGAACAGCTAGCCAAAAGCTCAAAAGGTAATAATAAAATGTTTTTTAAGTACATCAGAAGCAGGAAGCCTGCCAAACAACCAGTGGGGCCCCTGGATGATCGAGATACAAAAGGAGCACTTAAAGACGATAAAGTCATTGCAGAGAAACTAAATGAATTCTTTGCTTCAGTCTTCACGGCTGAGCATGTGAGGGAGATTCCCAAACTTGAGCCATCTTTTGTAGGTGACAAATCTGAGGAATTGTCACAGATTGAAGTGCAACTAGAGGAGATTTTGGAATTAATTGAGAAACTTAACAGTAACAAGTCACCGGGACCAGATGGCATTCACCCAAGAGTTGTGAAAGAACTCAAATTTGAAATTGCGGAACTATTAACTATGGTTTATAACCTGTCCTTTAAATCAGCTACTGTACCCAATGACTGGAAGATAGCTAATGTAACACCAATATATAAGAAGGGCTCTAGAGGTGATCCTGGCAATTACAGACCGGTAAGTCTAACGTCAGTACTGGGCAAATTAGTTGAAACAATAGTACAGAATAAAATTGTCAGACGCATAGAAGAATATAAATTGTTGCTCAAAAGTCAACATGGTTTCTGTAAAGGGAAATCATGTCTTACTAATTTATTAGAGTTCTTTGAGGGGGGATTTGATAGCTGCTTTCAACTACCTGAAAGGGGGTTCCAAAGAGGATGGCTCTAGACTGTTCTCAATGGTAGCAGATGACAGAACGAGGAGTAATGGTCTCAAGTTGCAATGGGGGAGGTTTAGATTGGATATTAGGAAAAACTTTTTCACTAAGAGGGTGGTGAAACACTGGAATGCGTTACCTAGGGAGGTGGTAGAATCTCCTTCCTTAGAGGTTTTTAAGGTCAGGCTTGACAAAGCCCTGGCTGGGATGATTTAACTGGGAATTGGTCCTGCTTCGAGCAGGGGGTTGGACTAGATGACCTTCTGGGGTCCCTTCCAACCCTGATATTCTATGATTCTATGATTCTATGAGGGGGTCAACAAACGTGGACATAGTGTACTTAGATTTCCACAAAGCCTTTGACAAGGTCCCTCACCAAAGGCTCTTACGTAAATTAAGTTGTCATGGGATAAGAGGGAATATCCTTTCATGGATTGAGAACTGGTTAAAAGACAGGGAACAAAGGGTAGGAATAAATGGTAAATTTTGAGAATGGAGAGGGGTAACTAGTGGTGTTCCTCAGGGGTCAGTCCAAGGACCAATCCTATTCAACTTATTCATAAATGATCTAGAGAAAGGGATAAACAGTGAGGTGGCAAAGTTTGCAGATGATACTAAACTTCTCAAGATAGTCAAGACCAAAGCAGACTGTGAAGAACTTCAAAAAGATCTCACAAAACTAAGTGATTGGGCAACAAAATGGCAAATGAAATTTAAAGTGGATAAATGTAAAGTAATGCACATTGGAAAAAATAACCCCAACTATACATACAATATGATGGGGGCTAGTTTAGCTACAACTAATCAGGAAAGAGATCTTGGAGTCCTTGTGGATAGTTCTCTGAAGAAGTCCACGCAGTGTGCAGCGGCAGTCAAAAAAAGCAAACAGGATGTTAGGAATCATTAAAAAAGGGATAGAGAATAAGACGGAGAATATCTTATTGCCCTTATATAAATCCATGGTACATCCACATCTTGAATACTGCATATAGATGTGGTCTTCTCATCTCAAAAAAGATATACTGGCATTAAAAAGGTTCAGAAAAGGGCAACTAAAATGATTAGGGGTTTGGAATGGGTCCCGTATGAGGAGGTATTAAAGAGGCTAGGACTTTTCAGCTTGGAAAAGAGGAGACTAAGGGGGGGATATGGTAGAGGTATATAAAATCACGAGTGGTGTGGAGAAAGTGAATAAGGAGAAGTTATTTACTTGTTCCCATAATATAAGAACTAGGGGCCACCAAATGAAATTAATGGGCAGCAGGCTTAAAACAAATAAAAGGAAGTTATTCACTCAGCGCACAGTCAACCTGTGGAACTCCTTGCCTGGGGAGGTTGTGAAGGCTAAGACTATAACAGGGTTTAAAAGAAAACTGGATAAATTCATGGAGGTTAAGTCCATTAATGGCTATTAGCCAGGATGGGTAAGGAATGGTGTCCCTAGCCTCTGTTTGTCAGAGGATGGAGATGGATGACAGGAGAGAGATCACTAGATCATTACTTGTTAGGTTCACTCCCTCTGGGGCACCTGGCATTGGCCACTGTCGGTGGACAGGATACTGGGCTGGATGGACCTTGGTCTGACCCAGTATGGCCTTTCTTATGTCCAAATTTCTCCTCCAGGAACCCAGGGCATAAAATTGCTGGCTATGCAAACGTCAAGCACATAAAAGGGCTAGATGTTGCAGAAAAAGTCCTATAGAAGTAAAAGGGATTTACAGTTTGTTAACTTGTACGTAAATTACTCTGTGTTGACCCATTTCTTCATTTTTTTGTTTCTTATTTTAAAGGCTAATGATAAAGGAGACTATTTTCCTGTATGGGGAACATGTCTGGGATATGAAGAGCTTACATACCTCACCAGCGGGGAGATTTTACTGACTTGGACTAATACTGAGGATTTTGCTCTCCCACTGAACTTTACTACAGGTGAACAATCCTGTTACACTGCTAATGTCATTTGGATTCATAGGATTTTTTTTTCTTGTAATAAACCAATATTTATGGTTGAAGGTTTGAAATAAGTGACTAATGTTTTTATAATATTAATATAGTTACTTCTGTAAGAAAGCCAATAAAATTCTGTGACTGAAAAATTAAAGGTTTGAGGGCAAACTGTTTGCAGCTCATGGGTAATTAGAGAAAGGCCTGACCAAAATTATGGATCTGAAAAGCTGTGAACTTTGGGAAAGTTTGGTCCTAGATCCATAATTTTGATCCAGCCCCCTAACTCTGTAATGAGCTCTGGATCCTTATATACTATAATATATAGCAGGGATTGGCAACCTTTGGCCCGCGGCCCACCAGGGTAAGCCCGGCGGGCCAGGCTTGTTTGATTACTTGCCACGTCTGCAGGTTCAGCCATTCGCGGCTCTCACTGGCCACAGTTCGCCGCTCCAGGCCAGCGGGGGCTGCGGGAAGTGGTGTGGGCCAAGGGATGCGCTGGTCACCCTTCCCGCAGCCCCCATTGGCCTGGGATGGCGAACAGCAGCCAGTGGGAGCCGCGATCAGCTGAACCTGCAGACGTGGCAGGTAAACAAACCGGCCCGGCCTGCCAAAGATTGCCGATCCCTGATATATAGTATTGAAATCAGTGGGACTACTTGCAAAATGAGATGCAGCTCAGCATAAGAGTGGCAGAAGCTGGCTCTGAATGATGCTTTTTTGTTTTTTTTCTCTAGGAGCAATAAGCAGGATTTCTTCCATTGATTGCAGTAATTAATCAATGGACTAAGTCCTGTTGCCTTGCCTTATTTTGAAAAATTCTGCCATTCCTAACTACACAGAGTAGTACCTCACCACACCATTGACATTAATGGTAGAACGTGGTTCTAATGAGTGGGAGCAAAGGAGGCAGAATGGGGCCCTTAGTGGGTCAGGGCTGCAGCATATGGCCTAGTGAGAATTGTTAGACTGCACTCTGCCATAGCTGTATTATAGATTTATTACTGGGGTATGTTTGTATTGTATTATTGATTAATAAAATTCAGTGAAAGAACAGAATCAAAAGAAATTAAAATGAATTCAGCCAGTACTTCATCACATTTATCTCCATCCTAATAATGATGTTCCTATGGCTGCCTGGTAGTGAGAATATTCCTTTGTCTTTTTTGTACAAGCTGCACAAGACAGCAGGATGTTCAAGAATTTTCCAGACTTCTTGTTGAAAAAACTTGCCACTGAGTCTTTGACAGCACACTTTCATCACTGGAGCCTCTCCATGCAGGTATTTGATTTAGTGAACCAAAATGAGGTTACTCTGTTAAATCTAGAAATAAAACATTTTTTCTGTCACTTTTTAATGCAGAATTTCACACAGAATGAGAAGCTACGCAATTTCTATAAGGTTCTAACAACTAACACCCATGCAGATGTGGAGTTTATATCGACAATGGAAGGTAGTTATCAGTGTAACACGTAAACTGTGATAGGGTTTTGTGGGGCTGTTTTTGGGAGGGAGAGGGGGGAGGGTTTGTTTGTTTTTTGTGTGGAAGATCTCAGTGAGTGTGGCGGTGGTGTTACTAATTTTAATGTTAGGATAAGGAGTTAAGTGTCTGCACTGCCTGCCTTCTGGTTGATTAGAATATGTTTTGTCAAAGATAACTTATACCTCTGCACTTTACTTTAGATGTGCATGTTTCAGAGTATGATTGTTCTCTCTTTCACTCCACTGCTCCACACCTAGATATGTTAGCACACTTTATCAAATGAAATATTTTCAGATCTATGGGACAAGACATGGAAACACCACTCCAGTTTCTGTAGCTTAAACCCCTCCTCAATGAAACATGTATAGTCTTCACTTCCACTGCTGGCTGTCTACAGATACTGCCTCTCCATGTTGCTCTCTTTATCCGTGCCTGTAGTTACAGGGAGAGCCATTTATGCTAGTGACGTGCCAACAGTATCCCCCATTCCTTTGGCTACAGTTCTGGTAATTGCTGTCTTCCAAAAGACTCCTGCATAACCTGTGCCTTTACCTGGCATATTTAACTCCAGAAACATCTGTTTTGATTCATTAGAGCAGCAGTGGGCAACCTGCAGCCTGCGGGCAGCATGCGGCCCATCAGGGTAATCCCCTGGCGGGCCGTGAGACAGTTTGTTTACATTGACCGTCCGCAGACACGGCTGCCTGCAGCTCCCAGTGGCCACGGTTCACTGTTTCTGGCCAATGGGAACCTCAGGAAGCGGCAGCCCAGGAATGGCGAACTATGGCCACTGGGAGCTGTGGCAGCCATGCCCACGGACGGTCAGTGTAAAAAAACTGTCTCGTGGGCCGCCAGCAGATTACCCTGACGGGCCGCCCGTGGGTATAGATAGGATTTTGTCATTTTTCTGCTAGAAGCTATACAGTAAGTGTATGGTACTGAAGTTAGATCGTAACTGCAATTAATAACACTTTTAGTACTCTTATTTTTTATAATGAAACCATTTATTTTTCCTTTTTTTTTTAATATTGCAGCTAAAGCAATCAGATTACAATGGTGGAACAGCGACCTGCAGAAATTTGTTTGCATAGAATTAAGCCCTTTTTCATTTAGCATCTCACTATAACTTTTAATTTCTTATAATGTAAAATTGACCAAACTATTTTTTAAATGTCACCATTATTGTTCTTGGGCTGAAATCTTGTATGTGAAGTTTTAGGTGGGAATACATTTTACAAGCTGCTTAAGGCTTTTTGGTCCCATTATAGATGTTATGAATTATATGTGAGATATAGTGAGATCTCTAATAATGTGTTCATTGTAATAAAATTGTGCATGCCACAATTTAAGTGAAGACCTAAATGTTACATGCATTGATGAAAATTTGTTTACACAGCACATAAATACCCAATTTATGGTGTCCAATGGCATCCAGAGAAAAATCCTTTTGAATGGAAGAACTCATCAGGCATACCACATTCTGCATCAGCTATGAAAGTTGCATATTACGTAGCTGACTTCTTAGTGAATGAAGGTAAATAGTTCTTTTTTCATTTATATTCATAAAATTTAGTTTCAGAGAGATAAAACAGTAGAATATTCTTTGAGAGGGGAAAAAGGCCCCCTTTCAAAGTGTCCAAATACTATACCTATGATCACATACTATGCAAGCTTTAAAGGCTTATTAAAAGGAGGGACATTGTAAATAGAATGGTTAAGCAAAAGTAACAACAAAAGCCAAGCATTCTGATGGAAGCATACAAACTCCTTTTAGCAGAGAGTAATTTGCCAGGAGGAGAGTGTCGATTTTTAATTTGATATAAACATTTGAGCAGACACCAAAAACTGATGAAACTTTAGAATTGTTAAGGCTGCACTCTAGGTGAACTCAAAGCTCTTATTCACATCCCAGTCTCACTCTGCCTTGGGCAAAGTAGGTAGAATGAGATAATGAATGGAAGATTTTATTTCCAGAAGCTTTCTGAGTTTTGTTTTAATTGGGGTAATTACAGTAGGGGGATTGACAAAAGTAAGTAGGAAACTGTCTCCAGGCTCAGAGAAAGATCAATACACTTTCCTCTTGCAGTGTCTAGCTGTGTCACTCTCTCTCTTGTGCTATACCACAAACTCTTCTGTGTTAGTCCCTTAAGGTACAGTAGTTAATCCTCTCAGTATATCTCTACAGCCATTACTCCAGCTGGCTAAAAAAATTTCTGCAGCCCAGGAAGGGTCCTCAGACGAGATTGACAACAATGGTGTGTAGGCCAACACTGCCTCCTGAACATTTTTTACATATATCAGAATCCGTCATGCCAATTTTCTCCTAACCATAAAAATAAAATGTGGGGAAAGAAACGCAAAATATTTGCTGACCAGTGGAGACTTGTACTCAGCCTCTATGAGTATTTAACTACCAGTCCAGTCTGCTGAAACAGAATTTACTTTTCATCAATGATATTTCTTATTACTGCATGTTAATTTTAACGTATGCCTAATTCCAGATGGAAAAAGCTGAATTAGTAGGATTTTGTTTTCCTTGCAAATACAGTTTTTCTCAACATCTTAATATCTAAAAGTCTAGTATTGCAATGTATTAGTTCTGGTGTTGCATGGGTCTCCAATGCTGCAAGAATCAAGTTTTTGGAAGCAGCGATTGCTCTTAAAAACTAACATATTCCTCCATGATAATATAGTATCCCTATTACCAGTATCTTTGGAAAAGCTAGCTCCATAATATTCCCCACAAATTTAAATTATTACAGTACTGCTTACTATAATCCTATATAGAATAAGTGATTTCACCAAGAAAGATACTATCATGGATGATGACAGTGAAATAATCTGTTCTTTTAAAATGTTTTACAGCCCGGAAGAGCCTGCACCATTTTCCTAATAAGGGTGAAGAGACCAAAACATTGATTTACAATTATACCCCTGTTTTTACTGGTACATTTTCTTCATTTGAGCAAGTCTATTTTTTTGATTGAACATCTATCCCATAGTACAGGATAGCTATCTATAAATAAAGTTATTTGTTGCAAGTTTCATAATTAAACTCATGTTGTGCATTGCAAGTGGCAGAAAGCCAAAATGCTTAGCTTACTTTACAGTGATTTATCCTATGTTACCTCTGTAGAATTGGCCCATTAATCTGACAGATTTCAATTCAATTACATTATAATGGTCCTGGATCTCATTTTAATACCTGCTACAAAGAAATACATTTTACCTCCAGAGACCACAACTTGATTGCACTTATAAATTTGAAACAAATCTGGTTTATTTAAAAAAACTGAGCAATACTTTTGGCCATGTATTTGAAAGAAATGAGTTTACTTCTACAAAACGTTGTGGGCTCTGTGATAACAGCTGGGTAGATAAAAGATTTGATTTATCATAATTTTCTTCTCTTGGTCAGAGTACAATACAATTAAAAGATGAAATAATCTTTTGATCTTGAGCTTGACAGATGTGTGCTTGTGTAACCAAACTCTTGGCAGAGAAAATTGTTTGTCCTTTAGAAACACGACAAAATAACAGGGAAACATTATTGTAAACGGACATAAAGAAGTGTATGCAGTACCATCTGTACCTTGTAGGATTTACATAGTGAAGGTGCAGTATTATTTAGGCATTGCATCCGTTAAAGTAAATCTGTTTGGAGGCCACAGTTAAAACATTGATTCACCTCCTGCTCCCTTGTTCAGTTTCACTTATTCCTTAAGAATCTGTTCCAAAGCACACTGAAGTCAGTGGAAAGATTTTGGATAGGCCCCGAATTAGTTTGCTTTTTGAAAGAATATGACTGCCTAGAGTTTTTAATGATAATGTAATGTATAATTTGACTTTTGGTGAAATCTGTGAAATCCTGACCCTGTTGAAATTAAGGGGTGTTTTGCCATTGACTTTAGTTGGGACAGGATTTCATCCTTTTTTAAAAAACATTTTGATGTAATGCTAATGTGACTAACAGGGATACAGTCAGCGAAGACTTTTACTGCTGATACAATGTAATGATTGTAATTATTAGGCAGCTGCATTTACTGTGTTTTTTCCTTTTGCTTTGCCTTGCAACACATTTACTTGAAGTAGCTCTTCTCAGTTACTGAAAAGTTTGTTCAGTAGTTTTGTGATGTCAAAATAGGACGAAGATGAGGCAATCAGTTTCATTTCCCTTTTCTTCCACAGGCCCAAACCTCCCACTGAAATCAGTGGGAATAGTGTTTTAACCTCAGGTCTCCAGAATTGAAAGTTAGTAACACACAGCAGTTCCAGCACCACATCTGCCTTACAGGTGCAGAATTTATCAGGGCATTCGAGAGGGTGGAAGACTTCTTACTCGCTATTCATGACCAGATAAGGGCTAACCTGTAGCAGGCCTAACAGAAAGAACTGGAAATGCATTCATTAATGTTCTATAAAGCAAACATTTTTATCTGTAACTACTGTCAAGAATCCAGCCCAGTGCACTCATAAGCATGGTGTATTTTGGTTATAAAATTCAGCATTTGTATTTCATTATTTCTAGGTACTATTACAGTCAAACTGTGCAAAGCTTAATTAGTCTAGGACATTTTAGATCACTTCTGTAAGTGCTTGACTACCCCAATTCAGCACAATACAATTTTGTGTTGTATTATGTATCTACTAGTAGCTGAAAGCTCATGCTGTCACACAGGTGTAATTTATAAAGACGTGGCTGAGAACTTAAAAATTGGATGGTAATGGAGTACTAATCCCAGTGATGATTCAGCCTGTTGATATTCTAAACAAAAAGTGCTTTGAGCCCTGCTTGTAGCTGTTTCCATCACTTCACATTGACTCAGACATTCTAGGCTTCAGAGTGACATACAGACTGAGTGACAATCCTGGACTCTTATATAGAATACTATGAGCCTGATTCTTCTCTTATCCCAGTTTTGCACTAGTATAGTCTTGATTTCAATAGCGTGTCTCCTGAGTCCTGGCTTACCAGTGTGAGAAATGACATTAGCATAGCTGTGTTTTTAACAGAGTTACTCCTGATTCTTGACTTACACCAGTCTGAGAAGAGAGTCAGGCTCTGTATCTACATACAGGCATAGCGGCTAAACTGCTTACACACTAGTGACCAAATCCTGCAATTCTTACTTAAGCATCCCCAGGAGTTTTGCTGAGTAGGGCTTTTCTACAGCTAAAACTTACATTGACATAGCTTCATTGCTCAAGGCTGTGAAAAATTTCATGTGCCATGTGATCTATTTAAGTTGACCTTACCCGCACTGTAGAATTCTTCCATGGACCTAGCTACCACCTCTTGAGCGGGTTGATTTACTACAGTGACAGAAAAGCCCCTTCTGTTGCTGTAGTAAGTGTCTAGCCTACAGCGCTGTCGCTGTGCCACGGTAGCGTTTGTAGTGTAGACATACCCTAAGAGTTTGTCTATGTAAGAAATGCATGATTTAGCCCTAATATAGTGGAGACCAATCCTGCAAGTGGAATTTCTGTTAACTTTACTGATTGTGACCAGGGCCAAAGTGTGCAAATGCAAAGGGTAGGGGTGTGTGTAATCTGAGTGAGATCAGTGTATTTATTCATGAGTTTGGAAGTTTATTTCCTTGCTGTTTTGTTCTGCTTTATAAAGGAGCACTTTATTGAACTGATTGTATTAAATGATTTCTTTTAATACTTGAAATAAAGTTTACACAAGCAGTTTTGTATCTTCCTTGAGAGGTGTACACAGACTATTAAAAAAAATTATAAAAGAGTCTTGGCTGCTTCAGTCCCTGCCCAATCTTGATGCAATCACTAAACAGAGCAGTCCAGAGGCTGGTCTAACCCGCACCAGTTGGCTGTGGTCTCCAGGGACCATCTGACAGCTGAGGATTGCCAGAATGCATCGCTTTCTAGCCACTCCCTTTTGCTTACCCATGACAGAGGCAAAAGAGGGTGGTACAGACTATTCTGGCTGCCCTTCTGATGGGGACTGTCCCACACCTGTGGTAATTCGAGTTGGGGTCTTCCATCAGTTTCTGCTCTCTTTTCCGCTCTCTGGAAGAGCAGGGCAGAGAATTTGTTTCTAATAATTAATCACAGCGCTGAAAAATTAATACAGTTATGGTGGACTTTGTGTGGTTCCCAGAGAGTGTGTCTTTATGGGCAGTCACAAACCTCGTTGAAGCTGGTGAGCATGATAGCTGCCTGTCATTCAGGCTAAATGAAAGAGGAATTAAATGTCCCTTTGTTTAGTGATAGTTGAAACAATAATGACTACCCAAATCACAGATCAGTATGGCAAGGATGGAGTAGGAGCTGATTCTTGAGGTCTGAGGGCTTTTGACTGGGGATTGCGGGCTTAGGGGCTGTGTATATTTTGGTGGAGCTGTGGGTGTCTGTGAGGCAGAATCAGCCAGAGGTAGCAGAAAACCAGGAGACAAGAAGAGAAGCACTGGTAAGATAGCCCTGAGAGAAAGCCAAGAGAGTGCTAACTGGAAAGAGCCTAGAACTGTGAGCAAAGAAACTGTCTCCTGTTATTTGATTCCTTGTGTTCACAGAAATAAGACTTTATGCACATTCTTTGTAGATAAACAGGATTTCATCTAAGAAATCCCAGATTCTATCATCAATTTCTCTTCCTAATGGAAACAATCTGCAAGACCTTGAAATGGCTAACTGCTCAGGAAAAGAGGTAATTTTTTAAAATATAAATCTTCCAATCTATAGGGTTGCTTCTTAATTACTTAGTTAATGTATATAATAGCTCAGTTTTAAATACCTTACTATTTGCATTATTGAAGTACAGGTATAGTGTGTTTCAGAATTGATGCAGGGGCATGGGCAGATTGATACTGCTCTGGAGAGAACAAAAGAAGCACTGGTAATGTGGCTGAGAGAGAATGCCAGAGAGCGCTTTTTTGGACAGAGAGCTAGCTGGAAAGAGGCTAGGAACTGTTAGCAAAGAAATTGCCTCCTCATATTTGATGCCTATTGTTTTCAGGGAAAGACCACTTTGTGCACATTTGTAAATAAACAGGTTTCCATCAATTTCTCCTCCTAACGGAAACAACACACAAGACTTCAAAAGTAGCTAGCACGCCTCCTCCCCACACACAAATATGTTTTTTAATATAAAACTTCTAATCTGTAATGTAGGTTCTTAATTATTTAGTGCATGTTTTAATAGATCAATTTTAAAGACCTCACTATTTGCATTATTGAAATATAGTTAAAACATTTCAAAATATCTGTGGGGGGTGGAGAGAGGGCAGAGACATAGGGCCCAATACAGCTGTCTGGAGGAGATGACTAATGGAGAACAGAATCTGGCCCACTATTTTGAAAATTGATCTTACCATCACCACTACAATTCTGTCTATTACAGATTATATTTCAATGCCTTTGAAAGCAAGATTTTATAAATGGTTTTAACATGTGTAGTGTGTTTGTATTGGACCATTTTGAAATTTGAGAACTTTCTGGTTCACACCAAAGATTAGTGTTTGAATAGGATAGTTATAGTAGTATGGTATGTTATTTAAGTACAAGAGGGACTGAATAAGATTGTGGATTCAGTGTATATTAGGCATTTGGCATGTCTAGTTGAGAATTTAACACATTACTTAACATATAGGGTGACATGTTCCCATCTTCGCACAGAGCAACAGGAAGGCGATTGGGAAGGAAAAGGGCACGCAGATATATACCGGGAAGGAGCTGTGTTTCCAGCACATTCTCCCACCCTGGCCTCAGGGACTATAGCAGCTATACTGCGAGAGACCCACATGGTCACGACTGCATGGGACAGAAAGTAATAGGGCAGGTGGGTTGACTGTTCTCCATAGTGACATTTTCCCTCATGCAGGAATGCTGAGGCAGCAGGTTGCACAAAGCTGTTGTGCTTCCTCCTAAGTGTGAGTGGAGGCCATTCCTGAGAGCTAGTAAGGTTCAGCATGACACATGTTCTTCTGCTCTGAGAGGATGTCTCCAATCCTATGTCTATCTTCTCTCTCAAGTGTGCAGAGGGGAAAAAAGAGGTGCAGCAAGGGTAGACAGTGGGGATGGCTCGGTAGCCGTAGTCTTAAATACAGTCCTCATCCTGCTTCTACAGGCTTCTATGTTTTTTGGTCTCAGATCTTAAGGATTGTTTGTTTTCTATTCCAGCAGTTGTTGGTTTGCTTGTTCAGTGGTGGATGGTAGCTTGCACAGGGGACCTTAATAGAGGGTCGATTTTGCTCTGGCTTTCCACCTTCCCTCACCCAATTCAGTTCTGTTCCACAACACAAAATACATTTCTGGAACCAGTTTTCCTTGCGTATCCTTATGCAGCTAAAACTGTAAAACCCTTTCATCCAAAAAGTTTCAAACTGCATGAAAATATCCATCAACATCTGAAAGTGGTGCATAAAGCAGGAGTTTGTGCCAAACTTAATTTTAAAAAGTCAATTTCCTTTTCCTTTGTAGCTTTTGGAAGAACAATAACCATTTTTTATTCACACCCAAAGCATTCTCTGTGTGAAAAAAGAAAGCAAATACAAAAGGATATAACACAGTAATTTCTAAGCAAGAGTAATCATAGCATTAGATCATTAAATGCAATTGGATGAGTAAAATTAGCATGAGAATATGCACTTCTGGGGAACAATAGAAGCTTCCCATTTTTAAGGTTCTATGGAGTATATGACATTTCACTGTGTTTTATGTAGCAGAAACTGGATTTCATATATTATACAATTTTATACCATATTTGTAAAGCAAAAATAAATTGTAAAAAGTCTGTGTGTGAAGCAAAAAGTTAGAAAAAACACACAAATTGAGCTAGAAAGAGAGAAAGGACGGGGTTAGAGGTAAGGCACTGGTCTGGAACTCAGATCTCCTGAGTGCAACTCCCAGCTCTGCCACAAAATTCTTGTGTGCCCTAGGGAAAGTCACTTAATCTCTGTCTGTTTCTCAGCTGTATTAAGAAAGCGTTATCCCCATTCTCCCCCTCTGTCTCTCTTATGAGTTTAGACTGCAAGATATTTGGGATAGCAGCTTTCTCTTACTACAGGCTTGTCTCTACTACTGGGGTAAGTTGACCAAAGTTATGCTCCTGAATAACGTAGTTGGAGTTGACGTAGCTTAGGTTGACTTACTGCAGTGTCTTCACTGCACTGCGTCGACAGGAGACGCACTCCAGTCAACTTACCTTACTCTTCTCGGGGAGCTGGAGTGCCGGAGTTGACTGGAGAGTGCTCTGCCGTCGATTTAGTGGGTCTTCACTAGACCTGCTGAATCAATACACGCTGCATCAATTTTAGCAGCATCGATCTCCCTGGTAGTGAAGACAAGCCCTATGTGTAGGACATACTATAATACTCCTCCACCTCAGCTGGGATCTCTAAGTGCCATACCTTCCCTTCTGTGTTCAGTGCCATGCCTCAGTTTCCCTTTTTCAGGGACCAACTCCATGAAGCTGAAAACACAATGCTGAATTTCTCAATGTTTCCTTTCCACTGTTATGGAACAAAAGTATACTCAACCCCTCATTCTTGTAACCAGTTTCCTCAAGTCCTTTTTAGCCTTGCTCCTGTTCACTAGCTTTTTCCAGTCGTTTCCCAGAGGTTCACAGTCATTCTTGCATCAGGCTTTCCACCGTCTCACTAGCCAGGTCGCTTACTAGTCTTACTCCTGCACTCTTGTCCCAGCCCATTAAGCTCAACCCAGGCCCTTGGCCACGGCTCTATTCCGAGACAGCTGTCCTCCTGCCAGTCTCCATGGAAACCAAAATGCCAAGGTCTTTCTAGACCCTAATCTCTCTCAGGGTAGCCTAGAGCGTGGCTTTATACAGTCCTCACAGGCAGTCCCATGTTCTACAGTCACATGCTCCCTCCTGAGTGTCTGCACTGATTGCACCCATCTGTGGCCCTTCCTAGGCCAAAAGGATGAACTCTTTCTGCTAGCCTAGGGATGGGGTCTACCTCCCCATCACAGGGCCCCACTACAAATAATAGTTTAAAGGCAAACTCACAGGACTGAATATGGCCTAGTTATCCATAAAAAGAGCTGCCTTACCAAAGGTTTAATTGTTTAAAATAGTCAAGGTAAGCAAAACATAATTTGGGATGGAGAATTATTTCTGTTGATTTGGGCCTATTTTTCACTTTTCCCAGTGGGAGAATATGGTATCAGCTCTCCTCATAAAACTATCCACATTACACTAGACCCCTTGGAGCAGCCTCTATGGATTTGGGCTCTGTGCATAGGGCTGAGGAGAGTCTTTGGGAATGGGGAGGGGCACTCATCAGATCCTAGCAAAAACTACACTGTAAAGGTGATACAGCCTAGACCAGGCGGTCTTAATCTTTTTTTTTTCTGAGCACCCCCCTCCCACAACATGCTATAAACAGTCCATGGTCCACATGTGCCACACCAGCTGTTTTTCTGCATATCCAGTAGATTAAAAGCCAGGGTCGGCGTTAGAGGGTAGCCAGAAGGGCAATTGCCCAGGGCCCCACACCACAGGGGGCCCTGCGAAGCTAAGTTGCTTGGGGGCTTTCAGCTGTGGGCCCCAGTGAGTCTAACACTAGTCCTGCTCTCTGGTTTATTTTGGCGGATCCCCTGAAACTGGAATTGCACTTTCCAGGATGCCCCAGACCTCTGGTTGAGAACTGCTGGCTGAGACTGCATTACGTCTCTGCCAGCCCACTCTACACCCCCCAACCTCAGCACACTACGTGTCCTTTACAGAGGTCCACTAATCCAATAAATCTCAGCAACACAGCTGTAGTGGAGCCATGCTGTCCAGGAATCAGGTAGAGTAGCAAGGAAGCCATGAGCTGGCATGATGACCTGGCCATCAGTGAATCTCCACAGATCTACAGGGTTGAGATCTGGCTGCTGGTCTTCTCCCTGGGGGAGCAAATCCTGACTGTTGCTGGACTAATCTGGAGTCTGGACTGCTTGAGCCTTCAGAAAGGTGCTGTGTCAATTGCTCCTCCTCAAGTGCCTGCTGCCAACAGAAGTTTATGCACAGAGGAGCCATATCTCTAAACCACCAGATACCACATCCCTGAGGTACTGAAGCACAAGTGGAGAACTAGCGAGCACTGGGTGCTCATTTTGGGCAGAGAACAATGGGGGGCAGGAGAGGCTGCCTGTGTCCTCTTCATCTCCAGTGCACTTGCCTGAGGTAAGATTTTGCCCTGTACCTGGGGACAAAACTCTAGTATAAACTTGATTTAGTGCTCTTTTTTGTGTCTCATATTCTTTAACTATCAACAATTGTATCTTTTTGAGGGCCGGGGGGATCCCCTAAGGAATAAGTGAGAGGCTGAGATTTTTGAATAGGCCATCTCCCTCCTCTGCATGATCAGCTCAATTTGATTTTTACACCAAGAGAGCTGAGTCAAGTAAGCAGTGAAGCTGGACTCATTTTGAACAGTGGCTTGGTTGAAAGAGAAGTGAGGTTGTCACACTACAGCTGTAGCATGAGAACTATTGTTTTTAAACCCACTTTAAGGGGAAAACATTCTAGTGTATTTGAAAAATATAGTATATTTTAATTGCAATTTCACTTAAAATGGATTAAATCTTATATAAATTCAGGTAACACCAGTCCAGACAATAACTACTCCTGACTGAGCCTCTAGCTTTACACAGTTCTCACTTGAACAGTTAGAGAAGGGGCTGGAGACCAGTTCATAGAATCATAGAATATCAGGGGTGGAAGGGACCTCAGGAGGTCATCTAGTCCAACCCCCTGCTCAAAGCAGGACCAACCCCCAACTAAATTAATGTTAATGAGCCTTCATGGCTTTGGCCAGTCTAATCAGTCCCCTCCACCTTTCCATTCTTTCCTTCAGTGCTTTGTTGGTGTTTCTAAACCACCACAACCGTCTGCTCCCTTAACCTGCTCTGGTCACCAGGAACTGAAAGGAGACAATAACAACAATAAACAGAATTACACACATACAGAGTTTTATTGATTCTGCAAAACCAAGGAACTATGCTGTGCATTCTTGAGCACCATCTACTGACACCATATTTATCAACTATTTACATACGCAGGGCACTCTCATAACAATATACACAAATGCTCTGTCTAGTTTTAAATTACTTGAGCAATGTGGCTTCCATCACGTCCTTCGTGAGACTGTTTCACAATTTATAATCCACACGCTTAGGAAATGTTGCCAGCTGTTCAGCCTTAATTATTCTTTACTTGACTTCCTCCTTTGTGGTTGAACAAACGGGCAGATGTAAGAGAAAAACCAAGTTCTCTCAGTTGGCCATTTCAGAATTGCTTGGATTTTACTGTCTGAAGTCTCTTCTCCCCTCTATACACAGACAGAGCAGTGTGAAACTGACCAGAGTCTTGTCAGGAAAGGAAATCCTGGTGGAACAAGAAATCCTTTGCTTTTTTTTTTCTTTTACAGGTGGTTTCCTTTTGAAATTGCTGAATTGAAGTGGAATGGCTCAGCTTTCAGGAGGAGGGAGAAGGGATGTTACAGCAGTGGGTCCAGTGGGTTATACCAGTAACTAAATTATTGAAGTGAGCTGTAGCTCACGAAAGCTCATGCTCAAATAAATTGGTTAGTCTCTAAGGTGCCACAAGTCCTCCTGTTCTTTTTGCGAATACAGACTAACACGGCTGTTACTCTGAAACCAGAAAAGGCAAAATCATTGCAGTAAATAGATAGGGCTTCTTTCACCTTTGATGTGGATGCTTAACTCTCACTAAGGCTAAAGAAGACATTGCACACATAGAGTGAAGAATAGCACTCATAATTATGTAAGAACTTCTTTCAGGTCCTCTGTGTGGACCTTTTCTACGTTTCATAGTTCTGTGTTTCATTAAAGTATTCATTGCCCATAGTACTACAAATGTTGGAATGGCACACATTCATGGGTTCTAGAATTCCACCACAGTTGATGAGAAACTCCTTTTGATACTGATGGCATTTACTCATATCCTGAGGCAGGAGAATGGCATCTCATTTCTGCAGTGAACTGAGAAAATTTCTTCAATCAACCGAGAATTAATAATTACTGTTGCACCATAGTAGAGGCACTTGAAGGGGTTTTTCCATCGAGGAAAGTAATACATCTTTCCAAGGAGCCACAGCTAGGTCAATGGAAGAATCCTTCCCTCACCTACACCAGCCGTTTAGTTGACTTGCCTATGGCACTCAGGGTGCAAAATTTTTCACAGCCTTGAGCAACGTAGCTAGGTCTACCTAAGTGTTAGGTGCCAACCAGGCTTAAGCAACGTAACTAGCTCCCATAGCTCTGCAAACAATGGACCCGATTCCCATTTACAACAATAATAATAATTAATAACTTACTTTCTGCAGCATAATTTGGCTACTTTATAATCCACATTATCTTCAGTTGTACATAAATATAACAAAGAAAACAAATTAAATCTAAACAGTTCAGTCCTCTCACAAAAACACAGTGAGAAGTAACTCGAAGACCCCAAAAGCTTACACTGAGTTCACCTGAGTCTCAGTTACAGTCTTTGATCACTAAAATCTGTATAGGCTGCTGAGTCAAAAGCACTGCAACAAATCTTCCCTCCATTTGCTTGTAGAAATCTCTGACTGGAATCCATGCAGACTCTTCCTCCTCCTCTGCTGAGATCACTTTTAACTAATTAAGTCACCAGCCACTCAGTTTAAGTATTTAAATAAAAAAATCCTGTTACAAGAAAAATATAAACTGAGAAGCGCAAAATATAAGTGACTCATTCCCCATCATCACATTTAAATAAGAGAAAAGTTAGTGAATCATACTAGGTGAGACTCTTTAACTAAGACAGCTTGGCTGACATCAAACATGCAAAGTATGCAATTAAAATAAGCTAAATTAATTTTCCCTCCCAATTTCCCTTTTCTATAATTAACACGGCCGGGACTTCCCTGTTGAAGGGTTAACAATATCATTAATCTGCTGCAAAATGCTTCAGAGTTAAGGGAAAAACAGCCCTGCTCCGGGGGGCTCAACTTCTCCCAACTCACACAGTGCACATGGCCTTTTGTAAAGCAACTGCCTGACTACCTGTCTTCATGAAGTCTGAGTCCAGCTACTGGGAACCTACTGAGCATACCCAAAACTACCATACCCAATTCCAGAAACTTCTGAACTGTATGCTAATTGTGCATCTGCCTAGCAACAATGAACCAAACACAGCTCATTCTTCCCCCTGCCCTCATTGCCAGAGTGAAGTGTACATCTGGCTGTGGTTTTAATTAGAAATTAGACTTTGCAGCCAAGAATAATATTGTTTTCTTCCTCTCCCACTAGTAGGTGTTTGTCAGCATTGCTGATCTTCAGCACCTCCCTCCTTCATAGCTTTTAACCCCCTTTTCGCTATCTTCAGTCTCAGCCAAACTGTAAAGAAGCTGAACTGTCAGGTTTCTATAATGTGATCCCTGAACTGTCCTTTTCTATTTGGTCATCCAACCCAGTTATGGTCTGCTTCTGTCCATAAAAGCATGGCAGTAAGTCTTCCATGCATTTCATTAGAATTGACTATTCACCCAAGAAGCTTCTTTGCTGACCAATCTGGAGTGTACATTCTGAAGTCACAAATATCAGCTTACTTAGTGCTGTTCATGGCACTAGGCTGAGCCTTGCTCGGATTAATCATCAGGCTGACGAATTAGAGAATGCCTGCTCAATGCCTTCAGGCTTGGGGTTTACACTGAGAAAAGCTATTTGGGGAAAAACTACCTTAAAAGTTGCAGTTGGTGGCTTTGTTCAGCACATAGGAACTGAAAGGGTGACCCTGCATTTTTCATGTACACTTATATTAGTGGTACTGTAATCTTCAGATTACTAGCAGACATCATTAGTTTCACCTTTATCACAGCTTATTCTCTGAATGAGCTTGCCATGTAGTCAAGGAATATTTTTTACTCATGGCTGTAATATAAGGCATATTGAAGAATATGACTCAGACAGATGGATGATTAATTATTTGAAAAGTAATTAAAAATAAACACCATCCCATAGCGTAACTGCTACCAGTGTTTTTGATAGTTGCCTCATTCTATAGGCACTGTAGAATTTATTGCTAAATTATCATCTAGCTACTGAGGCTTCTAAAGTAGACAAGAAAAACTAAAGTGAATCATTTAGGCAATTTAAAATTAGATAGGAGTGCTAAAAAAACCTGAGGCAATTAAAATTTGGGATGGCTCTTCTGCCTGATTAACCATCTAACAAGATGCATGAGAGACACTCCTCTCCAATCTTCATTTATTTGTTTAATATTAAAAACCTCCTCAGATGTATACAAGCCATCTGCTGTTCTCACAGACTCACTGAGCCCCGCTGTATTATGCATCTGTAAAGCGTTTTTACTTGATGCCATCAAATATGGAAATTTGCTCATGAAAATACTGGTAGGAAAATCTGGGTCCTTTCTAGAAATTTCTGATTAAGGACCAATATTCTTTTTTCTTTCAGTTTTAGCCAATGTCTTTATAGTGTCATCACTGGAGCTAAGGCTCAGTTTTTGAGTCATACACAGCATACTCCAGGCCCGCTTCTCTCCAGTTTGTTCTCGCCTCCTTGCACTGAGCTTACTACTGCAGTTGGGCAGTCCCTAGCTAGTGATGTGGCCCCTGGTCAGCTGGCAGACTTTAGAGCAGCCTTGGGACTGAAGAAATGCCTGTTACAGCTATGACAGTCTGTAATATCCTGGTCAAACCGTATTGAACGAAGTTTATGTAATTTAGGCATTCAGTGTATTAAAAATGCAAATATTTATGTACTATTGAGGGATTGTATGTATTTCCATATGGGAGGGGAACCACAGCCCTCCAGGAACGAAGAACTAAGAACAGTGGCGGCTGGTTGGGCAAATTTACTCAGGCTGTAATACCTTCAGAGAGCTACCACCACCAGGAGAGAGGCTCACATATACTGGTTCAAACTGGATTCTCCAGGGACCAGCAGACAAAGTTAGATTTAAAACATTCTTTCTGATCCAACAAATGCACAGGACTTGTGGTCCAAGAGGGGGCTCAATAATTAGGGAAGGTCTTGAAGATGTTTGGCCCACTGAGGCCCCATAACATTTGGGGGCTTTTTTGAGCTGAAGCTGTGTTGAACTTTGCCTCATAGCCTTTAAGGTCAGAAGGAACCATCATGATCATCTAGTCTGACCTCCTGCACACTGCAGGCCACAGAACCTCACCCATCCACTCCCGTAGCAGGCTCATATCCTTTGGCTGAGTTACTGAAGTCCTCAAATCATACTTTAAAGATGTCAGGTTCCAGAGAATCCACGATTTACTTTGGTACAAACCAAAAGTGACCTGAGCCCCGTGCTTCAGAGGACGGTAAAAACTCCCTACAGTGTCTGCCAGTCTGACGTGGGGAAAAATTCCTTCCTGACCCCAATATGGTGATCAAGTAGATCCTGAGAATGTGGGCTAGACCCACCATACAAACATCTGGGAAAAAATTATCTGTAGCAACTCAGAGTCCTCCCCATCTAGTGTCCCATCTCTGGCTGTTGGAGATATTTACTAATAGCAGTCGTGGATGGGTCACATGCCATTATTTGCAATCTCATCATACCATTCCCTCCATAAACTTATCAGCCTGAGTCTTGGAACAAGTTACAATTTTTGCTCCCACTACTCCACTTGGAAGGCTGCTCCGGACCAGCACTCCTCTGATTGCTAGCAACTTTAATCTAATTGAACCCTAAACTTGTAGATGGCCAGTTTATATCCATTTATTTTTTTTGCCAGCATTGGCCCTTAACAATTCTTCTTCCTACCTGGTGTTTAGCCTCTTATGTTTTTAAAGAGAGCAATCATATCCCCACCCCCTCCATCTTCATTTTGTTAGACTAAATCAGTCAAGCTCTTTAAGTCTCCTCACATAAGGCAGGTTCTCCATTCCTCTGATCATCCTAGCAGCTCTTCACTTCACCATTTCCAGTTTGAATTCATCTTTTTTTCAACATGGGATTCAAGACTTGCACACAGTATTTCAAATTAGGACTCCCCAGTGCCTTGTATGATAGGGATAACAGTTCCCTATCTCCACTGGAAATACCTCGCCTAATACTTTCTAGGATTACATTAGTCTTGTTCATGACCACGTTACATCTGTGGCTATTAGTCACCCTGTGATTGAACAATAGACTCAGGACTTTCTCCGCCTCTGTCTCGTCCAGCTTATAAAGTGCCAGCTTCTAGCAAAAACTCTTAGGCCCTAAATGCATGACCTTGCACTTCGCACTATTAAATTTCATCCCATTTCTATTACTCTAGTTCTCAAGGTCATCCAAATCTTTTTGTATGATATTGTAGTCCATCTCTGTATTGGCAATTCCTCCCAACTTTGTGGCATCTAAAAATTGTATTAGCCCACTCCCACTTTGTGTGCCACAAAATCTTGTGTGGGCTTTGAAGGACTGATCACCAACCAGAGCCCTGGCTGGCGTGAGGGGGTGAGTTCGTAAGCTTATTGACTAGCGTATAGGTTCTTTTATTGTTTTTCGCTGCAGTGCTTTAAAGTTAAGAATAAATGTGCTTGCTCAGAAAGAGCTGTGCGGTAACTTATTTGTGACAACGACATGGCATACACTCTCAAAGGGGAGAAATGAAGCAGCCTTGCTTAGGCTGTCTGTTTTTTTTTATATCAATAAAATATCACAATATCACAGGGTAGGCAGGAAGCTGTGCAGCCTGGCAATACCACCGTCAGGAGGGAGAGAGATGAGGTGCCTAGAGTGAGTGCCCTTGCTGGACCATAGGTAGGAAACGGAGGTACAGATGTCCTTAACTGTGACAATGTCATCAGCTGAGCTCATATTGCCAAAATCAAGAGGGGTATGAGAGGAGACTGTGTGTATTGAATTTAACTGGGGAGGCAGCATCACTGACTGCACTGGGAGTCAGAAGACCTGGGGTTTATTTCTGGCTGCTTTAGTGACTCGCTTCATGATTTTGGGCAATTCCATGATTTTCGCTCTGTTTCCCCTCCTACCCTTTGTCTGTCTGATAGTAAGCTCTCAGTATGTTTGTACAGTAAGTAGCAGGTTGGGTCGGGCTGGGTCAGCTGATGTAATACAAATAACATAGTAATAAGAAGAAATATGGAAATGCCATACAAGAAGTTAACGTCTCTGTACAGAACACAAGTTTTAATGTGCACAGCCAACTACAAAACCATTTTTTCCTTTAGTTGCTTAATGCAGTGAGTGACTTTAGGCATGTGGCTAACTGGCTGGCTCTTATTTTTGTTCATTTGACCAAACCAATAGTGGTTTCAGTCATTTGACCCTACACTATGTGTGGTGCCTAAAAGGTAGAGAATGAATGAATGTTAAGACCTAATTACTGATTTCCTTTTAGCTTTATGAATGAGGACAGGAATTAAATTTCAATATTAAATAGGAACATAGCATTGGTCAACGATAAAGTATCAGATTGGACCAAGAGTCCCCCATCTCTGGTGAGCCATCTCCTCCAGTGACCTATAGATGGAGCTTCAGAAGAAAGTAAAACACAAAGCAAAATACCCTTTATTGCAATGCTGCCCTATGACAATCATGCAATGCTGGTCCTGGCACATTCCTTGTCATCCTCTGCAGAGGTCAAATGACACTCTGAAGCATGGGGTTTGGTTAATTTTATATTACTGTAGCAAGTGTTATCATCATTTCTTATTTATTTATTTAGGGAAAGGTCATGGCTTTCCAGATACACCTGGGCAGGGGAGGGAGGGACATAAGATAAAAGGCTGACAGCTATTACATCTCTCCTTGGAGCAAAGTGAGAATCAGGGATGGAATCATTACTCTCTGAGGCTCAGTTCAGTCTCTACTTTGCTCTTGGGGCACTTCAAGTATGTGCTACTTAGGTATTTTAGTTTACTTGTATTTATCTCACTCTTCTCTCTTTCACCATCTGTCTTTGTTCCTCTTCCTATCATAGACCTTGGGCTGAGTGTAATAGCGTTAACAAGCGACAAATGCTGTTATAGGGCACACACTTATCAACTCGCTTCGGAATTCCAGCTACAGTATTTGACTTTGTGAACTGATGCAGGCCAAATCCTGATCCCATTAAAGTCAATGAGAATTGCGCCATAGGCTTCAATAGGATAAAGATTTGGACCAGTGTGAAGAATTATTTCATTTTATTTTAAGTACTTGCCATTAGTGACCCCTTAATCTCCAAGCAGCAGAGTAAAACAGGAAAAAGACAAGCGTTTAATTCACTGTGGTCCTCTGGATATTACACCAAGGGGCACTGGAAAGCTACTAGAATTTTCCGCTGGCATGTAGAGAGAGGAACCGTTAAGCGTTCCATGAACTATATTTCTGGCCTTGACACAGGCCCAGTTCAGCAAAGCATTTAATGCATAAATCCCATTTAAAGTCAATAGGCATGGACTGCTGAACTGAGGCCACTGCACCCATTGAACTCACATGGGCATTGCTGACTTCACTGGGCATTGTATCAACCCTTCAGTGTGGTATTATTACTGATCCCTATTACCATGGGTGGTTTTGTCATTTACTTCAAAGGGCACAGGATCAGTCCAGTTGCCTTAGTACTGTGTGTTTATTTATTGTTTCTCTTTCTCTGTGTGAGTGTGTTGTTTTAGATCTGTATCAGCAAAATCTTTAATCCCCTCCTTTTTTAATCACAAAAGGAAGGAAAGAAAATATAATAAACAAATGTAGCCCAGAGCTTTTGCTGGAGGCACTGGCAGCGCATGCAGCATTAGCGACTGGTATATCATCCATTGTTGCTCAGTGTGGTGCACTTTTAATCAGTTTTTCAGAGATGATCTGGCGAAGTGACAGTGGAGGCCAGAGAACATCATGTCAGATTTCATAGCTGTGTTCTTAGGCTGCATTCAGGGTTTGTTGACGACAAAGGCAACAACTGCACTTTCAACTACAAGTGAAGAGCAATATGTTGGCATTTGTGCCAGTTCCCAGCCACTTCATGGAGTTTATCTGAGTGCAGTCACTTTGAGGGGAGGAAAGAGACAGAGAAACCACAATCCTTTAAATAAGAGCCTGCTATTTTTAGTTCTTGAACTGAAGCTATGTATAAGTAGCTCATCCAGTTGAGAAAACACAGAGAAGACCCCCAGCGACAGAATTCCTGGTAGTGCAAGTCCTTTATTTGTCTTTCAAGTAAACCCATCCAATACAGATCTAAACCAATACACTAAGAAAAAGAAAGGGAAACAATACAGTACAAATATAGTCCAAAGAGTTGTGTGTGAAGGAAGTGACAGAGTCTTTGAGAACACTGTGTTTAATAAATATTTTCTCCTTTGTGCTCTCAGAATAAAAGACAAATCAGAGCAAATGATACACCTTCCCCAGGACAGTCTCTCACACACCTGGAAGGAGCAAGACAATAGGAAGGTGGGAGGTGATACAGTTTTTTGTACAGATCAAGCTTCCTGTTCTCATTTTTCAACCTGCCTGGCTCTTCCTCTGCCTTCAGCAGCTCATTTTATCATCTGGTGCTCCCCAGCTTGCCCTGGTGCTCTTCCTGCTTTGCCCTATTCCTTGTCTTGTGCCTTTGCCCCATTGGTTGCAGTACATGGAAGGACATTCCCCTTCCTGTGGGCCACATGTCCTCACTTGCAGCCTTCAAATCTCTTTTCAAACCCCACTTCTTTCACCTTCTTTTCCACATCTGGTGGCTGGTTCCAGGCCATCTCCCCTCTTGCCCTATCTCAGCCTCTGCTTAAAAGAATCAGAACTTATATGACTCTCCTATTATATAACAATGTGAGTCATATTATCTCTCTCCCTTTCCTAAGAACGTAAGTGGCCCTACCTGGTCAGACCAATGGTTCATCTAGCTCAGTATCCTGTCTTCTGACAGTGGCTGGTGCCAGATACTTCAGAGGGAATGAACAGACCAGGACAATTATTGAGGGATCCATCCCATCATCCAGACCCAGCTTCTCATAGTTGGTGGTTTAGAGACACCCAAAGCATGGAGTTGCATTCCTGACTATTTTGGCTAATAGCCATGGATAGACCTATCCTCCATCAACTTATCTAATTATTTTTGAACACAGTTGAATTTTTTGGCATTCACATCACCACCTGGTAATGAGTTCCACAGGTTATCGGTGCATTGTGTGAAAAGGTACTTCCTTATGTGGGTTTTAAACTTGCTCCCTATTAATTTCATTGGGTGACCCCTGGTTCTTATGTTATGTGAAGGGGTAAATAACACGTCCTTATTCATTTTCTCCATGCCGGCCATGATTTTATATACTTCTATCATATCCCATCTTAATAGTCTCTTTTTTAAGAAGAACAGTCCCGTCTTTATAATCTCTCCTCATGTGGAAACTGTTCCATACCCCTCATAATTTTTGTTGCCCTTCTCTGTACTTTTTCCAATTCTAATCTATATTTTTGAGGTGACCAGAACTGCACAAAGTATTCCAGGTGTGGGCATATCATGGATCTATATAGTGGCATTATGATATTTTCTG
Source organism: Natator depressus (assembly GCF_965152275.1). Taxonomy (NCBI): domain Eukaryota; kingdom Metazoa; phylum Chordata; order Testudines; family Cheloniidae; genus Natator; species Natator depressus. The sequence continues at coordinate 62,252,798 of NC_134235.1, forward strand.
TCTTATTATCTGTCCCTTTCCTAATGGTTTCTAATGTTCTGTTAGCTTTTTTGACTGCCACTGCACATTGAGTAGATGTTTTCAGAAAACTATGCATGATGACTCTAAGATCTCTTTCTTGAATGGTAATAGCTACTTTAGACTCCCATAATTTTGCATGTTTAGCTGGGATTATGTTTTCTAATGTGCATTACTGTGCATTTATCAACACTGTATTTCATCTGCCATTTTGTTGCCCAGTCACCCTTTGTAACTCATCGTTGTCAACTTTGAATGTAACTATCTTAAGTAATTTTGTGTCATCTGCAAACTTTTCCACCTCACAGTTTACTCCCTTCTCCAGATCACTTATGAATATGTTAACAGCAAAGGTCCCAGTATAGCTGCTTAGGGGACCCTGCTATTTACCTCTCCCCATTGTGAAAACTGACCATGTATACCTGTCCTTTGTTTTCCTATCTTTTAACCAGTCACTGATCCATGAAAGGCCCTTCCTTCTTATCCCGTGACTGCTTACTCTGCTTAGCAGCCTTTGGTGAGGGACCTTGACAAAGCCTTTCTGAAAGTCTGAGTACACTATAGTCTGTATTTTCCACTGAATGCATCCGATGAAGTGAGCTGTAGCTCACGAAAGCTTATGCTCAAATAAATTTGTTAGTCTCTAAGGTGCCACAAGTCCTCCTTTTCTTTTTGCGAATACAGACAAACACGGCTGCTACTCTGAAATATAGTCACTAAGGCACCATTGTCCACATGCTTGTTGACCCCCTCAAATAATTCCGATAGATATTACTCCCTTTCATTGTAAATGTTCCTGTTCCCTGCAACATCCCAGGCAGCACAGCTGAGCTGGGCTGGTGTAGAGGGGGAAGTGAAGTACAGTAGTAGCACAGATTACCTCCGTCCTGGAGCAAGGGAGAGCAGGGACTGAATAGTAAGTCTCGGGGGCACAATTTGGTCTGGCTTTTCCAATGGCAGTGCAGCTATATGCTGCTTCAGATCTCATGGAATTTCACAGTCAGGTCTTTGGACTGTAAACTCTTTGGGCTACAGACCTGTCATAAATATAAAGGGAAGGGTAAACACCTTTAAAATCCCTCCTGGCCAGAGGAAAAACCCTTTCACCTGTAAAGGGTTAAGAAGCTAGGATAACCTTGCTGGCACTTGACCAAAATGACCAACGCGGAGACAAGATATTTTCGAAGCTGGACGGGGGGAGAAACAAAAGCTCTCTGTGTCTGTGTGATGCTTTTGTCCGGGAACAGAAAAGGAATGGAGTCTTAGAACTTGGTAAGTAATCTAGCTAGATATGCGTTAGATTCTGTTTTGTTTAAATGGCTGATAAAATAGCTGTGCTGAGTGGAATGTATATTTCTGTTTTGTGTCTTTTTGTAACTTAAGGTTTTGCCTAGAGGGATTCTCTATGTTTTGAATCTGATTACCCTGTAAGGTATTTACCATCCTGATTTTACAGAGGTGATTCTTTTACTTTTTTTCTTCAATTAAAATTCTTCTTTTAAGAATCTGATTGCTTTTTCATTGTTCTTAAGATCCAAGGGTTTGGGTCTGTGTTCACCTATGCAAATTGGTGAGGATTTTTATCAAGCCTTCCCCAGGAGAGGAGGTGTAGGGTTTGGGGAGGATTTTGGGGGGAAAAACGTTTCCAAGCGGGCTCTTTCCCTGTTATATATCTGTTAGACGCTTGGTGGTGGCAGCAAAAAAGTCCAAGGGCAAAAGGTAAAATAGTTTGTACCTTGGGGAAGTTTTAACCTAAGCTGGTAAAAATAAACTTAGGGGGTTTTCATGCAGGTCCCCACATCTGTACCCTAGAGTTCAGAGTGGGGAAGGAACCTTGACAAGACCATTTTAAAAAATCCTGGAAAGTAACATGCAAAATACGGTGCTATACAAATATATAATAGTAATGAATAGTCTACATTTAATAGGCTAATAAGTATGCTGCATTATATATGTAGAGTGTGGATAAGGTGCTTATTATGAGAACCCAGCTTTGCGAGGCAAGTGTTGTGTAGATTGTATTATCCTCATTTTCCAGAGGAGGAATGACGTACAGAAAGATTAAACAACTTAAGATCATATAGTGAGTCAGTCTCAGAGCCATGATTAGATTCTAGGTCCCTAGATTGTGCTCTAACCATTAGACAATGCTGCTGCTTCATAAATACAACACACTGTTTTTGTCCTTAATATTTCTGCAACTAATACAATGCCTAATACAACGAATACAGTACCTAATGCTATCTCTAAACCCAAGAAGGCTGAATTTTCTACTCTATTCCTAATGACACTTTGTAAAGTAAAGTAATTGCTCTATTTAAGTACTGTAAGAAGTCCCCATTCACCAAGTCCAGTCTCCTTTTATTTATTCATCTCCAGAATGACAAAGATAGATCTAGGCACCATTAACTGCTAATGTTTTGACTCACTCAGGTCTTCATCAGAGCCTTTTTAAACATCATTATAACTGACACAAGCTTCTTCAGAGAATAGAATTTGACAGACCTATACCAGCTGACTCCAAGAAATCAGCTCCATTTAATTTGGAAGCAGAAATTGTATTTATTATGGAGACTCCATTTCCAATATCCTGAGTAATGTTATGCATAATTATGTGTCACACAGAGCAGAATGAGAGGCATATAATGGATCTGCTGTATGAATAGAATGAATCTCAAAAGGTATGAAAACTGGTCTTGCAGTACATTATTCAACGACATTTCTATCTCGGCAAATGTAATGTCTGCTCTGAAACTGGAAATGGGAAAAGAATACATGGGTATATCTTTTTGTCCCTCCTTCACCCCTTCTCCCCCCGAAGATTCTGACTCAAAAAGTTTTATTATCCTTGCTCCCCACATGAGCTGGTTATTAAACAAATCTAAAGAAGCAGCATTCGTAGTGATTGCACATTTCCACATTATATGTTTAAAAATGGCACATTTGCCTTCAGCCCAATGAATATATTGTGTTTCACTCAAATAAATAATCAATTCTTAACATGAAAGAAGAAGAAATTTCTGTCTCTCTTTGCACTTAATGTAGTTGGCTGGTAAATCATCCTTTGGGAATTTGATGTTTCTGACAACTCAGAGAAATGAGGAAGAGATGCCCCAAACGCATCAATGGCTTTGTATTGCACATTACTACTCAGAGATAAAGGGAAAAGAGTTCTGATCTACTTTTGAAGTACTAAAACAAATAGATACAATAAGATTGTTTTAGAAAAATAACCCCAGCCCTCTCTAAAGGGACGGTATCAAATAATTTAAACCCCACATTTGACCTAATCTAAATTGGTGTAAACAAGTGGGGACTGTTTCTCATTTAAAAAATGTCACTAATGAGTCCCACACTAAAACACAAAATGAAATAAACCCACACTAGCCATGTAATGAGGATGGAACATAAAGGATCCTGCCCAGCTAGGAGGACCTTAAACCTTTGTGCTATAAGCAGCTTGAATCTGAACGTACATTACCGTAAGACAGTAAAGGAAAAACCACTGACTTCGAAGGTGTTTGTGAGTGCGTTTCTCACCTCCCAGGGTCAAAGCACTGTTCTTAACAAACATTTTTGCCACAGGGTTTTTCATTTAGCTCTGAGAAACTAAGTATTAGTAAACATAGTGTACCACACACAGCTCATCAGTTCAGCTGGTAACCACTTTCTAGTTCAATGTACAATTTATTCATAATGGAAAAGAATAATCCAGCTACTGCTTGTGTACTGTGACCTGTACCTAGACTCAACGGTTACTTAGAGAAGTAAAAATATGTTCTAAGTATTTCTAGCCATAAAACTTTCAGGTCACATTAAAATGTGAGTATAACATATGTGTATATATTATACACATACATGGCTGGAATCTAGTCAAAGTTACACCACTGTAAATCCAGAGTATTTCCCATTACTGAAATGGAAGAAGCAGTGCCAGGTAGTGCTTGGAATTAATAAGATTATATGCTTCCAATTAACAGAGACCTAGCAGCTCTGCATTTCCTATAAAGCAAGAGAACACATAGTGAACGTACTCCACAGTGAATATTTTTATGGGACAGTATAAATTCTGACTGGAAGAAAACATCACATTGACAATATATTTACTATAAAACTCAACAAGTTCCATTGTCAAAATGAGCAATACACATTTTGTTGTATTTCTGCTTTAAGCAGGCAGTGCAAGAACAAAAGCTTTCACCGTGTGTGGTGAGCTGACAGCACCCTGTCTGCATTATATCAGCAGGTGCCACTAGAAAGATGTGTTACTTTTATTTTCCCCACTTTCAGCAGAACACATACACAGTGCACTAGGTACTTCTGGCATTAGCCAGGAGATGGCACAGTTAGTACAGTGTAACAGCAAGCAAACTGTCATTCTGTCGCTCATATACCTTTCCCTATTATAATTTATAGTCATTACTTCGCCACTGAAATTCTTGGAACAAAGCCATGTTAAAAAACACACACACCATAACCAACAACAATTTTAAAGATTCAATTTTGTGTGTGTATTTCATTAACTGCAGCAAACAATCTCATGCAGCAGGCTCCTACCTGGTGAGATTAAAAATGGGATTGAAGTGGGGTTTAACCAGAACAGCGACAACTTTAGCTGGAACACCAAAGTTATATTTTACCATCATCAGTGTGTCAGAAACTCATTTCCTGAGAGCAGCTTATGCCTTTGGCTAGCTGGAATAAACAAGGCCAGGGTCTCAGAGACTCCAAACATAAAATTCAGCATTCAAGGACATCCTGTGAGTATAGGTTACTCACTGGTGATGGCACCTAGCTCTAGAAACTAGTGACTAGATTACACTAAGCCATGCATGTCATTTTTTTTACTGGTGATCAGTAAAGGGCCTCATTCCTTTTTAAGTCCCCTTTGCACTGCTGGAGCATACCATACTAGAGTGGTGCAAGGGGAAATTAAAGCTCCCTAAAAGCATCAGCTGAAGATTCCCTGAGTGCAGAAGAATCCTGAACCAGACCCGCCTCCCCGCCCCCAGCCCCACTGACATAGGGTCTAAATTCTTAGGGCAACTGAGTCTGCTCTGATTTATGCTGGGAGACCTGAGGATGTGTCAGACCTGAGGATCAGGGGAGTGTACAGATGGTAGAAAATCACCTAGGTTTTTAGTATGTTACTAATATCATAGTGTGGTTGCTTAAATGAGTTGTTGGCTGAATTTGCCACAGGACTGAATTCTTCACTGCCGTTCATTGGTTTTGGCTACAGATACTGCAGCACAGGTGATTTCATGTAATCACTCTGTAGCGGTAAACAAAATATATCCTTTATTCTACTTAACACTATGAGCCAACATTTGCACTGATTTATACCCCATATGAACCGATTGGCTTACATATAACATGCCTTTCACTTCACGCATGTCACATGCTAGGAAATGCTGTCACCCCTCCATCAACATGATACCACATGAATTGATCGGGTACACTATTTTCCTGTAGCAACTGGGAATAGGTTAATGGTAGTGTCTTTGAGCCAAATTAATCTCAGGTGTAACTCTAACAACTTCAGTGGGTTTAGCCTGGGACACACGTGTCCAAAAGCATTTTGAAAACATGCCTTTGTACGATTGGAATTAAGTAACTAGGGAACTGTGGGAAAACAGCTCATGCATTGTGATGTCAGTTACACTGTTCAATAATTCTTTGTGGTGCTAGCAATAGAATGAGAACATCAGTGGCTTCTCAGCAGTGTTTGGGACATAGCTGTTATTTAGTGGTACTCGTTCCCAATTATGGTGCTAGTCTTGAATGGCAACAGACATGCAATGGCAATTATTCCCTGAAGACCTACAACAAGGAAGCACTTCACATGCTCTCCTGTCATGCTAAGCGGAACTGATGAGCAGATGCAAGTGAAAGTTGGGGAGTAGGGATTAGATCCAGATGTTTCATTTGTTTAAAAATAAAGACCCCTGTAAACATAAACATTACACATAATGGACATGCAAGAAACAGAAATTACAGTGAAAAGTACAATCATTTGTAAACAGTCAGCCAAACAGTGAGGTAAAGAGCACACCTTAGAAAAGGCTGTAAAATAACAATCAATACAAATAGCTATGCAGTTAGAAGGCAGACAAGATGCCCATGGCCAAATTCATCCCTTTATAACCCTTGTGACTTCACTGGAGTTACACCTGAAATTTGATCATTTATTACTGTTTTTTCCAGCCCAGATCCTTTGCTTTATGTTACTCCTCTATCTGTCTCACTCTGAAATGTGGGAAGAAAAGAGGAGGCAGGCTGTCCAGTTTGTCTGCTCTGTACACTGCCTTTGGTTTCATTGGAAATAGTCAGCCTTACGAATGAGCACTATGCAATGGAATCATTTTACATGGCTATATTTCTCAGCATCATAACAGTGTTATTGGCACCCTCGTCCAGATAAATGTCACAATACAGATATAGATTATATAGTAATTTAGATATATCAGAGAAGTACTGAGTATTGAAGGACGAAAGAACTGAAAAAGCAAATGTGATGGAAATATATTTAAATGCTATTTCATCTGGATAGGTGTCTTTGTCACAGATAAATGCACTTGAAACATACACTGAACTTTCCCATCTGTAAAATGAGGCTACTACTACGTACATACCTGTCTCACAAGGCTGTTGAGGAGACTAATTTGTTAAACAATTTGAACATGTGAAGCACTACAATGATTAATATACTATGGGGGGATACATCAGAAGATCAGAATTTTGGAAAAATAAAATTCTGATTTCGGGAGATATTTCTGAATTTTAGATATTTCAAAATGTTTAAGTTATTGATAATTGGAGTTTATCTGCAAATAAGTACTAATTATTATTATTAAGGTAGATAAAAAGGTTAGCCAACAGGTGGTAAATTATAGCAAAGACATGCACAAGGAAGACATGAATGGCTGACTGCCATTAACTTCCATTGACTTCAATGAGATTTGAGAGTGCTGAGAACTTTGCAGTGTTTAACCCCAAATACGTAAATGATGAATGAGGGTCTGGAGACAACGTGGGTGAGGTAGTATCTTCCACTGGACCAACTTCTGTTGGTGAAAGAGACAAGCTTTTGAGCTACACAGAGCTCGTCTTCACCAACAGAAGTTGGTCCAATAAAAGATATTACCTTGCTCTCCTTGCCTTTCTAATATTTTGGGACTATCACAATTATAACAACACTGTAAATGATCTGGAGTGAAGACTTTGAAACAAGCGGTTTCTGGCTGAAGATTTTATATGCTGGATAAGAGCTGAAGTGGTTTCTCACAGAAGGTATGTAGAAATGGGGTATGTAAATATTGAGTCTTTTGCTGTGTTGGAAGAAAACTTATTCACTGCAAAAAACAGCTCCCAGCTTGTAATTTATTATAATTAAACTAAATGAGACTAATTCTAGAAGGAGGCAAGCCAATTAGTTTGGGATGTCAATTTTGTTTGCCACTGTCAAACACTGTTATAGGACCTTGATAGATTGCTGGGTTGTTTTTTTTAAATCAGATAAACCTAAAGTGAAAGGAAATTAAACAGCCTGGCTCAGAGAGGCATACAGTGCTTGCCATTAAAAATTCAGAGTTTGTTACTGGTGGTATTTGAGATGACCAGCTTTCCCCTTCACTTAGGGTAGGAGATAAATGTTGCGACTGGAGGGTATGTCTACACTGCAGTCAAAGGTGTGGCCTTGACTGCGCTGCTGGGGGCATGTAGGGTATGTGTAGCTAAACACTGCAGCAAAAGCAGCTCCCGCCGCTCCCTGGGATGGGCAAAGGCTCTGGCCGCAGGGAGGAACTGTAGGAATATATGCTGAACACCCCTGTGTGTGCAGAGCAGGGGAAAAGTGGAGTATTCAGGCACATAAACAAGTTTTAACAAAACTTTTTCAAAAAAATCCTCGATTCTGAAGTGCACTGACATAGATAAGAGAAAGCTGTAGGCATCTGTTAGCTGTATCATATGCTTATAGGTTGTTTTGTAAGGCTGTATGTGTAAGAAACTAAATCACACGCACCGGTACACACTCAAACAATAAACTCTACCGAGGGCCATTTTTTGTCAAATATAAGTGATTTACAAATATTAACTGTTCTGCAGTTTGGTCTTCTGAGGTCCAGCTGTGGTGTCTCAAAAATGACAGTGTTCTCATATTAGTTTTGTGACAAACTACCCATTTTTGACATTCTCAGAAGACTAGGACTTCAAGACAGGACAGACCAAATATCTGGCATCAGGGTGCAGCAGGGAACAACAGAGGAACACAGAGACTCAGAGAAATGTGGTATTATCTTTTGCACAAAGTATCCTCTTTTTTGGCACTATTTGACTTCTAGCGCTGCATACTGTCCTGTACTGCCTAGTCACAGAAAATACTGACACGTGATTTTATTGCATTGTCATTCGTGCTTGTTCTTGGCTTGGCAGTTGTTTCGTACATAGTTTCAGGAAAAAGTAGCCTACGTGAAATTACGGCAAGATCTATTTCTTCACAAAAGACAGTGTGATCTTTGGTTGAGCTGAATGTGAAAAAAGGGCAAGCACCACAAGACCTTCTGGGCTCAACAATCTAAAAATGATGGACAGCATTGTGTTTGCTGACATTTTGATTAGGTTCTTGTTGGTAAATAGCACAAATATAGTTTCCAATGTAAAGAACCAAGGCAAGCTTTAGTCTAGTTGTAAGCTGTCAATAACAGAAAATGCAAGTGAAGTAAGCTTCACATAAGACAATTAGTTGAGGGGCTGTATGCCTCAGCCCATTGATGATGGACAAGAAATCATTAGTATCTGAAGACTCTTGTGGCTTATATGGAAGAACCTGGTGGCCTCGGTCCAGTTCCTAATGGACAGGTGCAGGTGTGCACATCACAAATACCATCCCTCCTGACAGTTTCATCAAAGAAGTAACAAACTGAGTAAGCACAAAGATGGAAGTGCTCTCACAGCCCTACAGGTTTTTCTTCCAAAACTTGAGGCTGATTGGCAGACCTTTCTGAGGAAGCTTGTGATGCTGCCTCCGAGGGAGTACTGGTTCCATGGAGAGGCAGAGGACTTCACTCTCTCAGGCTTGTATCATATGCAATATTCTAAATAGTAATTAATAAAAAAGAAATTATGAAAAAAGTCTTGCTAAAAAGACTGCCAACTCCCCACAGAAAATAGCTTTTGCGTATGACTTTTCTTTTTATACTGGTGATGACTGAATATAAAACAAAATGCCGCACAGTTACATACATGTCCTTTTTTGATAAGTATTTACAGAAAATTTTACAAACTTTTATACACATTTTCATATCCAGATCTTCTTGTTTACTTTTAAATGAAGAACAAAATTCACCCCAGAGACTCTAAGGCTGTAGATGGTGCCTATATTGTACATTCATGCTTGGCTTCTTCCTGGGAAGAGGGGAAAAGAGTAAAAAAAATGTGCAAATTACAGACATCTAAAAGAGCCCTGCTTTTAAGGGTTCTTGGAGACTGACATCAATAGAGAACATCCATTTCACTTCTCTTCAACTCACAGACAACTACTGTTTGTGGGTGCAGGGGAGGAGACGAAAAGAGGGAGAAGAAACCATATATGAATTGGAATATTTAGACAAGCATATTGGTAATTAGGACATCTGGAAAAGAAGAATTATTTATCAGTTTCTACTACTTACAGTAGCTCAACCAACATTAGGTGCAGACTTTGTGAATGTCTGATACATTATTGAAGACAGTCCATATAGGTGTCTAACCCCTGACGTATTCTGGAGTCATATTATCATTTACCAACACTATCTTTGTCAGGCACAGTATGATTGTATCAGTCCAGAAATACTGAGTTTCTTGAGAAACACACATTCTTCTCTCAGAATTTTCACAGGTTGATTTGTTTTCATGCCTTAACACTAGGTATTGTAAAAAAACAAAATTAAAAAAAGAAAACAATTTACAATTGTCCATATAAGTAAATAATTTAAAAAATCCAAGATCATCTACAAGTATCCATCTAATGGCAATGCTGATAATGATACTGAAGCTGCGACTGAAGGATTCAGTCACACATGGGAAGAGCAATCCACACACTCTGTGAGAAATATAGGACATGTCTCTTCTGTGACAACGGTTCACAAAGTTGGTCTTTTCTTCTGAAGTCTGTTTCTTCAGCAACAGCAGCAGTGCTGAGTCAATGTTCATTACTTAGTTCGACCTGTAAAGAGATATGAATTACTAATCTATCAACAAGATGATAACAGACCTCTGGGTGTTCATTTCCTATGTTGGTGGTGACCAAGTATAAGGTCACAATTGAATAGGCTCCTAGGAACAGAGAAAATACTGACTGCATGGCCGCACGCCTAGGAAGCATTTGTGGCAGTTTTGAAGGAGACTCCCTCCCCTCCCCATTCTCTCCTTTGGTTAAAGGGTATGTGTGTGTGCCATGATGGTGACAGAAGCTGGAGAAGGCACTGCACCTGGTAAGGTGTCAGAAGCTGTCAGAATGATGGATTTCCCTCGGCTTCATTATATTAAATGAATCATATTTTTGTATGCTGGCTCATGACACTCTCATCTGACCTGGTTATGGCAAATACATTTGAATTGGATCCACATACGACTTCGGTTCACAGTCATATGTCAGCTGAGTTTGTGAATGCGCACATACCATCCCTCTGACCATGTTTTCAATCACTGTATTCTGGGACTATTCGTGTGGTTATTTTATATTGATCCACAGTGCCTGGAGAATGTGCACAGTGTAGTGTCAGAAGTGATAGTCCTGATGCACAGAGAGTTATGAAGGAGGAAGGCCAGCTAACCTGGTTACATGAGCATAGTCAGGGGTCTTATCCACACAGCAAAATAGAGAGTTATGATTATAGCGGCAGGTAAAGCTTTGGTTTTTTTTATTTTAAATATACTATCTTCCCACGCCCCTTACCAAAACTTTCTGTCTCCTCACCCAACTAACTTAACCTAGAGCTTAATGCTGCCCTAGAACTGTGTGAAAATGTAATGTCCCTTCAGCCTGATGATCCCCTTTTAAGCTGTTTACTTTTGCTTCCAAAGAGAACACATTCATATTTTCCTCTCCCTCCCTTGTCCATTTTTTTCCTTATTTCATCTCTGTGTTGTCTCCTCCTTTACTTCTGCACATCTTCACCTAGACTGTAACCACCTCAGGGCAAAGAATGTGTCTGTACTGTAGAGTGCCAGGCAAACAAACAATAAACTGACAAGCTATGCTCATTTATTTGTGCACAAAGAAATGCTTCCTAGGAGAAGGCATTTAACTTTAGCATCTTTTCAGGGGTGAAAAGGACAACTATTCTTAGACTTGCTAATCATTCATAATTATGGTAGCCCTAGACAGATACTATAATATGGCCTATGCATATACAAGAAAATGAATTATCCACAGCTGATTAAAGATCTCTCTTTCACAGTTTTGATAAGGCCATAGAACTTTGCATGTTTGAAGTGCTATGCTTTGTAATCTCTCAGAATCCATGGAAGTCTTATAATGTGACTCCCAGGTACTGAGCAGGACAATTCACAAATAGAGAAGAGGTTGTGATTTGCTGTTCAGTAGGAGTTGATCAAACTGATTCAGAAAAGTTTAGGAACCTACCTATTCCCTGGTATTTTACTACCCACCACAGAAGGAAGAGCGGATAATTCTACAATACTTTCTTAACCAAATGTCTACAAAATAAACCCCACTGATATGACAAGTGGGGAGAGAACTGAATGCCCAACCTGGCTATAATCTATAAAAAGAGTCATATTTTTACTTTTCCTCAGGAGTAAAATGATGAAGATAGTAAAAGACACATAAATGGATTAAGAGCCTTAATAAAAGTTAACAAGTATCTTTCTTGTTCATCTCCAACTTCCAAGTGAAAAGAAATGGAGTTTTTCACAGTTTGGATACTGAAAGGCCCATTCCTCAAGAGGACTGTGGTATTCCTGGACCATCTACAATTGATATAGATAGCAATTTACTGAAAGACAACAAGCAGGCAGGTTGATGCACTGCAGACAGATAAGCATTTGCAAACCAATGGATAGCACAGTTCAGTGACTATCCAAATTGTCTCCTGTAGCTTGGCTTTTAATTCACATTCACCTTGATCATTGACATTCTTCTTCCCCCCTTGTTTAAGCAAAGATCCTATTTGTACTTTGCCATTACTTAAAACCACAATATCACTGAATACGTTTATTATTGCTTTATTCTCCACAGCTGCAGGGCTGCCAGCCGTGATCTTGTTAGGTCTCACAAGTTAACCCAAGCAGGACCTGGAAAGAATGGGGGGTCTCCCATTTAGCAGATGCAATTTATGTCCACAAAATTTGCCTACCAACAAAATGAATTCTGAGTGCAAATCTTCATTCAAGTGTCTCTACCTGATCTGAGCTTGGAAACAGGTAATTTGATGTGAACATTCTCAAATTTTTGCCCCTAATTCATGGAATCCTAGAATATCAGGGTTGGAAGGGACCTCAGGAGATCATCTAGGCCAACCCCCTGCTCAAAGCAGGACCAATCCCCAACTAAATCATCCCAGCCAGGGCTTTGTCAAGCTTGACCTTAAAAACCTCTAAGGAAGGAGATTCCACCACTTCCCTAGGTAACCCATTCCAGTGCTTCATAGAATCATAGAATATTAGAGTTGGAAGGGACCTCTGGAGGTCATCTAGTCCAACCCCCTGCCCAGAGCAGGACCAATCCCCAACTAAATCATCCCAGCCAGGGCTTTGTCAAGCCTGACCTTAAAAACTTCTAAGGAAGGGGATTCCACCACCTCCCTAGGTAACACATTCCAGTGTTTCACCACCCTCCTAGTGAAAAAGCTTTTCCTAATATCCAACCTAAATCTCCCCCACTGCAACTTGAGACCATTACTCCTTGTCCTGTCATCTGCTAAAACTGAGAATAGTCTAGATCCATCCTCTTTGGATCCACCTTTCAGGTAGTTAAAAGCAGCTATCAAATCCCTTGGCAACAAGGGAGGCTTCACCACCCTCCTAGTGAAAAAGTTTTTCCTAATATCCAACCTAAACCTCCCCCACTGCTTTTCCTAATATCCCACCTAAACCATTACTCCTTGTTCTCTCATCTGGTACCACGGAGAACAGTCTAGATCCATCCTCTTTAGAACCCCCTTTCAGGTAGCTGAAAGCAGCTATCAAATTCCCCCTCATTCTTTTCTTCTGCAGACTAAACATCCCCAGTTCCCTCAGCCTCTCCTCATAAGTCATGTGTTCCAGTCCCCTAATCATTTGTGTTGTCCTCCGCTGGACTCTTTCCAATTCTTCCACATCCTTCTTGTAGTGTGGGGCCCAAAACTGGACACAGTACTCCAGATGGGGCCTCACCAATGCCAAATAGAGGGGAATGATTGCATCCCTCGATCTGCTGGCAATGCTCCTACTTATGCAGCCCAAAATGCTTTTAGCCTTCTTGGCAACAAGCGCACACTGTTGACTCATATCCAGCTTCTCATCCACTGTAACCCCAAGGTCCTTTTCTGCAGAACTGCTGCCTAGCCACTCGGTCCCTAGTCTGTAGCACTGCATGAGATTCTTCTGTCCTAAGTGCAGGACTCTGCACTTGTCCTTGTTGAACCTCATCAGATTTCTTTCGGCCCAATCCTCTAATTTTTCTAGGTCCCTCTGTATCCTATCCCTACCCTCCAGTGTATCTACCTCTCCTCCCAGTTTAGTGTCATCTGCAAACTTGCTGAGGGTGCAATCCACGCCATTTTCCAGATCTTTAATGAAGATATTGAACAAAACCGGCCCCAGGACCAACCCTTGGGGTACTCCGCTTGATACCGGCTGCCAACTAGACATGGAGCCATTGATCACTACCCATTGAGCCCGATGATCTAGCCAGCTTTCTATCCACCTTATAGTCCATTCATCCAGCCCATACTTCGTTAACTTGCTGGCAAGAACAATGTGGGAGACCATATCAAAAGCTTTGCTAACGTCAAGGAATAACAATAATTCAATTGTAGATGCAAATTTTGCAGACAATCAAAAAGGAAACCTCCTTTTCTGAAAAATTTACCCCTTCATTTCCTTTTTTTTCAGTAATAGTGCACTGGTTAATAAAATATTGGACATCACAATTTTTCCTCTAACCTTTCAGGAAAATTAGTGGTGGTCTTTAAAATCAACATTGATGCAACTCCATAGACTAAAAAGGCAAAGAGCATTTAAAACAGAAATGTAAATATAGCAGCTATGACCTTCTTCCCACTGGATACCCAGGCTATGTTCTTGGTCTCCAATATCTCAGTGAGGTATGTCTATACTATGGAGAATATACCAACAAAGCTATGTGCCAACATAACTGTAGTGCAGAGATAGCCTACAATGATGGAAGGGATTTTTTCATTGGTGTAGGAACCACTTCCGCGAATGACAGTAGCTACGTCAACAGAAGCCTTCTCTTGACATAACTGCATATACATTTGAGGTTAGGTTGTCATAGCTATGTTGGTCTTCACACCTCAGAGCTACCTAGGTCTGCTGACCTAACTTTTAAGTGCAAACCAAGCCTCAGGGCATGGCTACACTTGCGAGTTAGAGCGCATTAAAGCAGCCCCGTGCGCCCTAACTCACGACGCATCCACACTGGCAAGGCACGTAGAGCGCCCTGACTCCGCGGCTGGAGCACTCCTGGTAATCCACCTCCGCAAGAGGCATAACACTTGATGTGCCCTGGCTCAAGCACCGTGGTGCCAGTGTAGATGCCCTGGCCTGTTAATGCGCTCTGATCGGCCTCCAGAAGTGTCCCACAATGCCTGTTCTAGCCACTCTGGTCATCACTTTGAACTCTGCCGTGCCCTCAGGTGATCAACCATCAGACCCGCCCTTTAAATTCTCTGGGAATTTTGAAAATCCCCTTCCTGTTTGCTCAGCCAGGCATGGAGTTCTCTCAGCGAATCTTTCCAGGTGACCATTCCTCCATGCGCCAGGCAATCCCCAGTATGGAGCAATGACGAGGTGCTGGACCTCATCAGTGTTTGGGGGGAGGAAGCTGTCCAGTCCCAGCAGCGCTCCAGCCATAGGAATTATGATACCTTCAGGCAGATATCAAGGGACATGATGGAAAGGGGCCATGACCGGGACGCACTGCAGTGCAGGATTAAAGTGAAGGAGCTGTGGAATGCCTATCGCAAAGCCTGTGAGGCAAACCACCACTCCGGTGCTGCCCCCATGACCTGCTGTTTCTACAAAGAGCTGGACGCAATACTGGGGGGCGACCTCACCTCCACTCTGAGTACCACCATGGACACTTCAGAGCCGAGTTCATCCAGGCAGGAGGAGGAGGAGGAAAGCGGGAGCGAGGGTGCTGAGGTGGAGGAAGACACCCTGGCATCACTAGATGCATGCAGCCAGGAGCTGTTCTCAAGCTGGGAAGGTAGCCAGTCGCAGCAGCTGGTGCTTGGGGAAGGACAAACACCAGAGGACATGCCCGGTAAGTGGCTTTTATTTTGGGAAGTAAGTTATTCGGTGTGGGCTCTTGGGGCGAGGAGGGTTAGGGCTGCATGCATACCTAGATGCGGAATAGGGCGTTGATGTGTCTCTCACATCGCGGTAATCAGCCTCAGTAATCTCTTCAAAGGTCTCATTTAGAAGCTGTGCAATGCGCTTGCACAGGTTCCTTGGGAGTGCTACTGTACTCCTTGTCCCAGTCAGGCTAACATGTCCGCGCCACTGTGCCATGAGGGGCGGGGGGACCATTGCTGCACACAGGCAAGCTGCATATGGGCCAGGGCGGAAGCCGCATTGTAGTAGAAGACCCTCCCTTGCTTCCCAGGTCACCCTCGGCAGTGAGACATCTTTGAGGACGAACACCTATGGAAAATGTAGGGAGAGTGTTCAGTATAGGGGCCCCCTGCAGCTGTTGGCTCTCCCCAAGACACAGATCCCCAGAGGACAGTTCGGCCATGAAAAAATCAGTCCCCCTTGACCCTGTGCTTACTCATCATTTTGGGGCTCCTGTGGGTTATGTGCACTCGCTTTGGAATGGGTAAATTCTGCTATCGTTAGACGGTGCTTGTCTTTAAGAAAGGGCGAATCATTGCTTTGTCTGATGTGAACAATGCTGGTGTGAACAATCTGTTAAGTGTTGCATTTTGCCTTTACAGATGCAACCTTGAGATCTCAGCCGTCCGTGTTATCACCAGCTGAAAGACTCCAAAGAATTAGGAAGAGGCCACATAAAAGCAAAAAAGACATGCTGCATGAAGTCATGCAGCAGTCTCTTAACGAAAATCAAAAAGGGCAGGAGTGGTGGGAGAGTGAAAGGAGGATCCGCCAGCAGAATGCGGAGTGCGGACACCAAAGTGCGGAGTGCCGGCAACAAAACACAGAGACGCTGATAAGCATCATGGAACACCAAGCGGACTTGAACCAGGCGCTCATAGCCAGGCAGGCGGAGCACTACCGTGCCCGCCCCTCCCTGCAGCCCTTGTCCCAAAACTCTTTCCCTTGTGCCCCCATGTCACCTCCAATCCACTTTCCCCAACATCCAGGTTCTTATCACCACCAGCTGCCTCCAACACCTGTAGCTTCACCACCCAGCCCTGCAACCTACGACCCTTACCCACTGCACTCAACCCCATAACCATGCATTTTAGCCAGTCACTTATTGCATAGCACCCCAGATACGAAGGCTGAGTATGAGAACAGGACATATGCAAATCTGTGATTGAACCATTCCCCATCCCACCCCATTGCCCTTTCTGTTTCCCAAGCAGTTTTAAATAAATGGCTTTTTTGGCTTTGAAAACATTCTTTATTATTGCATTAAGTAAAAGATACGTTAGTCCAGGAAAGCATCAGGCACAGCAAGTCAGTGTAGCAAGCACAGATTCCTACTAACATTGGAACCACTGCACTTCACTCCCACTCAACATTACTGGTGGCTTTCAGCCTCAATTGGTCCCTCAAGGCATCCCCGATCCTTGAAGCCCTGCACTGGGCCCCTCTAATAGCCCTGCTCTCTGGCTGTTCAAATTCAGCCTCCAGGTGTTGAACCTTTGAGTTCCATTCCTGAGTGACTCTTTCATCCTTCTCTTCACAAATGTTATGGAGGGTACAGCACGCGGATATAACCGCGGGGATATTGTCATCGGCCAGGTCCAGCTTTCCATAGAGAGAGCGCCAGCGGCCCTTTAAACGGCCAAAAGCACACTCCGCAGTCATTCTGCACCGACTCAGCCTGTTATTGAACCACTCCTTGCTGCTGTCAAGGCTCCCTGTGTAGGGTTTCATGAGCCATGGCATTAAAAGGTAAGTGGGGTCTCCAAGGATCACAATGGGCATTTTGACTACCCCTACGGTGATCTTCTGGTCTGGGAAAAAAGTCCCAGCTTGCAGCTTCCTGAACAGGCCAGTGTTCTGAAAGATGCGTGCGTCATATACCTTTCCGGGCCAGCCTGCGTTAATGTCAATGAAATGCCCATGGTGATCCACACACGCCTGGAGAACCATAGAGAAATACCCCTTCCAATTAGCGTACTCGGAGGTTAGGTGGGCTGGTGCTAGAATTGGAATATGTGTCCCATCTATCACCCCTTCGCAGTTAGGGAAACCCATTTGTGCAAAGGCAGGCACAATGTCATGCATGTTACCCAGAGTCTTCTGAGCAGGATGCGATTAATGGCCCTGCAAACTTGCATCAACACGATTCCAACAGTCGACTTTCCTATTCCAAACTGGTTAGCAACCGATCGGTAGCTATCTGGTGTTGCCAGCTTCCAGATTGCAATACCCACCCGCTTCTCCACCATCAGGGCAGCTCTCAGTCTCATGTCCTTGTGCCGCAGAATGGGGCGAGCTTCTCACACAGTCCCATGAAAGTGGCTTTTCTCATCCAAAAGTTCTGCAGCCACTTCTCATCATCCCAGACTTGCAGGACAATGTGATCCCACCACTCAGTGCTTGTTTCCCGAGCCCAAAAGCAGTGTTCCACGGTGGTGAGAATGTCCGTGAATGCCACAAGCAATCTTGTGTCATATGTGTTACTCGAGTCGATATCATCGTTGGACTCCTCACTGTCAGTTTGTAGCTTAAGAAGTAACTCGACTGCCAAACATGAAGTGCTGGTGAGACTCATCAGCATATTCCTCAGCACTTTGGGATCCATTCCCGCAGACCGAAAGGAAAGAGAGAGCGCGCAATACAAAAACGTTGAAAGATGGCGCCAAATGGAGATGGAAGCACAGGGATTGCTGGGATGAAAACCAATGCATCACAGGGCATTGGGACAGGACCCAGAATGCCCCACACCTTCCCGCCCCTTCCCACAAGCCACAGCGCCAGAATGGGAAGAGGTGCTCTGTGGGATAGCTGCCCATAATGCACCGCTCCCAATGCCGCTGCAAGTGCTGCAAATGTGGCCACGCCAGCACGATTGCAGCTATCAGTGTGGACACACTGCAGCACTTTCCATACTGCGCTCTGCGAGGGCTGGTTTAACTCACAGCGCTCTACATCTGCAAGTGTAGCCATGCCCTCAGAGTACTTAATAAACCCATGCCCCTGCCATTCCTCCCATGTCACAGTGCAACAAAAGCATTACTTTATGGCTTATCTGCACTTGCAAGTTATTTCAAGGTAGAGTGTGAATTTAAAGCACAAAAGCTATTCCTGACTAACTTCAAGCATGGACACTCTTATTCAGGAGTAAGAATACCTTGTTTGAGTTTAGATTAATCCAAAATGGATTAAGCTATACTGGAAAAAGGCACTCTTATACCAGAAAAGAGAGTCCACCCTTGGATTTTGTCAGGAATAGTTATTCCAGAGTAGCTAATCCTGAATAGTTATTCCAGAATGACTCCATGTGTAGACAACTTTTTAGTGGAATACTTTTGTAAATGCAGATCCTAGCAATATGATCATAAATGGATCAGTACTTTGCCTTATTAGTTGTCTTAATTTGATACTTCTTCGACTCCCACACTATTAAAGTGCAATTGTTTCTTATTCTTTCGGGGCTTTCATAATTCCATACTATATAGTCTCTCTGTAATGGTAAAAAAGATTGAAACATTCTTCCTCATGTACATTTCTACAACCAAATGCTGGTGCACATAAGTGAACATTTATATTTGACAACATTCTAAGAGTAATGAAAACTCAATTCAGATTTCAGGGAGCAAATGTCCAACCCAAACATTGTGTTAGTAACAGTTCTCTTTAAATTAACAGTCTCCCCCTAGATCTCTTTCCAATCCCCCAACACATACACCAGGAAAACAAAAACAATCTGAAAAAGACAGAGGACAGAGAATGATATTTAGATATTTGGTTACCTTTTATTCAGTACTCAGACAAAGTACATTCACCTGCAGAAAAGACAGCACGCCTATCCATTTTTTTGAATATTAATATTTGATAGACATATCTGGTCTGTTAAATATGTGTATATAGTGATTTTACTCAATTTAATAAAATCACTAGAAACGACATAAGTGTTGTAATGATGCTCACCCTGTAACATGGTGATACCCTGTTAACTAGAAAAGTCTGATAACTATCTACCTGTATAATGCATCTTTAAACAAAAACTAACAGTTATAATGATTGTTTTGTTTCAGTTATTTATATGGCAAGAATTTGTAAACTTGTGAAAACGTTCTAAATAAATAGTTTTTAAAATGTAACATTTAATTCTCTTACCAGCTAGCTAAAACACAGTAAATTGTGTCACATTAAGTTCAGTTAGTCAGCTGCACTTTGGCTTCATCGTACTATGCATGAAAGATTCTGATGTGAATTTCATGACACACAGGATCAGGACAGCAATTTATAAACACCTGACAAGAATTTTCAAGTGATCTATTTTGCAAATGTACTTTGAAGTATCCCTCATCTGAAGGTATCTGAGCTTCTGCCAAACTGATGCATTGCTAACATCTGCTAGTGAATAGATTTACCCCAAATACAAAAAAAAAAGGAACATTTTGGAAGTGTGTCTTTTATGTACTAGAGAATATTTTATTTGAATAAACTATGGAAACAATGGCATTTTAATTGTGGAAGCAAATCACTTGTGGTGAAAAGATAATTGAGTTTTAGTGATGCTCCATGGATTTATCTTGGTGAACTTGCATTGGCTCAGCAAGTCATTTTCTACAGATTAGTCTATGAAACACATTTGGTAGACAGCCAAATCTGGACAAAAATAAGAGTTTCTGCCTCTCCTTTAAGGGTCATTGCATTAAGGCCTAGGCACTGCGGCAGGTGCAGTAATATACTTACACTATTCCTGTTTCCCAGCTGGCAGAGAAGAATTTCTTCCCTTCAGTGTTTCTGAACCCACTCATGCCAACCCCAACACTACACAGTGTAAAAACAAATAAGTCATAATAAAATGAGAAATATCCACTCATCGCTGCTTTGGCGGATTTGAGCCGTAAAGCGTAGCGTGTTTTAGCATGTTTAGTGGTAAATTATAATGAAATCATTAGTAATCTCATGTCAAAACTATTTGAGCAGCAGAGTAGCTTTCAGTCCAGTTAGAAGGATTAATATTGTCCGTATGACTGAAACCTTACTTACAGGCTTTAACTCAACATGTTCCAGAGGGTGTTGCCGATAGCAGTATGTGTCAAGTCCGCCTATGAAATCAACTGAAAATACAACAGTTCCAGAAATGAATAAATGGAAACGAAAACACACAAACAGAATTAAAAATGGAAAAACGATCTGAATAATAAATAATAATAGTAATAAAGAGCATACACACAGAGAAAAAACATCCATGTAAATGAAAAATATTGTGAGACTTGTTTCCAGAGGGCCCTCAACCCAACCTCCTTATGTGCCTGTTTAATTCTGTGCAGGGAGACATTAGTCTATCACTGACCCAAAGGCTGTGCACTCTAGTGTCTGCATGCTGCCAGAAGGGGATGGTAGTGTTTCCGGTGCGCATGTGGAAGCCACATTGTGGTAATGTGGCCTTTTATTGCCACGGGATCTGATCAAGCAGTTCTTGCTCAGATCAAAACCCTATGGAAGAGTGGGTGGGGGGGTGGGTGGGGGTGGGGAAAGAAGTGAAGGTTTTGGACCCTGTGAGCCAAATTCTGCTTGCAGTTAAACATATACAAATCAATGGAAGCTACATATGTGAGACAGGCAGCAGAGTTTGTCCCTTTATTTGCGGCACTAAAGCGATGAGTGAAGATCAAAAGGCGGCAGAGGCATCTCTGAACAGCCCTCTTTGGGCAGGTGATCTTGTGAGAAAGCATCTCGCCTTTTCTGTCAAGATTTCTACGTCAGAAATAATGGAAGAATATCTGCACTTGAGAGGCCACTAATTCCACTTCTTGTGGTCGTTTATAAATGAGTTCTCGTTCAAGTAATTATGTTTGTGTCTTCTAGCTCTTCGTTCTGGCCCCCGGTTCTTTGGTTCCAACACCTACACCAAGCCACATTTTTTCATAGTTCTCACTGCTGAGCTCAGAGGGTGGAGATTCAGCTATATCAAGACCACATCTGGGCATCCACTAGCAGGAAAACAGCAAGAAAGGTGCAGCTCAACTGCTTCAGGGAAAACATTTCTTTGCTCTGAATTTGTGTGTGATAGTAAGAGTGTGTTCTTGTCTGGAATTGCCTTTTCAATCCCCAGTGCTGATGTGCTCAATTCACAGCACATGAGGATTCTTCAATCAATCACTAGCAAATACTATTATTTGTATTGCTGTAG
This sequence comes from Natator depressus, assembly GCF_965152275.1. NCBI lineage: Eukaryota > Metazoa > Chordata > Testudines > Cheloniidae > Natator > Natator depressus. Next base: position 62,274,552 of record NC_134235.1, read on the forward strand.
CATCTATAGGTCCTAATAAAATCAGATCCCTGTGTGCTAAGCACTGTACAGACACAGAGTAAGGCAGGGCTCCAGCTGTCAGCCCCACATGGGACTGACAACCGACATGCAATGTGAGTAACACAGTGTCTACACAGACACTGTGAAACCATAACCACATCAACCTAAATGCTATGCCTGTCTGGAGATGGAATTGTTAAGTCAATGTAGGGGTGAGTTACATCGATGGGAGCTACATTTTAGTGTAGACACTTACAGAGTTAGGTCCACGTAAGCTGCCTTGTGTTGACATAACTCTGTTGTGTACACCAGGGATAAGACAGACAGAGAAGGCATTATTATCCCTGTTTTATAGATGAGGAACTGAGATTAAGGGCCTGATCTAAAGCCCACTGAAATCTATGGGAAGACTCCCTTTGCCTTCAGTGGGCTTTCCCATTGAATTTAGGAAGCTAGGCCCAGATTTTTAAAGGTATTTAGGCATTGAGGCACTCAGCATTGCAATGCCTAACTGATTTAGACACCTGCATCTCATTTTCAAAAGGGTTTTAGGCACTTAGAAGCCTAAATCCCACTGACAGTTCTAAATCAGTGAGAAGTTTCAATGCTGAGTGCACTACACCTAAATACTTTAAAAATGTGAGCCTTGTTAGCTTATCTGTAGAGCCCTACCAAATTCACAGTCATGAAAAATGTATCACGGATCGTGAAATCTGGTCTCCCCTGTGCAATCTGATCTTTTGTGTGCTTTTACCCTATATTATACGCATTTCACAGTGGAGACCAGCGTTTCTCAAATTGGGGATCCTGACCCAAAAGGGAGTTGCAGCGGGGGTCGCAAGGTTATTTTAGGAGGGGCATGGTATGGTATTGCCACCCTTATTTCTGTGCTGCCTTCAGAGCTGGGTGGCTGGAGAGCAGAGGCTTTTGGCTGGGTGCCCAGCTCTCAGACAGTGCCCAGCCAGCAGCAGTGCAGAACTAAGGGTGGCGCCCAGCTCTGAAGGCAGCACTGCCGCTTGCAGCAGCGCAGAAGTAAGGGTAGCAGTACCGCAACCCCCCCCCCCCAATAACTTTGCAATCCCCCACACAATTCCTTTTTGGGTCAGGACTCTATAATGACAACATGGTGAAATTTCAGAGTTAAATAGCTGAAATCATGAAATTTATGATTTTAAAAATCCTATGACTGTGAAATTGACCAAAATGGACCGTGAATTTGGTAGGGCCCTAATTATCTGGGAACTAAACCCAAATATACTGAGTTTCAGTCTAGTGCCTTAGCCACAAGACCATTGTCTCACAGCTAATTGAGCATCACATCATACTGAGAAAAGCTAACACAGTCAGTGTGCTAGCCAAAGTGTGTCTGCCACTCTTCCACTGTATGGCATTTGTTTTACTTTTCAACCTTTATTCAGACTCTTATAACAAAATACAGTACAAACATCCAGAGTGAAAGACAGCAGCAATGGGATGTATCTTTTAAAAGCCTTTTGTTTATCGACATTTTCAGCTATTTCTCGTGTAGGAGTCAAACATAGTACACAACTACCAACTGACCTCTCAGAAGAAATTATGTTCAAAGTAACAATCTCCTTGTGGTCTTCCAGCCTGGCCTTCTCAACCCCCTGAGAAGGATTATTACTCATTGAGGTCATGTGATGGGTGAGGTGCCAGAGCTCTATAAGCATATCTTGCTAAACAAAATATTTTTCATATTCAAACACTACAGCTTCCTAGGAAGGAAACTTGAACTTAGGAAATACATTTCTTTTGGATAATTCACCTCTTCAGAATCACACACAATTCCTCTCTCGCCAATCACAAACAATCTGCATCCGTAAGCAAAAGGAGAACGTAAACCAGCTAATCTTTCCCTAATATACTTTTGTGTAGAAAACGAGGCTAATGAATATTACTGATTGCCAACACTGATTACCAGTCTTTGCCTGACATACGAAATAATTTATCACAGGTCATGCAAATTTGGAGATATCAGATATTAACTAGGAGTTGATATGAGATGAATATCTAGCTGAATGTTTCTCTTTGCTATTCATAGCCATACATACATACATGATCTTACAAAAGCCCTCTCCTATAAATATGAATGGACTTGACTTTGAATCATATTAAGATAGCTCTCAAAACAAGAAACAGGTCTATCACATGAGACAACAAAGGAAAATGTCATTTTTCCCTTATAAGCTGTGTTTTACATAGATCTGGCTGACAGTTTTTCAAATTAGAATTCCTCTTTATGTAGTTTCTCTATAAAAGATTCATTTTCAGTTATTTTAATTATAACTTATTTTTCAGATTATTTTTTAGAAATTTGATCTCATTTGACCTGCTTTTTTCACTCAGGTCTCAGCTGATTCCCAGGATGGCAACAGCAAAGAAAAGGTAGCCATTAACTATGAAGATATCTGAACTTCTATTCTCAGCCTGAGAAAAGAAATATTTCTGTGTATCAGCCAGCTACAAGAGACAACTCAGGTTTGGCTGTAGGAGTCAAATGTCTATCAAACAAAACTCTTTGCTTCTGCTTCAGTGAGCTTTTATGTAGAACCCCCCAAGAAAAACAAACAAACATACGGATGGCAATGAATAACTGATTTATTTATCTCTTGCCTGGTTAATGAATTATAGGCAATACCTGCTATTGAGCCATAAGACTATTATAGGTTTCAGAGTAACAGCCGTGTTAGTCTGTATTCTCTCATCCCCTCACCCTGAGAGAACCTGGATTTCTGCAGGAAATGGCCCACCTTGATTATCATACACATTGTGAAGACAGTGGTCACTTTTGATGGGCTATTACCAGCAAGAGAGTGAGTTTGTCTGTGGGGGGGCGGAGGGTGAGAAAACCTGGATTTGTGCTGGAAATGGCCCAACTTGATGATCACTTTAGATAAGCTATTACCAGCAGGAGAGTGGGGTGGGAGGAGGTATTGTTTCATGGTGTCTGTGTATATAATGTCTTCTGCAATTTCCACAGTATGCATCCGATGAAGTGAGCTGTAGCTCACGAAAGCTCATGCTCAAATAAATTGGTTAGTCTCTAAGGTGCCACAAGTCCTCCTTTTCTTTTTGCGAAGACTATTATAATACGCTTTAATCCAGAGAGCCACTTACACCGTGAATATGGAAGTTCTATGGAAATATCATTTGATTTTCTATGTAGTCATATATGATATGCATTAAAAAAACCCAACAGTTTAGCAGTAGTGATATTCAGTCATTAGAAAAGAACACTGCATGGAGTCCAGTCATTAACTACTTTCTTGAAGAGATACACTTAGAAAACTAGGGAGAGCATTTTCAGCACCCTGCAGATAATTGCTGGTTATAGAGGAAACTAGTTATTTGATCTGCAGCTGGCTGCAAAACATGATCCATATTTCCAGGGAATTGCTCTCTCCTTGTGTTGCCTCAGTTTTGTGGTTGTGCTGGATGCTTAATGGCCAGTTTGAAACGTTCTTTAAGATTTCACTTCCTGCTGAGCTTGAAAGCTGCAAAACTGCTTTGACTGCTACTATGGGCAGTCTATTAAAATGATGTTCACTCACTCGTGGGCTGTACTGGGGGGGAATGGCTGTCAATCTCCCTCAGTGAGAAGAGTGTAAAACACTGCGGGCCCAAGGAGGTGCTCCTGCTGTCATTAATAATGTTAAGATCTATTCTTTGCTGGATAGCAGACATCCATATATGTTTTATTGCTATTAATTCACTGCTTTCTCCCACATGCTGAAACTAAAATTTCTTTTCAGGTTTGGGAGGAAATCATAGAAGGATAAGAAAAGGGGTCTGAAAAGATTATTATCCTACAAAACATAGTTTCTTTGGCCATAGCCCATAACAGTAACCTGCTGTTTTCAGGATCTCTGTAGGATGAGTGCAGGGGACTGTACTAAAAGATCTTTTGAGGTCCCTTCCAGTCCTAGAACTCTATGATTCTATATAGCTGCCATAGCTTGTCAGGCCATTGTTATATTACCAATATTTCCTTTCAAAATTACCAAGTTTTAGGTGTGGCTGAACATGGAGGTGTAAGGAGAACATCCATATGCAAAATACACACTGTGCTCTTGCAGGATCTTCACATTAACACCATGTTTAGTTCAGCCTGAAATGACTTTGGAGAAGGTAAGATCAAGAAGATCCTTTATACTTATGTAAGCCCCACAGATCGATGGCTTAAAGTAATGTTACTCTCTGCTTGCCCCTTTAGAGAAGCTACTGGCAGGTGTCATTTACATAAAGTATAATTTTGCTTATCCATAGTTCTATGTAGTGTGTTTTGTTGCATTGTTTGGAATTTGTTTGAATTATGATTTTATGAATGTGTGTGTTAATGCAACAGTGTTCATTCATGAAAGGGCATATGAATTGTGCAAGATATACTTAGTAGAAAGTTGGTCACCTTGAGTGGACAGGTAGTGGACTCTGGCTAGGAAAAGAACCCAAATTCAATAAGGGACCTCAAGAGGCTCTGTTAGGAAGAAGAAGCCAATACAGTTACATGAGCATAAAATTGGTGTGATAGATTCATATATAAGTGTCAAATTTACCTCCGTCCTCAGGTCTGAATTATTTGTAATTCAGACACCAACTAAGTATAAACCTCAGCCTAAGCTTTCTTTGCAAGTAGGATTTCACTTGAGTAACTCCTCCCTCCCCCGCAGTTCCCTCTGCCCTCAAGAGACACTCCACTCTTATATCCTGGGCTGAGCTAACCAGATCCACTTACCAGCATGGGCCAACAGTAATTATTTTGCATCTTTATACTTGGCTCTAGCACCTGAGTTGAGGGGGTTTCACAGAAAAACCCTGCACGTCTCTGAAGGAGCCTAGAAACTGCCTCCCTATCACAAGTGGAAACAGTTCAGTAGGGAGGTGTAAAGAAGGAAGACCAGAGGCAACATCAATAGGAATATATGATTGTTTCGCTGTCCCCAAAAAGTACCAGGTGAGACAAAAGGGGCAAGGAAAGAACAGGGGACAGAAAATTATTAGAAACAACTTTTTAAAATGGTTTTCATTACTTGGGACTGGAGGGAGAGATTTCAGGGTTTAAAGGGCTTTCCAGAGTCATATTCCTTGCTCTGATATTGGACTGCCTCTGTAGCCTTGGGCAGGACAGATAGAGCCCATATTTTAAACTTTGTTCCCTAATTTTGGGTGTTCATATTTTGACACTGGAATACTATTCGGATGGTGTTTCTTTGCATTACTACACTTAAGAAATGTTCTGTCTTGAGTACACTTGGAGGACACTAAGACTAGAGTCATTTTAACTATGACCTTCACTACTGAATGGCCTTTCCACTTCTTCAGTGTTTTGACAATCAAGACATTAACACATTAACATCAGATATTATGAGCTTCATATTCTCTGCCAGGGACAGGGTACAAGAATAAGATATAAGGAGCATCAAAGAAGTTACCACTTTAGTGAGGCTCAAACTTTCCTTTACTGGACCACTTTGGCCCTCCTTAATCTCATAAAAGTGTGCTTTGCAAAATGTTCTCTAGCCATATTTTAAAAAGGTACTTCACGCTTCACTCCATTATTGAAATTAAACCACATGCTGTGCAATTTCACAAAGTATTTTTAAAAGTCTTTTCTTAAATTAAGCTTTTATGTTGATTGCTTTCTAGTCTTTAAGGATCTCTCTTCAACTGAGACGACATATAAAAATCTCTTGAAAGAGTATTACTCTTTCTATATTATCTCTCTTTTGATGTGTCCATTATGTACGAAGTCTGTAACCAAAGCACCTGTAAATTTTAAGAGCCTCTTATATTTAATGAGAGTTCAGAAAGGTATGGTCCTTTGAGGGGGCTGTGTCTGTTGTCCTTCCTAGCCTCTAACTTGACATGCATGTGAAACTTTTTCTTTAGATTTAAGTAAATAGCTACATTTTATTATTTGTAATGATGAATACAAAGTAATTGTTTAATTACTTTTATTTATCAATCCTATCAGACTATACTCTGCCATCTATGAATTCCACTGTGAGATCTTGGGTTTACCAAGGTTATTTTGCCCTCTCTAGTTTCCATTTTGGTTTTCATTACTACAGTTCTCTCTCCCTATAATTAGAATTTTGATTCATACTCATTTTACCAGGGCAACTCAACACGGGCATTGGAGTCAGATGCTTTTCTGCATATTTGACTATAACTTATGCCACATAGCAGCACTTCTTTGCACAAGTACTTTCCGAACAAAATATTACAAGTTATATATTTTTCTTGATTATATTTGGAATTCCTTCTTTTTCTTTTTTTAAAGTTTATCATAAAAATAATTTTAAATAGGGCATGAGGCAGGCTAACTGTACAGTGGTGCCTGTGACTGAAGTGTGAGTTATATCTGCCAGCTATTTTAACTTCTACTCCCTAATTTTAACTGGTAAGATACTTGGAAAGAAGAATACTTGATGGAACTTGTTTTGGCTAACTACTGAATTTGTCTCTTTTGCTTCCTTCCTGATCTAACTGCTTTGCTTATAATGCTCTGGGATTTCTGCATTTCCTCGTAATGAGATGCTGCAGTGCAAATGTGCATGTTAAATTGAGAAAAAAAGTCCAAGCATTGATGTGGATACAAAAACATAGACCCTCACAGTCATCCACCAACCACATTCATATGGTACTGAGAACAGAAATGATGCCCTGCAGCTCTAACAATACAGGTGTTTCACTGGTCTGCTAAAAGGACAGCTCCACTAGTTCAAACAGTAAAGGAGACTGTTATATATAAAGGTTGTTGCATTACAGCTTCAGTCACACCTCAGAACACAGGATCCTAATGATAAATTCCAGGCTGGCTTCAGGGGAGACAAAGCTAGGAGTCTGCATTTTGAAGATGTGCTTTGATCTTTTGTTGCAGGCTGATTCAGGGATATATGTTCTCTATTAGTGCACCTTTATCTCTCCGCACAAAGCCTGGTGCCCTTTTAAAATGTTTAGTACAGATGGTAAGATTGACTGGAACAGATCTATCCCATTTACAGGTCAATGCCAACTTGTAAGTTAGGTATTTTGCTCCCCTAAGCTTGTTTTTTATGCTGCGAGGGACCCAGAAGGCTGTTTCTCGCCTTTTGATTTTAGTACTTGTATAATCTTCTTGCTTCAGTTATTTGTCAGTATGATCTGAATTTTCATCATTGTACTGATTATACTTCTCTACCTTCCTTGTTACTATATAGCCAAGATTGTCTCAAGTGCTATTGTTTTGTTTTACCACAGTCTGAATTGCTATGTCAGGTAATTTTCTCAAGTTAAATCTTCTCTTATGATCAAGTTCCAATACACATTAAGTGACAGTACAGCTGAATTTCCCAGAGCAATATATTTTCAACATTAAATACATGAATGATGAAATAATGCTTTACCGAATATTTTGGATGTGTAGAATAGTGGACATAGCTCACCCCTTTAAGTTCAGCTGCAGAAGAAAACCCAGATCACAAATGGAAAAGTCATTCAGTGGAAGAAAGTTCTTCTACTAGAACCTTCTCACAGAAACCACTCATAAACAAGCATTTACTATAACAGGAATATCTTTCAGGGCAGGTTATGTGTTAACTTGTATCTAAGAAATTTGCTCAAACCTCACTTATTTTAAATATATTGTATTTGTCTTCTCCTTTCTCTTGTCCTATCATTGTAGCCATCCTAACAATACTTTGTGATGTCCCTCTTTTCTATAAATATTTCTTTTGTTTTCATTTGATTGTTTTAATTTAATATTAACTAAATGTTAATATTAGTATAAAAAACCTAGGTCTTCCTTTTCCAGAGCAACTTGCCAGTTTTCTCAGAGATATGTATTGGTTTCTTTTCTCATTTGTGGCATTTAGCATTGAGATTTTCAAAGCTGCCTATGAGATTCAGATATCCAAGTCCAGTTGAAGATTTTGTCAGTTTTGTCACCAGCACCCTTATTGCCCCACCAAAAAAATCATCATCCCCCCCAGCACCTGACCCTTACTCACCTGATCTCCCTTCCTCTCAGTCCCTTGCTTAGTCCAATACACCATGCTACCTCTCATGCTATTGAGCCACTGCTCCTTGGGACCAGTGGCCATACACGCTGCTCTGCAGAGAAGTTGGCTGAGAGGGAGCTTGATATAGCTTGGTGCACTAGGACCTATAACTGATCTTGATCCCACGTCTTTCCATGAAACTAGAGACTCATGGGTATGTTTTTTTCTGTACTCTTAAGCACAGTCCTGGGGGGCTGCAAAGGAATTGTGAATAATCTGTGATCTTTAGGAAAATTGAATGACTGTGCTCTCAGCCCAAGGACTTGTATGGATTGATTCAAACTTTCAAAGTTATCTTAGTAAGGAAAAAGATGAGAAACTTCCTTTTTATTAAAACTAAGCTAGATTGTCCTCTACATTTCTTGGTCTCCTTAACAGGGCAGGGGGCCTACAGCTGCAGGCTCAGAATTCTAAATTGCTAATTCATGCATGAGTTTTTTAAATGAATCAAACATGCAGAGCTATTCATAAAAGGAAGCAATGGGAAAATTCATCTAAACTGAAGCCATTCAAATGACTGAATCCCAAGATCCTTTACCAGTATGTAATCGGGATAATTTAGGTGTAAGACCTGATTAATTGACTCTATAATCTATTCAGCTCTCCACACGGCCTCACAACATGCAATTACCTTTCAATCCAGACCCACACATCAAATATTAAAAGCAGTACTGAAAGCTATTATTAAATTAGAGTTCTTAAGCCCGATGCCAGATAGCAAAAACTGTCACTTGTAGAACAGTAACCCTGAAATAGATGTGATTTAAACTGAGGACTGGAAATCGGAAGAACCTGCCTGCATAAAAGGAAGAAAAATTATGATTTCAAGGAGACAGGATTTGCACTTCTGGGTGGGATTCTGATAAGTTGCTGTACAAGTTCCACAAAGGAAAACAGACTCCAGGTAGCTGCCACTTAGAAGTGAAAAAAGTACAAAGATCAGGAGTGGATGAGGAAATACAGATTTAAAAAGAGATTCAACTTGAATGGAAAGGCAAGGGGAAGCTCAGGACATGAACAGGCACCACTGAGGCCCAGACGTGATGTCAAGTGAAAAGCTCAGGAGATGGAAGCTGGAGTAAGATTGATTTAACAATAGATACAATTTAAACAGAAAAGCTAAGGTGCTGGGAGCCGAGGTTTGGGGTAACATCCATTTAAACACAGATTTAAACAGAAAGGCCAAGGACGTGGTAGGTGGAGACTAGAACAAGATCAATATTAAATTAGCTAAGTGGAAGCTGGAATCAAATCAGTATGTTAAGCTTGCTGAATAGAGTATTTGGGGATGGGGAAGGAATGCGTGGACATGGGAAACAAGGAGGCATATTTAATAAACTATACATGAACACTAACTATAGGTATTGTTTAACCTGAATAGGAATATTATGTATTATATTAGTGTCCCCCTGGACACTTAAAGGAAGGCACAATCCCCGGCCAAGGAAATTACATTCATATTTGAAGGGAAGGGAGATATATATATATATTGATCAATAGCAAAAACAATGAACAGGAATTAAATTTGCATAGTATGAGGAAGCAATTAACTGAAAGGACTCACATTTTTATTTTTATGTCAGTAAACTAATTTAATCCTAAGGGAAGTGTGTGTGTGGGCGTGTGTGTGTGTGTGTGTATTTTCAGCATCCAGAATGGTGACTAGAGGCTAGGGTCTGTATTTTTGTATCACTAGATATTCTGATGGTTGGAACTGTAATTCATTGTGACACTTAACTCTTAGAGGAGCAAGAAAACATTAAAAATGCTAAATTCTGCATCACAACATATTTTGCTAACTGTCGTAATGTTTCACAAGAAAGAATGAGAATTACTCCGAATACAAAGGGTATCTCTGCAGAGGTAGCTTGTGTGATTGGCACCCACAACAGAACACCTAGGTTAGCCTAGCCTGGGTGTGAGCAGCCACAGCACAAAGCCCTACCCATATTAAATCTGTGTCCTCCCTGGTGTGTACTCACCCGTGTGTGTTGCTAGGGATTCTGGGAGCATGACTGATGATTCTTTGCGCTGCAGTAAGTTGAGCTGCTTTATGATTATTTCCCAGTGAATTGTGGGAGAGCATGTGTGTCCTTCTGGGCATGCAGGGGGAATTGTGGGAAGGCACTGGACAACTATAAGCACTCCAGTGATTCAGTGTGCTTCCTCACTGAGTGGGTGGGTTACTAGCCCTACTGAAAGTGGCACCTGAGCGCTAACCCATCCCACAACTGGGTCAACTAGCCTGGTTTAAAGAATCACTTTAAACCAATATGGATGGGAGGGGTCTTAGGGCCAACACCTGAGTAAAGGTCTGCAGTGAAGACGTACATAAATAATTTACCACAGGCAAGAATGGTATTGGCAAAATAAGCCAGGCTTTTGATTCCCAAGTCTTTTGATTCACTTTTTCCTGTAGCTTGTGCTCTCTTGATGAGCTTCTAGAACGTGTGTGTTTGTGTATGGGTCTTTTAGATGTTGCCATTCTCCCTGTCATTGACCACAATTTACCTCTGTACACATAATGATCTGGAATGGGCTACCAACTTGAGTGCTTCTTCTAACTGAATGACTCCTTTTTGCCATGGAACACATCCCAGAGTCAAAGCTCCCCTCTGAAATATGGCACCGTGCTATATCCTATATCTGCACCCTGCACTGCTCCTTATTGTGCATGTGACTATTAAAGACACACTATAGCCTCATTGTAGCAGGCAATACCTTTCTAGCACCCCCTTGGGGAAAGGGTGGGCACTGTTCCTGTTTTAGAGCCTGGGGTACAGCCCTCTAGATGTTTACAGTGTCTCCCCCTTGTGGGAAGAAGTTAAAGTAGTCCAAACAAAAACTCACTATGCTGCCACAGGCCACAAAAAGCAGAGTGCTAGGTCTTCAAGGAGCCAAAGAGAGGGAAAAAAGAGAAAAATGTCAGTCCATCTACTCTCTGAGAGGGCCAGGGAGACCTAGGTTTTCAAGCCATTTCCCTGGTCAGAAATCCTTGCTTCCAGGGACCAAGAAGCTCTGAGTTGCAGTTCTGCTCCTTCAGAGTGCTGCTGTGCATTGAGTAGAGATTCTCCATTCTAAAGACCTGCCCATCTTGAGGCTTGACAAGCCTCACAGCTGCTCTGATTGTGCACAGAGGAGCTCTTTAACTCCTTCCTGGGTGGGGTGAGGATCTTCCACACTACACTTTTATACAGGGATCACTTTTATAGCATGTCTGGGTACCATCTCCTCGTCACTACTGGGACAGAACCCAACAATTGTTTAACAGTGCACAGCAATACTGCATGACAGTTTAGAACCGGAGATGAAGACTACTCTATTCAATCTGCCTGTTGACCTGCAGGGCAGAGGCTAAAATAGATTTCTTTTCTCAGTTTTTGACTTGTCATGATATTTTTGAAGGGGTGAGTCACAGTGCAGGTCCATTATTCTGAAGTAGAATAAGAGCGTCAAATACAGTCTCCCTTGAAATCAATGTGAGTTTTACCATTGACTTCAGCAGGGCCAGGATTTCACCCACTGTCTTTAGTGCTGATAGTATTAAACAGGTTTTTATTTTGTGTAGCTCCCATAGATTCTGCTACTGGGTGCTGGGAATTTATCAATCCACGTGTTTCCACAACACCTACCAAACTGGATCCTGATGCTGGTTGAGACTACTGCATACTTCTTCAGTGTAAATAATAAAGTAACATGTAGGGATAATTTAAGGAGCAGAATGGCCCTTGCTGTGTTTGTCTTCATTATTTACTTCAGAATGCATTGTGTTAGCTTAGTCTAGGAGCAATTTTAGATTTCAAGTTAATCCTGTGATGCAAAAGCATCATGTACTAGGGTTTACTGATGGGCAGGAGGGCATCAAAGGAATTCCAAGATCATAGAAGATTCATCCTTTGTATTAGCAAGATGGGGCTGGTAAAGGAGGGCAAAAGTGGCACAGGAAATATGTGGGGTATGAATCTAAACAATCAGCTTCCAGCTGAACACACAATGCCTCATCAGTGGTGCCAGGTTACTAGGAAAAATAATCTACCAGATCTGTGGCTTGAAAACTAGCTCCAGAAAAGTTGTCTCAAAAATTTTCACGTGGTGACCCATGGCTCAAAAGACAGTGTGTCTCATGGACACCTCTGCATTCATGATCTCATGTTTCATCTCCCCTGCCACTCACAATCATATAACATTTGCAACTACAGCAACGTCTTAAATAGAAAAGTGATATTACCAAAATATTCATATATTTTCAACTGTCTTTAATGTGATTTAACGCTTGGAAACAAGGGGGAGCAGCCAGCAGATTCTTCACAGAGCACCAGCAGATGCTCCGTGGGCCCCTGGAGCTCCTGAGACCACATTTGAGAACTGCCAGATTAGACACTTCATCTCCAGACAGACAATAACTGTAGAACCCATGGAACAAAAAAAGCATTTCATTCATTGTCAGAGAAGTCCACCCACGCTTGGTCACAGCTCAAGGCACGCCTGGGGGACACACCGGGGCTGTGACTTCATCCTGCCTCCATTTTCAACAGCACATCATGCTCTTGGCTGACCCAATTGTTAATCTTTGGAGGTTTCTGGCGCAGACAGCTCAGAAATATACAAGTATCCATATAAGTCTCCTAAAATACAGCTAGTCACTGCTGTCTTATAAAAACACTCCAAACCCAGGGGAATACTTTAAATTGGGCAGCAACAATGTTGTTTCAGTGCCAGCTAGTAAAGCCTATTATCATTCTATTGTGATGGTCAGTCAAGCATATTGAAGTACTAGCCATTAGCGACACATTGTGTTTCTCCTCATTGCCTGTCATTATAATATTAACAGCATCTCACAGATTCCTAATGATAGTTTAAGTTAGGAACTGCTGGCCACTGTTCTGAAAGTTTCAGAAGCCTCCTGCTTTCAATACGTTTAATTAGGACGTTTATTGTCTTGCGATACTTATGGTTCTTGTCATACATAATGCAGCTGAAAGGCAGTCAGCCATTTTCTTGGTCATCCCTGTACAATGCCAATAAGGTAACTATTTTGATTTATGGTGAAAATCCTCTTCTAATAAAACATAAGCCTAGAGGACTGCATTTCAAAAGGATTCAACCATATGAAGTCTTCCAGTTGGTGTGATGATATAATAGCAGATTCCAAATAACTGCACAGTTCATGACAGATAGATTGGTGCAGGGTCCAGTGCTACTCAGATGTTTATTACAGTGAGAAAAGATGTGCAGTCAATGAGACGTGGATCCACCGTATGGTGCCAGTGGTGCTCATGGCTTCAGGTTAAGTCAGGCATTAAGTATATATAGTGCCCATTTCATAGGGACATTGGAACCAACCATGGCGAGTTGCATCTTAAAAGAATTTGTCACCCATCTTCAGATGCTGGTAAGAACAGGTGTATGTGTGTGTGTGGGGACGGGGGGGTTCTAGAAAGTCAGAGATAACTTATGTTGTTGCAAGAGGTACCTGGTTATGTCATTGTGAGGTACAGCAAAGTGCATTGCTGGCATGTGGGTTCACGTTGGATGATGAAATCAAAATGGCACAGTACTGCTGAGGCAATGGGGATAAGGTCAAGCCAAGGCTGCAAAGGCTGGAGAGGCAAATATTGTGTAACTTTGTGGGCCGGACACTTCCAATATGGGACTCAAACATGTTGTTATGATTGGCGATGTTCTACTTAGTCCCAGGCAGGTCACCTGAATAGAGGACAAGATAATTTATCCAGTTCCCCAACATCAGATCCACAATGTATCAGCTGATGTCCCGCTATTAGTGCATCCCTAAACACTGTGGTATAGTTAAACCGAGTCACACCATCATTGCATTTAAATGTGAAAGCCTTAATGAGTAGGCGCACAGAACATTTGTTGACTTGAAAACAGGACAGTTGAAGTATTCAAAGCAATATAGACACACTGGGGAAATGCTCTGCGGTGGGAGTTAGCGTACAATATTGGGGAACATCTGTGGATATGCATGATATCAACAGGCTTTGTAATTGTGCAAGGCATATTAATATTTCTGTAAATTGTTTTGATTTGGCAGGTTTGGATCTTGATTAAGCAATTGAGGAGAAGCAGAGATGTATATGAAATAAAGGCCTGGATGAAGTCTTAGAAAGGATTCTATAGCTTCATAGTGGGGAGCGTTAGGAGTGAAAACATGCTCAGGCCTGATGGAGCCTGCTTAGGTTTACTTAGCATAAGTTGAATTGCACAGGTGTAAGAAATGGCCAAGTAATCAAGTTTGCAAGGCATGCTGAAGAGAAAAGTAACCACGCAACCAGAAAAGACTGATTTGAGCAAGCACAAAACCTGTACTGACAGAGGAGGCGAGTTAATAGGAAAATTAGAGGTTAATACATATGTATAAGGAAAGATAACAGAAAGTTATATACAGTGAGTATAACAAAGGATCGGGATCCCAAAGTGCTTTCCACTTGTAATTGATCACTACTTCTGGGTGATAAAGATTTGATTTGATAAAGATTGTCCCGTCAGCTGAGTGGTGAATTTCTGTTCAACAATGCCCGCAGCCATAAATACGTTACACATGGTTCCCACTTTTGGCAGGGGTGCTCAATGCTCAGGCTGCTAGGAGCAGGACAAGGCCAAGCTGGACCCCTGGGATAGCCCTTGTGCAAGAGATGGCACCATGGCAGCAATAAGCAGAAGCAGCAATGGCCACCTCACTGCCCACTAAGGTTTGGACCCGTGGCACTTCATCAGGGAGGGGCCAAAATTGAGTGAGTGGCAGTGCAACCTGGTACATGCAAGCTGCAATGCCACTCAGGTTTGGCCCTGCAGCCCCTCCTGAGCAGTGCTGTGACCCCCTGGCACAAGGGTTCAACCCTACTCACTAAATTTTGGTCTTGCCACACAACCCTCATCATGATGGAGAGGCTGTGGGGCCACACCTGAGTGGGCAGTTGGTTGACCTATGCTGCTCCTCCTCTCCCCTGCCATAGGGCTGGCTCCTACACCAGGTCTCCATCCTGGGGACCTACCCAGCTTTGTCCCTCTTCCAGATGCACATGTCCCTTCTGCTCTGCTTGCAGGACTTGCTCAGCAACAGCCTCAAGACCTGGGAGCTGCAGTGTGCGCCCACATGGGGAAACCAACCAGGGGAAGAGTGGCAGGGAGCCCTGGGCGGGGTGGGGGCTGGACATGAGGGGTTTCAATTGTGTGTACCATGTGAAAAATTCATGGGGTGGCCCCTGTACGACAGCACAATGTTATCAGAATTATGTCTACTGCTAAATGTTGCCAAGTCCTTGGGAATTCATTGCCACTTCTTTATTGCCTCCCACAAAAGAGAGTGGATTCATAGGGAGTTTATCACCCACTGTATAACTATGTAAATATTAAACAATGTCAGGAAATAAACCTCTTGCTTATTTGACTGTTCACAACAGATGTTCAATGGTGGGCATAAATGAAATGTTATATTTCATAGAGCACAATGTTATAGTTTTTTTAGTGTGGGTAATAATATATTATGTGTTAATTAATAGACTTGTCTAGCAATGCCACCTGGCTGTTTCTTTACTAGAGATTACAGTATAATGAAACGTTTTCATTAAAAAAGAGCCTCCTGGGAGAAAAAATAAGCAGATTCAGCTCTCAAAATATGTTAGCTCTGACAACAGCCTTGATATAGAGGGGACAGGCATAAAACATTCGACTACTCAGTTATTAACTTTGGTTTTGTGGTGTTGCTGTCTGGATAATGCCTTCGCCTCTTGGACAATGGAAGCTTCCTGTAGTTCTGCTCAGACACAGGAGAGATTTCAACTTCCTTTGGTTAACCATCTGGGTCTCGGTGTTGCCTGTGTAACAAATGCTGAATCACAACTGATGGTTTTGTGGCGACTCGTTCCTCCTACTTCACATCCTTTTCCTGACTCATTTCGTTCACATGCAACTGAACTCCCACTGCCATCTCACGAGATGCACACACAGTTCAGAGCTACCCTTTTAGACATATGCAGATGTTATATTTATAACCTAGCATTTAGTGGTAATAAAATGTTATCGCTTGTTCCACTAAGAAAGTCTACAAAATATTTATAAAGGTTAATCATGTTTTAAAAATAATTATTTTGCTTTGCCTCCAGACTCCACTTTTTAAAAAACGTTCAGTAACTCTGACAAGCTGGTAACAAGCTTCTCAGTCCATTTTTTAAGAGAAAATGATTTACAAACAGGATAGTGACAGGTTTTTATGATTACAGATTTCACATCTTTTAGTCTCTCCAAAAGGCTCATGTAGATTGATATATCTACAAAGGAGGAAATGAAAAAAATGAAAGGAAGAGATATAAATAGACTTTTTCATTAGGATGAATGATGGAAGGTATTAACCCCACTACAGCAAGATGCCTTTTACATGTCTTCCTTTTCATTCTCTTTGACCTGCAATCATCTTCCTTCTGTGTAAAAGTTAACTACAGTCTGAAACACAAGTAAGAAGAGCAATAGCTGGAAATAAATGTTTCCTCAAGCATTTATTACCCTTCAGAAAGTGTCCATCAGCTGAAGTGCTAGCCCCCAAATCCATTTAAGCAATGCTTAGCAACCAAGTAGGAATCAGTTATTAATGTTTAAGCCTGCCTGACAGGTTTCAGTCCAAGAACTAGGCTTAACTTTGTGCACAGAATAATTCTGAGAATATTTAATTAGGGAGAGTCTGTCTCAAATAGTTCAGGATTTATTTTCTGCCCAAATGCTGCAATATTATACATTAACCAATGCTTCCAAAGAGAGGAGAGATGCTGCACACATGTATTAAAATGTTTAAAATCACCTATTTCACTGCAATTTTTCCAACATTTATTCCATTCAATCTATATCAATATATTTATATTTTAATCAGAATGGTGTAAGGAACCATTAACAGAGTTTCTTAAAGACATTTTCTTTTATCATGCAACAGATTGAGATTGCAGGGACTCTTCTTCATCTTAAAGCCCATTCTTCTGGGGTAATTGGTCTATCCAAATCTTTTCCCCACCGTATCAAATATGGGCATTTCTTTGTTAGGAAAGTTGTCTGCTAAAGCTGATATAACTTAGTTATAGTTTGTTGTTGTTGTTGTTTGTTTCCTCATTGACCAGAAGCCATCGATTCTATAAAAGTTAGATTTCTTTATATAATACAAATTTTCTAGAAAGTTGAGAAACAAAATGCCTATCTTGTAGATACTGATACCATGGGAGGGTGGGTTGGTTTTGATTTTTAAGTAAGTTAGAAAAACTTCTTCGGCAAAGAGCTGGCCAACCATATGTATTCCATGGCTCGCCCAATCTTTAAAACTCTCTCATTTGTGATTTGTGTGAAAATCTGGTTTATTTGAAATGGACGTAATTGGTGAAGGAAAAGAGATTCCTATCTCTAGTTCCATCCCAAACTGTGATGGGATATAAAAACCCCACACTGGAGAACAAGGTGCTAAGGGGTTAAGGAGCAGCTCTGGGCTAAGGCACCCCTGCCCTGCCACACCAGCAAAGCCTGCACAAGCTGGAGGCAGAGCTGCTCAGAGGGAGTTCTTTCTTGTTGCCTGAGACCTGACAACACAGACTTAACAAAGCCTGCAAAAGAGAGACTGGTGACTGTTTATGAAGGTTAGGAACTTTGTTTTTCATTCTTTAATTTACTCTATGGGGGAAAAGGGGACTTTAGGTAGGAAGAGATCCAGGGAGGCTGCTGCTTAGCATCCCAAGGTGCAAAACTTAGCTGCCCACTCTTGGGCTGTGGATTGGAGCCTAGTGCAGAGGATGGGCCCTTAGCTCCCCTTACAACTCCAAAAGACGGGACAACAATAGAAGCCATTCTTTTGGCAGGGAATCCAGCTGGGGAAGACCCTGAATGCTCAAGAGTCCAGACCGCAAGTCCCTGAACTAAGGAGATAGCCCTGACATCTTTGCAGGCACTGAAAGACTTCCCTGGCATTGGACTTTCTTTGTGTACTGCAGAAGAGGTGGATAGGAATGTGTGACCTGGCTGGAGGGCTGAGTCACAAAAGAAGGGATAAAGAAAAGGAGGACTTGTGACACCTTAGAGACTAACAAATTTATTTGAGCATAAGCTTTCGTGAGCTACAGCTCACTTCATCGGATGCATTCAGTAGAAAATACAGTGGGGAGATTTATATACATAGAGAACATGAAACAATGGGTGTTACCATACACACTGTAAACTGTAATGAGAGTGATCACTTAAGGTGAGATATTAAGCAGGAGAGCGGGGGGCGGGGGGAACCTTTTGTAGTGATAATCAAGATGGGCCATTTCCAGCAGTTGACAAGAATGTCTGAGGAACAGTGCGGGGTGGAATAAACATGGGGAAATAGTTTTACTTTGTGTAATGACCCATCCACTCCTAGTCTCTATTCAAGAAGGGATAGACTCACAAGACAGAACTGTAATGGAAAAGGGGGAATGCCAGGGAGGGAGACAACCTGCCACAGACCTGCCTCTCTACTAGGCAGCACTGGTGATGAGTGTTCCCTTTCACACAAACCCATAGAACAGCCTTTGCCAGAAGCTATGTGTATACTTCTGGAGGGCATGATTCTTTATTAATCCATGGTAACCTAGCAATCTTTACACTGCATCCGTTTTCTTATTCGACAAAGACCCAGTGTTTGGATAGATTAGAGCATGCCCAATTCGCTATTGCTCTGAGCTGGCTGGCTTGATACTATTGTATGATATTTGGAACAGCTAGGGTG
Organism: Natator depressus; assembly: GCF_965152275.1. Taxonomy (NCBI): domain Eukaryota; kingdom Metazoa; phylum Chordata; order Testudines; family Cheloniidae; genus Natator; species Natator depressus. Next base: position 62,293,353 of record NC_134235.1, read on the forward strand.
GACTACACAAAGTAGCTGCACTTATCTTGATCCTTTTTATGCCATATAAAATTTTAAAAATATTGTCTACGCAGATGGGTCTTGTTAGCCAGGGCAGGCCATCCACCTAGGAGAAGGAACTCTGATCTCAAGAACGTCAGGCATGGCCAGCCAGCTTATAAATGTTGTGCCAATCACACATGCTCTATGGGGCTTCATCCTCAGGGAGTATATCAATACAGTGCTAGGGTATTCCTTGGAAGCAAAGTGCAACTGCTTCACCTGGTGTTTGTGGAAAGTGTACAAAGGTTAAAGAAATGAGTCCAAGAACTATGTCTGGCTTCCCTGAATGCAGGAACATGACTGGGAAATCAAGAGAAGTAGCTGAGCGACTGAATAGAAGGAGAGTGCACTTTGCCTGAATACAAGAGGCAAAGTGGAAAGGGTTGAGATCCATGAACATCAGGGAGGGTTAATAAGTCAACCAATGAAATGGCTGGAAAGAATTACTGAGAAAAGACGCTGTGAGGAAATGGAGCAGCAAGTAAGTAACAACCAATCTGGGTTTATGCCAGGAAGGTCATCAGTGGATGCCGTGTTTGCAGCCTGAATGTTGCAGGAGAAGTATGGGGAGAAATGAAAGCAATCGTATGTAGTGTTTGTGGACCTAGAGCAGGCTTATGACGGAGTTCCTAGTGAATTGACATGGTGATGCCTGCAGTCACTCAGTTTGCCATAGACATATATTCAGATTATTGTGGATATGTATGAGGGTAGCACAACAGTAGTGAGAAGCAGCTGTGGCTACAGTGAATCATTCACTGTGACTGTACTCCTGCATCAAAAATCAGCCTTAAGCCCATTCCTATTTATGATTGTAAATGGACACCTTGCCACAGGGGATCAGGGGAGAGGCTCCATGCAGCATGCTTTTCGTTAATTATATTATGTTGTGCCATGATGATAAATACAACCTGGAAAGGAACTGTTATAGGGTGTCCATACTCCATGCTAGCTCAGCAACCTCATAGCAGCTGAGAGGATAAAGGGGCTGGCAAGCAGAAGGGCAGGGTGGCTACCAAAGGAGTGAGCAGGCTGGAAAAAGAAGCTTCTGCCAGCAAACTACTAAAGAGCCGCCCACAGAAAACAGCCCAGAAGGGGGTGAACTGATCCACAGGCTGGAGAGCCTGCAGAGATCCAGGGGAAGGTAGGAAGGATCTTAGGTCACTTAAGAATCCTGCTTATCTACCTAGAGGGCCCTGAGCTGGAACCCACTGGAGAGGGTGGGCCTTGTTTTCCCTCCTGATCTCCTGATGGACTTGGGAGTAAACAAAGCATTTTCAGCCTCCTGGGCACTGGGAATAGACTCACTGCTCTGCTAGGCTATGTGAGTTCAGGGGCTACAGCATGGTTGGACAGAGGGGGTGCTGTTGTGCTGATGCACCACCTCAAAGGGACCTAGAATGATGGAGGGCTCCATTAGAAGAAAATAGTGGATGAATCAGTTGACAAAAGATGAAACACATGCTCTGCTTCATTGAGAGGGACAAGGAGAAGCTAGTAAAGCTAGATGAGATTGAGTTAAAGTCTGTGTAACAATTCAAATACTTCAGGTCAGAGTTGAGCCATGATAGGAATGTCGATGAGCATGTTAGGAGTCGTGAGAAGAACTCTTGATGCAAACAGAGGGAGTTGACGGAAATTCTCTGTGCTAAAAGAACATGCCAAGTAAACTACAGAACAAAGAGTATAAGACTATATGACAAGTTAGATGTCTTCAAATCACCAGGGCCTGATGAAATGCATCCTAGAATACTCAAGGAGCTGACTGAGGAGATATCTGAGCCATTAGCAATTATCTTTGAAAAGTCATGGAAGACGGGAGACATTCCAGAAGACTGGAAAAGGGCAAATATCGTGCCCATCTATAAAAAGGGAAATAAGGACAACCAGGGGAATTACAGACCAGTCAGTTTAACTTCTGTACCCGGAAAGATAATGAAGCAAATAAACAATCAATTTGAAAACACCTAGAAGATAATAAGGTGATAAATAACAGTCAGCATGGATTTGTCAAGGACAAATCATGTCAAACCAACCTGATAGCTTTCTTTGACAGGTTAACAGGCCTTTTGGATAGGGGTGAGTGGGGTGGGAAGTGGTAGATGCGGTATATCTTAACTTTGGTAAGGCTTTTGATACTGTCTTGCATGACCTTCTCATAAACAAACTAGGGAAATACAACTTAGATGGAGCAACCATAAGGTGGGTGCATAACTGGTTGGAAAATCGTTCCCAGAGAGTAGTTATCAGTGGTTCACAGTCATGCTGGAAGGGCATAATGAGTGGGGTCCCGCAGGGATCGGTTCTGTGTCCGGTTCTGTTCAATATCTTCATCAATGATTTAGATAATGGCATAGAGAGTACACTTATAAAGTTTGCGGATGATACCAAGCTGGGAAGGGTTGCAAGTGCTTTGGAGGATAGGATTAAAATTCAAAATGATCTGGACAAACTGGAGGAATGGTCTGAAGTAAATAGGATGAAATTCAATAAGGACAAATGCAAAGTACTCCATTTAGGAAGGAACAATCAGTTGCACACATACAAAATGGGAAATGACTGCCTAGGAAGGAGTACTGCGGAAAGAGATCTGGGGGTCATAGTGGATCACAAGCTAAATATGAGTCAACAGAGCAATGCTGTTGCAAAAAAAGCAAACATCATTCTGGGATGTATTAGCAGGAGTGTTGTAAGCAAGACACAAGAAGTAATCCACGCTGGTTAGGCTTGGCTGGAGTATTGTGTCCAGTTCTGGGTGCCACATAGGGTGACCAGACAGCAAGAATGAAAAATTGGGACGGGGGTGGGGGAGTAATAGGAGACTGTATAAGAAAAAGACCCAAAAATCGGGACTGTCCCTATAAAATCGGGACATCTGGTCATCCTAGTGCCACATTTCAGGAAAGATGTGGACAAATTGGAGACAATCTAGAGAAGAGCAACAAAAATGATTAAAGGTCTAGAAAACATGACTTATGAGGGAAGATTGAAAAAACGGGGTTTGTTTAGTCTGGAGAAGAGAAGACTGAGAGGGGACATGATAACAGTTTTCAAGTACATAAAAGGTTGTTACAAGGAGGAGGGAGAAAAATTGTTCTTCTTAACCTCTGAGGATACGACAAGAAGCAATGGGCTTAAATTACAGCAAGGGCGGTTTAGGTTGGTCATTAGGAAAAACCTTCTAACTGTCAGAGTAGTTAAGCACTGGAATAAATTGCGTAGGGTGGTTGTGGCAAGCACCTGTCAGGGATGGTCTAGATAATACTTAGTCCTGCCTTCAGTGCAGAGGACTGGACTAGATGACCTCTTGAGGTCCCCTCCAGTTCTATGATTCTATCATTCTATGATTAGACTAGCTATGATGTGTAGGTTGTAATGCTGGCCAATGAGGAAGAGAGAAGAACTACTTCATGCTGTCAAAATGAGAATGCTCAGGTGGATACTGGGCAAGATGAGAGCTGATAGGCTACATAACGAAATGGTGTGAGTCATGATACAGGTAGCTACCCATCATGGAAAAGCCCAGGGAATATTGACTGAAATGGCTGGGTCATGTAAAATGATATGTGGGGTAGAGAGTACAAGAGATACACATTATGAGACAAAGACCATGAGGAAGACCCCCAAAATGGTGGTTTGATACACTGAAGGAGAATATGAAGAAGGCTGGTATCAGCTTGGAAGATGCACTTGATAAGAACACTTGCAGATGAAGAACAAGTGCCATAGACTCCGATTGACAGGATAAGGCAAAGGTGAAGAAGAAATTCTAAAATTCTCTATATTCCTGCTAGAGTTTAATCAGGAATGATTATGGGAAGATTTTGAAATTTGAAAGACATCTTTGGCAAAACAGTGACACTTCTTAAAGTAAAACTGTTTCCACAAACCAATGAGAGCTGCTGAAAGAAGACCTTATATTCTAAGTACCAATGAAGGCTCAGTCTCTGGGGCTACTTCTACAGAAAACAAATGCTGACAGGAAGTAAATGAGAGTATCAATGTCCTAAACAGTAGAACTACTAGTGATGGGGGAACTGATTCCACAAAAATAGGAACCAATCCAAACCTTTACTCTAAATTAAAAAGCCACAAAGCACATTTAATTCACTTTGTTTAAAATTCTTTTTCAGTTCAGAGTAGTAGCTTGGTTCCAGCCAAGAGCAAAAGCAACAAAGTGTCATGAAAAGGCTGTTGTGTCAAATTCAAGTCTATGATGCAACAGTGCCTGTTCTCCGAGATTTGTAGCTCAATTTTGCAGATCTGAATGGTTTTTGAAAAAGTGTGGATATGTATCCAAATGTTGGGGAGCTTATCTCAACTGGACGTCAAGCTTTTTTGATACCCATCAGCAGTGTTTAGCCTTCTGCTAAATTCTGAGATTTTTAAATACTAATAGAAAAATATCACCCTCATAATTGCAAGATCCTTGATTGTTTGAACTGAAAAATGATTTTAAAATCTTGTTTCTTGAGATTATCATCTTAAAAATATATTATAAAAAACAGTGGAAAAGATCTCATTCTCATCTACAACAGGACCGGCTTATCTTACCAATCATTTGAACAAGAAGCATTAAAATGCAAATTAATAAGTAAAAGTAAATGTTTTAATTTTGTTTCTGTTATTCTTAAATGTCTGAAAGACTTTTTCCACAGACTTGGCAAAAAATAAAATAATAATCATAAATTCAGCCACACTGACCCATTGTCCAAACTTTTGGGTGACTAAAATATTTTGTCTATTGAATTCCCTTCTTAAGATGTATCTATCTTAGACTTACATATAGTGCCTCTCAGTGTTTGTTTGGTTTTTTTTTCTTTGTTTTTTGCTAGCACATAATGCCATAACAAAGATCTTTGTAAGTGTGAAAGTGCCTTGACCCCATTTCAAATAAATAGGACCAAATTCTTGGTGGGAATTTAGCCCTTAGTATTGAAAAGTACATCAGAGAAAGAAACCCTGTGATGCAGTTATGGTGACTGAGAAAATTTAGTAAAATTTTAGCCTATGCCCAAGCGAATTTGGAAAATGTATAACTGAACAAGTGAAAAGGCCAAAGCATACCAATCCCAATGAAAGATGGAGAGCTAAATTAAAATAAACTTTCACTGCATATATAAAATTGCAATTTGCATCCAACAACAAAACATTGTTTGTCATTGGTATATAGTGGAGACAAGTAAAAACTGATTTCAGGTACGTGACCTCTCTAAAGTTCTAAAAAACATGCACAAGGCTATTCTGTATCACTTGCTGTAGTTTGCCCCCTAATTAAATGTGTTAGGATCTGAGCCTGTGAAGTATTGAGTGGCCTCTATGATAGATACGGCAGTGTCTTGCCATATCCTTGGGAGACCAGATTAAATTAAATATCTTTGGGGTCTATTATATTAAATGAATGGTTTATGTATCATTGTGGGCTGGGACTGTATGTAACCTCTTTTGCGTGTGTGGGTGTGGTGGTGGTGGTGAATATGACAGATGGGAGACCTGGGAGTTCAAAGGACTATACTGAAAATGTGCCAGACAAGACTAGAATTTTTGGGCATAGTAAGAGGATTTCCTGAGGGATACCTAGGGAGAGGTTAATGCAAATTTCCTACCTCTGATTATGAAACAATCCAGCCTTTTGAACTTACACCCTGAGAAGAGGGTGATTGTCTACTGATTAACTGTTCCTGGAAACTGGTGATCAGAGGTCCAAGCTGTATAAAAAATGGCTGAACTGCCCAACTTGTGTTCTGGTTCTGAATCTGAGACAGTTGTGAACCTATAGCCATGGGAAAAACCCAGTTGTGGGTTTTGAAGGACGGACACCTACCAGATCCTGAGGTTAGAGTTGGGGTGACCTCTGGTAAGATTTTTAGCACACATCAAGTTCTTTTAGTGTTTTGATGTTTTCTCTGGAATGCTTTCATCTTAAGAATAAATATCCTTGCTTAGAAAGAGCAGTGTGGTGACTTGCAATTATTGGCAACTACACTGTTCATAGCCTTCAGAGAGAAAGCAAAGCACAGATGCTGGCCTTTTTAGGCAGTCTGGCTTGCTATCACAGTGTAGACTGGGAACTGTGCAGCCTTAAAAAACCCTGGTCAGGAGGGAGAGAGAGATGTGGGTCTCCACCCAAGAGAGGTGATAGCTGGGAGCTGGAAACTTTTAACCATGTGCCCTTGAGGGACCACAAAGAGGGAATACAGGCACAGTTACCCTGAAACTGACACACCCTCAATTCTCCATTATGTCAAAGGGAATTGATGTAACACACCATGGAATACTCAGCAGCTTGCAAGAGCAGCCCAGAGTTAAATCCTTATTTTGCTGATGTCAATGAGTTTTGTGAAGTAGGATCAAGGCTAATGCACTTGACTATAAACCTGTTGTCAGGTGCTGAATACAAATGGTATAGCATTTTTAGCAGGTGATTATGTTTTCCAATAGTATGTTCTATTTTCTGGTGAGAGAGAACTGTGTATTTCTTTATGTACATCACTAAAACATTTGTCTTATGAAGCACACTATTATTTAGGATTGAGCAACATTGAGAACAGAAAATGACTTACTTAAAAAGTAAAGAGCCAGTCTTCAAAGGTGCAAATGTGTGAAGCATCTTAGTCATAAAACAGCTGATGGCACTTCCTTTCTAATCAGTGCATCCACTAGCCCTAATCATTTGATGTTTCTAGTCTATGAAATTTGTTGCTATGTTTCTGGTAATAAAATACCCAGATCTGAAAGTAATGTTCCAGGTGTAGTCCTACCAGAGCCATATATATAAGGACAATTATTATCTCCCCACTCCCATCCCACAATGATCCATTAAGCAAGAACTCTGTTTATGCACCTCAAAACACAATGGCTTTTTTTCTGTCACACTGCACTGCACACTCATTACTATTTTGCTGGCCATTACTATCTCTTTCAGAATTACTGCTATCTAGGTTCTCCTTAACATTCAAAACATGTGTTTCAGGTTATTGACCCCAACTTTCATATTTCTAACTTACTATGTTAGTCTCTGTCCATATTTCTAATTTTTCTTGGGCCTCTCTGTATAATATCTGTCTCTCTGATATTTGCATCTCTTCCCAACTTAGCATTGCTATTCCCTCTCCATTCCAGACCTAAAAGAAGATGTTAAGTAGACTTGGCCTTATACTCATGCATGTTGTACCCCACTAAAGAGTTCCCTTCAGTGAAATATAGTACTGTTTATACTATGTAATAATTAATTTATGGTCCTTCACACAGATTTCAAGCAAAATATGGCAGTTTCCATCAGTCAATTTGAATTACAATTTTCAATACGATTTTGTGAGACATTATCACATGCTTTCCTAAAATCCAAATGAATTTCATGTAGTTCTTTCAAGAAAGCAACCAAGTTTGTCAAGATTTAGTCTCTCTAACATGTTTGTTGCTTATTACTTACCCTCTAGCTGTCTAGTGATTTTTCTTTTGACATTTACTACATTATTTTCCTAAAGGGTGAAGTTAGACTACGTAAGTATTTGTGTATGAGAAAGTAAGTGCCGGGACCACTCTTCCTTCCTTTTTTTAAAGGCTGGTACCACGTTTGCTTTTATTCACTCTTCCAGTATCATTGTGGTTCTCTAGGGCTTTTAAAAATAATGAAGATAGTTATGTGGTGTACAGAAAGTTTGTTAGCTAATTCCTATAATATCCTTAGAAATGCTGTGACTCAGAGACTCCTTGGCAAAGGGTCCCCTGTTCTTTGCAAACAGCTCTCACCTCAGACTTGAAAAACTCACTACACAAACATGTCTTACAGGATATTTACCCATAAAGAGCAACATGTAAGACAGCTACAGAAAGCTTGTAACTTGTCAAGACTCATAATGATTGTGAGATGTATGTTTGGGTAACATTTAAGGAATAATATATTTATATTGAACGTATGCTTTATGGACTTGAAGTAGAAATTAGTCACCAGGCGGTAATGTGTTTTGATGATGACCCATCCAAGCAAGAGGAAGTTGTCACCTCTCCCTAGTCAGCTGGTAAGGTAAATGCAAGGTTGTATTGTCCACCCTTGCCACATCCCAGAAAAGTGAATGCAAAACCATAAATCAATGGCAGACAATTAAAGCCACTTAATGGTAAAAAGGAACTCTGGAACAAAGCAGGGATTCACCCTGCCTGCAACTAGAAACAAAAGACTGTTTTCTGTATAAAAGAGTGCTATGAAAGGCACTCTCAATCCATTCACTGAGGAAAACTCCCGGCAGAGGGGGGTGCTTTCATGAACGTTTGGATTATTTGGTTTGGTTTTTGAGAAACCAGACAACTATGTCTTAGACTAAACATTGGGACAAAATCTACTATGTTAGATAAGAAAGGTAACTATTGATCATTATAAACCTAGGTTCACATTTTATATTTTATTTTGTATCATATCCATTGTTTCCACCACTCTCTTGTTTCTAGTTAAATCTTTATTCTTTCTTAAATAAACCTACGTTTGCTTTATCCTAAGTGCTCACAAGTCCTGAGTGGTTTACAGGAGCGTTGGTTTAAGGGGAAACCGGGGTACCCTACACACCTTTGGGTGTAGAGGATCTGGAATTTCTGTGAGTATCCAGCATCAGGGGTTAAATATCACAGGGGAACAATTCAAAGGGACTCAGGGATTGGGGTGCACCGATTGTTAACCTGCAATGGAAGGGCTAGCATAAGCCCAGAGGAGAGTGCTTGAGTGGCTGAAATGCTGGTGGTGCTAGGGAGCTGACACCCAGCTTCCACTAGAGGCAGGGGGTAAGAAGCTGACTCACAGTCCTGGGAACTCTGAGAGCCACACACATCAGCTGGACTGACTGTTTTGTTCATATTCAGGTTTTTGAAGAGTTCCCTTACTGGCTTTTGATCAATACTTACTTTATAGGGTCTTCCTTCCTTCCTAACTTTGCAAACTACTTAGTTTTATTTTTCTCGGTAAAGGCAAACTTAAAATGTGAGAGCTGCATTTCAAGTGTCTAACTGGCTGTAACAGCACTCAGCGTGTGTCCACTGCAGTGTAATGATAGCCGTATTGTACATTGCCAATGTGACTTGTCGAGTAGCCTACCATTAACTTCACTGTTGTAACGGTGTGTACACCCAAGGTTAAATGTCTTCAGGACAAATTTTCAAAGGGGCCTCAATCAAAGTTGTATTTACATACACCAAACCTTGGGTGTGCACAGTCTTGCTCACATATTTTTGAGCAATATGGCTTTAATGTGGCTGTGGTAGTTCACAAAATCCATCTAAGAGGGTTTTGCACACAATAATTCTATCATCATGCGAGTGTTTGCAGAAACAAAATTGTCCACGTGCAAATGAAGGCTACATTTTGCAGATGTGGTTCTTTGTCTCTATAGTTGGCTATTGCAAGACTAAGTCTCACCCCAGACACTGTAGCTCCAGAGATGAGTAGATGTGTATCAGTACTTACAGCTGTCCTCTTCTTCCATGAAAACACTGATCACGTAACAGGCATACACAAAACCAATCAACTGCATGAAAATAAGAGGAAAATAATTTGTTAGTTAGAAAATGTGTTAAAAATACTCAGTAAATACAGCTGCCAAGATTGTATTTCAAAACATTTTTCTTTCATTTTCTTAATTTAAAAGCAGATTTCAGCACATGGTCATACAAAGACACATTATACATACCTTTGCTCATGCAGAGCCTTATTCTAACTTCATTTAACTAAAGCAACCCCACTGATTATCTATATGGTTACACAAGTACCACTGATTGCAAGAATCTGAACCATTATTTTTAACTAGTAACTGCAATTTGAGGAGCGTTCTCTGTCTCTTTTGCACACAGGATTCCATTCACATGAACACTAACTACCAAGGCAGACTGGAGTTGAAAGGGTCCTTGCCCATTTGATTCACATTTGAAAAGGACACTGTACTTACTGCATGTTAAGTAAATATATAATTAAGTAACTACAGCTTCAGTTAGTATTGCATAAAGTGTCCTATTGCGTTTGTGAAACCACTTGACACAAATTTAACTAGGCATTTGAAAGTTTGCAATGCAATTTAATTGCAAAGGCCATATTACAATTCACCAACTTCAGGAAAGACTTTATCAGGGAGGCCTGTAAGTTAGACTCATTGTAGAATAAAAGAAATAGTCTCATTACCCAAAATGGCAAACCATAAATGTGTTGCCAATATATTAGTAGGGGCTCCCACAGAAATATCGCCCTCAGCCAGTGTTCCAGCGTGACTTGTGCTTTAGAGAGGAAGGATGAGGGACTAGGGCCTCTGGTCATTTGCTTCCCCATGTAGCCAAAATATTTTCTTATATTTATAATAAAGGAATGAGACAATTCCACTGCTCAAATATACCCATTAAACCGTACTGCCCTAGAAATCTATATTCTCTATTCTTGAGAAAATATGCTGAGTATATAGATAACATAGCCAAGTGTTCAACCTGTTTAATATGAAAGCCTTGTAGAAATGTTGGGGGTTACCCTCCTCTGGGATTTTTTTTTAAAGATACCTGCAATCTGGTCCATTTCTAACATAAAATTGCTCTTCACACACATTTATGAGGCCCAAGAATAAGCTGTTTCTAACAGAGATAATTTAACAGTATCCAGACAGGGGTAAGCTACATTTGAGGCAAGAAATCATGCCACCCTGCCTTTTACTTTGGTTGTGCCAGCATCTTTACAAGCAATACCAAGGAGCATGCTCAAAGACAAAGAGGAGTAGAATTTCACTTTTGTTTACGACTGGTTTCAGAGTAGCAGCCCCTACTGTTCCTCACATGTTCTTGTCAACTGCTGGAAATGGCCCATCTTGATTATCACTACAAAAGGTTTTTTTCTCTCCTGCTGGTAATAGCTCACCTTAACTGATCACTCTTGTTACAGTGTGTATGATAACACCCATTGTTTCATGTTCTCTGTGTGTGTGTGTATATATATATATATATATCTTCCTACTGTATTTTCCACTGCATGCATCCAATGAAGTGGGTTTTAGCCCATGAAAGCTTATGCCCAAATACATTTTTTAGTCTCTAAGGTGCCACAAGTACTCCTGTACTTTTGTTCATGATTGTTCCCAGTCAAATGTGTTCTCTATAAACTATCATCTATATGTGGCACTTGAAGCTAAGTGATAGACATTGTGTGAGGAACTCCCCCTGCTTGTATAGAAGAGATAACATCAGTCATTTCTACATCACCATCCTTCTCCTCCTTGAAGCCTCCAGAGGGCTCATGCAGGGGACTGGACTTTCAAGGTCCCTTCCACTCCTATGATTCTATGATTGCAGGGCTCATGATACATAAGAGAGGCATGGGGTCTACTTTTATCTCTTCACCAACCCTGTAGGAAACTCCTTGAGCTGTTACTGAAGCCTGTTGTAAGCCTTCACATGGGTCATTAAATCTGACCCTTAGCATTTCATTTATAGTATTAATACCGTAGGCACTACTTGTGGATGTTTTTTCATTAAAGCAATTTCAGTACAATCTTCAAACAACATTTAATCCAGCTTGTTTTTCTGCCATCATCTCTCATATCTAGCTCTCCAGTTGGCCCAATGGTAGAACACACATTGTACGCTACATGACTGGTAAAATCAGGGTAAGATATTTGTGACCTAATTTGCTATATTAATTTTTTTTGTGATATTGAGGATAGGTATTTATGCCTAAAATATGCTATTATCTATAGGAAAGCTCTCAGGTATGATGTTATGTTCAAGCGACAGTAAGCATGGCTGGTTCTCAATTATATAAGAGTTCATGATACAAAACCATTACTGGCACTTTCAAACTGCCGTATAAAAGGGTACAGAGTGTATTATACTGACACCTGCTTAGCAAAAGCACCAATATAAGAAGTCAAGTTTTGTACACAGCCACAGCACTGCTAATAAACTGTCTCCTCAGTTTGCACCATGTAAAAGACACAGGAATGCCCTGAGGTTCTCTCTCCTCTCTCTATTCTCCCCCCCCCCACCTCACACCCCTCCAAGAAAACATACAGTGATACACATTTTGAGCTCAGATCCAAACCTGGTAGTTGTCTTCAACTTCAGAAAACAGAGGGTCAATGCACAAAAGCATTAAGCACTTAGTGTACTAAGTCACTTTGCTGCCGTCATAGATGAGGGTCATCAAAGCTATGTATTTTGTGCTACTGGATAATTACTTTAGCCTTAAAAGCCTCCCCAAAACCCTTTATTTAATTGTTTGTTTGTTTTTTTCCCTTGCACACAGGGCAAGCAGTGTACTATAGCAGTCTCAGAAAAACTTTAGATTGCCATAAGCACCTTAAGAGCAGTATATTGATGATATTGCTAGCCCTGCATGACTAGAAGTGGTCTCAGGGAAGTGCAGTCTGTCCTTGCAGCATACCCATTGGTTCCAAGATTTTCCACTCACCATGCCCACAATCACTGCTCCCACCACGCTCCCACTGCTCCTCCCATATTTCTTAAACTCCATATCAGACCATGTCTAAGTCAAACTCCACATCTCAAACACTGCATTCCAGTGAGTCAGTAATGAACCAAGGTTTCTGTACGGTGTGTAAGGGCACTGTACTGCTGGAGCGTCTAGCAATTTTGTTTTGTCTTTTATAATAAGTTATTCTACAAGAAAAAGAAACACCTACACATTTAAAGTTCTTCGGGAAATTAACTAGCAATGGGAATTCAGAAGGTGCAGATGATGATAATGGGTGTGGAAGGGCACCGTGCTGCTGGAGAGTACAGTTATTTTGTTTTGTTATTTACAAGTTATTATACAAAAAAAAGAAACAACTACACATTTAAAATTCTCAGGAAATTAACTAGAGATGATGAATTCAGAAGGTGCAGGTGATGATAATGGGTGTGCAGCGGAGCCCACACCACAATTTCCTCCATGTCTGGAAACCTCTGTTTGTGCTATACAAATTTCAGCATATGGTGTGCTCATCAACTTCCCTTTGATTGTTGGCTAT